>NC_139688.1:22537935-23137935 GCF_964106915.1 Podarcis gaigeae
TAAGCAGCCTGTCTAAAAAGTTAATGGTCTGCCAAAATCTTATTAATCAAATGTAGCAGTGCCTGAACAGTTAGGGCTGCTCCAGTTAATGGGATGTAAAACTCCTTCTCTCTCTCTTTCTTTCTTTCTTTCTTTCTTAAAAAATTAAATTAAATGCATTAACTTTGCGAAGCTTGGTTACTTCGCAGAATCTTGATTTCAAATACAGCAGGCAGAATGATGGTGTCAAGGAAAGTGTGTTTAAATTTATATGCTTATTTTTTCTTCTAACCGCTATAATCTTTAGAACAATCCTGAGAGGTAGGCAAGTGTGAGAGCTTAGTAAGCATTCGAACCCGAGTCGCCCCCCCCTCAGTCCAACCACCCTAGTCACTACAGTACATGGATCCTCCAGATTTGCCACATGAATATTAAAAGATAACATTTTAAAAAGGGAGAGAGTACAAATTTGTCAAAATTTGTCATTAACAAGCATGTTTAATCCTACAGTTTTAGAAGGGTCAAAGTGTCCCATACACACACACACACACACACACACACACACACACACTGCAACTCAGAAATAAATACCATTGAGTTCAATATGGCTTAGCAACTTCAACAACTTTTCAATTCAGCCTGTTTTACAAATTAATCCTAGGCATAAAATAGCAACTGTTAACAACACCCACATACTTAAGGTAGCTGAAGGGGAAGGAAAGCATATTTTAAAATACGGAACAATAAAAATAACCCATGGTGACCCATAGTAACTTTGAAACCACAGCCAAAAGCACAGCAGAGAGGCAGCAGAAGATAACACAAATTTATTTCAGTGTACCACACTCCTGAATGCCCCCTGGAACAAGGAAGTTTTCACATGGTTCCAAAAAGCAAGGAACCAAGGAATCTTCATAAGGAATGAAGTTACAGGACCTGGGTACAATGCCCCCAAAGGCACTGTCGTATCACATATCTGCTCCTAAGCACACACTAAGGGTGTGCAGAGCAAGGTCTCATGCAAAGACCTAAGAAGGAAGAGTCCCTGGACATTTCCCAGTCTCAGGTAAAAGGTGGGGGGCGGGGTTCAGTTCACTTTGCATTCAAAAGGCAAACATTCCAAATGCACACTTTTAGAAACAATACACAAAATTAAACATAGCCATTGCAAAATTCAGAGCACTGCAAATTTCAGTCAATAATTATGTACAAAAATGCCCATACTTGGATAAAGTGTGCATATGAGTGCATACGTTAGTGAAAGCAACATACAAAAACATTATACTAGGAAAAATTACATACAAAAATGTGTATCAGAAAAGAAATTTGCGCTGAAATGTCGAGGAATTCTTCATGAGGACTCGTTTAGCTTTGCTTCAATCACAAATGGATGTGAAAATGTGTAGAACCCAATTTAATGAGAAAATGAAACGGACACATTCATCTATCCCTGGTCCCAGGTCAGATTAGTGTCATTTATGTAACCAATTGCATAGTCTCAATCACTGATAACCTCGTCACCTAACGCTTTTGTACTCTGGTCAGATGAATGAAAACAGAATACGCAGGCATAACAGCTGTGAAAGGCTCACATTTGTTTTATTTCCTATCTGCTCCTTCAAGCAAGAACTGGATCATTTCCTACACTCACGGCCTCCAGCTGGATCAAGGCAAAAACACTGAATTGAAAGGAAGTTCAGAGTTCAGGAACTTGTTTTGAGTGTCAGAACTGAACTGAGCACACACAAAACCCACTCCTTACTATTTCCTCTTCACTCCTTGTTCCACCCCACAAGTTTTCTTCATTTCCAGAAGAGTCATATTGTTACTGCCATTTTGAAACAATTGGGAGTCAGGGATCCTAGCTGATCACTCAGAGATCTACAAGCACATCCCAACCCACCTTCTTCCCAACCCCATTTCAAAAGCATAGATCAGCTAAGACAAAAACACACCCATCTTTATAACTACGTAACACGGCACACAAGTGAACTGGGCTCTTTGTCGTCTGTTCAGAACCAAACAAGGCTAGGGAAATGAAGCATCTAAAAATAGACACACAGACGTGATGTAAGAAAAAAGAAATGTTAAGTTTCCCAAGATGGACTTTTAGTGTGGTTGAAGTTTCCCATAGTTCGTTCCCCCATCTTATTGTTAATGACAGTTCCTTAATTTAACCCAAAAGATTTGGCAAGAGTTCTAACATGGAACCACTGAGACAGGCAGTCATGTGAACTAACAGGCAGTTTCATACAAAAATAATGTGACTTGGCAATACTTTGCAACAACTAGGAAAGGTTTTGTTTTGTTTTGTTTAACAAAAGGAGAGTGCAAAGGTGCTTTCATGATTCACAAGCACTAAAAAGGAGCTCAACCTTACATGGAGGCTCCCAAGGCAGAGTGGTGTAAAAAAGCAATTAATATATGGGTGATAAGCAGATGCTTACCATAATGATGCAAGGCAGTGGTCGCTACAATAGCTTAAAGGAAAATTTGCACGTTTAGAGTGTGAGCATGCCTTGGGAAGGAAGGAAGGAAGGAAGGAAGGAAGGAAGGAAGGAAGGAAGGAAGAAGGAAGGAAGGAAGGAAGGAGAGTGCTGAGTAAGCATGTAAGTTAGAGAGCAATATCACATAGGGCCGAACTTCTATTATTATTATTATTATTATTTTTAATTTCATAAAATGTATACACCGCTTGATTGTAAAAAAAGCAAAACAAAGCCCTCAAAATGGTTCGCCTCTCTTTCAAGGATCTCAAAGCAGCATTCCAACACCATTTTGTCATCACAACAACCCTCTGGGATAGGTTAAGTCAAAAGGTATAGAACGGGTGTCTTATGGCTAAACAAGGGTTTGAACGGGGATATCCACATTTCAATAAAACAGCACTAGAGCATCTTTTGTATTACTCCCCACAGCACTAGAGCATGTTTGCATTCTGCATGCACAGTCATGTATTTCTAGCACCAAGCAGAGAGACGTGGCTGCTCAAATCCAGACCTGCCCAAAGGCAACGGAGCTCCCACTGCTCAGCATTCCAACCCATGCCCTTGCTTTGCTCCCAGCTGGAGGGATGGCCTCCATTATGAGATAAACCTCCTTCTGCAGAGAAAGTAAGAATTCACAATTGCCCGTTCCAATTTTTTTGCAGCACACGTCCACACATTCAACTCCAACACAGCACTCCCATCGAAAGGACCGGCCGGAGATCCCAAACCTGCTTTACTTCAGCAGCCTAACCAGGTTCCCCAAGAACATTTTCAATTCACCCCAACAATTTGACATGGGCTCGCTGTGGTCAATCAAAGGCTCATATAGTTTTCTGATATTTCTTCAAAGCTCCATACCGGATGCATCTCTCTTGCCTACTCAATTTGACTGTCTACATTTATGATCACATTTGTGCTGCTTCAGCTATTTTATTACACATCACATTTTACTGTGTTCAGCAAACTAAAAACCCACATTAAAATACAAAAAGAAGAAGTGCTCTGTTTTCCATCAGTGGATCTGAAGACTATGCTCCTAAGAAATAGTGTGTGGTTTGGAATCAGAACACTGTAGGGTCAGAAGGAGTCCAATGGCCACCAAGTGTCTACCGCTGTAGTAGAACACAATAATGATCAAAAGGACACCCAGCTAAGCAAAATGGGCACAGGGGCCAGCATGGAGCACATGCTAGAGATATACCTGTGATCGATGGAACTCACTGCCACAGGAGGCAGTGATGGACACCAACTTGGATGGCTTTAAAAAAGAAGACTGGAGAAATTCATGGAGGGTAAATCTGTAAGTGGCTACAAGCCATGATGGCTATGCTCTGCATCCACAGAGGCAGTAATGCTTCTGGAAAACAGTTGCTGAAAACCACAGGAGGAGAAAGTGCTCTTATGCTCAGATCTTGCTTGAAGGTTTTCCACAAGCATCTGGCTGGTTACTGTGAGAACAGAATGCTGGGCAAGAGTCACTGGCCTGATCCAGCAAGCTCTTCTTTTGTTCTTATAGCTGCATGATTACAGTTGTGGTATCTCAACTGGTCTTCCATAATATTGGTAAGCTAAAGGTAAAGGGACCCCTGACCATTAGGTCCAGTTGCGGATGACTCTGGGGTTGCGGCGCTCATCTCGCTTTATTGGCCGAGGGAGCTGGCATACAGCTTCCGGGTCATGTGGCCAGCATGACTAAGCTGCTTCTGGCGAACCAGAGCAGCGCACGGAAACGCTGTTTACCTTCCCGCTGGAGCGGTACCTATTTATCTATTTGCACTTTGACATGCTTTCGAACTGCTAGGTTGGCAGGAGCAGGGAACGAGCAACAGGAGCTCACCCCGTTGCGGGGATTCGAACCGCCAACCTTCTGATCGGCAAGTCTTAGGCTCTGTGGTTTAACCCACAGTGCCACCCGTGTCCCTTAAAACACATCTCTTTCGAGCCGGAAACGAACCAGCGAGCTAAGGATATTGGTAACTCACCTGTATTTACTGCCCACATTTAGGGATATAGAAAGTCGCCTTAACCTGAGCCAGACAACTGGTCCGTCTACCTTAGTACCTCTATCAGGACTCCATCAGCCCTGTCTGGAGATGCTGGGGACTGAATCTTGGGTCATCTGCAGCCAAAGTTGGCAACTATGACCCTTCCTCAATGATTCTATGTGGCCTATGAAGGTTAACCAGCAGCAGCAGCCTATATAGGACATGATGTGTTGGACCAGTCACCAATCATTATTAACATGGACAAGGAAACATCCAGGTACTCTTTGCTTCAGGCAAAGGAGCTCTTGGAGGATAATGCTTTATCGATTATTAATTGACTGGGGAGAGCCTTTCACTTTTATGCAAATTTCCAACCAGCACCAAAGCACACCCCTCCTGAGTCAAGTACCTGACTATTCAGAAAAGCACATATTATGGTCTTCCCATTTGTTCACTTGGGAATCCTCCCTTCAGCTGTTACCCTGGGTTTTGTTTTCCAATACTATGCTTGGTTTTCGACTCCTGAACTCAGTTTTCCTCATGGCTTGAACTGGATTTTTAATCTATTTTTTGCAGAACTGTTGTGCTTTGATTTGCACTTAACTTGCATGAAGATGAATAAGCATTATCAGACTTTTAATAAAAAGTCTGACAGTGCACTGATGGCATTTGAACCACTCAGCAAATGTGTCTTCTTACTGACTAATTATAATGGTTGTTTGAATGTGCTAGTTAAACTAATTTGTGTCGCTTAAACTGCATCTTCAGAACTTAAAAGGAGCTTCCACTATGAGAGCATTGCCACTTATGGTTGATTAAAGGCATGTACAAGAGTCATTTATTAATTGGCAAGAAAACCAATGTTGGCTACATTTGCTCCATCACCATTAGGATTAAGATAGCAGATCAATATATTTTGTTTTACCCACCCATTCCTATTTACAATTCAGCATTTTGGCAATACAGAATTTTTTTCAGCTGCTTAATTAAAACTGGCTCACTTAAGAGAAAGTTAATTAAAAGAGATATGTTTTATTATTATATATTTATTTATACCCCACCTTCTTCCCTGACAGGGATTCACGGCAACTTACAGATGAAATTAAATCAGCTAAAAACATGGGGATGGGGTTAAAAAACCCAATTAAACATCAAGAGAAATATAGATATAGACAGATAGATAATCTATTAAAAACATACAGAGAATCACAACAAAAACAGCACGGCACCAGTATCCTCATTAAAAGCAGTCAGTTCCCAAAAGCCTGTTGAAACAAGGTCTTCCCCTGTCGGTGGAAGGACAACAAAGAAGGAACCAGTCCAACTTCTCTAGGGAGGGAGTTCCGAAGTCTGGGAGCATTGGTGAATCTTTGCTAAGTGCTTTGTTTGTGCCATAGCTCTTAAGCTATTATGCTGCAGCTTTTGCTATTGTGTTATGGGAACAGTAGAAATTGTTTGAGACACTCCAATTCTAAACTAGGTCCTACCTATTTGTTACCAGAACACAAACAAACAAACTGTAAGGAAGATCTAGAGCAGGGGTGGTTAACCTTTGGCCCTCCAGATGTTGTTGAACTCTAAGTCTCATCAGCCCCAACCAGCAGAGCTGATGGTTATGGATAATGGAAGCTGTAGTCCAACAAGTATGGGAGGGCTACCTCTGCTATACACAATTTACATGGCAGTTGGTGACCTAAAAAAGAATCATTGCACATGAAATCCATGAGGGTCCCTGAAAGGGTTGAAAATATTGTCAACACACTCAGCAAGAAACATCTGGCATCTCTGGCCTCCACAAGCAGTTCACACAACCAGAGAAATGGCTGGTGAGTGTATCCATGATCCATACATGATTGCATAGCCCTACCATTAGGCAGAGTGAGGCAGCTGCCTCAAGTGGCAGATTCTTTGGGGTAGGCCAACAGCATCCTCCATTCCCTCTGAGAGCTCTAAGCTAGTTTGGTGCTCCCAGATGTGATGTAGATGCTTCCCTGTCTCCAGAACTGGAGTAAGATTCTTATTCATGTAGAGCAAAGCAAATGGCAGGAATCGTGTGTGAAATAAATTGGATCTTTGGAGCAGGTCGCTCCCCTTTTAGAACACAAATCCAAGAGTCAATTGCTAAAATGAATGCATGGTTGTTTTCATTTTAATATGTGGAATGTTAGCTTTACCCCCAGCTATTGATATGAAACCAATAAAGAATTTTGGCCAGTTGTGTTTTGGTTTTTTTTAGAGAGGAGAATCTTCCAACAAATATATTGCCTGCCTTAGGAATCAAAAGTTTAAAATTTAACGGGAAACTACTACTTCAGACCCTAGTGTTTCACTTTATCAGATCTGTCTCTGATAAAATCATTTTGGCCTATTAGCTGATATTATTGTTCAATGAAAAATAGCATTGTGTTGTTGTTTTTTCTACTATCCAGCTTCTGGGTGAGAACTCATGTATTCTATAATTGCACCTTGTGGCAATCCTTACTGGGGAATGACTCCTGCTGATTTCAACAGGGTCTGCTCACGAACCAGCAAGCACATAATTACAGTCTAGTACAGAGTTGCACTTTCCCCCTGTGGGGATGTACATTAATAGATGGGGAAGGGTGGGAACTAAAGACAGATGGAAACAGAAACCATAACCTGAATTTGGATCCTGATATTAGGAAGGAGTCCTTCAACCCAAGTGTTCCTCATTTAGGGAGTCATGTCTATAATACAGGCAACCCCCAATTTGCACAGGGGATGCATTCGGGTCATCATACACAATGGCAGAGCACATATAAGCTTGCCCCCTTTTCCTGCCACTTCTGGATTCTTTGAACACAAAACAGGGGTTGCCTGTACATACTTCATCTGGTGTGACTCTCAATCCCTCCCTGCTGCTCCAGAGTATTCTAAAATAATAAGCCTGCTCAGGGGAATTCCCAGTATGTTTCCGAGGATAATTAAAAATGTTGGTGCTGGCCTTTAAAGCCCAAACGGCCTCAGCCCAGTATACCTGAGGTCCAGCTCCAAGGACCTTCTGGTGGTTCCCTCACTGCGAGAAGTGAGGTTGCAGGGAACCAGGCAGAGGGCCTTCTTGGTAATGGCACCCGGCCTGTGGAATGCGCTCCCATCAGATTTCAAGGAAATAAACAACTTTTAGAAGACATCTGAAGGCAGCCATGTTTAGGGAAGCTTGTAATGTTTGAAGTTTTATTCTGTTTTTAGTGTTCTCTTGGGAGCCGCCTAGATAGGTGGGGTATAAATAATAAAATTATTATTATTATTATTATTATTTATTATTATTATTATTATTATTATTATTATTATTATTATTATTATTATTCAGCAGAGAATTGCTAACGAAGGTTCTCGGCACCACTTCCAAAGTACAATTCTCAGGTTGCTTTGGGTGGAAAGTCATTACAATAAAGCCTGTCTGAAATCATGTTGTCCAACTCCCCATATGCCTTAGGCACTCCCTTTCAGAAGTCATCCCACAGCAGAACCTCAGAAATGGACCTACTCCCCGCTCTTTCCCTCAGCTATGTAATTTGGAAAATCCTTGGGAGGGTCCAGGCCATGAGATTCAAAGCAGCAAGGTTTCTTTTGTGGACTGAAAAAGTGCATCCATTCTGTGAAATGGGACTACAGTATACAGTGGTACCTCGGGTTAAGTACTTAATTCGTTCCGGAGGTCAGTTCTTAACCTGAAACTGTTCTTAACCTGAAGCACCACTTTAGCTAATGGGGCCTCCTGCTGCCGCCATACCGCCAGAGCACGATTTCTGTTTTCATTCTGAAGCAAAGTTCTTAACCCGAGGTAATATTTCTGGGTTAGCGGATTCTGTAACCTAAAGCGTATGTAACCCAAGGTACCACTGTACTGGAGCCTTGGCTTTCAGTATACTTGGCTTAATGCAAAATGTGAACCCTTCTGCAATTCCTTTAATTCATCTTCATCCCATGTGGTGTTCTCCTTCCACTACCACCATCCCACATTTTCTTCTCCCTAAATCTGAAGATTCCTTACGCAGTCGATGTAGCTCTCCTATTCGGATTTTCAAACCATGTATTGTCCACACTGACCTGCAGGGTCTCTCCAGCATTTCAGACTGGGATAGGGCATTCTTAGCCGTACCTGGAAATGCTTGGGATTGAAACAGAGAACTCCAGCATGCAAAGCAGATGCTCTACAGCTAAGCAACCTAAGAAATAAACAGGAACTTAATAGTGCCTCCAGAATGACCTACATTGTCTCAAACAGGTCCAAGGTTGGACTGAGCACTAGGAATCTGTCGCAGGGATTACTTCTTCTTGTTGTTAACATCTGACTTCAATCATACTGAAAACTGAAAGTGCAGACAGTATCATCAGTCTTATGAACCACCATTTCCTTACGACTTAAAAATAAAGATACATACCTGAGCTGACTGCCAATTAATTGGTTCATGACATTACACAATGAACAGGGAGTAGTTAAATAAATAGGTAATGCACAGTTTGAGCAAAGCTACTAAACAGAACACTGAGTTCATTCATACATCTAGGTAAGGTGGGATAGGATCAGTTCAAAGGAATTTGATCCCTCCTCCCTTTTCTTCCAACCGCACGATAGACCACAGCTTTCAATCCTAGAAAAGCCTTTGGGAAATATGTACCTTGCATTCAGTGCAAGTTAAAAAGTTAATTAATTCTTTCATGGTGCTTTTAAAGCAGAAGGCACCAAACTTGACCTCACAATGCACCAAGCATTTCTGAAGATCAACAAGCACTCAACAGAATCAAGCTCCTAAGCAGCATTTTGAAGTACAGTGGTACCTTGGGTTAAGTACTTAATTCGTTCTGGAGGTCCATTCTTAACCTGAAACTGTTCTTAACCTGAAGCACCACTTTAGCTAATGAGGCCTCCTGCTGCCGCCGTGACACCAGAGCACAATTACTGTTCTCATCCTGAAGCAAAATTCTTAACCCGAGGTAATATTTCTGGGTTAGCGGAGTCTGTAACCTGAAGCGTATGTAACCTGAAGCATATGTAACCCGAGGTACCACTGTATCACATTTTACCATGTAGCAAAAAATAAAATAAAATAAAATCTGCAATTCTTGTGGTATTGCACATTTACTGTTAAAATATCTTTTAGGGGCGGATTCCCCCCCTTTCTTTTTCTTAAAAGCATCCTCGAGCAAACACAAATGGTTGCAAGTTTTTCAGTGCTATATTGAACTGCTGTGATAAATGGTCTGGTGCATGTTCATATCTCTGTTTGTTACATTCCAAGGCAAAAACCTTTAAACATATGGCAAACACAAATGGTATGGACTCCAGTGTTACCAGGTTTTTGGATTTTTTATAAAACACAGACACAGAGAGAGAGACTTCTGGGGTGGGGTTTGAGAAGGGCCCAAGAGCAAATTACAAGATGGCACCCCATCATTCTGTCTGCAAAAACTAGTGCTGCCAGCTGAATCTTATTTTAGCACTGGCAATGGGATAGGATTGCCCTTCAGGGGGCAAAGGGCAGGCTGCATGATTCACCCAGCTCTGTTTGCCACCACTTCCTGCCAACTGCAGAGGCTGCCTCACTGTGCTTACTAGTCCAATTCAGGGAGCCGGAAGAGTATACAGAGATCCAAGCAGCAAGAACAGTGAGAACGATATGAACACAGGGAACCAGGCAGAGGGCCTTCTCGGTAGTGGCACCCGCCCTGTGGAATGCCCTCCCACCAGATGTCAAAGAGAAAAACAACTACCAGACTTTTAGAAGACATCTGAAGGCAGCCCTGTTTAGGGAAGCTTTTAATGTTGAATAGACTATTGTATTTTAATATTCTATAGGAAGCCACCCAGAGTGGCTGGGGAAACCCAGCCAGAGGGGCGGGGTATAAATAAAAAATATTATTATTATTATTATTATTATTATTATTATTATTATTATTATTAAACACACCCTAGAATCCCAACACCGATCTGGCCTTCACATTAAACTGTTTCTGACGTTATACAGGGTTAAACTGAAGCAGCAGGTACTGCCCCTGACCCAGATAAATCCAGTTGGCTGTATTCAAGACTGTGAATCTATACTGAATCTATACCCAAAGATTCACCTAACAAATCCCATCAATGCAAAGACTTCTGCTTGCACCATGGGGCTTTCCCTCCCCCCCCTCTGAAACTGGCTCATTACAGGGACAGCCCCCTGATGTGTGCTAGGACAGTTCTGTCTGGCAAGCCAATACACTTGTGAGAGGGAAGATTTGCGCAACCTTTTATGTGCATATTCAGATGTAAGGTCCCCTAAGCAAAGTGAAACTTATTCCCAGGTAAGTGCCTATAGGACCACAGCCTTAAGATATACCAAATGTTTGTTTTCCCTTAGACAGCTTAATAATTCTTTTAAAAACTTTCAGCTACTGTGAGTGTGACAAGAAACATAAAACCTTCAAACTGCTTTTGAAGACACCTAGTGTGGGAATCGGGAGGCATTTGCTTATTTGCAATTCAAGTTCTTCTTTAAGACTCCTGGGGCAAAGACATTCATCATGTTTTTGAGCACATCTGTTTCTTGCTAATATGAGTATTCAATGGATCTCCGAGCAGAAACCAGCAGACTTAAGCCCATTGATTTTGGCTGTCCTACTCTGAGTGTGATACGGTGGGCCATTACCGAGAGAAAGGTGCATATTGACTTTCATAAATGGAAACCAGTACAGGTGCCGCCTACAGTGCAAATTTGATTGTTTCCCCTTGAACGAAACAGAATATTTTTCCTCCCAAAGATGCAGTGTTGCCATTTTCCATTACATGAAACAACGGTCTCTTGCAAAAATTAATAAATAAATAAAACTGCACCAGTATGCATGCTTAAGGGCTTGTTCATTTATTGTGACAGTCTTGGCTTGCGGACATGGTCATCAGAACAAAAATAATGGCCTGGGTAGCCTCAGCCACAGTAATTTCTGCAACTGTGGTACTGGTTACTGGTTCCTTTCCAGGCCCAATTCAAGGGGCTCATGTTAATGTTTAAAGTCCTAAACTATCAAGACTGCCTCCTTCCCTACAGACCCTCTTGGGTGCAGTGGGGGCCCTCAAGGTAGTTTCTCCTCCCATGGAGGCTCATGGGATGGGGGGGAAGTGAGCCCAGGAGAGGGCTTTCTCTGTGGCAGCCTCTAACCTTTGACATTCCCCCTTGCCCACAGAAGTACATCATTATACAGCTTCCGGAGAATGCTGAAGAAACGCCTCTTTAGCCTACCTTTGGACACTTGAGGTATATATATATATATATATATATATATATATATATATATTTAGGACCTGCCTTATTTTTGTGATTGTCAATTGTTTTAAACTTTTTTTCAATAGCACCTTAGGGCAGGCATGGCCAAACTTGGCCCTCCAGCTGTTTTGGGACTACAATTCCCATCATCCCTGACCACTGGTCCTGTTAGCTGGGAATGATGGGAGCTGTAGCCCCCAAAAAGCTGGAGGACCAAGTCTGGCCATGCCAGCCTTAGGGCAAAGGGTGGGTAATAAATAATAAAAGAAGGAAATAATCAAGGAAGCAGCCAATAATGGTACAGAGTCACAGCTGCAATCTATCGACAACACACGTTGCATTTTCCCACTTGGGCATATTCTTTGGGGAGGTCAGGATTCCTCCTTGGACATGCAAGAAATACACTGTGCAGCTTCCGGGCTGCAATCCAGATGTGAGTACAATCCAAACTGGGGCACCACATCACATTCCTAGTGCTATTTGCCCTTCAGGCCACTTCAGTTTTTCATAACATGTAGTTTGGCCCTACAAGCCACAGCCAGCCCTACTGTTAGGCAGAGTGAGGCACAGAGAGTGAGCACAGGCCAGGGGGAAGCCACAGCTGTGTGGGCTGTGTGGCCTAACCCTGCTATCCTCAGGAGGACACTGCCTTGTCCCCCCTGGCACTAGTGTTGAAATAAGATTAAAAGTGCCATAACGATCAATTTCTGTAAGTGGGATGCGGGAACATCTTTTTATATTTTGTTTCAGGCAGCAAAATGTTTCGGGCTGGCCTTGCCTAAAGCTGCAATCCAATGTTCAGTTTTAACACCCTGAGGCTGACATTCACCAGCCCCTTCTCTACAGAAGAACTTAAATGGGTATTTTTGGGAAGACAATTCTTCTCTAGGAGTCATTCTAAGTTTGTTGTTGTTGCTGCAATTTATAAACTACTCATAAAACACATGCTACCTTCCCAAAGAAAAATACAAACTGCACTGGGATTAAAAGGGGAAAACCCCCACTTCTCCCTCTTTTCATAAAGAAAGGATTTAAGGGCCATTGTGCCACACTTTTTCAACTGGAGGATATATTGGTTTGAATCCATGAGAAGCAGAGAAAGGAAAAGAGTGCTGGGGGGGCAGCGTCTACAAATAATAAACCCAAGTATGTTGGAATGCTCCTAGAACAGGGATCGCGGATCTTCATTGCCCTTTTCATGAATATGAAATGACCCTCTTCTTTCTTCTGAGCCTCTTACAGAAGCTGCTGTCTGTGGGGGCTGAAAAAGCAATTCCATCACCCTATTTTCCAACTTGGCTTGGGAGGAAGAGCTGTGGTGCTCCAAATGTTGTCAGACTCCACAACACCAGTCAACCATAGCCAGGACATCCAAGGGTGATGGAAGTTGCAGTCTTAAGCATAAAAGAAATTATAGGATGCCAAGTTCCTCACCCCGCTCTAAGATATGAGATGCTGCCATATAGTGAGTCCCACCGCAGATAGTATAGAATCATAAGAGTTAGAAGGGACCAACCCCCTGCAATGCATGGCTAAAGCATCCATGACAGAAATCTGTGGCGTTCGTATGGAGTCCCCAGTCGTCTCATGGACTAATGACCCACTAATCTGCTGCCACCAACCAGGTCCTCCTCGGTAAAATCACTTCAGCCTCTGTCAGGTTCTCAATTAATAAAGAAGAGTGTATTTTATTTCAGACACAAACTTTTCCGGCATTCTAAACATTGTTACTCTTTACTTTCTTAGTCTTATTTCTCTCTCTCTCTCTCTCTCTCTCTCTCTCTCTCTCTCTCTCCTACCATTTTTTAAAAAATGAACAGGGGTCTCCAAATCATTGGCATTGTGAGGAGAAGAAGAAGGCAGGCAAGTATCTTAGCCCACTTCTCCACTGCTGGACACCTGTGGTGATCTAAGAGAAAATATTTCCCCACCATGCTTTTATTTTTCAAAGCAATCAGCACCTATAAAGAGCAGTTCCACATAGAATTTCCCTTCAATCCACTAGCAACATACCTAGGGTGTGATCTGATAGATACAAGCTATTCCAGAATAATGAATGTAACGCCAAGGCAGATTTCTCCAACCTAGTTGGAGAATGGGAGTTGTAATCCAAAACATCTGGATGGCAGCAGGTTCCCCAAAAGCTGCCCTAGGCTCCATTATGAAAACCTGCATTTAGACATAGTTTTCTCGAGGGACTGGTAGTCTTGGTTAGTTCTGAATAATTTCTTTATGTCCATCAGAATCTTAATGGGGTATGAACTATACAAGATGAGCACAATAAATAATACTGGCTTCCTATTTTTGACTCAAGAGGTTAAAGCCATGATACATATTATCAGAAAATAATTTTAAAAATCACAGTAAAGTACAGTGGTACCTCGGGTTAAGTGCCTAATTCTTTCCGGAGGTCCGTTCTTAACCTGAAACTGTTCTTAACCTGAAGCACCACTTTAGCTAATGGGGCCTCCCGCTGCTGCTGCGCCGCCAGAGGACAATTTCTGTTCTCATCCTGAAGCAAAGTTCTTAACCTGAAGCACTATTTCTGGGTTAGTGGAGTGTGTAACCTGAAGCATATGTAACTTGAGGTACCACTGTACACATGTTATACATATATTTCAACGCCCTACTGCTGAAGTGGTTTTAAACCCTTCTCTCACTTGAGAAGACAATACACTATTTGCCTTTGTTGACCACAAAATTTTCCTTTCCAACACAAAGTCAAACAGATGCCTGGGTGAGTCACAAAATTCAATGCAAATCCCAGGAGGAAAAAATAACCTGTACGGGAAATAGACAAAGATTAGTGCCAGGAAGTGAGAGACAAAACATGTAATGAAGTCAAAAGCAATCAAGGGTGCAAGTCTAGACACATGACAAGATGAGCTTCCGATAAAACATGGCAGAGCTAGTTGACTCGACTCCCATTTCCCAGACAAAGGACTGCTTCACACATTAAGAATGTAAGAAGAGCCTACAGGATTAAGCCAATGGCCCACTTAGTCCAGTACAGTGGTACCTCGGGCTACATACGCTTCAGGTTACATACGCTTCAGGTTACAGACTCCGCTAACCCAGAAATAGTGCTTCAGGTTAAGAACTTTGCTTCAGGATGAGAACAGAAATCGTGCTTTGGCGGCGCGGCAGCAGCAGGAGGCCCCATTAGCTAAAGTGGTGCTTCAGGTTAAGAACAGTTTCAGGTTAAGTACGGACCTCCGGAACGAATTAAGTACTTAACCTGAGGTACCACTGTATCCTGTTCTCACAGTGGCCAACCAGCATTCTCCCCTGCTATGGCTTCCAGCAACTGATATTCAGAAGCATTACTCCATCCAAGGAAGCAAAGCATATTTATTTTGCCTCACACCCAGTACTAGCCTTAACCTCCTTGAATTTGTTGATAAGGCTGATGCAACGACTCAGGACATTGGAATACTTCAGTTACTTTCCCTTAGTACAATAGGGTCCGGTCCATGTTTTGTAACCCTGAACTTATGCAAGCCATTCCCTCTAACCCTTAGCACTTTCTGGAGGAAGCCTCTACCAATGCCTTGCAGCAAGGGATGAATGTGAACCAGGACCCAACAGAAGCCTGAAGAAGCCTGGGAGAAGTTAAAATAATCTGCAATGTGATGACAGTACCAGAGATATAGTCGTACCTCGTGTTGTGTCCGCTTCATGTTGCGTCTTTTCGCGTTACGTCCCGCGGCAACCCGGAAGTACCGGAATGGGTTACTTCCGGATTTCGCCACTCGCACCTGCGCAGAAACGATAAATCGTGCAGAAGCACCAAATCGCATTGTGCACCTGCGCAGACACAGCTCTTTGAGCTGCGAGCATTTCACATTACGGACGGGCCTCCGGAACGGATCTCGTCCGTAACACGAGGTACCACTGTAAAGCGAGCTAGGTTTTTTTTTTTTTTAAAGTCATGACCTAAGTTGTGTAGTATAGCAATATACACATTTTAAAACTTGCTGCTAGCAAAATATGAAGCTGCCCAGCACATTCAAATACATTTTGCAAATTTAATATTTACATTTTAATTTCTTTCTATTTACTATTTAGTTTTTAGGGGGGTTTTGTTGTTTATTTAACCAGTAGCAGCCTGAAGAACAAGGAGCAATTGGAAACATCTGTGGTTATTCAAAGCACAGGTAAACTGAGCAGAGACAAGGGGGAGAAGCAAATCATTTCTAAAACGAAATCTCAAAAAGCATTTATGTATGAAATTTAAATCCTGCGATTCGTTGTAAACACCACCAGCATGGGTTACAATAAACATATGTAGATCAAATAAATACAAGATTAAGTAAAATACACAATCGGGTTTCTTTTTATAAAATAAAAAAGCTGTCTCCATATGACTATAATTCAATGCAAGCTAATTCCCCTTACACAAAGGTTTTCAATCTTTTTGAGTCTATGGCTCCCTTGACCAACTACAATCTTTCTGCGGCACCCCTGTGGGGAGCAGAAGAGAAGTTACATCATCTCTTGCCTGCAGAGCTGGCAGCCACTCACCTCTTTTCAAACTCCTTCCCTTGTGGAGAATTCCCTCAGCCTCCTCTCTGATCCACTCTCCTTGCCGCCCCTGCTCTCTATCTAAGCTGCCCCCCAAAGAGAGATGCCGCCTCACACTGCCCCTCAGGGGTCTGGGAAGCACCCCCTGGCCAACTCCAGAGGCATGGTTTGCCTGGGGAGCTTGTACCTAGGCCTGATGTCACAAACAGCTGTCCATGCCTTATGGAGGCACAGACGCAAGAGGCACACTGGTTGAAAACACTGCCCTAACAAATTGCAAGAACTTTCTAATCCGTCTTCCATCAGGTAGAAACCTCAAGAAGATACCATACCTGTCAGAGAGCATCAAAGGACAATAGATCAGTTGCACTACTTGTTCCTCTGTTCGCTCAAAAAACCCACACAATTTTAGAAGAGTAAATGGCAAGACTCCCTGCCCAAGTGCTACTTCTTAGGCTGCATAGAGACACATCAAACTGAAACCGGAAGAGGCAGTTTTGTTGCTCTATTAAAACATGTACTTTTCCCACTATGATGCAAGTTTTTTTGTTTTGTTTTTTTAACTGGTTCTGCAGGCTTGAGTTAGACTGGATGGTGCCTACTGGCTAACGTGTGTGTGTTACAAACCTACTTTCCCCAGTTCCCAGAACAGCTTTGCAACACTCCAAAAATATTTGCAGCAGTGTTTGTGTGTGTGTTTATTTTAAATAGGATTAGGATAAACAAATAAATGCATAAACTACAGGTAGTAGTTTGAAATTTATATTTTTCAAAAACCACAGGTAAGCCTGACTGAAGCATGGAAAGAGCGACAGGACTAGCAGATGAATCGTATCTGATACACTGGTGCATGCACCTATGATGCAAATTGTGAAAGCATGCAGAGGTCAGGCACACAATGCGCAAAGAAAGCCTGCTGTGATGCATCCTTTTACATTACATCTGTCATCACTCGCAGTTTCCACCATATTTCGATATGCAATAATGTTCAGGTTCATTGTTCAAATGGGCAGAATGAAGCTCTTCTCTTCCCTTAACAAGCAGAGGAATCAAATGACTGTCGCAGTCACTAGTCAGGGACAGCCTACCTTGTTGATTTATAGCGCAGAGAATTACTGAAAAGAGGTTAAGAACAGCACTAATATAAAATCACACAGCTGAGTCCAGTAGTAATTCCAGGTAATCTTAGTGTCATGAATGACACATCCACTGGTTTAAACAGCCTCTATAATAAGGATTTAAGAAACTCTAGTTTTCTGTATGCTTCTCCAAAGCTAAAAATACACCATGCATGCGCACACTATATAGTTATAAAACTATCAAACTATATTCAGGGAGTATCATTCTTCTATATTGTTCTTGGCACTTTCCTCCCTTCTTAATGAAAGCCAGCTAGCAAAATAAGGTCAATTCTCTCTCGAGATTTCCCAGTATCAAAAAAAACCAGAGACTATTGCATTTATACACAAAACTACCAATTTCAAATTTGGCAGACAACAAACAATATTTTAAAAAAAAAACCTTCTCCTTTTGATCACAGGAAACTGCCTTGTGTCAGACCATTGGGTCCATCTACTCCAATACTGTCTATTGCATCCTACAGTGACAATCCAAACTTTTGGATAAGGAACCTTCCTAGGCTTACCTAGGAGATACAAGGAGTTGAACCTAGAACTTTTTGCATGGAAAACATGTGCTCAGCAGTCCAAGCATCTTCTGGAGATGTTGCAAGATCTTTATTGTTATTATTATTTGGGTGACAATTTAATAGCCAGGGATAAGTAAAGGTTATATTAACAGCGCCATTAAATATTTGAGACTCATGATGTCCTTCCACTTCCCCCCTGAACATCCTGCCACTACTCACTTTTGCCTATCGGAGTTCCAGAACCACGGCTACATCAAAAACATGAGGCTGTAAAATGTCACTAGAAAATTTGGAAGGGTAAAATTCTGGGGAACTGGCAGGAGGACAACTTCCCCAAGGGATTAAACCTCACCTGCTCATTTTATCTCTGCTACAAATCACCTCCTTCCAAGGAAGCTTTAGCATTAACATTATACATAGCTAATGCGATGATGGAAAAGCTTTGGTCCTCCAGATGTTACTGGACTACAACTTCTAGCATCCCTAGCTTTTGGCTGCATTGACTGGGGCTGATGGGAACTGGAGTCCAACACATCTCAGTGCTGAAGATTCCGCAGCCCTGTATAATGCATCCTTTGGCCTTATGAATAGGGAAAGGAACAGATCTAAAAGAATCACTAGATATAGTGAAGAATATGCAGTCATGTACAAATGGCTACTTATGTTTTAGGGCTAAGCAAATAAAAGGAGAGGGGATGAACACCACCCATGATATTATCAATGACAAAAGGTGATTGGGGAGGACTGTTTGAAAGACCACAAAAGTGTTCTTCTGCCGGGGAAGCATTTCCCTAAATGGCTTTCAATAACCCACAGTGGCTCCATCACATTCACTATGCGATCACTGATCAACTAGGATCAACTGAAAGCACTGCTTTCATGTTAAACTAGCTTTGTTTGCTCTTAGTTTCAGTAGCACATAGCCAAATCCAATTGTCCACACTGTGTCCTGATATCATTATGTACCCTACAAGATCCTGATTGGCTAGAATCATTATAGGGAGGAGAAAGTAGCCCTAATGAGAAGGGAAAGCAACACCTAGAGAGGATACATGGCAGCAAAGAGAATGGAAAGTGAACACTCCAGATACTTAAATGATCTTTGGAGAAGGCTTCCCACCACCTAAATACTGAAATCGATGAGCATTCAGCAAAGTCATATCATACTTTAATATTGCAAATCCATATGCTTTAGATTTAAAAGCATTTGGGACTGCATTAAACAGATTATGGAACTTTGTGTACAATGTGGATCTAAAAACAACTTGCTAATATGATGCAGTTCTATTATTCAGAACTTTAGTTTCCCTTTCTTAAATCCAACCTACGGTGCCTATTCCAATCCAAAATAGCCTTTTAATAGTATTTTTCTTCCTAATTTTGGCTGAAAACATAATGAAAATGGCCATAACACACATTAAGGGTTGAAATTTACATCTGGCTACCACCATAAATGCTCTGATATCATCATTATTAGGTTAGGGCTGCCAAAAGTCTCAAAGATATACAACTTTAAACACACACACACCCTAGTACGGTATAGAAATTACAGTTTTATGAGTTTCTGCTGAGGTCTGTAGTGACCCATAAAAATCTCTCCCTTCAACATATTTGAAGGCATTTCAAAGATTGGCCTCTTATGAAAATTCCTTATTCTCCAATGGTCCACTTAAGTCCTGTACATTATAACAGACTGCAGTTTTACTACAGGACTATTAAATATGTATTACTAAAAGTATTTTAGCTACTTAAATGTAGATTCAAAAGTCAGCTTTTACTTCCCCCATACCCATACCCAGATGACCTTTGCCATCTTTCTTCTAACTTTGAGTAATTTTAATCCTTGTGTAGAAGTGTCCACTGTTTACTATCCATTATATCAGCAAGGCCATTGATCTGGGTAGTGGCAGCCCATTCCAGGGGGGAAAAAACCAGAAGCAAAATCTCACACTATCCTCTCTTTACAAAGCAGCCTCAGCCACAATACGGCTCCAGTGGCTGCTCCCAGACTTTGTGTGCAAATTGTCATTTCCAGCATTCCACACAACCACTGAGATCCACAAACATTAATTTGAGGGCGGGGGAAAGTTTGGGGAATAGATTGATTTTTTTTACTTACTATGTTCATCAAAGAAGTTCAAGTCTCCTCCCCCATACATTTAATCAGAAATGCCAAAGGCTGAACGTGGAACTTCCTGCATGCAAATAAATAATGTATTCTTCCTCTGAGCTAGGTTGAAAGGTATTTTAATTCTGTATTAAACACCTTTTTCTCTAGGAATCACACACCCTTAGGCACAGGGTTGTGAATAATTCAAAATTATTCTATTGTGGCAAGATGATTCTGCATTGAATTTGTCTCCTTCATACCTTGTTTTTCTTCAAACTTTTGTAATAAAATTTCCATAGGAGCAAAGATTCTTCTTTGCTGGTCATAATGATGCATCACCTTTTGAATTAGCAGATGTTTCCCTCCTTTATCATTTTCTTTTCAGTTCATTATTTATTCCATTTTAATCTGCACTGTTCTGCATTTGCCATCTGTTACAGACCAGGCCCTTAAGACATCTACATTGCCTTGAATCTTTCATTCTCCTATAGTTCACTTTCTTAAAAATGGATTGTTCCAAGGCAAACTATTCTGAAACGGTCAACCCAAGAAGACTAGTTACAGAAACGGAGAGCCAATGGGATCCCTGGAGACTATTTTTGAGAATACGTTAATCATGCCCATTAATTCCAATGGGTCTACCCTGAGTAGAACTAGCATTGCCTTCTATAGGTTGTATCCCAAATTGGGCTAGGTGGAGATACAGCTTGACTTCATATAACACAACTTCGTATGTTTCAAGTCCTGTCAAAATCAGCGGGAGTTATCCCCTTGAAATTTCAGAGACTGAAACTCTGCTCCTCAATAAAATCTCCAAGGTTGCTTCCACTTTCATGTGATATAGAAAAGCGCTAGACAGATCATGCCACAGCTTTATTACCTGGAAAATGAGGCACAAAAATGCATCACCTCCTACCTAACACAGGGGTTGAAGAACTCTTTCTGCCCATGGAGCCCATTCTCACATGGGCAGCCTTCCAGGAGCCAACGATGGCTTGGATGTGAAGCCAATGGGAGCAGAGCTATCTAAGAAGAGTAGGCTACACTCCAGCCCTGCAAATGCCAGAGACTTCTACCCCCTCCATTTTCTATCCAGGAAAGCAAAAGTTCAAGGACAAATTCCAGCCAAGCAACAGGATATGGAGAAGAGCCAGTGAGGGCTTTGAACCAGAGTGTCCCAAGGGCCAGATAAGTCTTTGGCTAATTAGCCTATCTATGACCTTTTAAACTGGGGGGAGGGGTATTGTTTTGGTTTGTTATTATGGTGTGCATTTCTGTGTTTTTATATTGTAAACAGCCCTGTGATCTTCGGATGAAGAGTGGTATAGAAATTTAATAGATAATGATGATAATAATAATAATAAGGTCTGGAGAACCACATTCAGCTTGTGGGCTGGAGGTCCGTTCCCCAAACCTAATAAGCTGAGCATATAGATTGCACATATGAATAAAAAGAAATAAAACTTGTTAGAACTCTGCAATTCAGAGCAATAGTACATCTGTGCAGCCAAATGACATATTTCCCTTCCAACTCATCAAAAGAATTTTTTTTTGCGTCTAATCACAGCAAACCAAGAATTTTATCTCCTTATCTCTAGACTTAACTTCTCAATTTCTTGAGAAGATGTGGTTTAAAGTCCAAGTATATTTCATGCTGCAGAACCTTAATTGAAAACACCTCGATAAACAAAAAGGAAAGTATGATTTAAATAAACTATAAACCACCCACTTTCTGCAATGCATTATGAGAGGTGAACTATATCATTGCAGATGAGCATTCAAAAAATCATATTATCTGAAAAATTAATGTATTTTAAATTATGCTTTATGGCAGGGGTCATATCCACACAGTGCCACCCAGCTCCCATAAGCCCTAGCTAGCATGGCCAATAATAAGAGTAGTGTTCCACATTGGCTATTCACACTTGGAACATTCAAAAGGGGCAACAAAAATAAATGTCAACAGTCAAAAATAGATTTGCTAAGCAAAATGCATTAATCCGTTTATTTAGCTTTATTAATATGTATAACTCTGATTCTGCAGATCGCCATAGTTTACACAGAGCTTTAAAAACATATATATATATACAGTGGTGCCTCGCAAGACGAAAATAATCCGTTCCGCGAGTCTCTTCGTCTAGCGGTTTTTTCGTCTTGCGAAGCAACCCTATTAGCGGCTTAGCGGATTAGCGCTATTAGCGGCTATTAAAGGCTTAGCGGCTAAAAGGCTATTAGCGGCTTAGCGGCTTAGAAAAAGGGGGGAGCGGAAAAAATCACAAGACTCGCAAGACGTTTTCGTCTTGCGAAGCAAGCCTATAAGGAAATTCGTCTTGCGAAACGCATCGAAAAACGGAAAACCCTTTCGTCTAGTGGATTTTTCGTCTTGCGAGGCATTCGTCTTGCAGGGCACCACTGTAATCTAAATGGAAACATAAGCAAGTTGCAATCAGATTCAATGAAAATATAGTATTAAACACAAAATTTTCATTGAATCTGATTGCAACTTGCTTATGTTTCCATTTAAATTATACATAAGATCCTACTCTGCACTGTTTGTGAGAACACTCACATTACATGATGTATGCAATTAACAGCAGCAATTGAAAGCCAGGGGTAGTCAATGTTGCAAAATTCAATTGTATGCTACAACTAATCATTGGCCATACTGATTGGGGCTCGTGGGAGTTGAACTCCAAAACATCTGGGGACACACCAAGATGGCTACACCTTATTTAAAGTAATAATATTAAATAATAAATTATTATTTATACCCCGCCCATCTGGCTGGGTTTCCCCAGCCACTCTGAGTGGCTTCCAACAAAAGACTGAAAATACATTAAAACATCCGTCATTAAAAACTTCCCTAAACAGGGCTGCCGTCAGATGTCTTCTAAATGTCAGGTAGTTGTTTATTTCTTTGACATCTGATGGGAGGGCGTTCCACAGGGTTTGTGTCACTACTGAGAAGGCCCTCTGCCGGGTGCCCTGTAACCTCACTTCTCGCAGTGAGGGATGGAGACTCTCCTTCAGGTATACTGGGCTGAGGCCGTTTAGGGCTTTAAAGGTCAGCACCAACACGTTGAATTGTGCTCGGAAACGTACTGGGAGCCAATGTAGGTCTCAGCGGCTGCTCCCAGTCACCAGTCTAGCTGTTGCATTCTGGATTAGTTGTAGTTTCTGGGTCACCGTCAAAGGTAGCCTCACGTAGAGCGCATTGCAGTAGTCCAAGCGGGAGATAACCAGAGCATGCGCCACTCTGGCAAGACAGTCTGTGGGCAGGTAGGGCCTCAGCCTGCATACCAGATGGAGCTGCCCTGGACACAGAATTGACCTGCGCCTCCAAAATGACTCCCTTTTGGCTAATCCAAAGAATTAGACCTGCCAGTGGGAATATTTACTCCTGCCCTTTGATTAGCAGGTTCCTGTGTCACCTCGGAATGGACTTTTGTAAGTCCCCATTACATACACTCACAAAGCCATCCGATACATGGCAGACGTATAAGTCCCACTAAGATCAATGGGGTTTACTCCCAGATGTGGGGGTATAAGTCCCATTGCTGCCATTAGTGTAGCAAGAAAGCACTGTGTCCATGCCAGTATCAAGCTGGCTTTTGCATCTTTGCATGGCTTCTCCCATGCAGTTAGAATTTCTGTGAGTATGGCTCTGCATTCCTACTGCAATACTGCAATTATTACATATACATTTCTACAGATACAAGAATAGAAAAAAATGTAATTCTTTTTTCCCTATATTTAATTGACCAGATTTAGCTACCTTCATGCAAATACCTGCTCTAATTCTTTTTTTAAAAAAAAATTGCCTGCAGACATCATTATTCTTATTTACCTAAAGGCATACTGAGTGTTTAGCTCTAAAGGAGAATATTGTGCCCTTGCAAGTTGCTTCGACTTTTGAAATTTGTCATTTCTGTGACATAATCCATGTTAGCCCCTTAGCCACTTGTCAACATGCCTATCATTTAATAAAACCTGTAAAAAAAGAAACACAACACACACACACAAACACACACCCTTAGAATAGAACAGCCTGCTCCAAGTGCATAATGTTGCTTTTGCTATTCATTTGCTTTTGTGGTTTTCCTTCATTCATTCTTATTAGCATCATGCTTATTCTTAAAGAAATAATCATTCTAATGTCAAAGAAAAATCTGGACCTACATTACTGGCATTTTAAAAATAAAATATTCCATTCAAAGAGAAAGGGAAGGTAATATAAACAAGAAGCATTCCAATTGTAAAGAGGGAGTGAAATGGGCAAAAACATAAAGCAAAATGGCATTATCTGAAAGGTTAACTTATATGCCCAAGCTTTAGGGGTGAAGATAAATGCTGCGTACACACCATACATTTAAAGCACATTGCTTCCTCCAAAGAATCATGGTAGTTTGTTAAGGATGCTGGAAACTGTAGCTCTGTGGGGATTAAAGTATAGTTCCCAGGATTATTTAGGAAAAGCAATGTGCTTTAAATGTATGGTTGTGTAAGCATGCAAAGTCTCTGGGCAGTGTCTGCCTTGCCAAAATGTGCTTGGTCTAGGTCTAGTGTGTGCCAGCATCTCATTTGATTGAGAAAATGTAGCACACACTCATTTTCACTCCCTCTGCCCACCATGAGATGATTGTGTGCCAAAGCCCCTCATCATCTGCAAGTTTCAGTCCAACTAAGGCTTTCAGTATCATGTTTCCACCCCACAATTTTGCTTATTTGCTTATTTAGTTGCATCTGTATGCTGCCCTTCTTCAAAGGAGCTTGTGGTAGTATATCTAGTCTCCCTGTACCCAATTTTATCCTCACAAGAAAATTGTGAGGTAGGGTTAATAAAAAATCAGATATTATTTACATGTCTGAAAGTAGCAAGAGAGAAAGAGAGAGAGATCATTTCCTGGGGTGGCATACACAACCAGTTTATGAGAAGATTAACAGTGGTCTTCAGATCTGTAGGATTAGGACAAGTTACCTTCTTCCTTCTGTGCCCTCATCCATCATCTCCCAGAAAAACGTTCCTGTCTTAACCAGGCAGCTCTCCTAGAAAGGAATATCCCCCATCGAAACTAAATAATTTTTATGACATGCAAAGCACAAAGCATATGGTATACATTATATTAACACTAGTCCTTGTCTAGCTAGGCTAGGTCCAGATGTTAATCTGGAGTTGACCTCAAGTTGACATGCAGACTTTACAGTAATAGATTTGATCCAGCTGCTTGGTTTACAGGCTTTTGCCTCTTGTGCTGTGCTGTACACAACACAGTGGCACCAACCAGCCTATTTACTGCACACCCTACCAAGTCAGATTACAGTTATTAGTCATGGCTGGATAAAATATCACTTTCAAAGAAAAACAATAAAAGCAAAGGAAGACAATATTGACTTCTGGAAGTTTAATACCCAGCCAAACCTACGTGTCGGAAATGAAATAAGACACATATGCAAGTGCCTTCAGCAAAAGAAACTCATGTGAAAGTGTGCAAATATTAAGAACCATGTTTTAGGAAGTGTACATTTTAAAAATGAAATTCTAAATGGTCCTAACTTGAAGAAGGCAAAAGAGAAAGCACAAAAAGAAAAAAGAAAGGGCAGGAGCTTTGGTCTGACAGCATGAATGCCTCTAGTTATGTTTAAATTATTTAAAACAGTATTAAAAAGTGGGGGGAACCGCAGTAAATCTTCTCAACTCTTACTTTGGAATAGGCATGCATGGATTCAGGCACACAGATCCAAGTCCCAAAATAAAGTTCAAAGTAAGCACACAGATCCTATTCCTTTCCCAATGGAGATGATGAAGGAGCATGGTGTCTTCAGTATGCTGATGCTACCCAGCTCTCTTTCTCTGTTACATCCAAAACAAGTAGGACCTGGACAGATGCCTAGATGCAGCTGTGGGCTGGATGAGGGACAATAAGCTGAATCCTAAGAAGATGAAGGTACTGTGAGTGGGTGGTTCATGGGTCCAAGACTTGGGTTTATCTCTTCTGTGGCGCAATGGGTCGGTGCATCTGGCTGTTAACCAGAAGGCTGGTGGTTCGAGCCGACCCAAAGATGGGTGTAGGCAGAATTCCTGCATTGCAGGTGGTTAGACTTGGATGACCCTCAGGATCCCTTCCAACTCTAGAATTCTATGATTCTACCTGCTCTGGGTGGGGTTGCACTTCCTCTTAAGGAAGAGGTACACAGTTTGGGGAGTGCTCCTTAATCCACCATTGTCACTGAAGGAGTGAACATTTTTTGCTTAGCCACAACCACCATGTATTGGTAACCTTAGAAATTTGGATTACTGCAGCACCCCCTCCACCTATGTGGGGCTGCTCTTTAAGGTGGTTCAGAAGTTGTAGCTGGTGCAAAACACAACAGCTGGATTACCAAGTAGGGCACCTCATTGCACACCTAACACCTGTCATGAAGGAACTGCCTGGGCTGCCAATTTGCTCTCAAGCCAAGTTCCCAGCTAGGGAGGCATCATCTTCTTCTTTTTAGACCTCACAATTGTGGGTGTGCCTCAGCAGTGGTTTGACCATGTGACTGTTTATTACAGGGTGAAATTACAGCCCACTCTTCATCTGTATTGATAATGGGGGGGGCATAATAAACTGGTGCATAAACTGGACTTCTTCCAGCACAAAGGCTACATTCCCTTGTAGGGAACATGGCAGGGGCTGCATGCCAGTGCTGGGAAGGGTCAGTGACACAGGCAAGTGAAGCAACAAATAAATATGGCTCTTAGCATTGTACTATGGGCTCCATTCCAGCTGTGCAAAAGCCAGAGGTTTCTATGCTCCCTTCCCATCTTGCAATCCACTTGAGCAAGAAGCATCATTGTTCAAGGAAGCTTTCCAACCAGGCAAAAGTACTGTATTTTTTTGCTCTATAAGACTCACTTTTTCCCTCCTAAAAAGTAAGGGGAAATGTGTGTGCATCTTACAGAGCGAATGCAGGATGCTCAGCTATCCCAGAAGCCAGAACAGCAAGAGGGATTGCTGCTTTCACTGCGCAGCAATCCCTCTTTCTGTTCTGGCTTCTGAGATTCAGATTTTTTTTTCTTGTTTTCCTCCTCCAAAAACTAGGTGCGTCTTGTGGTCTGGTGCATCTTATAGAGCCAAAAATATGGTACTTGAGACTGCAGAGCTAGGCTGACGAGGGGTGTGGTGCTGGGAGCATCCTGAGGAATAGACCGAGTGACCGGGGGGGGGGGTTGGCCCGCAGAGTAGAGGTTCCCTATCCCTGTTCCCCATAGGAAGTGTGCTTGGCTAGCACTGTCACAGATGGAGCCTCTTGTATTTCTGTGATTCCAGCTGGGAGGGCATTCCATAAGACTGGTGCCACTAGTGAAAAGGCCCACCTCTGTATTACTATAAGCTGATTATTATCAGGCCATAGCAAGGGAATCAGGGCACTGCATATGCTTTAATAATAAAACTTTAATTTCAATTAATGTACTATAAGCATGAAAAGTGCTTTTTAAAGAAATAATAAAAAAATCCTAACCACAATTTAAGTAATTTTGAAATTTTCATACTAAATTTAGCACTGCCTCTTGGACAAAACAGGGAGGTAGATATATTCCATTCTTTTTCTCTTTGATGTTGAGTTTGGTGTCTGCAGGCAGGAAGCAGTACATGAAAAATCTTCATGAGCTCCCTTCCTTTGTGCTGGAGGGCAGAGAGGGTTTGTTAATTTGTTCGTTTTCTCTGTGTGTGGGTGTTTTAGCAGGAAGGCAAATTACATTCCCACCAACAATTTAATTTGCTTTCCATAGCTCACCCCCTCCAAACAGTAAAGCATAATGGGGGAAGACTCATACCAAATAAATGTTTCTGAAGTTTAAGACTCTGTGTGTGTGTGTGTGTGTGTGTGTGTGTGTGTGTGTGTGTCCTTTTTTCCATACTAGCATTAATTCAGATCATTACCCTCTGCTTGTCCAAATGTCCAAACCAGGAAACTACTTTGTACAAACCAAGATTGCAAACCATAATTGTTTGTTGGATTTGAACCAACCCATTGGGCAACTCTCGGCCTCAACACTCCTGCAATATGGGGATGATTCTACTACATCAATTTTACAGGTTTGTTATTTAGCTTACTGAAAGTTCAAAATGTGCTGCAGTTATCGGGGGGCGGGGGAGGGAGAAATGGTTTTCATTTTTTTTCATGAAATGCACCCAGATTTTACTGGAACAACAGCCAGTTAAGAATGGCCCAATACCATGACTGTATTCACGTAAAATCTTGTATAGTCCAGACTGTGGCCAGCTGGTTTTGCACCTGGTTTTACCACCTGCCATATAAGAAATTGCAGCTTTTCAGTGCAATTTCAAATGTGGCTTTTTGAATCTAAAAGAGGTGTGCAGGAACTCCCACTATGTATCCCATGGGTCTTCAGAACCCAGGGATTCTCCTTCCTTCAGAGGGTGAGCACTTTACTCAACCGAGTTCAAAGTCTTTCTCATCCTCAGAGCCCTTCAGAGACTTGTGCATTTGTCTGGAATCCCCATTAATCCCTCTTTCGTCAGGTGTGCAAGTTAACCCTTTCTCACCTTGACTCAGAAACTCTGCCTTTTTTGTCCTGCCACCCACACCCTATCCTAAGTCATTGTGGCAAGGCTTGCCCACAGCCCAACTCTTTACTCTTTTCAGTTTCTGTTACTCCTTCCCTGTCCTTGTTTGGAGCCCCTTCTAACGTTGATGCCCGCCCTGCCATTCTCCTCTGTCTGATTGAGTTTCTCTTCCAGCAGTGCCACCCTGTGTGGTTTATCTCTGCAGCTGGCACACACTGTGAGTGAGGAGCTGCTGCACCCGCTGGCCCTGACAGGGGGTGTAGCAGCTTTATATGATATGCCTTGTTGTGGCCAGTGAACTGCCATACCCAAGACTTTGCACCAATTTCATGGGAATCAGTACTCCATTTGCAAGGGCACCGAACCAAGAGGGAGAAGAGCAGAATAGTTTGGAAACAGGATGTTCGAAAGTTCAGCTTTCCATGCCTTAACTTGCCTGAATTCCTCATCAGAAGCCGCACCATGCATCCTGGAGGTACAGATGGAAAGAGTGCAATACAGGGCCTAACTCTGTAGAGAGGCTTCCCCCTCTTATGGCCATTAGATTAGCAGCAAAAAAATTTTTCGTTCTGCCAGACATTTAAATAAGAGTTCTCTCTCCTGTTTGATAATGCTTTTCTGGTTCTGTTTCAAGGTTCTCTCTTTGTGCTTGTTCTGTTTATATACATTTTTGTTAAAGGATCGAAAGGTGAGGTACACATTATTTTGTAAATAAATAAAACTGTGTAGTGTGGACTAATTTCTTAAGTAAAACACTTAAATACCTGCAGCAGGGATGAGGAACCTATAGCTTTTGTCAGACTCAGCTCAGTAGTGAGCTCCAACTTCTCATCAGTTTGGGAACATCTCCAATTCTGTAAGCATCTTGGCTAACACACTCCCCCCCCCCCCATACGATGCATCCAAACACAATGAAGCAATCCAAATATTTTGAAGAGAAGACCTAAGGTTACAATAAAGCCTTCTGTGTTTCCATCTACTCATTAAAGTAAGTCCGTAGGAATTCAAAAAGCAATGTATCCTCAAAAGACCTGTTGGGAAACCCAAGAACATCCACTTTGCATTTTTATTAAGTGTCTAAAATGCTCTAAGTTACTGTAGGTATCTGACGGATGTATTACCATAAAGAAGATTGATTGCTCAAATTCTTTAAGGTAGCCATTCATTTGTGATGACTTCACAAAACATGACATGGACACTTTCACTACCATTTTGGAATGAGTGTTCTTTGAACGTACAAGCCTTAGAAGCGTGCGACACTCAGTGTTCGAAACTCCCGTTGTTCAAAGCGTATTTTGCAACAGGGAATCTCATTGACGTGAGCAGTTTCTGAGCTCTGCACCTAAGATTTCCAATTAAAACTGCAGAGTGGAAGGAAAGGAGGACCCTTTTCTGCCTCCCCACTTCCAGCTACTCTCTGTAGACTGGAGAAGAGACCCTCTTAAGAATACTAGGTGGGTGGGCAGGGGAAAGACTAGACCATGTGAAAAATGAATATAATATTTTAGCGGCAGTTCATTCATTTTCAGCTTTGCATTCTTGTTATAAAAAAGTGCGCCTAGACATTCCGTTGTTGCGCCCGTAACCTAGGTTTAAGGTGCCATTTAGCTCCTAGCTTTTATATCTCAGTTTCTAACACTGGTGACACTACCATAACACTCCCTTGTGAATTAGACACCAGTGTTTGCAAGACAAAGTTGGGAAGTTGAAGGAAACACCACAGCTTTTATTGCAACTTTACATTAAACCAAAAAGTTACCAGCTACTAATTTTCACTCTGAGTAATCACTTGCATGGGTTCTTATGCAACAGAGGTTACATTTTATTCACACTCTAAATGTTGAGATAGTTCGTGCTATTTAGACGTCTCCTTTATATAACTACCACAAAATAACCTTCTAGCACCAACAATGTTCTTTTGCCCTAACAAGAATAGCCCTTCTCTGGTTTGACCTCTTATCACAGGCTATAAACAATGTTGCTTCCACAAACTGGTTTTCCTCATAATAAGCTAACTTTTCCACTGTGTAAAACTCAGAAAAATAACCACTTCAGAATGTCAGCCAACAAACTTTTCATCATATGTTACTCATGCCCCAAACAATACAGTCTTTCAACAGAAGAGAACCAGATTAAAAGAACGACGCATCAAAGGATTTGGTTGGTGTGCTTCATCTTTTTTAAAGAAAGTGAACTTATATTAAGGAAAACAGATTCTCTTTTAAAACAAATGTACCTTTAAAAAAAACTAACAATCGAAGTTGAGCAACACTTCTTTACTTCTTTGCATGTATGATACAAGCTCTCTATTAGAAAATATCCAATTATACACTTTAAAAACTGATGCCTGGGTTTGCTCATTTTCCTCTCCCCCCACCCCGTCCTTCTTGCCTTTTGTGCCATGGCTTTTAGACTGCAAAACTTGCAAAAGGATAAAACTGTTTTAAATGAAACAAATTGAAATCCAAAGCTCCAAACAGGCCACACAATCATAGCTTAACAATGAGGGACCCCTGGCAGCTTCGTGGCTGGTGATCCCTGAACTAGTCCATGATTAAGATAAATAAGAAAAAGGATAGCAAAATAACTCTGGAGAGGGGAAGAGGACTTAGTGTGTGCTCCTGAGCTTAGCTCTCAATTCGCAAATGGTGTTTTTGCAAGGAACCAGCGTTATATCTTTACTGGATCAGCTATGGGAACACCCCAAGTGAGTGAAAGGAATCTGGTTTGGATGTAAAACTAAGCCAAACTACAGTTTAGTGCAGTGCAGGCATAGGCAAACTCCGGCCCTCCAGATGTTTGGGACTACAATTCCCAACAGAACCAGTGGTCAGGGATGATGGGAATTGTAGTCCCTAACATCTGGAGGGCCGGAGTTTGCCTATGCCTGGTTTAGTGCAAATGCACAGGCTCCCCAGAAGATCACAACTGCTTTGATTATCTGTTGTTCCTGCTGCTGCAAGCCAATGCATGGCTTGGTGTGTTGTGTGAACTTGGGCTTGTCTCACTACAGACAAACTATGAGCTGTAGCCAAAGTCTGATGACTTACTGCACGTAGTCTGTCTGGAGGAGACAAACCACAAGCGAGGGTTTGGACTAAGTCAAACCACAGCTTGACACACAGAAGTGTTGTAACTGAAGGACCTAGGAAAGAAGCAAGCGAGATCTCCTCACACCAAGCCATGGTTTGACAGTGTGTTATGTGTGAACTGAGCAACTGAAAGACTGATTTTTTATTTTTTTTAAGGATTCAATTACATTAACAAAGCTACACACTGGGGGGGGAGAAAACATACTTTTAATGCTCCATATTCTGAAGCTGCCAGCATTTGGCAATCAAAATGTTACATTTGCCGGATCCTCTCAGCCCCACTCAATCCTACAAATTGCTGAGGGAAGAAACTGGCTCTGATCCTGGAAAGCGATTTTGCCTTTGCTTGGGTAAGCACCTCAAGCTGAAGCCCAAATTTATATTCATAGAACAACTGTCCTTTGAAATTAAACTATTTGCTGACACCTCCTGCAAAGAAAGGGCCAGAGTCACAGCAGTTAGTGCAAAACAGAATAACTGATGACCACAGGAAAGTTGCGGGGGGGGGGGGGAGCGGGGAGTGCGGAGTGCTAAAGACAACTCATTTTCATTCAGAGCCTCTTTTGAAAGTCCCTCACATTTGACAGATGACACAGACCAAAGCGCAAGCAAATAGTGAATAGTAGCTTTTAGTCCAAAACACAACATTTCTGGTTCATGCTTACCCAAATAAATGGAAGCAATATTATTATAGATACAGATTTACAGCAAGTTTCTGCAGCAACAGGTCATCACAACAAGGTCTTTTATCTATTTTAGCCGACAAAATTCAGATAAAACAGTATTCCACCTGCCTATGATAAAGAACTATTGACCTATTAGTATTTTTCCAAGTGGAAATTTAGTTATTTATAGGCAAACACAGGGCTGGGGGCTCTTTAAGATGTGTATCTGGGGCTGTGTGTGCACCACTGTCTGCTGTGTATTCCCTTATGTGGCTGCTGTGCATATACCCCAATTATGTGAGCAGGAAGGAGAGAAGGTGCGATTCTAGGCCATTACTCCTGCTCCCTTCATCAAATACATGGCCATTAGTGGTTTGGGCAGAGGTAAGGAGGAAGAGGCTCAATTTGCTTCCATCTTGGGGTGAAGTGGATGCTGGACTGAAACTCTGTCAGATATACAAAGTCAAATAACCTGACATATTGCGCTTTTCAGTTTTAAGAAGGAAATCCAGACACATTGGATGGTATCCAACATTTAGATAAATTAAAAGTAATGGACATGACTAATTTCCAGTGGATCTGCTCTGAGTATAACTGAGTTGAATACAACCCATATACTATATGCATAGCTACAAATCTGATAGAAGCAAAGCAGAGGAGGAAAACCCTTTTCGTTGCTAGCTTGAGAACACCTGCTTGCTGTTGTTCTTTCTCCTCTTCATTTCGATCGACTGCCTGCTCCTAAAAAGCCTAAGACTTTTAAAGGATTGGGCTCCTCAGGTTCCTCCACTGCCGCTTCCAGAATTCAGCGGCTTTGAAACACCCACTTCTGCTATCACATAAAGCTGCACAAAACACAGTGCTAATTTGAGCATCTTTTTAGATATCCTTTTAGGTAGCTCCGCCACCCTAAGAAGTGTCAAAGGCACTTGCCAGCCAAAGGGATGCGCACACACTTTATTGTCAAAGATAACACAGTCGCTTTTACAGCTCTGGATAGCTACACACACCAAATCTAGCATCTAAGAAACTATTCCCAGGTCTGCATTTTATTGAGGGGACCACTCTTCTTCCACCAGATTGGGTACCTTCCTCCAAAGGGCTGCACGCACCGCACACAGCAGGAAGCTATGCCTCCATGGAAGCTTCCTCTGCTCATCCCTCTTCAATCCCCTCTTGGTTCCAGGAGACCATGATACAGGAGCACCTGGCCCTTCACTTGCCTGACCTACCTCTTCCTCTTCTTCCAAGCCATCCTGTGCTCTACCCTCCAGTACTGAAGCTTACTCAGCCCCTGACTCCTGACTGGTACGTTGTTGTTGTTTAGTCGTTTAGTCGTGTCCGACTCTTCATGACCCCATGGACCAGAGCATCCCAGGCACTCCTGTCTTCCACTGCCTCCCACAGTTTGGTCAAACTCATGCTGGTAGCTTCAAGAACACTGTCCAACCATCTCGTCCTCTGTCGTCCCCTTCTCCTTGTGCCCTCCATCTTTCCCAACATCAGGGTCTTTTCCAGGGAGTCTTCTCTTCTCATGAGGTGGCCAAAGTATTGGAGCCTCAGCTTCAGGATCTGTCCTTCCAGTGAGCACTCAGGGCTGATTTCCTTAAGAATGGAGAGGTTTCATCTTCTTGCAGTCCATGGGACTCTCAAGAGTCTCCTCCAGCACCATAATTCAAAAGCATCAATTCTTCGGCGATCAGCCTTCTTTATGGTCTAGCTCCCACTTTCATACATCGCTACTGGGAAAACCATAGCTTTAACTATACGGACCTTTGTTGGCAAGGTGATGTCTCTGCTTTTTAAGATGCTGACTGGTACAGTTCCCCACAAATCACTGGCCCCCTCTCCCAAGTCAAACTCCATCACCCCTTCCTCCGGTGTGCACACATGTCAGCATCCTGCCAGTCCTGACAAGAAGTGAAAGAAATGGCATCCCAGGAGAGGACGTCCTCTGTGGAAGCCCCTAGATCGTGGAGCTCCCTCTCTACAGAGGAGCATCTAACGCCTTTGTTGCACAACTATCACTGAATGCTGAAGAGGAAATTTTGTTTCGTAGGACCCACCTCTTTTGCTGAATTTACACAGTTCTGTTATGCCTAGAACTGCATTACCTGTTTTGATAATTGTACCTTATGTTATTATAACTCTCCCTGAGACCTTATGGCAAAAGGCAGGTAAGAAGTATTATAAATGAAATTTGAGGGCTTTTCACAATCAAGCTGTGTATAAATTTTATGAAATAAATAAATACATATGAATAAGCATATACAACATTTATGCAGATCCATATCCTCTTGTCTTCTTTTCTCTCTGATGTCTGATGCTCCCTGTTATGCAATTTGTAGAGCCCTGGCTGTAGAAGGCACTGTGGTCTTCTGGGTATTTTTATCATTTTAATACATATTTTACGATATCCCTTCACTCAGCCTCACACAAACCCTTCTTCTGCAGTCTGGAGATAAAAAATACTGACTTGCCTAACCAGACTGTTGTGAGCAATGCAACAAGGCAAATATGTGCAAATAGCTCTGTACACTCTAAGCACAATATAAATGCTAATTATTATTATTATTAGATCACCCTGGGCTTCAAAAGCATTCAGCTGCTTTGAAAATCGAAACCACAGGTAATCATTTACTCAAAGCCACTAGATGTTAGATGCAGCAATGATTGTGATAAATGAGTCGTCAGCTGTCTTATACACAGCTGAGCAAAATACACCTGCTTATTCCTTTTGGAATAAAGAATATTAAAAGAGGTGCCAAGCAGAAAGCTGGACACACTGCAGGCAGATGTTAGACATGAAAGTCTTAGCATTTTCACTAAGTATTGATTGAAAAAAGCAAAGATACTTAAGAGGTCAGCCACAGCTGGCTTACGTTAGAGTTTAAGCATGGAGTATACTCTTCTCTGCTCCTCTTGATTATTATTTAGATTTCTAACCAACTTATCTCCAGCCAGAGTAGATTACAGCAGTAGTAGAAGAGGAAGCATACAATATATGAAACAAATATCAACTGGGTTTGCCTTTCTTAATAATTTCTGCCACTTGCATATAGGATGGGAAATTTCAGGAAGCCATTTTTACTGAGCTTGAAATTTAGTACATTCGAGTTTTCCTACAGAAATTAATTTTTATTTTATAACTCCAGACCCCTACATTTCTTCTGCTATTCAATAAAATAATTTGCCCCTGCAAGTAACCCTTTGTCTTAGGTAGCTTACATCTATATCAGACTCCTATGCATGTTTATTTTGAACTTATGTAAATCCCATTATACTCAATAGGTTTACTCTCAGGTAAGTGCACACAGGAGCGCAGGTTTATGTCAGATAATTTCCCACTGTAGTGGCTCTCATGGCAGCTCACAATAATAGACATTTAAAAAAAAAGCAAATTAGGGAACACACGAACAGTGAGGTCCCCAATGAGCAGCACGAATATAAATAGAAAGAAAGCAGGCAATAAAACAAGCAGATCAGCCCATTGCCACTTACAGTGAAGCAGGGAAATCAATACAAATGAATGAAACCAAGTAAAAACATCACCTGCAGAAGAACAAGCGGAATAAGAAATCTTACAGCTCCAAAAGCAACTTGGAAAGAAAAGCCTTCAGGGGCTGCCAAAAACTTGACATGAGTGAATGGAGAAACACAACAGAAAACTCACAGCCCTACCAATGTAATCACATGAAATACATGGGAAGCAGTGCAACATCCACTGGAGAACTCAGCAAGCATGGGCTTAGGCATTTCTGAAAATTTATTGGACTCAGGTCATTCAAGGCTGAGTGTGACATAACAACAGATTGTATCCAATGTTAGTCATATCCAGAGTATGACCATTCATGATAATGTACAGTATTACTATTACTACAGTGGTACCTCGGGTTACATACGCTTCAGGTTACATACGCTTCAGGTTACAGACTCCGCTAACCCAGAAATTAGTGCTTCAGGTTAAGAACTTTGCTTCAGGATGAGAACAGAAATTGTGCTCCAGCGGCGCAGCAGCAGGAGGAGGCCCCATTAGCTAAAGTGGTGCTTCAGGTTAAGAACAGTTTCAGGTTAAGTACGGGCCTTCGGAACGAATTAAGTACTTAACCTGAGGTACCACTGTATGTATTACTATTATTCCTATCCCTATTATTATATTCCACCTTTTTCCTTGACAAGGACTCAAGACGGTTTACAGATAAAACAGAAACAACCAAAACCATGGAGAGAAAAACTCATCATTAAAAAAAAGTTAATATCATTAAAACTCTCTCTTTCTTTCTTTCTTTCTTTCTCTCTCTCTCTCTCTCTCTCTCTCTATATATATATATATATACGAGAGAGCTCTATTAAAACATACAGATCACTACAATAAAAACTTCACTGCACCAAGCTTGCTGCTTGGAAGGTTGGCAGTTAGAATCCACATGATGGGGTGAGCTCCTGTTGCTCTGTTCCAACTTCTACCAACCAAGCAGTTCAAAAGCATACCAGTGCAAGTAGATAAATAGGTACTGTTGCAACAGGAAGGTAAACTGCGTTTCTGTGCACTCTGGCTTCCGTCATGGTGTTCCGTTGAACCAGAAGTGGTTTAGTCATGCTGGCCACATGACCCAGAAAGCTGTCTGTGGACAAACGCCAGCTCTCTTGACCTGAAAGTGAGATGAGTGTCGCACCCCATAGTTGCCTTTGACTGGACTTAACCACCCAGGGGTCATTTACCTTTACCCTCGTATTATCTAGAAAATTAATATAAGGAAAGACTGCAATTTCCAAAACGTTCCCTTCTGTTGAGCACTTAAGTTGTAAGACTTTTCTCGACATAGACAGAAGCTGAACTCAAGAAATGCTGAACATCTCTATAAGAAACCATCTGTCTGATATCAAGTCTGCCAAAAATGACAGAACTGCACTAGCAACATAGCTGGGAGCATAAATACCATTTTACAAAGTAAAAGTTTTCCCCACAAAATATTTATTTGGGGCTTCTGCCTTCACTACTTTTGAGCATGGGTTGACAATCCATATGTGGGATGGCATTCCCAGCTATCTCTATTCCCATATCTATTCAGGTAACAAGAGTACAAGACCCAATAACATCACTTCAACATTAGGTTCACATCTTCTAAGAAGATGCATGCTACCACCTGCCAACTACACACTTCTGCTTTCTATACAGTGGTACCTTGAGTTACAAACACCTCAGGTTACAAACGCTTCAGGTTACAAACTCTGCTAACCTGGAAGAGTTACCTCAAGTTGAGAACTTTGCCCCAGGATGAGAACGGAAATCATGTGCCGGCAGCACAGCGGCAGCAAGAGGCCCCATTAGCAAAAGCACGCCTCTAGTTAAGAACAGTTTCAGGTTAAGAACGGACCTCTGGAAAGAATTATGTTCATAACTAGAGGTACCACTGTATATGATACAGAGGTCAGTCTCTCCACTGAGGATAAAACTCTTAGCTCTGGTTTAGGCATTAGCTGGAGTGGCATAGTTCTGGTGCCAGTCTGCTAGTCTCAAAGTCCAAGTGTCAGCACTTTGCTTCACAGCAATAGCAAGATTTTCCCCCCATCTCATTTATTTAGAATAATTCTATACCACTTTTCAACCACCAAGTTGGCAAAGAGCTTTACATAGCAATATAGAATCAAAACATTTCTAGCACATCTTAATTCTGAAATATCCCCTCTACAGTTCCATGTTTACTTTTCCTTGGGTCTGGCAGGCTTCACTGTGCAGACAGCAAGAGCAGCTTCTGAATTTCAGGACTCCCAATCGAGCCTGGTGGTGGGTGAAGAGTGATGTTAAAAGCCCTTCCCCCCAGTCCTCTTGCAGGTATTGTTGCCCTACTGGGTCCCCACAGCAACCAAAAAGAAATGGCTCCTCTCCCCCACACCCTAGAAGTGTGCTACTAAGCACAAGTCCTAGGAAACACACTTCCAAAGAGGACCAGGGTTTCTCACCTGAGCAAATGGTATCAACAGTTCCTGGTTCTCAGACCTCTTAGTAGAGGAAGCATGGGGGAAACCAACAGCGATGTAAAAAGCTGACTGCATGCATGTTGACACATGGGGCAAGGCACTGCTAGCATGACATATAATTACGTGACCTAGCCTAATCACGCAGTTAAAATATTGTCATTGCTAAAATGGCACAATCAGAGAGACAACATAGAAACTGGATCTGAGTGTTAATAAAACCTGCCCTTGGCATGATGGAATGTGGAACTGGGATTAGCAAGTAGTGATGACAGCTATAAAATCACATCAGGATTATGCAGGTTGCTGAATATAATATGGTCTTACTTTACCTAGAAGTGAAACAGTTTGCCTGTGGAAGAAATTGTTTTCCGTTGGTGTCAGTCCCTTACATCTCAGACACCATCCAAAAGATTTATACCACATGCATAGAAGTGTGCTCTTCAGAAGAGTTAGGCAAGCATGCTGTTTGTTGGTCCTGAAATCCCAATTAAAAGCAAAGGGATTCAAAGCTACAATAAAGCAACTGATCCTATGCTTAGAAATGGAACTGATGAGCATCTCATGCCATAAAATATAAGCAATCATTTCTTGCTTGCCCTGAGGAATGTACAGAAGGCTGGCACTGGCAGACTGTGCATGAATTTATCATTATACAAATGCCAGTAAAACACCACAATGCTCAGGAGTTCAGGACCCGTTTATTTAAAAAATACTCCCTCCTGCCACAGGCCAGCCCACTCATTATGCTCTTCATCTCAAAAAACAAACAAACAAACAAACAAACAAACCAAAACAACAACCCTGAAGTAAATCAAACAAAGCAATACAATAAAAACAATGGAAGCACAAATATAAATTTGAAAAGCAGTGCAGTATATCTGGGAAAGACTTAATATCAGGTAAGAAGTGTACTTAAGACTATTAAGAAAGCCAAAGTTAACATACTGCTGAGAGGGGGTCCTGTGTGTCTGTATTTGTTGTCTATAAGGTAAAACAAAACAGCATAGAATTTTTCAGGGTCCTCAAAGCCTTTGAAAACATGTAATTTATGATGGGGGGGCATTCAGCTAATGCTAAACCACATATTTTTATAGCAAAGAAAATTTCACAAGTCCTGTAAGGTTTTCCATTTGGGGGCAATTGAGGTTCTGGCAGCCACCAGCATCCATGTCACATCCTGTTTACAACTTCTTCTTCTTCTTCTTCTTCTTCTTCTTCTTCTTCTTCTTCCTCTTCCTCTTCCTCTTCCTCTCCTCCTCCTCTCTCAGACCTCAAGATGAGAGGTCATCTTAAATGACCTTAGGAGCAAGTATGGTTGCCTTGTTCTACTATAAAAACTTTATTATTTACTTGCCTACACATGTGTGTGTTTGCAACAAGCAAAGTCTGCTCTGTAAACAAGATTCACTAAATGTTGCTCATTCTGCATACTGAAAGGTTTCAACAGGTGGTTGACCCGGTTATTCCAATTATTCTTTTGATTTGCCAAGTGTTTGCTCCACTTCTGCTGTTGAGTATTTACTAGCAAGCACTCATTTTTTAGCTGTTGTTATTATTGCCCTATACTGTTGCTGTTTTAGAAGATTGCACACTGTCATGGAAACCCACCAGGGCCAAAAGGTGGTGGAAACGTATCTTAACAAATAAATAAACCTCTTGCTGTGTGTTCAACCATAAAGCCACCGAAGATTTGCTATATTATGTCAAATCATGCATACGTTTTCCAAAGGCAGGTTCTTCCTCGTGTTCATTTTGCAAAGTGCAAGAAGTACCATGAAGGAAAAAATGTAGTAAGAATCTCAACAAGAATGCATTCTTACATTCCAGTATTTTAGAACAAACCTTGTCTAGTTTTCTGTAACTAGTTTTCTGTAACCTCAAATGAGTTTTAACAGCGACCAGTTTGTTTGTTTGTTTGTTTGTTTGTTGCTTTTTTAAAAAAACACTATTTGGTTTTGAAATAGGAATCTTGTGTTACGCCCAGTCTTACAATGGATTGATGCCAGTAAGTAAACACACACATTTAAAATTCACACCCACCCTGTCTGCCAATATTTACTGGGAATAGCTCAGCATGAGTATTTATACCAGTGGAACATATTTATTTCACCTAAAAAAAAATGCCCCCATATGCTCTACCAGATCCACGAAAAGCTATTTCCAGGAGACAGGACTGGGGGAACATACAAGTTAAAAACAACATTACTTTGCATAGCCCATCTGGAATGCCATTGCATTCCTTGACATATTTCCAGATGGGCTGGCAGCAAGCAACAGTATAAGTCATGTACAGTATATATAATCTTAAAGACAAAGAGGGAGGGAAATAATACCAAGGAATATGCTCAATAAACAGACACCCATAAATTCAGCAGTAAGAGATCCCAACCCTCTGGTGAGCAAGGCACCCAGAATCATACCAATTCCTACCTCAGAGGTCTCATTTTCATTGCAGTTTCCAAGGATTATTTTCTGAGCAGTGGAAAGGCATTCCTTCTGTTTCTTGCTGCCTCCACATGTTGCAGAAATGAGAGAAGACCCTGCTTGTTTTCCCCAAGCCCTCTGAGCCTCCTACAGGTTGCCAGGGGGTAGAGAGAGGCTGGCGGCAGCCATCAATCAATCTGCCTAGTAAACCAAGACAACATTCGTGGGGCCCTATCTGTGATGTTAAAAAAAATCTATGTTGTAAGGCAGGCACAAGAAATGTAAGTGAAATGTTCATGCAGAACTACATATGCACATGTGCAATGCTGTTGCCTTTGCTACAGGGGCTGGGTTCAGGTGTCACTCCAAACCCCATCCTACCCCAAATGAGACTGAGCCTTGATGTGCACTCTTCTTCCTATCCCTGCTCTTCTTAGGATGAGCAACTGATTTGCTTGGAAAAGGTCTCCGACTCAATCTCAGGTGTTTCCAGGCGGGGCTAGGAAAATGTCCTGCCTACAAGACACTGAAGAGCCACGTCCAGTCAACATAGTGAGCTAGATGAACCAATGGTATATAAGGCACTTTCCTGTATTCTTATTATTACAATTTGTTAGCTAGAGATCTAAGGGTGGGTAACAACCATTAAAGCAAAACATAAGCATGGCATTAAAGGTAAAGGTAAAGGGACCCCTGACCATTAGGTCCAGTCGTGACCAGCTCTGGGGTTGCGGCGCTCATCTCACTTTATTGGCCGAGGGAGCCGGCGTACAGCTTCCGGGTCATGTGGCCAGCATGACTAAGCCACTTCTGGTGAACCAGAGCAGCGCACAGAAACACCTTCCCGCCGGAGCGGTACCTATTTATCTACTTGCACTTTGACGTGCTTTCAAACTGCTAGGTTGGCAGGAGCTGGGACCGAGCAACGGGAGCTCACCCCGTCGCGGGGATTCGAATCGCCGACCTTCTGATCGGCAAGTCCTAGGCTCTGTGGTTTAGACCACAGCGCCACCTGCACCCCATAAGCACGGCGTTACACAATATTAAAATTACAAAAATAAGGTGGGTCCTAAAAATATACATCTCAGGAGTCAAAAGCCAGGATGAACAGGTGCGTCTTCAGCATTCTCTGAAAAGCTGCATAATGAAGATGCCTCTGGGGGGAGGGAGTTCCACAACTTAGGGACAGTCAAGAGGGAATGCCTTCTCCTGGACCAACCCCTTCTCAACTTCTGAGGGTGGTGGAACAACCAAGAGGGGGCCCTCTGCCAGTCTTATCACCCAAGAGGGTCTGTCTCATCACCCTTTATATTAATAGTTTAGAACTGCATTACCTTGTAATACCTTTAAAAAACTTCAGCACGCACGCAATCACACACAAATTTGTAATGGCCTGGCAAGCAACACAGTGGTATTGCCTTGAAGCCTTGTCAATAATGAAGCCATTTTAAAATTCCGCCCAGCCATCTAAGAATCATAGCAGGGCCTCCAGCTATTTGGAGACGCTGGCAGAAACAGCTCCATCATGCCTCAGGTTAGTTGGCTTTGGAAGGAGGGCTGGGCAGCTGTGGCTTTGAAATTAGAAACTCAAACCACACTTGGCCCTGCACACTTGTATGTTCCCCACCGCAACCTGTAAGTGTGCAAGTAAAATAGGTCATGGTAAAAGGTTCTCGTACTCTCCCTTTCAAAAGAATATGATCCTCCAAAGGCTACAATGAACTTTCCAAGGCACATAGGTAGACAATAAACCCACAGGTTTTTTTTTCCTATCATGAACAGCTCACTATTAAACTGTACCAGAATATGTGTTACTTTTTCTTTTGCTACAGAGTCCTTGAGGAATGCCTATTACGAGTTTCATTTTCATATTTTAAAGTTGCTTTCTATATATCTATTTTATTTGAGAGAGGAGCTATAAACTATCTGTTGCATGTTACGCTCCATCACCCTGAATAATGTTCTCCCTCCAGAATACAAGACGACAACCAATAACTCTTTATTTCAGAAATCTAAAGACAGACCGGTCTAGTACTTTCATGCTCGTTACGTGGGACACTACGTGAGACATCTGAAGTGTAGTCCTGTGGTCCCAAAAAGAGCATCTGTTTCACATACAACTACTCCAAGGTTCAATTCATGGCTCTGGGAAGAAGTGATAGGGGAAAATCTCTGCCTGAGACCCTAGAGAGGCACTCCTAGTCAGAGCAGGCTGGATCAGTGGTGGGCAGAAGAAAGATGGAGCTACACTGGTAGGCCTCTAGATGATATGTAGCAGATCACCATGGATGCTTGACTCCCCTCCCCCCAAAAATGGCTCCCAAAATGATAAAAGCTATGGGGGAATACATGAGTAGACTTTTTGTGTGAAAGGATTACAAGCTCAGTTCCGGTACTAAAAAGTCCTGAGCTAAGTCCTGTCTCTTCAGTTCTAAGTGTCTGTCAGCCCCTGTTTCTAAGTCATTGTTGTGCACTTAGATTCATGGTTCTTCCTCTGTCTGAGGAAAATGGCCAAATTGGACTTTCTAGTCATGGGTAGACAAACTAAGGCCCGGGGGCCGGATCCGGCCCAATCGCCTTCTAAATCCAGCCCGCGGATGGTCCAGGAATCAGTGTGTTTTTACATGAGTAGAATGTGTCCTTTTATTTAAAATGCATCTCTGGGTTATTTGTGGGGCATAGGAATTCATTCTCCCCCCTTCCCCCCCAAAAAAAATATAGTCCGGCCCCCCACAAGGTCTGAGGGACAGTGGACCGGCCCCCTGCTTGAAAAAGTTAGCCGACCCCGGCTCTAGTGGGCCAAGATTATTTTGCAGACTGGAGGTTCCCAACCCCTGCTTTTTAAGTTTAAACCAGCAATTTGAATTGAGCTCAGAAATATATAGGCAACCTGTGCAGCTAGCGAAGAATTTGTGCCATATGCTTGGACCTCCAGGTCTGTCAATAATCTGGGCACTCAATGTTGCACTACCTCATGTCTGAATCATCTCCAAAGGCAGCCAAACATATAATGCATTGCAGTAGTCCAATGTGTAGTGGTAACGGGAGCATAGATCACTGAAGCCCAGTTATCTCCATCAAAGAGGGCCAGAGCTATGCCAACAGCTGGAGCTGGTAGAAAGCACTCGGCACTACAAAGACTCCTTGTGTCTCCATGGACAGGAATGGATCCAACAGCACCCAAAACTGCACACTTGATCAAAACAAGTGAAATGCCAAATTGAACTAATTATTGTGCTACTATCACCTCGATTCCAGTTTCTTGCAGTAGAAATCATGCTTAATATCTACTGGCATAAAAATGACTGCAGGGATATATTTGTTGCTATGATTCTGCCCTCAAGCTTGCTCAAAGTGTCTGCAAATGCACTTGGCTGATTCATAATCTAGCTGGTCATTATTACTAAAAGCACACCTAACCCTGATTTGTGCTTCCTCTGCTGCACTCTAGTGAGCAAACTAGACACTTAAAAAATTAGGCTTTTTATACTTTTTTTAAAACTTCAGCTAGAGGCTTATACATCCTTTTTTAAAAAAAAAAAACCACAACCACCAACCTTTAAATCCACAGTACATTATAAAAACCTTCTTAGCACTATAACCTTGCTGCTAGATCTAAATGGCTAGTAGTTAAATCTCTTTCAATAATAGAAGAATTTGAAGCGCTACAATATAATCAAAATGGATTAAAGGCACAGCAGTATTAGTGAGAGCACTGAAGCAGGGGAAGGAGAAGCCTGAATGGCTTAACCTTCTTCTCTGCCTTTGCTATAATGTGTGCAGAAGGACTTTCTTGTCCACCATGAGTCCCACATTCCCTATCGCAGGAGATTCAGGTTGGGAGAGCAGTGGAGGTGGGGCAGAAGGTGCCATTTTTATGGAACACCTTGGAGCACCTTGGATTGGGCCCAGGAACAAACTGGCAACCAGTGCAGCTGTTCTGAAATGGAGGTTATATGAAATCTAAACAGAAACCCAGCAAGTAATCTGGCCACTACATTTTGGACCAATTGAAGTTTCCCATTCATCTACGTAGGGCAGCCCTACGTAGAGTGCATTGCAATAATCCAATCTGGAAGTTACGAGAGCATGGAGTACAGCAGCAAGGTCATTCTTGTCCAAAATGGGCCATGGCTAGTGAACTAGCCAGAGCGTATTTTCTCTCCAAATATGCCTTTTAAAGTGCATTAAATTTATGAAGCTCTGATTTCGCATGTATTTCTAATTCTAATGCAGGAATGGGGAATCTTTGGCCCTCTAGATAGTGCAAAGCCATACCAGCACCGTCAAGTGGATCTTGCCATTTCCTTTGCTTCTTTTTTTAATAATATTTGCTCCTCACACTTCAGCCAAAATGGCTCTCAGAGTAGTTTTCATGGTTTTCATCCAATCAATTGAAACAGGAATGTCACTGTCTGCACACCATACCATCAAAAGACATGGCACAAAAAGGTGGGGGGAGAACATGGAAAGAAGAGGGGGGCAGGGAAACCAGGATCTGGTTCTTTAATATTTTTATAAATGACCAGCTGAAATGGAAGCAGTTCAGAGGCAGGAGGTGCCAGATGGAGATGGGACTTTCAGCAGAGCTGATGGAATGAGCCCTGCTTCCCTCCTTTTCCTCCAACACAGCCTGCTGGAATGGCTAACCCCAGGTGCTCCCTAAAACTATCTTCTGCCTCCAACATTAACAGATACCTGTATTTTAGGCTCTCAGTAAAGCCACCCAAGAGCAGCAGTATGCTCCTGGGAGGGGGATACACAGGAAGGGTTCTCACTGTTCATTTCAATGGGGAGGAAAGCTCTGTGCTGGTGGTGGACGTCCTAGCTCAGAAATGAAGGTGGGGCAGCTCATGCAGAGCTACGGATGAGCACTGGAGGCTTGCAGACCTTTGCATCTCACCTCAATGCTTTGATTTCTAAAGCAAAATTTAATTCCACCCTGTTTGTGAGAAATACGCATATTTTTTTAATGTCCAGGACACGTTCTGAGATGCAGCGCTAGTGCACTCTGCAGAGCTGCCCATGGTTGCATTTTTGCTGCAAAGATTAGACAGATGGTTAAAATGCAGCTAATGCCTGCCAGATTCCCTCATCTGGATAATATCATCACCAGCTCATTAGAATCCTTGTTCTGTCTCTGATCTCCCATAACTCATTTTCATCTCCATACACATCTCCCTAATATAGTTAATAATGCAAAATATAAACACAACATCAGGGTTCATGTGGAACATAATCATGACTTCTAACTAAACATACCATTAGAAAAACGGATGAGACCACGCTAATGATTGGGGGGGGGGGATCATCCATTAGATAGGTGCTCAGCTACTGTCAGATAAATGTTTGCTTTGTGCAGGAAATGGCTAGAGGGGCGTTAGCTTTGTCACATCTTTTTTATGTTAAGGATTTACTTTTTTAAAAAGAGCAAACAATAACAGAGAAGCTTTGTGATGGGTTATCCTCACATACCAAGTTACCTTATGCACATGCAACAGGTGCAGAGTGAGGCCAAACAGCCATAAAATTCAAAGTATACATGCCCTAACTCAGGCAGGATGGCTTTAAAAGAGAATTAGGCAAATACATGGACAGGGCTATCAATGGCTATAAACCACATTGGCTTTGTTCTACCTCGACTGCAGTGCTGTACAGCAGCTATATGAAAGAAAGAACTTCTGCCTGCAGGGCTACAATCCATTGTACATTTAGGAAACAGCTTTAGGGACTCTTCCTGCCACCTAGTATCTCAGTGACAGACTGAAGGAAAAACAAGTGACTAATCAAGGCAGAACTTAGACTTTCTCTTTACAAACCACTTGAACATTGCTGTAGGTCTTAGCAGACCGCTTAATACATTTGATTGTCTTTGAAACCAATGCCTTTCATCTTATGAAAGTTCATGTGTCCTAGGCCCAGTCTACTGAGAAGGGCCCCTTTAACTGGGAGATGGTCGGGGGGCAATTAGTAGGCAGGTGGCGCTGTGGGTTAAAGCCTCAGCGCCTAGGACTTGCCGATCGAAAGGTCGGCGGTTCGAATCCCTGCGGCGGGGTGCGCTCCCGCTGCTCGGTCCCAGCGCCTGCCAACCTAGCAGTTCGAAAGCACCTCCGGGTGCAAGTAGATAAATAGGGACCGCTTACCAGCGGGAAGGTAAATGGCGTTTCCGTGTGCAGCTCTGGCTCGCCAGATGCAGCTTTGTCACGCTGGCCACGTGACCCGGAAGTGTCTCCGGACAGCGCTGGCCCCTGGCCTCTTGAGTGAGATGGGCGCACAACCCCAGAGTCTGTCAAGACTGGCCCGTACGGGCAGGGGTACCTTTACCTTTACCTTTTTACCAGCACTGTATTGTGAAAATCACAGGCCTCGAGACATAACCTTTTTAACCTGTTTGATAATCTGGCCCCTGTCAAAATAGGTTCAATCTCTACCATGGGGAAAATAAAACAAATTCAAGGTTGACTACTGATATGCCCAACTATTTCCACGCACAGAGAAACGCAAGAAAATTTGGATTCAATTATCTAAGACGCATGTTGAAAAAGAAACATAAAAGAATTGAATGATATAGACTTCCAACAGATTTATAGTCCTCAAAAAACCGAGCTGAAGAAGGCGTTTACTCCGAAACAGGGCCCTGTCCTGGTCACCACTACTGAGTCGTACATCTGATTCACACTCCGGATACTTCTTTTTGGCCCTATTTGATTCTTTATTCTTTATTCTGATTTTATATAATATGGACTCTTTTTGACTGCCATTGAGACTTGTATAAAACAATTGTTGTGTACTGGTATTTTATGTACCTTTATACTATATCACTACATATTTGAAACTACATTATTTCTGCACTTAAACGTTGTATTTAAATTTACTATTATCTTAAAACTGTCGCACTTACACGTTGTGTTTAAATTTACTATCAGTTTAAAACTGTTATTCTTAGCAGGATATACACGTTTTTCTTTTCAACTCTCGAGTAGGAATTATTCCTTATATTGAAACTTTTGGCCAGAGCTCTTGGTATATCCTTTTCAGTATATTTTCAACAAGAATAAACCCCAAGTGGCTTGAGTAGGAAAAGGAATTTGAGGAGTTTTGCTTATTGCATCACAATAAAACCATTCATGATCACATGCACACACTCAGAGAAAACAGACCACACCCTGCTGACCACACCAATAATGTTGACACATTCGGCATTCGAACGGTCTACCCATATAAAGCTTTATAAGGCAATTACAAACTCCAGGGGCAGTCAGGGCTCCCTAGTTATAGGAAAAAAGCGATATATACACAAATATCATTGACACAGCAGTAAATGGGACGCAGGTGGTGCTGTTGTTTAAACCACAGAGCCTAGGACTTGCTGATCAGAAGGTTGGCAGTTCAAATCCCTGCTACGGGGTGAGCTCCCGTTGCTCGGTCCCTGCTCCTGCCAACCTAGCAGTTTGAAAGCACGTCAAAGTGCAAGTAGATAAATAGGTACCGCTCCAGTTTCCGTGCGCTGCTCTGGTTCTCCCGAAGCAGCTTAGGCAGGCTGGCCACATGACCCGGAAGCTGTACGCCGGATCCCTCGGCCAGTGAAGCAAGATGAGCGCCGCAACACCAGAGTCGGTCCCTTTACCTTTACCTTACTGTGTTTAAATATTTTTAATTTATTTTATTTTTAAAATTATGTCAGGGGCTGAGGCCGGCACCCATGGTCCTGCTCCTCTTACACACATGCCAGGACTAAATGACGACACAAGTCAAACAAGAAAATTCTGAACAAAACACTTAATTCCACTGCTGAGGAAAGGGTTCAGAAGTTACAAGTTCACTAGCCCTAGTAGGAACAGGATAGACACAACACACACATTCTTTTCCTATACGCACATTTATAGGATCAGGCACATATCATCAACACAGTGCCCACAGATGCTGCTGTGCTCAGTGGTTATTGGCATCTGTCTTTCTTGAGAGGCACTGGAGTGTACCTCCAGGGGTGAAGTCAGACTGTTGCATTAGCAGCACTGAAATGAGCTCCCCATGTGCAAAAGTTCTCAGTAAATATCCAGTCAAAAAACCACATTGCATAAGAGAACGTTCTTCCTGCTCAGTTCCTTTCTGCGTTGTCTCAGTCTCTCCTCCATGCCCCCAAAGCAGCCATTTTGCATTATGCCACACCACCACAGCAGCCATTTTGTGACTGACACCCACAACACTTTCTCTCACAATTCAAAATTGGCCCAGAAGTTTGTGATCCCTGGTCCAGTGCATAGAGAAGTCATAGTCTAGTCACTTCAACTTGTTCCCTGTTGTATGGGGTAGGCAACAAAATGTTCTGCAGCTCATCTCACAGTTTAGGAAAGTTCTCTATTCCTTTGCAAAGCTCTAATTTCTGTAACCAGGTTTGTGTAGCAAGCAACAGTTCAGAAATGCTTTGCTGCATGAAACACTTTAAAGCAACCTGCCTGTGGTGACTCACAACTACTAGCCTCTGTTATTGTGTAATGGGTTTGTGGTATTTCAGGATATGCTGTAAAACAGATAAAATCTGCTGCCTGGCATTTAAAAGGAAACCACCATCTAATTTTCTCCGACCAGCACTGTGACATTTCAAAAGACAGAGACACCTCTGCACATTATGAAAAGGAGCTGTAACATAATGGGAAATGCACTTAGGATTAATACTTCAAATGCCACGAGCCGATTGCTGGCACTGCAGTCCTGGATGGCTGTTTTCATCATGCCATTTCAGGGACATCATTATGGTACAAACAAGTGAGGAATCAAATGTTTCCACAGTTCTGCAAAGTTAAATGTACACTTCTACATTCTGGGAGACCTTGTAGGCAAAGTGCCGTGCAAGATTGATCTTTCCTATTCATTTTTAACGGCCCCCTTGTGACATTCATTATCATTTATCTCGAGAGCAAAAAAAAAAAATATTCAGTAAAGTTTGTAAAAAGGTAGAAAGAAATGCACAAGCGAGAAATGGCATAAATACTAGTAGTAGTAGTAACATAACCAAACATTTGGGGTCGAAGTGCAATTTGAACCCAAATGTGTCAGTACCCTGAGTGACTACCCACAGACATGGCAGCTTCACTCTAGCTCTGGGTGGATGGGTTCACCCAGCTATGTCAGGGTTTTCCAACAATGTGTCTCCAGAAGTTGTTGCACTTCAGCTCCCATCAGCCCCAGCCAACTTACCTTGAAGAACACTGAGGGAACCACCCTGGGATCTTCGGATGAAGGGTGATACAGTGGTACCTCTGGTTACGAACACTTCTGGTTACGCACGCTTTGGGTTACGAACTCCACTAATCTGGAAGCAGCTGCTCCTGGTTGCGAACTTTGCCCCGGGATGCGAACAGAAATCGCACGCAGTGGGAGGCGCCATTAGCGAAAGTGCACCTCAGGATAAGAATGGTTTCCGGTTACGAATGGACCTCGGGAACGGATTCAGTTCGTAACTAGAGGTACCACTGTATATAAATTTAGTATACAGTGGTACCTTGGAAGTCAAACGGTATCTGTTCTGGAAGTCTGTTCAATTTCCAAAATGTTCGGAAACCAAGGCGTGGCTTCCAATTGGCTGCAGGAGCTTCCTGCAGCCAATCGGAAGCTGTGGAAGCCATGTTGGACGTCTGGGTTCCAAAGAACGTTCGCAAACTTGAACACTCACTTCTGGGTTTGTGGCGTTCGGAAGCCTAAACGTTCGACACGCAAGGCATTCGCGAACCAAGGTATGACTGTAGTATTATTATTATTATTTAGTGTTCATGCATACACCACAATATGTCCAAGGTGCTTATGCCAAAGCCACTAGATCGGGTGCATTATTTTAAGTGAATATCCACTTTCTGTTGCCCATCTTCAGTTTATGGAAGTGCAAGCAATTTCTAACATCAATATGCATCCTAAGTATTACATCAATGGTGAAAGTGTGGGCACTTGTGGCACAAAGTCAGTCAAGCACAGATACCGTCCTCAGCACATGAAAGTAAATGTGACTTTTATGCCCTATTTGTTCTCAAATGGAATTGTGTTAAGTGTTGCTAGTTTGGGGGAAATTAAGCATTTCAATGCAAGCCCACAGACATGCATAACCTTGCAAGAAATATTGCCATGACCAGGGATGCTCATGTTCCCTGCTCCACTCAGCCGTCCAGTCATGCCCTTATCCACAATACTTCAAGCAGTTCCCATGCTCCACCCATTTTTCTATTCTCACCTCAAGTCAATCGGCATCCCATGACCACTGAGCTCATTGGGCTGTGTTAGGGGAAAGGTCCCCTTATGTCCTTCCCCCACCAAACCATTTCTTAGAGCTTCTGAATACCTTTGGCCTGCTGATTCCTCCTTCCATGAGGATGGTGCTATTTTGACTACATAAGGATTCACACTTAGCCACTGAACTTCAGAAAGATGGACTGTGTGTATGTGTGTGTATCTAGCACATACATAACTATATATAAAGGGTAAAGGGACCCCTGACCATTAGGTCCAGTCGTGGCTGACTCTGGGGTTGCGGCGCTCATCTCGCTTTATTGGCCGAGGGAGCTGGCATACAGCTTCCGGGTCATGTGGCCAGCATGACTAAGCCGCTTCTAGCGAACCAGAGCAGCGCACGGAAACGCCGTTTACCTTCCCGCCGGAGTGGTACCTATTTATCTACTTGCACTTTGACGTGCTTTCGAACTGCTAGGTTGGCAGGAGCAGGGACCGAGCAACGGAAGCTCACCCCGTCGCAGGGATTCGAACTGCCGACCTTCTGATTGGCAAGTCCTAGGCTTTGTGGTTTAACCCACAGCGCCACCCGTGTCCCATAACTATATATAGAAGACCATTAAAAAAAATGGGATAAGGATGAAAGAAAATATGCATCAGGAAAGGTCCACAACACAAACTTACTGTTAGTGAACAGAACTAAGCAAACTACCAGGAAAAAAACCCCAGCTGAGTACAAATTAGAATCAAGAATGGAAAGCCATGTAACAATTTAATGAAGATCACTCATCTATAGAGTATAGAGAAAGAGCTGGTTACACACAAATAGAATTTAGAAACCTGCTGTTATCTTTCTACAGGCAGCTTACTCCTAGCCAATTTCCTTCCTAATCTGCAGTTAATTAGTCAGCACCATCAAGTTATTAAAAAAACATTTCTCTAGGAAATAATCATTTCATATGCATGACGCACCCGTTTTTATTACGGTGTCTTTAAAATTTAGACTATTAAGAAATAGACAAGTTTATTTACTTTTTCAAAATAACGAAATTGCATGGTTTTAGGGACATTTTCATTAGAGTTAAGAATATATAAAAAAAAACCTCCCGCTATAATGACAAAATTGCCTACAGCAATGCTTAATCTTCATTCGGTTTTTGTTCTGGCGGAAAATTGACATTTGAATGGTCTATTTTTTTTAAAGCAATGTACACTTGCTAGGAATTGTTGGTTGGTTGGGGTTTTGTGGGGGAAACACTTCTTCAGCTCCTTAACAGGTACCTTCGGAAACTGTTTAGAAATCTGTTTAAAGTGATTAACTTTATGTGTAAGTTAAATATTTGCACAGCAATTCTGTACTAGTCAAAAAGAAGGCCAAGAAGTACCCCTTCGCAAGCACCCACTTTGTTGACCCACGTTATTTCTTACTATAAAGTTAAAATAAGACTGTGGAGGAAGAGATGAGGGATCACTTATGGTCAAAGAGCAGAAACGAAAAGAGTGAATCCAACTACAAAGAGGCACTTGCTCAGTTCCGTAGTCTCTCCAAGAGAAGCCAAAACGCTGCCCTCCATTTGTTGTTGGACTACAACTTCCATCAGACCCAGCTAGCATGGCCAACAGTCAGGAATGATGGCAGTTGTAGTCCTGTATAACCATAGGTTGTCCATCCCCATGGCTGATTCTAGCATAGAAGGTATTGATCGGCAAGGCTGCCATGGTTTCTGATCTGAGGGTTAAGGACTTCTGAGAAGACTGTCAGAACTAAGTACAGAATTAGTGTACAGCACCTTTAAAACAGATTCCCTGTGGAATTCTGCAAGAGAGCAAATTCACACATCCTTTGCAAACTGCTATCTTTCCTGCCCTTTGCCTTTTCCACATCTATCTCGCTGAGAAGGGAGAACATCCCAAGTAGTCAAAATGTTTCTAACCTTTATGAAAGGGTATGAGACAGGCAAGCAGATTCGGCGGTGAGTATTCACAGGCAAAGCTGCAACAGGAGGAAGATTCAGCACACTAGTATTTCACTTAAGTAAATTACTTTTTACACTTTGATGAATTAAAGCAAGTTCTAAATTAACTGCAACATCAAAGTTCATTATATTCTCTGTATGCCTTTATTTTCTGAAAATCGGTGAGTGTGGATCATTTTATTCTGTTAAATTTTAGATAGCAGAAACAAAAAAAAACTTATTAAGAATGCTCTTGTACATAGACAAGTACTTTGTGTATCAGAACATTTCACACAGAGAATGCAATGCTGATATCCTGACCTGGACGTACAGTCTGACCAGAGATAAGATCCATCACTTAATTTAGAAGCCTATGGCTGCAATCCTACCTGTACACACTTACCTGCTCACAAGCCCCATGTAAATCCAGCAGTACTTAGTGCTGAATAAAGACCACACTGAACTGAGCTGTGAAACTACAAGGCTATGCAGAGATTAACAGAGCACAATAACTTATTTCCAGCTTTTCACTCACTAAATTTATTATCTCGAGTATAAATTCAAATGCAGGGATTAATTTCCTTTGAATAAATATTTTAATTTAGTTAAAGCACTGGAAACGTATTAACATGTTTGCACTCTGCCCGCTACTAATAATCCCTTAACTTCTGCTTATAAAATACATTCTTAACTTCCGCTATAAATCAATATACACCATAACTCTTCTGTTATCCTAGGTAATTCATTCCATATGCTAAGCTACCATACAAAAATGTTTCTCCCCAAAGGTAATCATGTACTGCTTGCCTTCCTTGAAGCTATTAAGCATCCATGTTTTACACATAAATACACACACAGAGAGAGAAAGTCAATTATCTTCACATCTTATTTACTTCTCGGTTTAGTCCAGAACGTTTTCTGGAAGACACATAAACAGAACCGCTCTACAAAATACAAAAGTGGATTCCAGGAAATCTCTTAGTACTGACTTTAGATATTAATATGCCACTACAACTTCTCAGGCAAACCTCACAAAGCAGTTTACATTTAAAAATGAACATTATTCTCTAACTGGACACCGAACTCCAAATTCCATCAGCCCCCTTCTGCGAGATGAATGCTCAGGGATGGTGGGAATTTTGGTACAAAACATTTGGATGGCATGAGGCTGGAGAAGACTATATTAAAACAATAAGCAGCAATTTAAAACTATATACAGTAATAAGACTGGCCACCAGGGAAAACGCTTTTTGAAACCTACCCTCAGGGCAAGATGGTTCCTGAATACACACCAAACTTCACATCCCCAAATAATGTATTTCTAAAGAGTCCGTAATAAAACCCTCTTTCTTTTAGAAAAGAAATGAAAAGAAATTACATTGTGCACAAGAATGGCTTTGTTGTATTTTTAAAAGCCATGTAACCTTCATAATCATGCAGTGAAATTCCTTGCAACTGAAGAAATAATAGCCACAAGTGCCTGTGGTTTATTTTATAGCAAACCAATGGCAGGAAAACCAGAATAAAATATAAATGTTGATTTTCCTCTGGTTTCCAAACGTTCCTGTGATGGGATAATGAGCTGCTTGTGCGTAAAAGCTTGATCCCTCTGGGGTTTGGCTGGTCACCCAAACCTAGGCACTAACGGAGCCCCCAAAGCATGACTCCGTCAGTCGCTGGTAGAATCCGACAGTGGGCGTCTACGGAACTTACTCCAACATAAAAGTTGTTTGACAGACATGCGCCTCCTGGACTCTCTGCGTGACAGCTTCCGGCGAGGGGTGGGGGTTGCTAAAGCGGGTCTTGTTACCTCCTCACTGTTCTCACTAGAAGTATCCCAGAGCCTCTCCCCCGATTCCCTTTCCGCTGGAACTCCTGCTCTCCCCCTACTGGTTCCTTCTTCTGCTGTAGAGTCTCTCCTATTCTCCTGGAGCCTCTCCACCACCTGTCCCTCCGATGGCAGTTCCCTGACATCCACCTCCCCCCCCAGGGCCCCCTTCACCCCCCGCCTCCTCTCCCACTGGCGGTGAGGGCGGAAAGCCCCGGAAGGAACTCTCCTCGTCGTCCGAGGATTCAAACACTTCTAACCACGGCGTACCGTCTCTCTCCTCGTCTTCCTCTTCTTCGTCGGAGTCGGCTTCCTCACCCACCCCTGACTCTGGGAACCCTTCAAACTCCCCTTCCTCATCGGTGGACCCAAAGTGTTCCCTTCTAAATCGTGCCACGGGTTGCGGGTTTTTTGGGAAACGCTGATGAAATGTTTCTATTAAAACCTCGTCCTTGACTAACTCTGCTGGTACCCAAGTGTTTTCCGACTCAACTTCCCCCTCCCACTCTACCAGATATTCCACCTGATTCCCCTTCCACCTGGAATCAATGATTCCTGCCACGTTCATGTCGCGTTCTCTCTCTTCTATCACGGGCGTTTGGGTGACCTCTCTCTCACGCTCCCCCCACTCACGTCCCTCTCGGTACGGCGACAGTAATGACTTGTGAAATACTGGGTGCAATTTCATGTGACTGGGCAGTCTGAGTTTGAATGTTACTGGGTTGACCTGCTGTATGACCTCAAAGGGTCCCAATCTTTTGGGTCTCAATTTCTTACTCCCTCCCTTGAACGGTAGTCCTTGGGTGGATAGCCACACCCGGTTTCCCACCCTTATAGTTTCACCTTCCCTCCTATTTCTGTCTGCTTGTTTCTTATATTCCTCCTTGGCTTTCTCTAAGTTAAGTTGAAGCTGACGGTGGATCGCTTCCATCTCTTCAAAAAAGTGTTCCGCCGCTGGCAGGCTCCACCTATACCCTCCTTCTCCTGGAAATGCCCGGGGATGACACCCATAATATGCCAGAAAAGGACTCATCCCTGTGGACACGTTCTCCGCGTTGTTGTAGGCAAATTCTGCCAGAGGTAACTTATCTACCCAATCATTTTCTCTGTCTTTTACATAACACCTCAGGTATTGTTGTAAAATCCCGTTTGCCCTTTCCGCTTGCCCATTTGTTTCTGGGTGCCGGGCAGTTGAGAAATTGAGTTCCACGTGCAGTAAGCTCATAAGTTTCCTCCAGAACCTGGAAGTAAACTGTTTCCCTCTGTCGCTGACCACCCTCAAGGGGGCGCCATGCAACCTGAAAATATGCTCTACAAATAACTTGGCGGTTTCCTCCACGGTGACCACATGGGAACAGGCTATAAAATGACACATCTTAGTTAATAGATCTACCACCACCATGACAGCTGTTTTGCCCTTGGATTTTGGCAGGTCCGTCATAAAATCTATGGATACTGCCTCCCATGGCCTTTCTGGTGTGGGTAAGGGTTGTAATAGCCCCGCTGGCGCCACCCTCTCCCCTTTCGCTCGCTGGCACCTGTCGCAACCCCTGACATATTCCCGTACGTCCTCCCTCACCTTGGGCCACCAAAACTCTCTGGTAACCAACCACATGGTTTTGTGCTGTCCAAAATGCCCCGCTGTGGGGCTGTCATGCAACTGCTTGAGTACTCTGCCCCTCAGTTCCCCATCTGGTATGTACAGTGCCCCTTTGTAATACAACGCCCCGTTCTTTTCTTCAAACCCCCCTGTGTTCTCCTCTGTCCTCCTGAGTTCTCTGAATTTCTCTTGGGCGTATTCATCGTTCTCAGTACCCTCTATCAGTTCCCTCTGCCCCACCAATGCCGCCCCACACACCCAGCGGTCTTCAGGGATTACATGCCTTGCCTCAGGCGCTCCCTCCCCCTCTAAGTACTCAGGTTTCCTGGAGAGAGCGTCCGCCCTCACGTTCTCGGAGCCTGGCACGTAACGAATCTCAAAGTGGAATTTGGAAAACTCCTGGGCCCATCTCACTTGTCTCTGGTTCAGCACTCGTGCTGTTCTCCAGTATTCCAGATTTTTGTGGTCAGTTCGGACTTGAACCTTGTGCTGCGCCCCAATCAGCAAGTGGCGCCATTTCCGGAATGCTTCATGAATGGCGAGCAGTTCTCGGTCGTATACTGTGTAGTTCCTCTCGGATTTGTTCAACTTCCGCGAGAAGAACGCACACGGTCTCCATTCGGACGTATCTTTTCCCGGCTGGAGAAGCACGGCCCCCACCGCTCAGTCTGACGCGTCAGTCTCCACCCTCATTGGTTGTTGTAGATCTACGTGCAAAAGTTGCTCTTCCGGCGCAAACGCCTGCTTTAAGTGTTCGAACGCCCGCTGCGCTTCTTCCGTCCAAACAAATTTTTTCTTGCTGCTAAGACAATCCGTGATGGGCGCTGTTAAATGGGCAAAGTTTTTGATGAACTTCCTATAAAAGTTTCCGAAGCCCAGGAATCTTTGCACGTCCTTCTTGGTCTTTGGTGTTTTCCATTCCAGTACCGCTTGAACCTTGCTGGGATCCATGGCGAATCCCTTGTCAGACAACCGGTACCCCAGGAATTCCACCTCCCTGGTATGAAACTGACACTTCTCCAGTTTCACCCACAGCCGATTTTCTCGCAGTTTGCTCAGTACTTCTCTTACATCTCGCACATGCTGCTCCTCATTCTCTGAGTATACCAGGACGTCATCTAAGAACGCTACGCAGTTCTTGTAGAGCAATGGCCCCAGGACGTGATTCATGAACGATTGAAAACAGGCCAAGCCCGCCTGTAGACCGAAGGGCATAACGAGGTACTCAAAGGCCCCCAAGGGGGTGAACATAGTGGTTTTCCACTCATCCCCCTTTCTCACCCGTATCAAGTTATATGCCCCTCTAAGGTCCAGCTTGGTAAAATTTTTCCCTTTTCTCACACGTGTCAGAATGTCATCAATTCTAGGCATAGGGAACGTCACTGGTTCTGACACTGCATTTAGGCCCCTGAAATCACACACAAGCCTGGGTTTACCCGTGTGTTTTTTGTCCACAAAGAACACTGGGCTGCCCCCCACCGCTCGTGACTCTCTGATGAAACCTCGCTTGAGGTTCTTGTCAATGAACTCCCTTAACTCCTGCATCTCACTGTCTGACATTGCATACAGCTTGCCCACTGGCAATTGTGCTCCTGGGAGTAAGTTAATTTGACAGTCAAAGGGTCTGTGCGGGGGCAGTTTATCTGCTTCCTTTTCGCTAAAGACGTCAATCAAGTCAGCGTATTATGGTGGCACCTTCCCCTTGTCCATCACTTCCATCCCTGCTAGAGTGGCCCTGGCCCCTGCCTGAGCCTCTCCCTCCTTGCAGTGTTCTAGGCAATGTGCTGATCCAAAGGAAACCACTCTCTGATGCCAGCCTACTAGCGGATCGTGTAGTGCCAGCCAGCTCATTCCCAAAATAATAGGAGCTCCTCCCAAGGTGGCTACGTTAAACGCTATCAGTTCTGTGTGTCTTGCCACCCTCATTATCATTGGTACAGTCTGTTGGCTCACTTCTCCTCCCAACAGTTCCCTCCCATCAATCGTGGTAACCTGCAAAGGCTTACTTAATGGGATAGTCTGTATCTGGTGTTCAGCTGCAAACTCCTTACTCATGAAATTACAGGAACTACCTGAATCCAATAGCGCTTTTATCTTTAGTGGGTGTCCGTTTGCCAGTTCCAGCAACACCTCTATCACAAGCGCTGGTCTTGGGGGTTCCGGCGTGGGCACATTCACTACTCCCTGGCCTGGCTGCTGTGCCCTGATGTTGGCAACCAGGCGTTGGCTTTTACTTGCTCCTTGATTCCTTCTTCCTCCTTTCCCCCAACAGTTCCCGCCATCGCTTGCCATTCCTTCCTTTGCGGACAGACTCTGGCAAAGTGACCTGGCTGTTGGCAGAGATAACATCTCTTGGCGCTCTTTCCCTCCTTCTTCCGCCCCTCACTGGTGTTTGAAACTGCGCGCGCGCGCGCTGTTCCAAGTTCCATCGGCTCTGCTGGCGGGAAAGGCTGCTCCGGAATCTCCGGAATGCGGAAGTCCTTCCAACGTTCCCCCTTTCCTTCCCGCTTTTCCAAAGCTCTGGCTTCCTGGCGCGCTCCTATGGACAGCGCAGATTTAGTCAGATGGTCCATAGACTCCGCCCTAGGCGCCCGGGAAAGTTCATCTTTCACTGACGGAGAGAGCCCTTCTTCAAACAGCATTTGAATAGGTTCACTCGCAAGGTCCCACCCCAGTCTATGAATCAGCATGGTGAACTCAGTCCAGTACTCACGTACAGATCGGCTCCCCTGTTTACACGCCATTAACTGCCTGCGCACCACCCCTTGCTCAATCTCGCTGGAAAACATCAAGTCCATGGCGCGAAAAAATTTCATTGTGTCCTTTAAGATTTCATTATTGGCTGCCATCAGGGGCCTAATCCAGTCCCTCGCCCCTCCCTCTAGATGGCCAATCACGTACGCCACTCTAGAGTTCTCATCGGGGAAGTCATCAAACAGTAGATTGAGAGCATATTGCATCTCTGTCCTAAATGCTTGATAGTTCCTGGGATCCCCCCCAAATTTCTGCACCAATCCAGGCACCTTTCTGGCAAGTGGGGTGGTTTTTCCCTTATCCGCATCTTGAGCCCTCCTCTCCTCGAGCCTCGCCGTTTGCAGCGCGAGCTGGACCTCCAACGCCCTGTACCTTTCTTCCAGGCTTGGACCTGCTCCAGCTCCAGCTCCTCCGGTTCCGGCTGGTTCGCTCATGATGCCCTCTGCTTGCACAAGCTGCTTTCAAAGACTGTCGGATTGCTGTGATGGGATAATGAGCTGCTTGTGCGTAAAAGCTTGATCCCTCTGGGGTTTGGCTGGTCACCCAAACCTAGGCACTAACGGAGCCCCCAAAGCATGACTCCGTCAGTCGCTGGTAGAATCCGACAGTGGGCGTCTACGGAACTTACTCCAACATAAAAGTTGTTTGACGGACATGCGCCTCCTGGACTCTCTGCGTGACAGCTTCCGGCGAGGGGTGGGGGTTGCTAAAGGGGGTCTTGTTACCTCCTCACTGTTCTCACTAGAAGTATCCCAGAGCCTCTCCCCCGATTCCCTTTCCGCTGGAACTCCTGCTCTCCCCCTACTGGTTCCTTCTTCTGCTGTAGAGTCTCTCCTATTCTCCTGGAGCCTCTCCACCACCTGTCCCTCCGATGGCAGTTCCCTGACAGTTCCGTTTTAAACATGCTTCACAGACATTCGTGGATGAAGTAACTTTAAAAAAAAACAAAAAACTTGCCTAAAACCGTCTGCCTAGTTAAAATTTCCAAAGAATTGCCTCAAGAATAAATAGATGTGCCGCAGTGAAGAGAAAACGTTATGTTACTGTGTTGCAGGCTTGTCACTAGCCACTTGGCTGGTCTCCACATACACAGCAAAAGGAGTTGGCAGCATGGAGTATATGCTGTTTTCAGACTAGAGAACCTATCATGAATGCTCCTTCACATAAGCAACTCACTGCAAGAAGAAAACTAGCACATCAGTGCCAAGGGCTGCATGTTAAAAGCTTTCTAGGCCAGCTTTCTCTTTGCAGGGAGCTTTGTTACATAGAGAAAAGTTAAAAAATAAACAAACAAACAAGTGAATACATTTATATCCCCCCCCCTTGATTCTGTTATGATTCCAAGGTGGTGTACAACTATTTCTGCCTGAATACAAATAATAGAACCTACCAGGACAGACTTTGCTCGTCTGCTCAAGACATCGATTCCATAAAACATATTTTGTTGCACTGTGCAAAATATGAGCAATCCAGGGCTGAACTGAAACTACCCTTGCTGGTACCTTTCACAGGAAAATCAGAGGCTCACTATGTCAGCTTCCTATTGGAAGACCGGACAAATGCTAGAACATTAGCAGTGGCAAAGTTTTTATCGGTGGTTGCAAGAACCAATGATCCCTATATTCTGAACAAAATGCTTGTTTAACCTGGAGGTAGGCTGTATGAATTGTGTATTGCTTTGTAACGATTTGTTGGGTCTCTGGACCGTAATAAAGATTGATGATGATGAATAATAGAACCATCAATAAACTACCTGAAATTTACAAGGTAAAATACCTGTGTAAATGAAAGTACTTCTGCTTGGCACCAAAGAGATTACAGTGGTATCTCAGGTTACAGACGCTTCAGGTTACAGACTCCACTAACCCAGAAATAGTACCTCAGGTTAAGAACTTTGCTCCAGGATGAGAACAGAAATTGTGCGGCAGCAGGAGGCCCCATTAGCTAAAGTGGTACCTTTGGTTAAGAACAATTTCAGCTTAAGAACGGACCTCCAGAACAAATTAAGTTCTTAACCTGAGGTACCACTGTACATGTATTTAGTATTATGTGCTGCTGAAGCAAGCATGAGGTTACACTGCCAAACGTCTTTTGGGAAGGCATTTGATAACTACAGTTCCCAGCAATCTTAAACTATGGTTCCCAGGTTTCTTTGTGGGGCGAGGTGCACTTTAAATGTACAGTGCTTAAACAGCCTTAATTTAATAGGATTTACTCCCGAGTAAGCGGGGTCAGGGATGCAGCATCTTCCCAGTATCAGAGGTGGTATTTACCCTGAAAGACAAAACTCTTCAAAATATGGCAAGAGGGAGCATTTGCACCTACCTGTACAGCTAGCCTAAATACTGTTTACTGAAGTCATACTAATTTCAAAACAGACGTGCTTCTGCTTCAGAATGCAGCATTAGGCAAGAAACCAGACACTGGTATGTAATATTTTTCTGTCAGCCACAGTAAATGAAACCGTAATTTAATCCAGCTTTATCAAAAAGTAACAGACTCGAATAAGTTTTTAAAAAGCCCAACATTGCTAGAATTATGCTCGGTTTAAGCACACTTTGCCAAGATTTCTGTTTTGAGACAAATTAAAGTAAATTCTTCTGCTGTGCCTATGTTTGGTCAAGTATAACTGTCTCAGGTCTTTCACTTTAATGCATTCTCCTAGGAAAATTCACAGCAAATTAAAAGGAATCACAAGAACATGAAGTACACATTGGCTATAAATATAGCTCTGTACCGTTTTGTGCTGCAGTTTAATTGGTATTGTTTTAAAAATCTTCTCTTGCCCATAAATGCCCCCCCTAAAGTAACACTTTTTTTTAAAGCAGAGAGAGAGATGTTCTTAATTATTTGGCTTCCTAAATATTCTCCAGCATGGCCTATTAAAAATAATTTGAATGATGCAACAGCCATATGCAAATGAAATAAACTGCAGCAGGTACATGCCTTGCATTTAATCACCTGCCTCGTCACCATAGACAATTGGTTGGGACACACTTTGGGGTCTCAGCCTAATCCAATGTGGGTTGCAACAGCAGCAGGACCACCATGCAAATACATGGTAAAACAAAAAGAGAAAAAGAAATGGGTCCCCAAACGTATGTTTGCATTAAAGGCAGGTCTGATAAAGTTGAAAACTAGTTTCAAAGGTGACATAGTAAAGGTAAAGGGACCCCTGACCATTAGGTCCAGTCGTGGACGACTCTGGGGTTGCAGTGCTCATCTCGCTTTATTGGCCGAGGGAGCGGGCGTACAGCTTCCGGGTCATGTGGCCAGCATGACTAAGCCGCTTCTGGAGAACCAGAGCAGCGCACGGAAACACTGTTTACCTTCCCACCGGAGCGGTACCTATTTATCTACTTGCACTTTGACGTGCTTTCGAACTGCTAGATTGGCAGGAGCAGGGACTGAGCAATGGGAGCTCACCCTGTTGCGGAAATTTGAACTGCCGACCTTCTGATCGGCAAGCCCTAGGCTCTGTGGTTTAACCCACAGCGCCACCCCATAGGTGACATAGAATTATATGAAAAATAAATAGGCCACCAGCTACCATAGAGCACTTGGGGGTGGAGTGCTGCCTCCCTCCCTTCCTCCAGCAGCTCCCCTGGGTCTTCCTGCGGCACACGGAGGAGGAAACTTTTCTTCCTCGACACCCAGCACTGAAATCAAGAAAAAGAGATGTGGCATTCTGACCGCTCCCCTGCGGAAGCCGCCTGCATTGCTATGCTAGGCATGGAGAAGAGGAAGATACATCCTCTGGGCTCAGCATAGAGGTCACTTTCACAGAATGCATTTAAAGCACTGTGATACAACTTTAAACAGTAATGGCTCCCCCCCCCCAAGGAATCATGGGAGCTGTAGTTTTGTTAAAGGTGCTGAGAGCTAGGAGGTCAGAGAGCCACAGTTCCCAGAGTAGTTTGACAAGTCAATCCCTCATCACAGAGAACTCTGGGAAAAGGGGTCTATCACAATGATCAGCCTCTTAACAAAATACAGCTCCTAGGACTCTTTTGGGGGAAGCCATGACTAGAAGAAGTATCATAGTGCTTTAAGTGTATGGTGTGAATGTGGCTGACTTTGCTAGCCTGCTTTTTACTCACTAGAAGAGCTGGTAGATGAGGAACAGAACACTTTTTCTGCAACACTCTCATGAGTAACAAGCAGAGATAAAACAACAACAACAACAACAACAACAACAGCCAGGCTTAGTAACTTTTGAGGGCTTATTTATAAGGTCAGCATACACACATTTACTTATTTAAGTGTTCAGAGTTATGCATCTGGTCTCTCTACAAGTGGTCTCTAAGGCAACTCCAGAGCATAAACAACTCAAGGAACCACCTGCCTGCCCAGTCAGAAATGCCCAGTGAGACTGACTCTATTCCTTCGACACAATTCAGCTCAGACCTGGAGTTGCACCTGACGGGTTAACAAATATTTGACCTAGCCACAATAGTAGCCGCCAGCACTGTCATCACAGCAATTCTCATTTGAACCCCCACCCAACTTCAAGCAGTGGTAGAAACTCTAGAGCAATTATATGAAAGGGAATGAAACCTTCCAGTAAGCTTACCATGTAAAAGGCAAAACACTATCATAAGGACAGGTAGAAGGGGAAGAAGAAGCAGAGGTTAAATAGAACTTGAAAACCTATCAAGCAACTACAAGAGAGAGGTTATGGAGGTCTGGAGGGAGAGTTCCAGGAAAAGGGGAAAGGAAGGACAAAGGAAAAAGAAAACTGTAGCAGAGCTGAAGATCAAGAGAAGAGGGAGCCAAAGAGTAAGGAAATCTAAAGTTGTCTTCATCTGGGGACTTCATATTGCAAACAAAAATTTAAAAAACTGATTAGATGGGGAAGAAATACAGACTGGAATTTTGATGCCGACAATGTCATGTAGACACTGCAAAAAAATTTACATGCATACAGAGCACATCTCCTACAAATAAATGCCTATCTAGAAGCAACTAAAACTGGATTTGATAACAAAAACAGAAGCCAGTGAAGTAAGGGAAAACATGGAAAAATGGAATGAGCAACAGAGTTAAGAATGAAGCGAACCAGGGAACTGTTGGAGGGGGAGAAGCTTATTCTTTCCCAACTTGATTAGTATTGACAGAATAAATACTAGAGAATAAATCATATCACACCCACACCATATGTTTAAAGCCGCCAAAGAATCCTGAGAACCATCGTTTGTTAAAGATGCTGGGAACTGGAGCTCTGTGAATGATAAACTACAGCTCCCAGGATTCTTTGGGGGAAAGTAATGTGTTTTAAATGCACTTCAGATGTATGGTGTGGGTGTGACCTATCTGTTAAAACAATGCAACAAAGACAGTCAAGAGAATGCATGAGAAAAAGTCTTATTGGGAGGGTCCCCCATGTTTGTGAGTAGGTAGAGAGAAAATTTTCAATAAAATATTATATGTGCATCTACCATAGTATATTTGCAGGAGGATGGAAGACAGTGAATGTTAGCAACATAACAACAATTGCAATGCACATAGCTTGCTATAAGAATTAATAGTTGTTGGTGTAAATTTTGAAGACTCAGAAATTCCCCGTTCCCCAATAAAGCTTACTGTTACAAGTAAAGAAGGGCCGATTCCTAGCAGGGAATTTTATTTCACCAGGCAAACGGTGTTATCGCAGACCAGGTTATGGAAGGTTGTTACAACATGTTTAAGAAATCTATTTACATCTTTGTTTCTCCTGCAGAGAAAGGAAAAAAGTAGTGAGATGGGTGCTACATCAATCACATGGTGCAACGAGACCTTAAACCAAATCACTAGGTATGAAGCAAGATGTTCACATAAAACAAAAAACTAGACAAAAAATACAAATGCAAAAACGTATCTTTATGTGTAGTTAATTGTGCTCATTCATCATGACCTCCAAACAATTTGCTTTTGCAGAGTCAGTTATCCAACAAGTAATCTAATATGAACAAGCCTCAGAGCATCACTTCCTGTACCTATAAATAGGTTTACCTAGTAAAGCAATAAATGTTTTAACCTTAGTTGGTGCTCCTGTTCAGACTGAGCAGCTTCAGAATGGAAAGACAGAAGCTGGAACAATTGAACTGATGATGGAATGTTTAACTTCTTGTCACCAGCAATTCAGTAAACTACATTGGGCACCAGTGAACTGTCCACAGTGGATGCTATTGCTTTCAAAGTTATCCATCCTTGAAACAAATAGCAAAATACATTTTCGGCACATTGGGCTAAGAAACTCTTAGTTCTACAGTATTCAGGAAGGAGGGTTCTTTATGTTTTATTAAAAACATTTTTAATAAAAAAACAAAACTATAATATGCAGGGTCCAAAGAGTAAGATGTTCTATTGTATGTGTCCTTAATCCTTCTGCTGCACATGGACTAATTGTGCAACTAACTTGATTTTTTATGATTATTTGAATTTATTTATTGCAGTCCGCCTGTTTCTTCAAGAAACTACAGGTGGTATACATGGTTCTTCTCCCCCTCCCCTTAATTATGCTCCACAACAACCCTGTGAGGTAGGTAAGGCTGAGAGGTGGTGACTGGTCGAGGTCACCCAGTGAGGTTTATGGCTGAGTGGGGATTTGAACCTTGGTCTCCCAGGTCCTAGTCTGACATTCTAACCACTACATCCCACTGGCTTGTAATGGCCAACTGTTGAATGCATTAAGATAATACTTCATTCCATTACTCACTCATAACCTCCAGAGACTCCTCTGCATCCAGTGAAGCAAAGCATCATCTATTAGGTTTTACAAGAAGCATGCAAGGGGGGGGGGGGGAGAAACAAAGATGCCTATCCATGGTTAAGACGATAGAAGTCACATGGATGACACAAGTGTAACCATGTGACTTTTTATAACATGACTGTGCAGGACAAAAGCAACGAAGGACAACCTTCTGACAGCACCCATGCCAGTTCAGTTAATTCATGGAGGATAAGGGTGCTGCTAATGGCTACTTGCCACAATGGCTATGTTCTGTCTCCACCGTTTGAGGCAGTAATGCTTCTGAGTACCAGTTGATGGAAGCCATAGGAGGGTAGAGGGCTCTTGCGCTCGGGAGCTTCCCACCGGTTATCTCAGTAGCCAACATGAGACCAGGATGTTGGACTATGAAATATACTCAGAGTTGATGATGATGATGATGATGATGATGATAATAATAATAATAATAATAATAATAATAATAATAATAATTTTTATTTATATCCCGCCCTCCCCAGCCGAAGCCGGGCTCAGGGCGGCTAACAACAATAAAACAGTACAAAAGTACAGCACAAACAACACTCTAAAATCATTCATTATAAAATTGATTCAAATCAAGCCACTGGCAACCATTGTGCCAGAGCTCCACGAAGATTGCCGAGGGAGGGAGTCAGGCTGTGCCCTGGCCAAAGGCCTGGTGGAACAGCTCTGTCTTGCAGGCCCTGCGGAAAGATGTCAAGTGGATTTCATGCTCTTTATTCAGCTTATAGTGGTGAGGAGGAATGAATGCTTCCCCAAAGTATCTGCTTTATATACATTATTTACACAATGGGCTGCACGTGATTGGCTAATTCCAGAATTCTCCTGTATGCCAATCAGGTTGTAGATTCACTTCCATCTGGAACTGGATTGGGTGGCTCCTGCAGACCAATCATACTGCTACATTGTTCTAGGACCAATCAAACTGCTGCATTCTGAATCCTATTGTTCTAGGACCAATCAGACTGCTGCATTTTGGATCCTATTCAACTCAGTACATAACAGGGGCTATTGGTAGATAGGAGAGAGCAAAAATGTATTTCAAAATGGACTTCTTAGCTCTGAAAAGTACCATTTCTCCCTCTGGCATGGTGCCATGGTTAGAGAAGGGAGAGAGAAGAAAAAGGAGACCTCCTTTTTTGTTTCCCAGACCTCTCTCTAAGTCCTTCTAACCATGGTGCCATGCCAGAGGGAGAAATGATGCTTTTACTTTAGAAAAGTAAGTAAGTACCCAATCTGGGAAGAGGGTGGTGGGTCAGTAAAACTCCATTGCCATGGCAGGAGAACAAGCACCACGTCTAAGCTCTGGAATGGGCACAAAACACAAAGGTGGCATTCAGACAGTTGCTTACAAAAAGACTGGGTATTAATTGCCAGCCAGGAGATTTAGCTACTACAGCCATGCTCAAGACTAAAAACACATCCAAATATCACCATTCACATCCTGCCAGCCCTCCATGTCTACAACATGTGCTAGAGAATATTGCCAATGACCTGTGTCCTCCCCTCTGTCCTTCCTTTCTGGCCTACATTCAATTTCAACAATCCAGGGCATTCTTGCTTAAATGTCAACCAAGCTAACAAAACTGCTGGCGCTCTCTCATAACCTAATTATCAACTTGGAAAACAAATGAGAAAAGGAGAGTGCAATCTCCTTTCAGGACAGCACATAGTGAGGACACTGTTGTGCGGAACTGAACAGTTGAATAATCAACCATTTCGGTTACCCCAAAAATTTAGCAGCAAGGAAAGTTTCAGTTTGAAGCTTTCCAGCATAGCATTTTATGAACATGAATAGCTGCTCTAATGGATGGGTCAAAGGCTCATCCTGTCCTCGCAGTAGCCAACCAGTTGCTTATGAAATATCCACAAGCAGGACACTAACACAAGTGTCATCTTTTCAAAAGTCATTAAAAAAAATGAAATTGGCATTAGTAAGTTTGCTTATGACCCTGATGTAACACTATAGGAACCTACATAACTTGGTGTTCTGCAGCGTTGTACTTATTAACAAGCCCTCATCCTAAACACATGCATGCTGGTACAACAGGACAATTCATACATGCATTTCCATCACTTAAAGACTTGCAAGAATTCAGCCAAGATTAAGTAGCTTGAAAGGAGGAGCACCATCTCTAGCTGTGTTCACACGCTAGAACTTCAATGGCTGCTCTGACTCTCTTACACAGTCCCCATCAGCCAACAGAACTTCCTTCTTAACTGGCAGGTGTCCTGTGCGTGGTTTCCTGCAGAAGCTTTTACTGAAAATTATCAAAAACTCAGCAGAGTCACAGAAGGAAGATGCACACAAGGAAGATAGGCTGAGAATCTGCAGAAGCGCACAACCATAACACGAATGTTATTATGGTGAAAGCAAGATACACTGGCCATGTGCACATGAAATGTTAGTCTATAAAATGAAGTTTCATAAGTTGCACTGTGCAAGAACTGTCTGCTCCCACTTTGCTTCTCCATTCATGTGAGTAGGCGCACAAAACCACAAAGGATTAGTTTACTGTGACGTCTGAACCCTAAACCGTGACTTCTTGTTGGTCTAGCAGTCATAAGTTGCTAGGACGAAACAAACCACAATCACAGGTTCAGACACCATGCTACACTAAAAACTTTATAAACTGGTATACTGTGCATCCCGCTCACAATTTTGCTTACTAAATCATAATTGATAGCTTAATGTTATATGCAAGCACAGCCTTGGAAAATCTGAGGAAAACAGGGTAAGCTGTGGTACACATACAGCCCATCTGATTCTGCAGTACAAAACATACCAGGGCTGTAAATTGTTCACATTTATGTTCCATGAGGCTGACTGGGGTAACTATAGAATCAGTGCAGCTTTGTTTCACTGGGTTGATATTGACTTTTCCCCATAGATGCTCTTTGCACCTGCAGATATGCTGGGGTTTCACTAAGTTACACTTGATGAAGAGAGAGAGGGGGCAACTGAAAGCACTCTCTTCCAATGGCTTAAGGAAGCCTTTGCTCAGAAAGGTTCTTCTAATGAAGGAGCTCTAAACTCTTCGGATATTAATTATTTATACATAACTTTTTCAAACTAATTTTCAAAAGCTGCTTATGTTAAGAGAGAGAGAGATTATAGCAATAAAACAATACTGTTGTTCTTCATAAACTAATTGCACGCCATTCCCTGTGATCAGGGTCTGTGCATCAAGCAGAGCTTTTAGCCTCCTCCATGATCTTCCCACTCCTTAAACCAATTATCTTTGATATCTGCATTAGCAATTAAACAGAAGAAAGGACTTCATGCATCCCTGAAGGTGGTTGCGGATGCCTGTGGCTCTGAGGGTCATCTGCATAGAAACCCTATCTGGGACCAAGGCTGCCTTAGGAACCGTCTTATTGCTGAAACAGCTGCCCGTATGAGATAGTCTGAAAATTCAGATAGGATGATTTTTTAAATCCCAGGAATCCAGTTCCCTATACTGTTGCATCTTCAATGACTCTTTATACAGGAAAATCGAGTTTACTGACAATACCAATAATATGACAATTAGAAATAGGTAAGAAAAGTTTATTCTTTGTCTAAATGAATACACTATGTAAGATTTAAGGCAATGATGGGGAAACTGAGGCCCTCCAGATGTTACTGGCCTAAGGCTTTCAATCATCCCTGACTATTGCACATGCAAGGTTGAGACTGGTGGGAGTTGCAGTTTCATAACATCTGGAAGCCACAGTTCCTTCATCCCCAATTTAAAGCGAGGGACAGCAAGGCAAATTCCTAATCAGACTGATTTCTTTTATGGAGTATAACAAGGAACACAGGTTGCTGCCCAAATTAAATTATGACTTTAGAACATTGTGAAATCTTGAACTGAAGATGCCTGTCGATGAATGCAGAATTCTGTTGGATGATTTTTCATCTGATTACAAATATTTTAAAAAATATTTCTATTTGGGGGAGGTATTGGGTTTTTTTTTTTTTTTTTTTTAATAATTATGGTTACCGAAGGCTGCATTTGCAGTTAGTTTCCTGGAATTCTAATCACAACACAGTAAAATACAACACATGAGAAATAAAAGCAGTAAGGAAAACGCAATTCAAAAACCATACAGCATCTAGCACAGTGCATTGCAATTGCTACAACAGATAGAAAAATCCTTAAGTGATCTAGCAAGACCCTCAGCAATTCCCAAGTCGTTGCGGGGGGGGGGAGGGGGGGAGTTTGGGAAGCACTCTTCCAGCCTACAAAACTTATAAATATCTACACTGTAACGGGAAGAGATGACCTCAGTGTGTCAATACCACAGGCCTCCTTTAGGTGTCAGTGCGCCACAACAGGATATAGAAGCAAACTATGCATTACTTGAATGCCTCAGAACATTTCAATTTGCTTAAATTAGGTTTAGACTGTGTTATCACCACAATACATCTTAAGTCAAACGTTATCCAGCTTCTTTTAATTTAAGAAGAATGTAAGCCTTGACTGCACGCTGGTGAACTTTGCTTCTTACAAAGAAGACATGAAATATGATTCAGGAGGCAAATGGAATCCTGTATCAATGCCCTACCCAGAGTAGATGCACAGAAATTAACGGACCGAAGTTAGTTGTGTCCAATAATTTCATTGTGTCTACAAACCAAGTCAGATACTTCGAAGAGTATCATTTTAGAGTATCATCCCGTATATGATTCTTTAAGATGCTTCAGAAGTACGATTGAGGGGTACAGGGACCAGTGACAATGGAGCAATGCCCATGACTCACATAGTTAAGGAACGTACTTTACCACCACCGCATCTTATTTATAATTGTGGTAGCACAAATGTTAACCATAATTAATACCGAGCCATGTTGGCTCCAGGATTCTTAGCTGGTTAGGAATCCTGGCTAGGAGCGAACTGAGATTGGCATTGACTATGGTTCATTTATATGCAGCCATGGTTAACCCTGGTTGAGGCCACTGGCAGCAAGAAGGGGAAATTTATGTGCAAACAGATAAACAAGCCCACAGCCCTCTTCTGTAAAAGGCAGTCGGTATTACGAATGCGGTGGCCCACTGACGCAGTCACGAAAACAAGCACACACTGAAACATGTTGAGGCTCAGTTTCAGAATTCCCATGCCAATATCTGTTCCAAATATTTTAGCTATTATGTCACACTCACTTAAGCTGTGCTTTTTTGGGGGGGGGGACGCGTATCCCTAAACATGTTATGAATCTAAGTTTGGCCTCATTGAGGGGCAGTATTTCAATGTGAGTAGGAAAATGAGTGTACCCCTAAATTCTTTTTAGAAAAAAGCACTGCACTCAAGTATAGCTGAAACACTGTAAGGGGCAAAGCATGTCCATTAAGTAACTGGCTGTAGTTAAGCAAGCACGACTTTCAAGAAGAAACAGATTCCTAATTGGAAATATGAAGTATCATATAATATAGGCACGCAACTGTGTTTTCCTTATACCAACCAGTGTTCCCTACAAGATATTCATTAAAACACAGATTCTTCCATATAGCTAGAAACAACTTCTGTTTTTATGCCTCATAAAGAGTGTACATGTGTATTTCGGGAGCAGTTGGAAAAAAGTAAGCTTTTATTGTCTTGAAAACACCATCCAAAACTAGATTTATAGCTCAATCCCACCAGAACATTGTTGGCAACAAGGCATAGTCCTATTTTGGGCCAAATTTAGGGTGCTACATTTCTTTCTTGATCTATGAAAACACAAATGAAAACAAAATGCTGTTGTTTAAATAATGATGATGATGATGATGATGATCTGTCAGTTTTCAAGAACACATCGCTAAACTTTATGCTACAGTAAACAGCCAGTCCATGGTAGATAATGAAAAAGCCATAGCCAGGAAAATTTAGTGTTCAATTTATCATCTTGTCAAGCAATTATGGATTTAACATTCATTTCACCAAAATGTGTTTTCTACATTCGCCGACATTGTAGAACTTGGCTTGTGGTCAGGAGAAGGAAAGTGTGATAAGTGAACAATTACACGGCATAGCTACTGCCAAAGAAAGAGCGACTAACTAGGGAGAAGGACTGTGCCATATCGTTGAAGTAATATCAGGAGAAGTGCTTCAAGAAGGCAATATTGGTGGTGAAAATACTGGTGGAGAAAAGGTGGCCCCTTTACAACTTCCCAGGGGGTAGCTCAGCTGAACCAATACTTTACAGATACTCTTCAGATAATTTGCAGGCACAGTGTCCTACAGCTTTGCTGCTAATTATGTAGAGCCCGCTAACAAGATAGGAGAAACCCCCCCACCGCTAGACAATCAAAGATCCAAAGATCCGGTGGCAAAGTGAACAAAAAACATAAACAAAGAACTAGAAAGCACTTCTTTCTTTTAGAAAAAAAGAGGGGAAATAATTTTTGTTTTTATTTTCTGCTGGTGTTTATGTTGTTGGTTCCCCCTAAATAGCTTTCCTCCCTATTAGAAAAGGAAGGGTTTTATTTAAAGGAGACTACAGTGGTACCTCGGGTTAAGTACTTAATTCGTTCCAGAGGTCTGTACTTAACCTGAAACTGTTCTTAACCTGAAGCACCACTTTAGCTAATGGGGCCTCCTGCTTGCCGCTGCGCCACTAGAGCACAATTTCTGTTCTCATCATGAAGCAAAGTTCTTAACCCGAGGGACTATTTCTGAGTTAGCGGAGTCTGTAACCTGAAGCGTATGTAACCCGAGGTACCACTGTATCTTTTTGCTTGCTTGCCCTCCCTCCCTTTGATTAAAAGGGAGAGATTGGTGGGATGAGCGCCATTGGGGGGGCCTTCTGTGGGGAGGAATGTAGGGGAGAAGATTTAGCTGGCTGCCTCATGCTGAAATAAGAGGCTGGGTACCATGTGAGAATGATGAGGAGGGTGCTTTTCATAATAATAATAATAATAATAATTTATTATTTATACCCCGCCCATCTGGCTGAGTTTCCCCAGCCACTCTGGGCGGCTCCCAATCAGTGTTAAAAACAGTACAGCATTACATATTAAAAACTTCCCTGAACAGGGCTGCCTTAAGATGTCTTCTGAACGTCAGGTAATTCTTTATCTCTTTGACATCTGATGGGAGGGTGTTCCACAGGGCGGGCGCCACTACCGAGAAGGCCCTCTGTCTGGTTCCCTGTAGGCTCACTTCTCGCAATGAGGGAATCGCCAGAAGGCCCTCGGCGCTGGATCTCAGTGTCTGGGCTGAACGATGGGGGTGGAGACGCTCCTTCAGGTATACAGGACTTTTCAGGAAGCAGTGCAAGGAAATGCGTGTCTACTCACAAGCAAGCCCTACTGAATTCAAAGAGGCTTACTCCCAGGAAAGTAGAAATAAGTTTAGTTGAACTCAGCGGGGCCTATGCATGCATAGATTCCACTTAGACCTCTGAGTGAGGAAGCAGGATGCAACTTGATTAGTAAATCACTTAAACTACTCTTAAATTAGTTGAAAATCTATTAAATATATTATATGGAACTTTATTTAATATTTTTTTTTAAATCTACTACTTCCTTACATTTTAAGGCCCTCCACTGCCTTGGGGAGCCTCGTCAATGCCCTCTGCAGCAGGGAAGCCCAGTGCACCCTCCACTGCCATGGAGAAGCATGGCGGGACCCTCTGCCACTGAGGGGAGGCGCAAGACCCTCTGCTGCTGCAAGGTGCGGCGCAACCTCTGCCACCGTGGGAGCCCCAGCAAGGCCCTCTGCCGCCACAGATATCATGATGTGTCAAGATATTGTGATATTTAGCTGGTGATATATCATGATGTTGAAAACCAGATATCGCCAGCCCTACTAGAAAGGATGCACAATTTATTTCCTCTTTTTTAAAACACTGTCTAAATAAAGATATGAGCGGTACTTTCTGGAAGTAGGGAGGAGGGCATCTACTATTACTCACTGTAATGAAGTGAGGAATGATTGCTAAGGCCCACTTCACATGTTGTAGGCGGCTGCTAACATTTTGCATACACATGCAGTGGCGGCTGCTAGCATTTTGACTTGGTAGGATTACAGTTTTTAACATTGCTGTTTTCATCACAATAAGACTTGTTCAGCACTTATATAAGAAAGTGTGGTATTGCACATGTGGAGTGCTCCTATTCAGGATTTCAGCTAGGCCCTCTTCCAGGATATGCCATTCCAAATCCCCTCCCCTTGTTTTCTACTTTCTGCCTAACCCATGAGGCTGTTTGGGGTTTTCCCTCCCTCAGAACTTTTCCTTAACTTTATTTTTTATCTCTCTAATCTATGGGGTACCCATAAAGCTACCAATACATCCTTCTTATGTGCAGACAGTGCTGTCACTTGTAGATTGCATATACACACAGTCCCCGCTTATGGAAATCGTTCCATTAGGCAAGTGTTCACATAACGAGTCCATGATTTCCATTATTTCCTATGGAAATATTTCTAATTTGGTATTTGTCCAATCTCTTCCCCCACCCCAAGTATACTAACTAATCGCAAAGTATCTGACCTGGGGTTTATACACAGTGTTAGATCAGAGCCAGGAGCTAGGGATGACAAACAGAAAAGTATTCTCCTAGTGGGCAACACTGTAAGTCACCCTTAGACACAACTGCTGTGACTTTATAATCTGTCAATGAGATCCATTTCCTTAATGCAATACATTCTTTTTTAAAATAAAAAACCCCTATAAAACTGAAGCAAGCAATCTGCCCATCCTGAGACATTGCAAGAGATTTCATTGCTACGCACACAAGCATGTGTATGAACGAATTACTTAAAAATTATAAAGCCAACCCAATCTAGAGAGGTATATCTAGGTTTATCTGCTTATTGGAGTGCATAGAAAGTGTACCTGACAATTGAAAGTAATGCTACTCAACCACCCTTATGAGTTTGAATAGTTAGTCCCAGATGAACATTGTGGATTATATGTTAATTCAATCAGCTGTTTTAAATAATCCTGGACCACATTTCTTCAAAAACCCAGTTTAGTTACAGAATAATTCTTTTTCAAGGCAGAGAAGATTCTTAGAAGTAGCTGTCATTATGCCTCAATCCTGACTTGGATAGTTCAGTTTCCCTGAACTCATTCCATCCCTGGCTTGGCTGCCAAGACAACTGACAAGGATCCTAATTATTTTCAATTGCATTAAGTCTTAGTCACGCAACCGTCCACTAGTATCATAAGCCAATGCCCACATCTCATTCTAAATAGCTTGCTGAACTGGATGATGGCTTTCATCCACTGTCAGTCTTCTGCAAGAAACTAAAGAGCTTTCCATTCCATTATCAGCATCAGTATCTACCTCTTCCCATCTCCACCAACCCTTACATTCATGTCAAGTGAGCAGAATCTGGTACACTTCACAAAAAAATATTTATTGGTTTAAAAACCTGAAGCCACCACTCAGCCATCAGGAAAAGCACAAGCCAACAAGCCAACTCTACTGAATTCTATAAGACAACCTTCAGTTGACTATATGCTATCTTCTTCTTTGGCGACCACTCGTAGCCGAGCGAGATTGTCTTCCATGAACACGGTCTTAACAATGAGTCTGTAAGTGACAGAGGAGGCCAATTCTGGATCCACACATCCTTCCACAGTGGGGACACAGGTTTCTGGGTGGGAGTTGACATCCTTCACTTGATAAGACAGGCTAACAAGTAAACTCAATCTAGCAAAAGAAGCTTTCTGCAACACAGTCATACAGCCAGCTATCTATGTGCGCCCATGTGGTGAGAAGTCAGCACATGGTTAAACGATGGAACTTGTTCCCACAGAAGGCGGCGATAGCCAGCAAATTGGATGGCTTTAAAATAAGATTAGACAAATTCATTGAGGACAAGGCTATTAAGGGCTACTAGCTACAGTGGCTATGTTCAACCTCCACTGCCAGAGGTGGTATGCCTCTGTATATCAGTTGTTGGGAACCAAAAGTGGGCAGAGTGCTGCTGTGCTTGTGTCCTGCTTGTAGGCATCCCACGGGCATCTGACTGGTCGGCTTGAGGACAGGATGCTGGACCAGACACGCCTTTGACCTGGTTCAGCAGGGCTCTTCCCATGTTCTTAAGTCCCTCAGACTGACCAGGTTGTATGATTTGCTAGCAACTTACAATAAGACACTAGGTTATTATTATTTTTAAGTGACACTGGAACTGAGGAAATAAGAATGGTTGTCCTTTTTTTTTTTTAATTTTTTACCATTTTATTTTAGAATAAAATAAACGAGCATTTATTTGAAACCAAATCCCCGATTCAAATCCAAACTTCCATAGCTTACATCACCGCTGATTTCTGGGTGCACTTTTTTCCCTGACCGAGTGCCCCAGATTGTATTTGTGCAAAAATCACACACATTGAGGATGAAGGGCATTTCCTTCTATTGATGCCAAAACTCAGTCTACGTTAGCTTGTTGTGCAAGTGTTGGGTCTGCCCTTTAGAACAAGGGAATGTTGTGACACATAGGAGCTATCCACGTTTCACAAAGAGTAGAATATGAATGCAGGTGTTCAATTAAATCCATAATATTTATATTCAGTACAGTGGTACCTCGGGTTAAGTACTTAATTCGTTCCGGAGGTCTGTTCTTAACCTGAAGCACCACTTTAGCTAATGGGCCTCCCGCTGCCGCCACGCCACTACTGCACAATTTCTGTTCTCATCCTGAAGCAAAGTTCTTAACCTGCGGTACTATTTCTGGGTTAGCGGAGTCTGTAACCTGAAGCATATGTAACCTGAAGAGTATATAACCCGAGGTACCACTGTATTGGTTTTGCTCTTGCCCCATACTTCACACTAGGCCTAGGCATAAACTAGGCATAAACTAGGCTTCACTTCTACATTGTAAGACCATACCAAATTTTTAAATTGCCTTTACTTGAAATAAGGAATGTACAAGTGGATCCACAATGCTGAAAAGAGCAAGTTGCATGCCTAGGGCCTCTGCTAACCTTAAAAGGGCCTAAAAGACAGACAGATGGGATACCTTAACTCCCTAACATTAGTTAAAGTCACAGAATGTTGGTGCTGACCTTTAAAGCCCTAAACGGCCTCGGACCAGTATACCTGAAGGAGCATCTCCACCCCCATCGTTCAGCCCGGACACTGAGGTCCAGCTCCAAGGGCCTTCTAGCGGTATCTCACTGTGAGAAGTGAGGTTACAGAGAACCAGGCAGAGGGCCTTCTGGTTGTGGCGCCCGTCCTGTGGAATTGCCTCCCATCAGATGTCAAAGAAATAAACAACTGTCGGACTTTTAGAAGACATCTGAAGGCAGCCCTGTTTAGGGAAGCTTTTAATATTTGAAGAATTATTGTATTTTAATATTTTGCTGTAAGCCACCCAGAATGGCAGGGGAAACCTAGCCAGATGGACGGGGTATAAATTCTCACCACTGTGTATATGACTGTAGCCAGTCTTTGTTTTAAGTATGGGAGTGAAATACATGTTATGCTCTCTCTAAGCATCTCCAATATAAAATATTATCCATTAGTCATGGAATTCAGGAACATCTAAATGACAGCTCTGAAGGCTTGCAGGACTAATGAATGCTCGTTCTTCCCTTTCCAACCTATTTTAGTGGCAACAGACTCACTCCATACAGCGATGGCAGAATGGCTTCTCCCACAGTCCACTGTAGTCACTGAAGTCTCCTAATTTACACCTATGAAAAGCATGGAGTGTGTCCCCAAAAGGGGTCAGTCTTTATTGGGAAAGGAAAGTAACATGGGCACCTAACCAGCAGAAACTGGAAAGAAACCAATGCTTCATTTTGTGACTTTGAACAAGTTGAGCAGACGACCTTCACTTACTCTCATTGTGGACTGAATAGAAAACAGCAAAATGCATGCAAAGGGACATCATTTTCCCTTGTACCAGTCCCATCAGCAGCCTAATTCTTCCCAAAGCAGGAAACATTGTTAAGTGAAAATAGTGCCATACATTAACCTGTTGCTACGCAACACCAGGGCTTGTATATTTCTTATGGGGAGCTGGAGAAAATTGGACTCTTGATCCTGAGTGACTACTATTACCCCTTTATATCTCCACTGTATGATTTGAATTAAAACTTGCTGAAGAGCAGGAGAGGTTATAGGCTTATTGGCAGCCTGGTTTTAGAATCTGGGCACTGCTCCAATGTAATTCCTCCGTTTAATATTTAATTGGTTTCTGAACATGACCTATCCTTTAATTTGAAGAGAAACCATCCAAATCTTTCAACAGCCTAAATAAGAATCATTTCACTCCAGAATTGCTCTCACAATATTAGCCATATCTTGCAGATAAATTACATTTTATGGTTATAGATGTTAGCATACACAACAGAGACGTGACAGAGAGAATTAGAATTAAGTGCAGAAGATGTGACGTCCAGAATAGGATAGAACATAACATCTCATTATAATGAAGAAAAATACTCTTATTCTGCAAGGACAAGCAACAGCTTTTATAGTTGGAATTAGCAGATAAAGGCAAGGCAATAATCTCAACAAACATCTGTACTCAACGTGTGGGGAAACCTTCCTCACCACTTTGCAGGATAATAGAACTCGTCAGGCTTTAAAGCAAGGCAAAGGGACCTTTTTAAGGCCAGGGGCCACATTCCCATCTGGACAACCTTCTGAGGGCCACATGCCACTCAGAGGCAAAAACCAGGCAAACACACTCAAAGATGGTATGAGTGTGGGCACTGGTGGTGGATGTAAACTGGACAGAACCCCAAGGGCTACATGGGGCATGGAGGTCCACATTTGGCCTCTGTGACTGAGGTTCCCCCGCCGTTGCCTTAAAGTATATAAGATGGGGAGTTCACCCTAGAGTTTAGTTGGAATCTCCTTTCTTGTAACTTAAATCCATTGGTTTGGGTCTTACCCACAAACAGGAGAAAACAAGCTTGTTCATTTCCCACGTGACAGCCCTTTAGATAGTTGAAGAATGCTATCATGTATCTTCCCAGACTCCTCTTTTCCAGGCTAAACATACCCAAGCCCCTCAACCATTCCTGGTTTCCAGACCCCTGATCATCTTGGTCACCCTTCTCTGCACACGTTCCAGCTTGTCAATATCCCTTTTAAATTGTGGTGTCCAGAACTGGACACAGGACTCCAAGTATGGTTTGACCAAGGCAGAATAGAGCAGTACTGTTGCTTCTCTTCATATATCCCACCTTCTTCTCTGTGGAGCTGAAGGTAGTGTACATTGTTCTCTCCCTCGTTTAAGCCCTACAACAACCTTGTGAGGTAGGTTAAGTTTAGAGGCAGTGACTGACCCCAGGTCACCCAGTGAGCTTCATGCAAGTGGTGATTTGAGCCCTGGTCTCCAAGGTCCTAGTCCAATACTTTAACCAGTACACAACACTGGCTGCAAGAAAAATAAGGCAGACCACTCCCAGGAAGCAAACACGCAAGCTTCAGATTTGCATGGCTAATTAACTTCAGCTTTCACTTTGCACCAATTTTGGTTATTCCATTTGCAAAGGACAACTCCATGGACTAGCCTTGTACTGAGCCCAATTAAACTGGGATTGTTCTGGGCAACAGCAAGTTAAACACATTCTACAAATGCATCTAGCAACCAGAAATCATGCCTAATGGTTCTGAAGTCAGACAAACATTCTCAAGTATTTCCTGGAGTCAAATTTTTGAACCAAACGGTTCAGGGAGAGAGTTTACTGAATAAGCAAAGGTGATTTATTACCTTGATTCAATGCCCTTTTAAAATATTAACCTATGTATTTATTTTTAATGTAACAGAATGCTGAAAAGGAAAAAACTTGATTTTGGCGCTGCTTTCATTACCTTGCAATAAACACAGACCTCTCAAATAGGACATAGTCCAGCAAGCACTTCATAAAAAGGTGATGTACATTTCTAATATTGTTTAGACTAATTGCACTGAATCTGGACTCTTTCAAGGGCAGCAATAAATATCCTTCTATATGCTTTTTAAAATCATTTCTACTTACTTGCAGACTATTAACTAAGGGATCTTGATAGTTCAGCAGCCCCTGACTTAGCTGTAATTTCAGTCCCTGACTTAGCTATGTAGTTTACTCCCATGCCTTATTTATCACTGGTCTATAGCTTGCTTTGTTTACATGCCTCACATTAATTTTATTTTCTGCGCTGCAGATTTTGTTGTCTGCTTATATATTAATTTTTGTTACCATCCACTTTTATACTGCGCTATATGGGTACGGGGTGTAAAAAAAAAAGTTTACAAATAATGAAGTTTTTTAAATGAAACAGGAGTCCAATTCAGGGAAGATGTTGTCTTTTCATACTGAAACAAGAGCATAGGAATGGACTACCTTTTCAAATGGTTTTCTGTATCAGCCCCTAAACAGTCATTTCCTCCGACAATGAAGTTTGGTATCAAGAGCCTATTGATATGGGAGCAAAGAAGGATCATCCAAATAATTTCTACATTCTTGTGGGACTCCCTAATTATATGGGTGTGCAAAATAAAATCTGCAACCACCAACCTCGCAAAGATGTGCCGTATGTACAGAAGGGGGTGGAAACAGACTGACTTGCTCAAACCCTGAAGAGCTTACAGTAGCTGTTCTGGAAAATTGTGAGAATTTGGGTGGAGGTTTTTTAAAAAAATCCACTAAAACTGCTTCAAGAAGAAGAAAAATGTTTTCCTTCTGCACTCTACGAAACTAAACCACCACCCAGCTATATAGCAATAAAAGTATTCCAAACATGAACCTTCTAGCAGAGCTAAGAATCCAGATGTTGGACACCCAGATGTTGCTGGCCTACAACACCCACATCCTTGACAACTGGCCATGCTGGCTGATTGATATTTGAATCCAAGAACATCTGGAGGGCCAGTGATTCCCCACCCTGCTGTAGTGCTATATAGGACAGCACAGGCATGTCTCAAAAGGGGGGGGTGAGAAAAGGGGGGTCCTTCCCCAATACTAAACCATCTTTTCCCAAAATGTTTGAACATGGCTCTGGTTAGGATTCCTCCTTTTAACTGCAGGATAAGGTTTGAAGGAAGCAAAAGCTCACTAAATCAGTTTCATTTGACCATTTAGGCTTATTCACATGTTACCCTGAACCCATGTACAAGCTGTCTCTACCCATGTGCATGTGTCTGTGTAAAAGACTGTACACCGGCTTTGAACAACTACTGGGTACCCAGATTGTTTGCCCACTGAGCGTTACATGTGAATTAACTGTGCATGTTTACAGCTTAACAATTTGTGTACACAGGTTGCACACTCATTGAATGTCATGTGTGAACACCTCTTTTGTTGATTCAATACTAAGGAGGAGTTGGGGGTTTTTTACATGTACCAAAAGGGTGGTATTAAATATTCTAAGAGCTTCCGAATCAATGAAATTGTATTTCAAAGGCATATCAAGCAACTGCTTCCATGAAATTTAATACACCAGCACCGTATGCTACAATTTAATTTTCCTAGACTTCCTAGTTTTTATGTATTTATTTTGTTTCCATCCAGCATCTCTCTCCAAAACCGTTTGTTTGTTTTTTATTTGGCAATGCTTTCATCATGGTACCAGGGAAGGCAAAATCCTGAGCAATCCAAGAGATTGTCACTATAACTGTTAGGGATTAGGAAAATTAAATCTGACAGTCTCAAAACAGTTTTCTTTGTTTAATATCTTAGAACTTTGCTCCTATGTCCAGGATGACAACTTGAGTTAGCACAGATGAAGGAAGAGGTCTCTTTCCCCCATCCCAAAATAGATTTATTTAAACTTCTTTAAACTGCCAGAGGCTGGGAATAGGAGGATAGAAAGCAATAAAGCAATCATTGACTGCCTCAAAGTGTCTAGAAGTTTGTTAGCTGATGGAGGACTGTTTGCCACAGAGTGACGGCTGCTAACTGATTGATGAAAAACTACAACCACAGGAAGAAATGGGCACCACCCAGGTATAAAAGAAGATTTTTTTTCTCCTGTCCCTAAAAACAACAAGAAGGGAAGGGGAGGAATTAACCTTTTCATTGGGTTGACAGATGGCTTCTCAAATAATATATATCTCAATATATATCTTTTTTATTCATAGATATAATTTTTAACCTGCCTTTCATCAAGGAAATCCCAAGGCAATCTACGCATGTAGATGAAAAGAAACAAATACAATGGTACCTTGCTTCCCAAACAGCTTGGCTCCCAAACAAATTGGCCCCCAAACACCACAAACCCAGAAGTAAATGGTTTGCGAACATTTTTTGGAAGCTGAACGTCCGTTTCGGCTGTCAACATTGTTTCCGGAGCCAATCAGCCAATCAGAAGCCACGCCCTGGTTTGTGACTGTTTTGGAAGTCGAATGGACTTCCAGAATGGATTGTGTTTGGGAACCAAGGTACCACTGTAAAAACATTAGTATATCAAGTGAAGAGTCAGAGCCCAGGCGCCAATAGGACATCAACACAGAATCCAGGAAACAGTCCCCAAAGCCTCCACAGCAGATGAACTGGGACTGCCACAAATAATCCCCCATACTTGGAACAAACAGACTGAACTAAAAAAACTTGAACACCTCTCACAAGCTGTGGGGGAAGGAAGTGATCCTGTGACCCAAGCATAACAAGGGGGGAATGGTACCGGACAGTGGAGCACAACAATGGAGCACAGATGGAAGACCTGATGAAGGCAACTGCAGCGACTAGTACAAACATAAGAACTGAGATGAAAGAGGAAACCTAGAAAGGAAGCAAACGATGCCAAGAATTTCCCCATTGATACCCATACAGGGCTACCCGGAATTTCACACAAAAGATAAGACAAATAAACGAAACATCATTTCTCCAGAATAATCAGAGATTATTATAAACACATCCAATCCATTCCAAGAGGGATGTGGAGAAACCAATTCCAAATTATTGGACTCACCACTTGGCTTATGAGGTACCAGGTTCATACTTTTATCAGACAGCACTGCATCAAAGATCAAGGAACCAGAGATTTAACCTTCACTTTGAAAGATTATTGATGGAAATAATGTGGTATTCTCCAGGTGTTTTGGACTATGACTTTTGTCAGCCCTTGCCACCATGGCCAGTATCCATCAGCAATAGAATTTTTCTGGAACATTCTATATGGCTTGTTTGCACACTCAACCAGCATTGCTTCGGCAAGTTTGTGATCAAAGAAGAGGCAAGATGGAATACAGCAAGAATTTCACCCCTGTGTGCTGGAGCCTATTTAAGGAACATTTAGCTGCTGTTCTTCATTCACTATGAATTCTTTGTACACCCAAGTGTCAATTTCAATGAAGTTACTGTTTCAATGAAATGGGGAGGTAGAGGGCAATGAGGAGGAAACCCAAATAGCATAGTGTTCACATTGTTTTGATGGACTAGCTGTTTTCATTTCTCATTTTCTGAGGAAAACTGCACACAGATGCACCCACTATTCAGCATTTTTGTTAGATTTCCTCTTGTCACTGATTCTGTCTATAATGCTAAAACAGAATTAAGGGTTTATGTTTAGTATATGGACCCATACACTCCCCTCTCTCCTTCCAGTCTGGCAGTCAAGATGACTGGAATTGGCCACTTCCATTCTCAGCTATGTTTGAATTGGGAAGTAAGGCTGGTGTTAACCATAGTTTATTTTAACAAGTCAAGATTCTGGACTACGATTTGATGTCAGCCTGTTTCAATAAACCACACTTTGTCAAGGTTCAGTAATATCAAGAAACCATGAATAGTGGGGGGGGGGGGACACCCAAATGCTTTCAATCTTCTCCATGTGGCTGCACCAGAGGAGGAGAAGGGAGCACACAAGCTTGATCTCTGTAGATGTAAAACTAAACTATGGTTTACCATTATATGGTCTTTGCTGTCTGCCTAAAGTAGCCTAAGTAACAGCTTTTTTAATCTTGCAGAAAGATGCTTCAACTATCATTCAGTAACCTGAATGAGTTGGTCAGTAAAGATATGCTTGACAGTATGGTTCCAAGAGCAAAATTTAGGCAGAAATGTCAAGAACACAACACTGCTGAGACAAAAAAGCAAAATAGGTAGTCTCAGATGGCAGGGGTGGTTGCTCTTGTACAGGTTTTATTTGGTGCTAAAAACTATTTACAGTGCAGAACCCCAAAGTTCATGTCTGCCTCAATCGCTAGCAGAATCCGGGAGTGGCTTTTTCCGGTTTTGTCTCCAACATAAGAACTTCGTCACCCCCAGCCTTTTTCTTCCTTCTTTGCGCTTTAACTCTCTGCGCAAGGTGGGCAACGGAAGAGGCGTGCTTCCCTCCTGGCCGGCTTGACCAGGAGTGGTGCTGGGGCTCCCGGAAGCATCCCCTGATCCCTTTCCCTCTTCCTCACTGGAGGTGTGGCTTTCCCCACCGCGGGAAGAGGAACTGCTTTGCAAGACTTTTGGAGGATCCCTGGATCCCAACGGCCCCTCTACCTCCCTTCCCTGTTCCGATGGCAGTTCCCTGGCATCCAGCATGATGCAAAACAAGAGATCCTAAAATTCCTTGAAAGTTACAAGAGCACTGTGGTGGTATATCATCACCACTCTCTTGTCTCTTGGAAGCAGTTAAAGAATAGAGGACAATACTTTTCCTCCTCATTTGTCCATTACTCTAGGGCCCATAATTATTTAGGCACAAAATAAAGGTAAAGGTAAAGGTACCCCTGACCATTAGGTCCAGTCGTGACCGACTCTGGGGTTGTGCGCTCATCTCACTCTATAGGCCGAGGTACCCGGCATTTGTCCGCAGACAGCTTCCGGGTCATGTGGCCAGCATGACTAAGCCGCTTCTGGCGAACCAGAGCAGCGCACTGAAACGCCGTTTACCTTCCCGCTGGAGTGGTACCTATTTATCTACTTGCACTTTGACGTGCTTTTGAACTGCTAGGTTGGCAGGAGGCACAAAATACTGGATCCATTTATCTGGGCATGTAGTTGCATGATGAACATTGCAGATGGCTAGAGGAGGGGGCTAAGTATGCGCATCCCACACACAGCACCATTCAGCCTGACCTGCAATCATAAGATGGCAAAATGCAGCTCAGTATATGTCATGGCAAGCTTAAGTCTCTTCCTCGCTTTCCTTCAGATAAAGGACGTGCACGAAGACAGAATATTTCATTCTACAACAATCACGACAACTGGCTACTAGTTAGGAGCCAGTTCTAATTTGAATCTGTTTACTAACCAAATATCTAAAAATTGCTCACTTCTTCTTCTCTTTGTTACAGAAACTGTCCACCTACGCCTACATTTCATTTCCTGTTCTTTAGTAAATTACCAGCTGATCCCAGAACAGCTAAAACATTCAGATTCCAGATCATGTGAAACCTACGTAATTAGGCTTTTCTTTCCTTGCATCTTAGGGAAGCTACCTTACACAAAGTCAGACCGCTGGTTCACGTAGCTCAGGAATAACTGGCAGTGGCCCTCTAGGGTTTCAAAAAGCAGGATTTTTTTCCAGCCTTACCTGGAGATGCCAGGGGTTGAATTTAGGACCATCTGCATGCAAATTCTAAGTTCTACCACTGAGCTGTGGAACTTCCCCTGGCACAACACACAGAGGCTGAGGGGCAGAAAGCTATGCAATGGCAGGGGCAGAAGCACGGCCCTGCCAGCTCTCCAATGCATGAAGCCCATTCACGTGGACAACACATGAAGGATTATTATTATATGCTGCCTTTTCCCCTAACAGGGACTCAAGGCACCTTACAGATAAAAAAAGAACAGCTAAAAACAAAGGGGTGGAAACAAAGAATTTAAAAAAAAATTAATATGGAAGGCACTTTAAATATATATAAAGATTCATTTAAAACATACAGATGTTTAGAATAAAAATAGCTCGGCACCAGCTTTTTGTCAAAAGCTTTTGAGTCCCAAGTATATAACCAACATACATACTGTCAGTCTCAAGCAATTCTGAAAACATTATTATAGAGGACTTCCTCTTTGCAGAGTAATGTCAATTCGTTCTCAAAAATGCTTGCTCTTCTCATGTTTAACAATTCTAAAATTGAAGCAATACTTTCTACCAATTTACCAAAGACTGTTCAGGCCAACAGGCTTGTAATTTCCTGCATTGTTCCAATGTTTTTTTCCCCATCGGCATTACAGTGGTTACCTTCCAGTTGTCTGGTATGGAGGGTTATTTTAGTCAGAAGCTTTAAAAAGTAAAATTTTTCTGCTTAGTTTCTCAAAAGACTCTGTTTGAGACTCACTCTGAAAGGGAAGAAAACATGGCACAGTATCCTTGGCCTGCACTGATCTTAAGCCAGGGAAGGCCTAGCTGCTTGCATCCAATCTAAGACGTCAGTTTTGCATTGTCACAATTGACCAGTCTGCACCTTTCTGAAGCTCAGTCTTTTCGGGACACATCTTGCGCTTCTGATTTAGCACTACATCACCAAACAGCAAGTACAAAAGATGCAACACAGCATCAGCAGAGACCTTATAGTCCTGTCAAGACTCCAACAAAACGATACCAATGCAACTGGAACTCCTAACTGCCTGAAGAGGTAAAAGGTAAACGGTAAAGGACCCCTGACAGTTAAGTCTGGTCGCAGACGACTCGGGGTTTGCAGCACTCATCTCGCTTCACAAGCCGAGGGAGCCGGCATTTGTCTGCAGACAGTTTTTCCGGGTCATGTGGCTAGCATGACTAAGCCACTTCTGGCACAATGAAACACCAAAACCAGAACAGCACACGGAAACGCCATTTACCTTCCCACCAGAGTAGTACCTATTTATCTACTTGCACTTTTTGGGCGTGCTTTCAAACTGCTAGGTTGGCAGGAGCTGGGACCAAGCAACGGGAGCTCACCCCACCACAGGGATTCGAACCGCACAGCGGTTTAGACCACAGCGCCACCCACATCCCACCTAAAGAGGTAGAAAGCCCCAAACACTTTTTTTTTCATACACATGGCACATGTTCACACTTACCTAACTTCCCATAAGGGAACTCTGCACTCCACCCAGGTTGCCTGGTAACTCTGACATCAAGACATGATGCATGATGGGGCATCGCAAGAGAGTAGCATCGTGCTAGCTGCGATTTTGGGAGACCTAAAACAGGGGAAAGTGAGATTGCAGTCAATGTGTATAATGGTTCTTTTGTAATAGGTCATTCCAATTACAGTTGTCAGATTGTTCCATTTCAAAAATTATGCAAGTGACCTATAAGAAAGCCAAGTTCTTGCATTACATACAAAACAAGGGGCACATGTTTTCTCACTTGCATGGGGGGCGGGCTGTAAAATCAAAATACCACTCAATTTAAACCACCAGAATCACCTCAAAATTAAAAAGTAGACATAGAACCAAAAAAAAAAAAAATCACTTGAAACTATAGTTAGAAACTATTCAGGTTTCTTGCCAAAGCATCAATTAAAATCACAGTATTCCACCAGTTAGGGTACTGTAGGAGAAAAATATGCTGTAATTACTGAGAGCATCAGCAGAATTAGGATATTATTTCACATCCAAATTTCCAGATCCTATTCTTCTTAATACACTTCTTAGCTAGTTTAGCTTTCAATTCAACAACAGGAAATAGGTGCTGCAAACACATGGAGGTGATAATCGGTTATTATATTTCAGCGAGCTTTCTTGTTATAGCATTGGATTACATGGAAAAACCTGTCTCATTAAACTGTCAAGATGTAGTTACTGACTGGAGCTAGAAACTGAAAGAATACTTCTTCTATAGAGACACAGATGAATAAAGCATGGTTTGTAAGGATCATCAACAAGCTTCAAAGTAAATGTAATGGTTATATGTTCACAATTAAAATAATATATATGGAAGTATTTATTACCCTCTGGAACAGAACAAACCAAGATAGTAAAATTCAACAGCATCTCTCTACACAACAAACAATAAATTTTGAACACACACAAGAAGCATTCTGTGAATGTGCCTATTGACAAAGCTGAATGATCAAGCTGGTCTCCTGGTCATTCACAGCCTCACTCAAGAGAAAAAAATGAAAGTACGAAGTCAACATTTTAGGGATTGTTTACAGAAGAATGGGAAATCTGAGGCCCTCCAGATGTTGTTGAACTCCAAATCCCATCAGCTCAAGCCAGCATCGGTCAAGGGTCAGGGATGATGGGAACTGTTGTCTAACAATATCTGGAGAATAGGTTCCTCACCTCTTGCCTAAACTGTACTTCTCCACTTGAAAAATTATAGGTTATAATTATAGAGCACCTTACACTATAAGTATTTTGAGGCAGATGCCAATCAATATTAGAGGGCATCTCTTAATATATTGACTTTCAGTGTTTTTACCACTGTGCCCTCTCCATATCATGGAGCCACTGAAGTTAGTCAATCACAGACCATTTTATTGGGGGGGGGGCAGAAAACAAGACCAATACAGATCACATCTAAAAATATTGCATATGCAAAAATATCTAAACTAGATGGTAACCCCTGGATATGTTGTTTAAAGAATAAAAGCTCTAGCACTTTTTAAACAATATTGTTTATGATTTTAAAACACGGAAGAGACATCATTGTGGCAGAAGCATCACATCCTTTTAGAGCTCATTTGGATTCAGTGAAGCCACTGAGGAGAAGAAAAATAAGAAGGCTGCGTTTGCACATAAGAAGGTAAGCCAAGAACCTTGGCTTAGTAAACCATACCAAGTAAGAGCTGCATGCTCATGCATGCAGCCTAACTGCTTATGCTTCATCCCACCACCTTCGCACAAGCAGGTAAACCACACAGGAAGGGGACTCATGGCATTTAACAAGCTAATACTCATACACCAACGATAAAGCTTGTTTCAAGGCTGCTTGTGATCCTAGCTTGTTAGAAAGAAAGAAACAGACAAACAAACGATAACCTCTGGTCTAGATGCATCACCAAGCTACTGGCTGCCTGGGTTTGTTTATCCACTCACATAAAGGAGAAAGCAGGTCGAGCTATGCGAATGGTGTGCTTTATGAACCCAGGGTTCTTGGTTTATCATTGCCTACTAATGCAACCATAAAGTGATATTAACCAAATGTGATTTTGGAAACTTACAGATGCTTGCAGGGAGTACAAAGGAATGGAGAGAAAAGTGCCCGAGTCAAAGGGGAACTGAAGATTAAAAGATAAATTGATCTGAGGCTCTATAGGCAGCGTTACATGATGGATAATGGGCAAAGGGCCATGTTTAAAAGTGCTTGACATAAAGTTAACATAAAAAGGAAGTCGTACTACATTCCCCATGTCAGCAGCATTCCTTTCTAGTAGTTAGCACATTAAAACTGAAAAAGATTATCCGTAGTCCTTGTGAAATGCACATTCCTTACAGGTGGACATTTATATCAGTTTCCTCCCCAAGGTGAAAGGTTATCTGTGGTCATATTAGCAAACAGCTGCTTATGATCTGAGTTGTATACTACTCTTGGAAAGGCAAAAATCTCCTGATGCATGCTAAATGAAACCATGTGCCCTTGATGTTCTGCTTCCAGTATGTCAAAAGTTCAAAGAATGAATATACTTAGCTTTTACACACACACACACACACACACACAGAGAGAGAGAGAGAGAGAGAGAGAGAGAGAGAGAGAGAGGCAACTAGTGCAGCCCATCAGTATCACTGATTAATCTGGCAAAGTGAAAACACAACATTTGAGATTTTGCTAGAACACTAACCTGGCACATTTCTATTCCTAATACTCCTCATTTTAGATACAAGGTTTGCGCAAGAACAATGAACTTGGTTTGAACTTTAAAGCAGGATATTATGCATTTAATTAAGCGTATCCAACTTTTAAGATGGATACATTGGGATTTATGAAGACCTTTAATCTCAAAATGCAGAAGATGAGAAATGGCAAAGCAATATTTTGCAGCCTCCAAGGAATTCTCAGTTATCCGGACATAGAAAACATACAACGCAGAGGAAATTCTCTGAGTCGCAGAGTCTCTTCAGATTTTCTCAGCCATTGAAGCCTCCTCTCTTGCTGCTCCTTTGCAATGTCTAAAACAGCTCTCAGAATTTTCCATGTCTCTTTGAGATAAGAGCTCCAAGAATACATATATGAGCTGGCTTTTACCAAGTCACACCATTGGTCTACCTACTGGGAGCAGGGTCTACAATGACTGCATTCACATGTAATAACTTATTAGCCCACGTCTTTCCTCCCATTGCAGGAGTAGCTAAACGAACTAGGAAGGAACTAGATCAGATTATGCTATGTCTGCATTCAATCATGTTTAAGAGATCAGGAGCAAGACTGCAGGATTGCACCTGGTTAAGGTTACATCCACACAATACATTTAGGGCACTCTTATAACACCTTAACAGTCATGACTCTACACACACACATACACACAAAGAATTCTGTCAAATCTAGCTTGTTAAGGATGCTGAGAGTAGATCCTCAGAAAGCTACAATTCCAAACAACCTTAAACTACAGTTCCCATGAGTCTTTGCCTTGACAGTCATAATGGATTTATCTATGGTGCAGGTGTAGCTAAAGATATGCCCCTCCATTGCATACTGGTTCTGTAATAGCTATTCCCTTTCATTACAGTGGTACCTCGGGATGCAAAGAGGATCTGTTCTGGAGCCCTGTTCACATCCTGAACGCAACATAAGTCACGACGGCGCGTCTACGCGGGTCACATTTTGTCACTTTCACGCATGCGCGTAATGTCATTTTGAGCGTCTGCGCATGCGTGAGTGGCGAAACCCGGAAGTAATGCGCTCCATTACTTCTGGGTTGCCACAGAGCGCAACTCGGAAGCGCTCAACCCACATTCGAAGCACATTCAACCCGAGGTATGACTGTATTTTAAATGCTACCTCCCTTGCATTCCTCAATGTATCCCTTCAATAATCATCATCATAGTCAAGAGGAGGAGGGTTTAAAAAGCCCACAACTCATCTTCATCAAGTAATTAATTTTTTATCTTTCCTGCTTGTTTATAGAAATTAAGTTGCTGCAAAAGTTTTAAAACAACCTTATGATCTACTTTTCCATTCTGATGAGATATGCATCAAATATTTCATTCAGGATTATTCCTACTTAATATAGAAGTTATCAAAACCAATGAGGGAGAAAAAGATAAAATGCAGCTGTGCTTTAATATTTTACAGCATCACACTTGTACATCTGATATACACTCAATCAAGCTTAACCTTATTTAATGCCCTTGACAAATATCCCCTCAGAATTTTTAAGTACATCAGGCAAACACATAAAATATTGACGCAAAAACTTCCCACCACCAACCCAAAGGGGGCAGGGAGAGATTGATTGATGGATTGATTGAGATTTGGTCCAAAAATGTTGCCAGCAATGTTTTTATAGGCTTTATTTGTGCTCGTAGACAGCGGCAGAACTCACCCCAGTAACCTTTAAAATTGCTCTGCATGTGGAAAACAGCACTGGGCAATAAACACAAGCAGGAAAGCTACATGTTTACTAATAAAAGCCAAACTTTGCATCTTGAGTAGAATGTCATGATAAATACACACAAAGGAGTGTTTGTATCATGGGCTAGGAGTTGGGCTACGAGTGGGTTAGGCTGGGTTAGGAGTTACACCCAGCTATCATCATTAACCACATTTATATCCAACGCTTCCCTCTCTACAGGGCCCCCGGTGGCATTCATGGTTCTGCTTTGTAAATGGAGTGATAGGGACTAGCCAAGGTCAACCAGTTTCATTAATGCTGCAGATTTTAGTCTGGGCCCCACTGGCTGTAATCTAACACTCTTAAGAACTACAGTACTCTGATTCTCCTCTGCCTGAGCTCTAGGGAAAGGGAATGGTTTGTTGGTTTGTTTGACATCTTCCACACACATATCCAAAGGTGATGTACAAATCGCTATTTAGAAAGCAGCTAAGACAGCATAGTGCTGACACTAGAGTCTTGGGGGTGTAATAGGAGGAAGATTTGGGGCAGTGCAATAAAAGTCATTAGGAATTCCTTAATCAACTCCACTGGATGCAGGAGTGGGGAACTTGCGGCCCTTCAGAGGTGGCTGGACCAGAACTCCCTTAATCCCTGGCCATTGGGCATGTTGGCTGGGGATGATGGGAGTTGTAGTTCAGCAACATCTGGAGGGCCACAGGTCCCTCCCCCACAGTAGTCCCAACCTTATCGTCAAGGCTTCAGTCCCATCCATACTTACCTGGGAGTAAGTCTAATTTGAACTCCCTGGGCCTTGCTTTTGAATAGACATGTGCTCCAAGTAACTTCTAGGTGACCACTGAAACCAGCACATACAAGTGCAAGAACTATGAAGTAGCAGCAACATCCCAAATGCTACCTTTAGGGTGCATTTCTACATCTCCTACTAAACATGAGGAAGAACCTTCTGGCAGAAAGAGCTTTTTGACAATGGAACAGAGCTGGTGGGCTCTCCTTCCTTGGAGGTTTTTAAGCAGAGGTTGGATGGCCATGTATGATCTAGTTGGGCTTCCTGCATTGCAGGGGGTTGGACTAGATGACACTAGGGGTCCCTTACACGTCTATGATTCTATTATTCCATCTCAGGAAGAACAGGTGTTTTTTGTAATAATAATACTAATAAAACTAAAAGTGACAAAACGCTTGAGGTTTTGTCCTAGAAGGCACCTAGAAGGCAGCAACAACAGACAAAGCAACTGGAAAAGGCAAAGAGATAACCATGAGGCTGATTTGCCCCAAACCCATTGTTAGGATGTATACTAGCACCAATATTTATGGGGGGTTGTATTTTGCAGCAAAAGGTGACATTTCAGAAAGCATTCAGTAAAATGTTAGCTAAAAAACAGTGCTCAGATCCGTTTTTGCCAAAGAATCAGGTCGCCTTCCCTGCTTTTGGCAAAGGATTTGCCAAGGAACCCATTTTCTGGGTTCCTCATGTTGCTGCAGACTGCAGCAGCTACTTATAAGAGGCAACCAGAAGGCACTTTCCTGTAAGATGCAAAGTGCAATCCCCACCCACATCTCTTGGCAAGGGCTTTGCCGAAAAGAATAATTCTCAATATTGCAGCAAAGGGTGCAAAATTGCTCAGCACTTTCCTTTCACCACTCACAGTGCAATCCTAACCATGTCTACTCAGAAGTCAGTCCTACTGTATTCAAATGGGGGTTTATTCCCAGGTAAGTGAGGTTAGGATTCCAACCTTAGCCAATTTCTCTTGCTACAAAAGCCCAGTTAAGATGTATAATCTGTTCTCTTAAGAGCTGAAGGATATCACAGAGCTAGTTTTAAGCATTACTATAAATAAAGCTTAGCTGAATCATGTGAAAAATAAATAAATCCATGTTTGCTCTTTCTGTAAGCCAGCCTAGAAATTCTGAATCGAAGGGAGATATAAAAACTTTATAAAAGTTCAACTGAGACCTATCTTCATATTCCTTCCCTTTCATATGCAACTTAGCCCTCTTGCCAGACACTCCCAGAAGACAGGGAGGAAACAGGATTGGCATGCAACTGACCACCTATTATTACATGAATTATTGTCAGATATGTCATGCTGCTCAGGGAATTGGCTTGCCATGGATTTAACACAATTGCCTTTAAAAACCATACACTTTTCATTAGCTATTAAGTTTTATTTATTTTCAGTTTAAACAGAAACAAAGCAAATTGTAACGGACCCTGGTGGTCGAGGGTAAAAACCAAGCAGAAGAACTATGAGTAACTTACTGAATACTTATAGAAACTTTACCTAACTTTGTTAAATCATAATAGCAAGATTGGGCACAGAGCTTCTCTACCTCACTCCTAGGCTTAGTTATTAGCCTCAGCAGGTCTGTAGCATCTTGTGGCGTGAAGTAACACTATGTGAATTAATACCAAGCACATCGTAAGCTCCAAACTCTAATATAGTATGATTTTTGGCCCTTAGAGTTTCACCTGCTTAAGCACCACAGAGTTTTGAAAATGACTCAAACAACTCTTACCTCCTCTGACAGCAGCCTCACACTCTTTACCTTGGCAGCTCACACTGTCCAGTGACTCTCAACACACACTTCTGGGGGGATCTCTCTGCTTTCTGCATCTCCAAAGAAATCTGCCAGACTCCAACCATGGAAGAGGACGCCAAGAGGACGTTAAGAAACAAGCATGCATTTGCAAAATTAAGCCTCTGTAGAAAAAAACAAACACAGAACTATATACATAGATTGCCATATGGCTGTGACCTTTGCTCAGTGAAAAATACTACAACTGAGTACAGAGTATTTGAAACAGTGCTATTTGTCAATATCCCTTACATAGGGTAACAGTGACAACATTCAGAAGCCACGCTAGACCTTGGGCTTGTACGACCCCTCTCCTTCTCCAGTGTGATCCTAAACAGAGGGTTCCACTTTCAACTGACTACAGTTTAGCATGACATCCAAGACCAAACATCTGGTTAATGTTAACTACAATTTGTTTAAACAAGACAGATTTATAACCAAGGGTTTGAAGTTGACTTGATTAAAACCAACCATAGTTCACATCGTCGGATTCAGACGATACAAGTTTAGTTAAGTAAAAAAAAATGAAATTTCTGTCCAAAGACACCACAAGCTGTAACCAATGGGTGGTTGTTGGCTTATTGAAATAGGGGAAACAAAGCACAAGCCAGGATTCAGACATAACGCTAAGCAAAAACCATGCCTTAGCTCACAGCAACGCAGTAGCACGAGAAGCAGGGTAGCAGCAAGGCACCTTAAATTTTAGCCCTGTGCAGAAGCTCTATGTGTTGTTAAGCTCAACTGCGCTTTACAGTGACTTGTGAACTAAGGACAAAGCTATCTATGGTGACTAGCCATGACGGCTATGTCCTCCTGCCACTGCTGGAAGCCATATGCCTCTGTGTACCAGTTGTTGGAATCAAGTGAAGAGTGTGCTGCTGCATTTAGGCCCAGCTTGCAGTGTTCCCATAAGCATCTGGTTGGTCACTTTGAGAAGAGGATGGTGTACTAGATTAAACCCTGGTCCAATCCAGTAGGGCTCTTCTTATGTTCTTATCTACAAATCCCCCCCCCCCCCGGATTGTAGTCCAATAATGCTGGGAACCCAAGGTCAGGGGAAAGTGGTTTTTAGCATGATACGTGAAGCAGGCCAGTGAAAGCATTGCAGGCCCTTCACCATACCCATGTCTTCCCTAATTTTCTCACCCTGACTTTTAAGTGTCACCAGAAATCCCCAGGTAATTAGCAAATGTGAGACTTACAATGCAACGCAGCTCCCTTTTGACCTTTCCCATTCACAACAATCCTACTAAATTTTGTCTGCTTAAGGACATTACTCATCTCAACTTCTTTTAAAAACCTAAAAGTGATTCAAACAAATGTTCTTCAGTGACACACAAATGTCTATTTTTGACTCCATTTTGATCAATCATAGTAGCTGGGAACTTCAATGCAGTTTTAAAGATGTAGGGCTATAGAATCATAGACCTGCAGAGTTGCAAGGAATCTAGTCCAATACCCTGCAATGCAGGAATCACAGCTAATGGTTGGTTGGGTGCCAAGAGGCACTAGTGGAAGAAGTTCTGGCAGTAAACTGCAGCACAAGAGCAAGAAGAAATTTCTATGTGACATTGTGCAAGAAAGTGGGTTGTATCCAACTAAGTTCTAGTCAAAGTAGACACATTAAAACGAATGGATCTAAGTTAACCAAGTGAAGTAGGTTAGGCTGAGAGGCAGTGAATAGCCCAAGATCACCCAGTGAGCTTCCTGGCTAAGTGAGGATTTGAAACCTGGTTTCTTAGGTCCTAGTCTGACATTATAACCACAACACCAAACTGACTCATGTGTAAGAACTAAGCACACTTTCAACTCAGTTCTGTGTTAATAAATATTGTGTGCCAAGAAGGAAGAAAATGAAAGTTTAGGTGTTAAAATTTATGTGCAGCAAGCTATCACATAAAGTACAAGGGCAGTTTAATTGCCTTCATTGAGATTAGCTGCTGCTGTACTATGCAATAGCTATTTCTCAAAAGTTGAAAAGCATTTTTCTCTCCTAAGGATTTGCCAAGTAAAAAGCAGTTTGTCTGGAAAGATCAAACACATGCTGCACATTGAAAGCACTACCTTCCAGACAGCTATATCACAACTTCTGGTAGTTGGGCCTCCTAAATAGTTTTTCTCTAATTGGCAAGTGAAGTGAAGCAAACCAAGGGAAAAGTCAGAGTGATTGCATCACAACAGAAGCATAAATGCAAGAACTGCAAAGTAGTTTATGCTGTTGTATCCATGAGCCTTTAAAAAGTAAGGTCTATGGCTTTTTGTACCTTCTATTTCAGTCCAATAACTCAAGTGTTTCTTCAGGCAAGTGTTCTACTTTGTGCAGGATGCTGTCAAAAGCTTTTACGCCATTCAAGTAGCTACTGAATTCACTCTCTGATACATCTTACAATGCACGTAGAAGCTTCTTACATCTAGACGCTCTATACCATAACAGTATTTCCTAAAGCAATTAATAAATGCCCCGGTATTAATAAAGACCCATTCTTACCATCCTTCACTTTAGTCCTAAATTATGCAACAGCCCTGCCATTTGCACAGTACAACTCCAAAGAGTTTTATTTGTAGTCACTCAACTTGCTTCAATACAGAGTTTCTACTATTTCCAGAACTAGCTATTAACTAAAGATACCCAAGGTGGGTTATTTGCTCTGAACAAGAAGCATGCTCCTTCTTCCCATGGAGCCCCAAGGTTTATAAGAACTGCTTGAGCATGTCAAGTGACACGTTTCAGCTTTGTCAGAATGAGAGAGGGGAGTTATTTAGGTACAAGGAGAAGAGGCTCATTAATAGGGGTTGTCAACACAGCGTCCTCCAGATGTTATTTAACTTATTAGTCACAACCAGTATAGCCAATGATCAGGGATGATGGGGGCTGTAGTTCAACAAACATCTGGATTAGACTATTACCCAAGGCTTTTGATACATTTCAGGCTCTAAACCCCCATCCATTAGACGGAGGTAAATTACTCTGCTACCTAGAGATCTAATGTCATTAAGACAGATGAGAGAAGAGGCAAGTTACGTCACATTGGGCTGTTGAAGACACAGCACTATTCTCCTTTTAACTTTGGTAAAAGAATCCAGTGATGGCTTGCCACTGTTTCCCCTCTACTTGCAAAACTGTTCCCCTCTCAGAGGGAAAGTCCATCTATTTGCCACCCTCTCTCGAATGGCAAATGACAAATGACCTAGACAGCATCTTAAAAAGTAGAGACCTCGCCTTGCCAACAAAGGTCCGTATAGTAAAAGCTATGGTTTTCCCAGTAGTGATGTATGGAAGTGAAAGCTGGACCGTAAAGAAGGCTGATCCCAGAAGAATTGATGCTTTTGAATTATGGTGCTGGAGGAAACGCTTGAGAGTCCCATGGACTGCAAGAAGATGAAACCTCTCCATTCTTAAGGAAATCAGCCCTGAATGCTCACTGGAAGGACAGATCATGAAGCTGAGGCTCCAATACTTTGGCCACCTCATGAGAAGAGAAGACTCCCTGGAAAAGACCCTGATGCTGGGAAAGATGGAGGGCACAAGGAGAAGGGGACGACAGAGGACGAGATGGTTGGATAGTGTTCGCGAAGCTACCAGCATGAGTTTGACCAAACTGTGGGAGGCAGTGGAAGACAGGAGTGCCTGGCATGCTCTGGTTCATGGGGTTACGAAGAGTCAGACACGACTAAACAACAACTCGAACGGCATTAATGAAAACATTGAAACTAAATGTTAATCCAAGTCTCCCATTTTAAACAGGTTCAGAAACCCATTTTATCCCCAGTTCAGTTACTGGTTATAGCCCCTACACACACACACACTCATTCAATTGATAACATGTCCCCCAAATAAATCATTATGCAGAAGGACTTCATCTGTCCTGCAACTACCAGAAACCATTTTCATTGATTGCCTCCTTACTTATACGTACACAGAGAGAAACCATTTTTCTCCCATCCCAATCTGTTGAGACCTTTAATAGTTTTATAATGGTGATTTATAATTATAAATCTCTTGTGCCCTGTTCTTAATATTATTTTTGGATGATTAAATGAGCATGCCTCAGTTGCTTTATGGTTACAGCCAGATGTTTTGGACTATGATTCCCTTCAGCACCAGCAAGCAGAGGCATGCTGGCTGGGGCTCATAGGAGTTGTGGTCCAAAACTTCTGGGAGACACCAGGTTGGAGAAGGTTTAGTCATCAATGGGATGGTGCTCCAGTTCCTTGCTATTTCAGCTGTACTTTTCTATTACTTATCCACAGATCCACAGCCTCATTTAAGAGACGGGCACAACAGATACAGAGTGGTATTAAAATTGCCTGCTGTTTCCACCCTCTTCAATATAATTCCAGACACCATTTCGTCTCTCCCCACCCACCCCCCAGCTCAACTGCAACACGTTTTCCCCAAAATTCTCTCTATATCCCATGGTAAAGGTAAAGGTAAAGGACCTCTGAATGGTTAAGTCCAGTCAAAGTCGACTATGGGGTTACAGCACTCATCTCGCTTCCAGGCCAACAGAGCTGGGGTTTGTCCACAGACAGCTTTCCAGGTCATGTGGTCAGCATGACTAAACCGCTACTGGTGCAATGGAACACCGTGATGGAAACCAGAGTGCACGGAAACACTGTTTATCTTCCCACCGCAGCAGTACCTATTTATCTACTTGCACTGGCGTGATTTTGAACTGCTAGGTTGGCAGGAGCTGGGACAGAGCAACGGGAGCTCACTCCGCTGCGGGGATTCGAACCGCCGAGCTTCTGATCAGCAAGCCCAAGAGGCTCAGTGGTTTAGACCCATGGTAGTTCTGGGTCATCATCACAGCCAATTTAAAGCATGCATGCATGCATCCATGAAAGTTAAGAATTTTCGTCCCAATGCGTTATCAGAACGATGTAAAGGAACAAGCAGTTTTCTAATGCTGCCTGCATCTCTTTGAAATGGTTACGTTTAAGAAGATGTGCATTCTAGTATCAGTTCCCTGAGCCAGAGAGTATTACACGTCAATAGACCAAAAAACAACAACATTCTTTCTCTCCATTCTATAGCCATTTGGCAGCAAACAGTGAAGCAAATAAAGCGCCTCTATGGCAGATTCTTAGAGATAAGCATCTACAATATAAAACACTCCCCTTTAACTAGTACACTTTGCAACATGTGCCAAAACCTTCATAGTATTGTATAAAACAGAATACTTGGAGAAAATCATTGTTTCATGGCACTGGATCAGACTTCTTCAGATTTCCACAGCATCCTTATAAACTAACTCTTCAGCAGGAAGAACACTGTAAAAATTATCTTGCAAGTCTACAAAACAATTAAATCCACTTTTCTCATTTAACAGTACATAACTTCTTCCTTCGATTTATCAATCCACTTCTCTCTCTCTCTCTCTCTCTCTCTGATCCTCTACTGTTACATCCAGATTGATGCCATTTCTTGTTATGTTCATCTTCTGAGCCATTTAATCCTTAGGGACCATGCTGTGAAGAGACAAAAGCCCCACGGGAGCCCCTCCTGTGCAAAGGCTACAGCCGGAAGGAGAAGCTCAGAAGATAGGCCCTGAGCAAGAGAGAAAAACTGGAAGGGTCAGAGGGCTGCTTATTGGAAATATAGCTTCCAGAAGAAGGTTAATGGAGCAGGGGTGGGGAATATTCCAGCCCAAGGGGCCACATTCTTTACTGAGCAACCTTTCAGGGGCCACAAAGCCAACAGTGGGCAGAGCCAAGGATGTGATTCTTTGTACACTAGCAACCATGCAAAAGTCATGAGATTCCTACAAATACACAGCTCAAGCCTACCACAGTTCAAGAGCACATTTCATAAAATAAAAGCATGTGAAGAGGGAATAAAACAGGACCACTAATGGGTGTTCCCTGGGGGAAGCGTGGTATGATGACATTCCCAAGGGCCAGACAGAAAGGTGCAGAGGGCCACATTCAGCCTAGACCTGAGGTTCTTCACTCCTGTAGGCAGGCATGGGGAGTCTGAAATGGGGTGAGAGCGTGATTGACCATAGGTCAAGAGCAGAATCAGAAAACGAAAGTACAACAAAATAATTATTGGTTCTGAATTCCACTGTCAGCTCCAATGTGGCTCAGAGAGTCTGTCGACCTGCTGATGGTGAATACGGTTTTCCTTGGGTGGACATCTTTTGCATGCTGGGGTCCTGAGCCTACTATTACTACGCCTCCTGCTTCACACAATCTTGTGTGATATTGAACTGTCCCTTCTCGCATCTAGAGGTGACCTTAGCAACTCGACAGATGACAAGCGCGCTACTTGACAGTCAAGAGGGAGTTCACAAAATCCCGACATCATCACAAACAGCCTTGGCAGTTTCTCCTAACACCTCACAATGCCACATTTGACGCACACATCTTTTCCTGCCACTTTGTCCTGAAGTTACAGCCACAATCTTAACAGGACAAATATTTCAATTAAACGCCATCAACAATAGGAGAAATACATATGGGATTTTCAGCCGAGTAACATACAGCAAGGGCATATGTACTCTTTAGTCACAAATACTTCCTACCAGAGAGAAAATGTCCATGTAACACAGTGTGTGTGTGTGTGTGTGTGTGTGTGTGTGTGTGAGGTCTCCTAAAACACAGCAGCCAAGTGCAATTTTTTTCATCTTCAAATGACTCCATCTCATTTCAAAAGCAGTCTGTAGAAAAGGCAGTCAATTAGAAGTAAAGCAAATTAGAAGAACGATTTAGTACACACATCTGCAAAGATAAAAGGAGACTATTTTCTTTTGTAGGCACTGCAATGTTAAGACATACCACAGTAGACTGTTTCTGATAATATGACAGCTAATTTCTTCTAAATAGTCAATTAAAAATTAGATAATTTTAAAAATACAGCTACTCCAGCAGTTCTTAAAGGGTGTGGCATGCCATACTGGTGTGGAAGGAGAGAATGGCAAGCGTGACAGGAATATTCAAGGCAAATCAAAGAAACATTTGAACAATTCAGTGTAGTATATTACAGTATCAAAATATACTTTTATTTGCAGAATATAGACAGATAGATATTCGAAAAGAGAGCAAGAGCATCAAGTTATACTGAGAACAATCCTAGCTGAGATCCAGAATAGTTGACTGAAAAGAGTGCTGGAGAATAGCATTGGCTATTCTTCCGCAGTTCTCCATGACACATTGTTGTGAACAGCGATTATCAACTGACAAATATGAAAGATCAGAAAAGAGAAAGGCTTCTTTGTGTTGATGAGAAGATGAGAGTTTGTTGGTCTCAAACTAGACCTGATATAAATGAGATTGCCCAGCAAAAGGAAACTCACACACCTCAGTGAGTTTATATACATACTTAAGGTACATATGCAAGAAACTCATTTATAATTATATTTGGGGAATGATTCATGTTCCTATGTAGCTGCATTGTTTTATCCTTTCTGGATGTCCCAGGATCATATTATAAAGCAGTTGTGTTCTGTGTTATAACTCGAACACTGCTAGGAGTTGCTTCCTTCTGCCAATGTATGTCTTATCAATAAAAAATTCAGTGTGGCATGAGCAAATTTTTATTCTGAAAGTGTGGCCCAGGGGGAAAAAGTTTGAGAACCACTTAGCTACCCTAATGCCTCATTTTTCTTGTAGCAGAAGCTTTAGGAGTTAGGAGAATGCCTTGATCTCTGTTTTACACTAAGAATTGAAATATACTCATCTTGAGCGTGCAATTATATAACTGTTCCATGGACTACGAGTGATGAACTGTCAAGAGGTGACCTTGGAGCAGGATTAAGTGTTTCACTTCATGTTTGCTTTACCAAATATGGTTTGGTGGTGGGGGGAGGCGGTGTTTTGAGACCAAATGCACCATTACCACAGAATTGCATATTAGACATTCTATGGTAAAAGTGAAACTAAAGGAAGAAAATGTATTAATATGTTGTCAGAAAGAATTAGGAAGTTAGGCATTAATCAGTCACAGGAAACGCAAATAAATTTTATCTTTGGTTAAACGCAGACCCCGAAGTTGCTTGCCGAAAGGGCAGTGGTACAAATTGACCTCTGTTTCACCTGCCTAGCAGCCTGCAGTGAGTCTTGCCACTGTGACCATTTCACAGTGAAGTTCCTATGAAGAGCCTGGCAGAGGAGTGTAACAGGTGCTCATGAATTCTGAGATGAAGTAGGGTGCCTTGGAGGGCTCTTGGGCGACAGTACAAAGCGGCAAGAGTTGAACCAGGATCTTCTGAAGTGCTTTGTTATGCTTTAGCAATCCTAACATTTTTTAAAGAAAAATGTGTTGACAAGTATCTACTGAAATAAACAAAAAAATTAACCTCTCTAAGCTTGCCATACAATGCCAAAGAGAGAGGATGGATGAAATGAGAGCAAGCCCCAGAATGAGGAGAGGGCAAAGGGCCAAGCTTGTAATCAAAGGGAATGGTTTTCCCTGGAAAACAATCCCTTTTTATTTCTTCCCACCTACAAATCAACTTTTAAAAAGTTCCTAGCACAAATGCCCCTGGACCTATTTGCCTGTAATTCAGCAGGTTTCTCGCCAGGGCACCCCTTTCATGCTTGCAATTTGCAGAACAATTGTCCACAAAACACGAGGAACAGATTCGTTTATTCCTTTTCCCACACACACACTTATCCTCAGACTGCAATTGCTGCCTTTGCAGGAAAAATGCTGTAGTCATCCTTCTGAAACTTGGCAGGGTTGGCAACCTTAGGGTTGCAAATTTCATCCAATTCTGACCCAAAATTAAAAAGCTATATGGGTTTTTTTTTAAAAAAGAAGAAATTTTTAAGGCTGCCCAGCACAAAAACACCTGGACATATTTGCATCTGGATTTGGCAGGCTTTACACATTTTGGAAGAGTTAGTATATCTGCACATTTCACCTTCTTCTGTTAAAAGGAAATGAAGTTATAGCCATTCTTTTACTTCCTGGTAGTCTATGGGGGAGAAATGGAGAAGACTTGAACTAATTTCCCAGCCCATATGACACTCAACAATGGGGGGGTGCTTTATATGGTACCAAATTGGGGTACAAATCAGATCTGTGGCCGTTGCATACCTTTAGATAACTTCATCTGTTTGTTACGATTTCCAGTATACAACCTTCAATTTGCATTAAACTGACCACTATGTTCACTGGCCTGGGTGGTGATGATGGTTGCTATCAAAAAAGGGGATCCACTGCAGCACATGATCTACATGCCCATGCTAGTTGTCTGTAAAAATTTATAAGTCAAATTGTACAAATTGTTTAAGTGATTGAAATTTATTTCTTAAAAAATATACAGTATATCAATCCCACGCTTCTCATAACTGTCAGTCCAAAGGTGGGTTGCAGTGTTGCATCCTGCATGTTCTTAATAAATCTACTTCTTTAATTAAACATAGTCAATCGTATTCCAATCTTACTTCCTCTTACCTCTTGCCTTAGGCTTCTCCCTTGAGGGAGTTGGGTGGGTACAGACATTGAGCTGCCAGATTGGTCGCTCCACACACTCATCAAATCTTTCCCCACCAGGTTCTCCAAAGAATCCTGTCAATTCAGTAATTCAATCTTTTGTAAATACTTTTAAGGCAGTGGCTATGGTGGGGCAACCAAAAACCAATTCACTTTGTTTTAGGTCACATTTTGGGAACCTTTGGCCCTCCAGAGGTTGCTGGACTACAATTCCCATCAGTCCAAGCAAGCATGGCCAGGGATGATGGGAATTGTAGTTCAACAACATCAGCAGGACCAAGGGCTCCCCATACTTGCCTTTGTAGATGGAAGTTCCATTTAGCTATTCTGGATCATAGCAGTGGAGATGTACTCTTTCATTCTGGGCTGGTGCCAGGCAAAATCCAACTTGGTAGGATTTCCAGTGGCAATATTAGGCAACAACTGTACAGTCTGCAGCAGGTGGCTGCAAGCAGCCCACCATTTAAACTGTCAAAAAGCAGTCTGGGAAAGACAAACAGGCTAAGCATGGCAACTCAGAGCAGGGGTTAAGCACCTGTGGGGCCTTCAGCAGCTGCCAAAGGATGTATGGTTTTGACAGTAGGCCTGCCTTCATGATTTTCTCCCCCAACCCATTCAAAAGCTGTCTAACACAGCAGCCATCACCACATTATTAGTTTGTCCATTCTTACTTCTATAAACATCCACTGTGTTTACCCTTTTAGCGAAACCTTTGGGCTACATGCAATGAGATTAGTTCCTTTATAAAAACGAGAAAGAGAAATAGAGACTTGTTTAGAAACACATGAGTGAGGGAAGCTTTGGATTGTTCAGAAATGCAGCCTTTGGGACAGAGAAGTACTTTCAATTAGGAAAAGTGAACACGCACTGAAGCGAAGACCACAAACACTTGATCAGAGAGGGCCGTCAGGTCTCCCCCTTCCTACACCCGAAAAGGGTTGGGATTATGGGAAGCAGCACCCAATGAACTGCAAGGAGTTGTGGTTACAAAGCTGTGGAAGACCTGGCGTATTTGTATACATGAGCATTTGGATGTATCCACAAGATCCTGACCTAAGAACACCACCCCTCTGCACCATCATTTTAAAAAAACCGAATTACTCATTACAGTGGTACCTCAGGTTAAGAACTTAATTCGTTCCGGAGGTCTGTTCTTAACATGAAACTGTTCTTAACCTGAAGCACCACTTTAGTTAATGAGGCCTCCTGCCGCCGCTGCGCGATTTCTGTTCTCATCCTGAAGCAAAGTTCTTAACCCGAGGTAATATGTCTGGGTTAGCGGAGTCTGTAATCTGAAGCATATGTAACCTGAAGTGTATGTAATCAGAGGTACCACTGTATTATTATTTTTAAATCAAATGTCCCTGCCATTTGAAATGTGGCAGGTAGCTGCAGAAGGAAAGACCTGCTCAGTGGTGGCACCCTGACTGAAGAATGTCCTCCATGGGGAGATTTGCCTAGTGCCTACCTTGATGTTGTTTCAAAGCCAAACAAAGGATTTTATTATCTCAGGTTTCTTTACATTGCTTTTATGCCACTTTGCATTGGATTTTTCATTTTAGTTCCACCGACTCCTTTCCTTACATTGCCCTTTAATGGTGGTGTTTTAATGTTCTAGCTTTTAATGTTACCTTATTGTCATTTTGACTTTTTGTAAGTCGCCCAGAGAACAAGTAGAAGCAATGGGGTGTATAAAACAAAGACAGGGCAACTCCCTGTTTGTGCAGGGATTGCGTTTTGGGTCATGGTGTCTGTCAATAGTCACATGTAAGCCTGTTCCACCCCCTTCCAGGTCTGAAAACAACGCACATGTCCGTGGTCGCACATCAACTGGGCCCTTGCGAAATGGTTGCTGCCTGTGAATAGAATGCCCGTCACAAGTGAGGTGCAAAGCCCAACAAACCTGAAACTAAGTGGATATTTAAAGAATAAGAAGTTCTGCTGATAGAAAACTGTATTGTCACAGCTGCTGGGGGGCTATCCTATGTTAAACCGATTTCCTGCTAACCTTCCAGGATGGTTGGCTTATATTCCTGCCATTCTGTGTAGGGTACCTCGGGGCACAGTCATTCAGGGGAGTGTTCTGCTAACAAGGGTAGTGCTGAATTTAGCGACAGAGAGAAATAGAGCACTGAGTTCAGCTGAATATGGCTGAAATAGGGGAACAAGAAGTAAGGGTAGCCATTCTAGCCCATTAAAAAGAAGAAAAATCCATTTTAGAGTGATATCTTTACTAGGCCAATAAAAATGTGACAAAAGTTCCTACGGCTTCACCATCAGTCAACTTATTCCCTCTCTCCACTCCAAGAATTAGTATGCCATATAGCATGGACAGGCAAACTAAGGCCCGGGGGCCAGATCCGGCCCAATCGCCTTCTAAATCCAGCCCACGGACGGCCCAGGAACCAGCATGTTTTTACATGAGTAGAATGTGTCTTTTTATTTAAAATGCATATCTGGGTTATTTGTGGGGCCTGCCTGGTGTTTTAACATGAGTAGTATGTGTGCTTTTATTTAATAATAATAATAATAATAATAATAATAATAATAATAATTTATTATTTATACCCCGCCCATCTGGCTGAGCTTCCCCAGCCACTTTAAAATGCATATCTGGGTTTTTTGTGGGGCATAGGATTTCGTTCATTATTATTTTTTTCAAAATATAGTCCGGCCCCCCACAAGGTCTGAGGGACAGTGGACTGGCCCCCTGCTGAATATGCTGACCCCAGCCATATAGCCTAATAAAGCACTCTGGGGAACTTGAAAGCTTGGTGACATTTTGGTAGGCCTAAGAAAAGCAGAGTAGTAACAGTTGTGCTGCCTTGCTTCACACAGCTGTTGTATATTGGCAAACTGACAGATTTCTGACAGGAAGTCCCTCCCAGCCCTGCCTAGAAATGCCAGGAATTGAACCTGGGAACCTGCTCTACCACTGAGCTACAGCCCTTCGTTATTATACAGCTGCTGATAAATAAATGAAGTAGGTGAGCCAACATGAACATAACAATCCCTCAGCCCACACTCAACACAGTCTGGATCCCATCCACTTTCCTGTTTGGTCTGCCACTCGCCTCTTGGCAGAAATGCTCCTTCGTTCTGCAGTTTATCAAGCATGGGGCTGCCTTTGAACATAAATAGTTCAAAATACAACATACGCATTACTGACTAGGGGCAGGAAAAATGGAAGGCATCAAGTCAGTTTTTTAGAAGAAGACCTTGGTTCATTTCTGGGTACAATCTGAAAGGGTGGTAACAGGGCCTTTTTGTTCATGGCCTCACAGCTATGGGATGCAACAGAGTTAAAACAGGTTCTTTTTCTTGAGGTTTGTAAATAGGTTTAAATATTCAATTTTTTACTATGGCTTTTATCAGTTAAGAGTTAGATCTTTCTGATTTTAGTATGATTATATTAAGCTGGGAATTATCTAGCACTGGTACAGGTACTGTTTTGTCTTACTTTATTATAAGGTTTTGTTGTATTTTGAAAATAGAAAGCAGTTCAGTTTTTTGTTTGTTTCAGTTCACACATATAGTAAAGCCCTGTAGAATCTATAAATACCTTCTTACATATAAGCAAGCCCAAACCCTTATTTAATGGACAGCCATACACAAAATGAGCATTTGAATAAGAATATTTTAAAATGCAAGCTGTATTATGTTGGGTGATGTAAAAAGTGTATGAGATCAATTTGAAAAGTAAATTAAGAAGCTCAAGCTCCCTTAGATTTCCAGACTCTGATCAAGCAAGCCCATTTCACCTCCCCCTGCCAAAAACACTCCCAACAGACTCCACTGCTACCCTCTACAGCAGCCTTTCTCAAGCCTGGGTCCCTATATGTTCTTGAACTGCAACTCCCATCATCCCTGACCACTGACCATGCTAGCTAGGAATCATAGGAGTTGTAGTCCAACAACATCTAGGGACCCAAGGCTGAGAAAGGCTGCTTGACGGAGTATTCACCAATATTTCTAATCTGAAGGAAATAATTCTAGAACACGGAGACCCCCCCCCTTTCCTGATAAGCCATGCGAAGTTGTCAATGTTATTATTCTAAGAGCAATGATTCCAATAATATCCAATACGGCATTCTTAACAAAGACCTTTTGGGGTCAAAGCTACATGAAACATTTGTGTCTACACTCTTCTGTATTAGTGTTGTCAAATTCCAGCTCCAAGGATTTTATCCTACTCTACGTAGGTTTCTAAATGTGGTGGCAAGAATGCACATAGGCATAGACTAGGAAAACACACAGGTGTGTCACAGCAGTGTGTGTTTTGCATGCAAATTGTAACCACATACCATCGGGCAGTTCTACATTTTCCTTTTTTTAAAAGCCCTGCTTTGCAATCTGCCTCAGAGGCTCCTTTCTGTGTTCCCCCGTCATCAAGACATTAGGTAGGTGATAGCCAGAAATAGGGTCTGCATTATGGCTTTGTAACTCTCTCCCTGGGGAAGTTTGCCTGACCCTGCATTTGTTATCTTTTTAGCACCTGATGACGCCTGGAAAAAATAAGGAAAGGCTCATCACCTCTGTGATTTTAATCTCTGCTTTTATGGCTGAAGCAGTGACTGCGTTCTGCAAATGTTATCATTTTTGTGTATTGTAGTGAAGAGGAGAAACTTTCCTTTTGAGAGTTTATTTTTATGTTAACCTCCCCTAGGATACAAGTCAATGATTGCAAAATACCTAGTATGCTAGAAAGTACTACATATAAAAGGTATATATAGTCATACAGACATGCATCTCCTCCCAAATTTACCTAAGGAAACACTGATCTCCATTCTGTGAGGTGGCAGCAGCAGCAGCAGCAAACTCCTCATGCATCTTATAATAAGAAGGGTAATTTTGCACAATAAAGTATTTATGATTACAGAGCCTTCCAACCGTGGTGTACAGATGCAAACAATCTCTCAAGGGTAGCTACTATTTATTAGAGGCTAAAAAGGGGTCTCAAATTATAGGCAGGAAGTCATTGGAGTATAAAAAAGCAACCCAATTAAAAGGACACAGTATTATTTCACTATTCTTAGCATGCCTTTTCCCCATTTTCAGGTAACAGCCTGAACCAATCCCGTGCCCAGCGATTAGCCTGCTCGAGTTAATTAAAACAGTGTTAATCTCAAAAGGTACCTAAATTACCTCTCCTTCCCAAAAGGCTGCCTAGAACCAAAGGTTATAATTCCCATCATTCAGGCAACTGCTCCCCTGCATCAGACAAGGAACAAATCCAGAAGATTATCTGCCAATGCAAACTGCTGCTGTAGCAGGTCCTTCTGCAGAGCTCAGCATATATCCACGGGGCAAGAAGCAGCAGCATTTAACTCGCTGCAGTCGGAGCCAGCCACCAACTACAGAGCACAAGCGGTGAAGTTTGCCTAGGAGAAAGAAGTTTGGGCAACTTAATCCAAATCCCTTGCTCAAGGGCAACGCGAGCCAAACGCACAGCGGAATAAGCATTGAAGCGAAGGACTTGGTCCCAGGGAAAGATTATATATACATACACCTACAAAATAATGCATTTAGAATCCAAAGTCCAAGGTTGCCAGAACCCTGCTTGAAGCAGAAGACTGCAGCCCAGAGAGAAGGTGCATGTTCTATAGGTCTACTGGCTAGGAAGAATGCTCCAAGGTCACCACTGGCTCCCAAATTAGCCTCCTTGCAGATGATGGATGGGTGCAGAGGTGAAGAGGAAAGATTGGGAGAAAAAAGGAAACAGTGAATGATCCCAAGGTAATATCAGCAAAATCAGCATCACACTAGATGGCCACAACCATATCATGGAGGAACAGGGATGAGCAATGGAAATGCAGAGGTGCAATAACCAAATCTGAAACCCGGTTGACTCCTGGGTAGCAGGACCCACACATACCGCATTCTCCAACCCTTAGAATTCTGTCCTTCCAAAGTGCTAGTAAAGTTTGCCATGCAAAAAAAAAAAAAAAGTGTCTTTGAACAGAACAGAAACAGTCTCCCAGTCCTCACCACACAGTTAATATGTCAAGTCTCTTGTTATCCCACAACCAAGAATGCTCTCACAAGGGGATGGCTGGTTTGGGGAGATCAAGGAAAGTGGCACAAAAGAGTGACCAGTCCCCTTAATCCCCACCCCACCTCCATTTGTGTGGGTATCACCCACTGAACCACACACAACTCCATCCTACTGCACGTTTAAATGGAAGCAAATCCCAGTGTGTTCCATGGGATGTACTCCCACTTTTAAGTGCACAGAAGACTACAGCCTCAAAGTCTCCTTAACCGGACTTGGAAGAGCCTCCCTCCTGCTCCGAGAAATCCCCTTCCACACCCACGGGTGACATGTTCCCCACGCCCCCTTTAGCCAGTCTTCCCCAAAGCTTAGGGGACATGGAAACACAAGACGGCTTCTCATTATCCATAGGCGCAGGTGAAGTCCTTCCTCCAGTCGTCGAAACGAAAGACAAGAGAGCCTGGAGCCATTCTTAGCCACGCAGGAAGGTTGCGAGACGCGGGCTCAGTTCCGCAGCTGGTACTAACCGGGGCACCATTTACAGGCTAGAGGAAAGGGATCTATTTCTAAGGCGCGGGAAAGGTGAAGCAATAAAGAGAAGCGCGCCTCTGAGCATGTGCAGACTGCCGCCGAGTCATCCTAACCCAGAAACTATGAGGAGAGCAGATTATCTCACAGCAAACCATACGGCCTCCCCCACCCCACCTCACCCCCGGCTGCGAAGGCTAAACTTTCGGGGAGACTTACTTGCGCGCTTGAGGCTGCCTGTCCTTCCCGCTCCGTCGAGGTCTCTGGCGAGCGGGGAGCCCCTCGGCGAAGACATGCCTGGCCGGCCGGTGCCTCCCCTGAGGCGGGTGCCTCCTGGGCACGGGCACAGCGCAGCAGCTGCCCTGCAGCGGCAGAAGGAAAAAAAGCCGCCGGGCTCGGCTGGGGGTGCGGGTTTCACGCGCCTCAGCTGCCCCACCAGGACGCAGCAGCAGCAGAGTCAGGAGGAAGCAGAGGAGGCGGCGGCGGCTGTGTCCTTCCCTCCCCGCCAACGACTTTCAATTCACCTGCAAGCAGCCGCGCGGGCTGGAGCAGCGGCGCAGAGCTCTGCTGATAGGAGGCGCCTCAGCCCCCTCGCCTCAGCTCGGCCGGCCGGCAGGGGCGGAGCCGCACGCGCGCCAGAAGCCCCAGCGGCGCCTCCCTTTCGCCTTCGGAGCGCGCCCTCTGCTCAGGCCGCCGCTGCGCAGCTCTCCTCGGGATTGCAGGCATTGCGTCACCTCCATCCCCGCGCCAACCCCCCACCCCTTTCCGAGGGCGAGAGAGCGGCCCCGGGGGAAGGCGGGTCGGCGCCCAATCCCCACGCCTGGTGGCCCGGGAGCCGGCCTCTCTGGGAGGAAGGGGTCTTCTGGCTCCAAGTTCAGAGGAAGGGAGCTCAGCCGGCTGGTAATGGTGGAGGGCATTCGTAGCGAGGGAGTGGCCCGTCGGATGGAGCCTTGACCTCCTGACCTCCTTGCTGGACTTACAACACCCATCAGCCCCTGGTCATGCTGGCAAGGGGCTGTGGCGAGTTGTAGTCCAACAAGGGCTAGAAGGCACCATGTTGGAGATGGGATCCATCTAGTCTAGCGTCCTTATTCCTAGAGATGCTTCCATCCTGCGATGGAAGAGCTTCTGCTTTGCAAGCAGAAGGTTGCATGTTCAGGCTCCTCATCTCCAACTAAGGTTGGGAGAGACCCAAGAACATAAGAGCCACCTTGGATTAGGCCAATTGGCCCGTGTAGGCCTGTTTTCACAGTGGCCAGCCAGTGGGAAACTTGCAAGCAGGATTCGAGCACAAGAGCACTCCCCGCTCCTGTGGCTTCCAGCAACTGCACTGCTGCCCTTCAATTGTAGAACCAGAGCAGAGCCTTCATGACTAGTAACCCATCTCCTCCATGAATTTGTCTAATTCTCCTTTAATGCCATCTAGGTTGGTTGCCATTGCTTCCTCCTGAGTTTATGCACTGCCTGAAGGACTGCCTTTTATCAGTCTTGAATCTCCCAGCATCCCGCATCGTTGGATGTCCACAATCCTTCTTGGAATCCCTGAAGAGCAGCTGTCAGTTAGTGTGGGCAATGCTGAGCTGGCTGTACCAATTACTTGACTCAATATAAGGCAGTTTCCTATGTTCCACTGACCAGACTTTCTGCTGGTGATCAGCATGAAAAGGTCTCCTGGTTGTTGAGCCCAGTAAACAACTACAATTTAGAATATTTTACAAGAGGCAGAAACTTTTTGGACAGAGCAGGGATCTGGTTCCCAGGTTGAATCATAGCCAGACATCCTTCAGTCACTAGTCCACTAAATCCAGTTGCTTTTATTGGCTGCTCAGGGCTTATTCACTCTTCCCCTTGTCCCTCTGTTTCTGGTGGGGAAAACTGTGTTTTCTCCAGATTGAAGTTTGATTTAGACCCAGACCCAGTGGCCATCCAATGCACTCCTTCAGAGCATGCCATAAAAGTGGAGTGTGGCAAAGGTGGCTGGGGCAAGGGAACCCACGTTTTGGGGGGGGGGTTGGTATTGCTTACTACATAGTATTTTTTCATGTTGTGAACTGATTTGAGTTTTATTTGAAGAAAGGTTCATCTAAATCTGGTGGGTGGGGATAACACTGGTTACAATACTTGTACAGGAGTGTGTTCAGCTGCAAATAAGCTGCAGGGATTAACTGTTGCAGAAACTGAAGAGGGGCTTTGCCTCTGACTGCATTGTGCTCCCACACTTCAGTTCCCAAGTTTGGAACTCCAGCGCATTTAATTCTAAGAGGATTTATAAACTTGGGGAATCTCATGTCACAGAGAGCTGCCTTATCTCAGGTCAGACTGCCCACCAAGCCCAGTGTTGTCTACCCCAAGGACCACATTACCACATGGGGCAGCTTTCCAGGGGTCCCATACCAAGGAGCAGGCAGGGCCAGATGCAAAAGCGAGCAGAACAGTGTGTGAGACTCTTCAGTTTATGCTCACATCAGCATGCAAAAACCAAAAGTGGCCATTCCACATGCACAAACAAACACACCAGATCCTCCTACCAGGCAGGCAAGAGGCATTATCACAGTTCAAGGACTGGGAGAAAACACTCCAGGAAGGGGTCGCCTGGGGAGAGTCCTATGGGCTAAGCAGACAGACCAGGGAGAGGCATATTTTGCCCCAGCGGCTGAAGTTTGCCATCCCTGGTCTACCCCAAAAGGCAGTTGCTTTGCTGCACAGGTCTTCCTCATCACCTGCCACCTGGTCCTTTTAACTGGAGATGTCGAGAAAGGGCATGGGACCTTCTGTATGCCAAGCACCTGCCCTCCCACAAAGATAGGGTCAGTCCTCTAAAGTCTGTTTCCATTTGTTCCACTGCTGCCTCTTTATATGTGCTGGTAGTCATTCTGCTCTCCACTTGGGGTAGATGCTGAGGCTGCCCTTCCTTCAGTCGGGGAAAGACAAGCTGTCAGTTGCATCTGTCAGTTACAAGTAGTTGAGTTGTTTTCTGCAATCACATACAAAGGCTTCTTGGTCTTTCTCTTCTTCAAGCAAGACTCTGGCTGGTTTTAGTGGCAGCTGCTTCTTAGGTATAAATGCTCGAAAATACCCTGTCTCGCTCGTCACTCAGACATTGCCGACATGTAGAAATTAGTGTCTTATATGCTGCTTGAAGAAAATTAAACCTATAATGAGCAATTGTCTGAAGTCATTTCTGCTGAGATGCTTCAAACAGTGTGTGCAAGGAAGAGCTATGTGGGCAGTCACAGAGGCCTTTGTTCCACATGCTTCATCTAAAAGTGGAAGGAAGCAGATGTCAAACAGTAAAACGTTATCACAGAGTTCTATCATGATGGTGGCGATGTTGAAAAGAGGCACTACCATTAGCAGGCACCAGGCTCTCTCTCTCCAAAGGTTTTCACATTCTCAGGTGAGTCACCACCACAGGGCGGCAGCACAGGGCAACACAGGCTGAGCAACAAGACCAGATTGCCCAGGAGCCTTTCACTGTCTATGCCTAATTTAGCCCACTATTTAAGGGAAGATCCTTCGTGCCCAACACTTCAGTTTGCATCTTTCAAGGGGCCTTTCCCATATTATAACTTGAGAAATACAGTATATGGCATGAAATGGCACGTTTGCAAACACATGTTATCATATATGCAGGGCCTGCATCAGCATTGCGGGACACTAGCCGCAGCCCTGCACTGTCAACCCCCAGAGTCTCCAGGCTCTGCTCCCCCTCTTCCTCTTTGCTGTGCTTTTACTGCCTGTTCAACTGAAGGAGCATCTCCACCCCCATCATTCTGCCTAGACACTGAGGTCCAGCTCCGAGGGCCTTCTGGCAGTTCCCTCACTGCAAGAAGCCATGTTACAGGGAACCAGGCAGAGGGCCTTCTCGGTAGTGGCACCCACCCTGTGGAATGCCCTCCCACCAGATGTCAAAGAGAAAAACAACTACCAGACTTTTAGAAGACATCTGACTGCAGGCAGGCAGCCCTGTTTAGGGAAGCTTTTAATGTTTAACAGACCACTGTATTTTAATACTTTGTTGGAAGCTGCCCAGAGTTGCTGGGGAAGCCCAGCCAGATGGGCGGGGTATAAATAAATTATTATTATTGTTATTATTATTTATTATTATTCAACTATCCCCCTCTGAGCATGCAAGCAGGAACGAGAAAGAGAGAGAAGCACCTTTCACCTGCCTTGCCTTCTTCCTCAAGTGCAGAGAGAGGGGGCAAGGGAAGGAACAATAGATATATCTCTGAGAAAGAGGTGGGTTCACTCAGTTTAGGGGCACACTCAAGGAATCTTGCCTGCCCTCCGCTAGAAACAAACTACCCTGGAACCTACATCAGGGATTTGTGAATGGCTGCAGCCCCCTGGAGATTGCATGCCCAGTGGCAAATCTTCATTTGGTTCTGCATAGTATGAAACAGCATCCACACAAATGAAATATGTAGGCTTCCAAGGAATTGGGCTTATACTAAGCCAGGCCATTAGTCCATCTAGCTCAGTACTTTCTGCACTGACTGGCAGCAGCCCTCCAGGATTTCAGACAGCGGTCTCTCCCAGCCACTCCTGGAAATGGCTGGGGATGGAACCTGGAACCTTCTGCATGCAAAGCATGTGTTTTACCCACTAAGGTGCAGGCTTTTCCATCTATCTTCGTCCTTTTCCAAAGGGGTTCCTTCTTTTTAGAACAACTGGACTCTTCCAGGCAATGGTAGTAATAAAAAAAAGATTTATTATTAACATTATCTCTTATCTATTAAATTTATATACCACTTGTTATGGATTGGTTGGACACAGAGGAAGGGTGGGAGGCACCAGCTGAGGAACCCGCGAAGGTAAAAGGCTCAGCCAGGGAATTGGTGGTGGGACAACGATGCATGGTTAGAGGGAGAAGAGGGAGCAGACTGGAAAAGAAGGTGTTGAGACTCCTAATGCTAGCCAGCTGTGATTTCTCCCCTTTCCTGTCATGCCTACCAATATTTCCTGTTGGGATTGGACCAGAAGACACTTCCCTGTTGCCATGACAATGTGGCCACGTTGCCCTCCCTGCCACCAGCTACACTGATTTCATTCACTGATTGTTGCCCTGGTGAGAGGAGCTGCCACAGTTCACACACCAGGCATTCCAAAGTGAGCAGCCACTGGGCCACATGTTGGGGGCTGGACCTCCAGGCCCCAGATCAGGCCTGGGCAAGAGCTAATCTGCTGATTGCAGTTACACATATATATTAATTCCAGAAGTGTCATCACGGTCAACAATTGCACTGATATACATTGAGAATTTAATTAGCAGTACAAAAATCAGCTCTTATTTATGCTGCATACTCCACTGAAAATTGAGGCAATGAATTGTCCTTAAAGCACAAACTTGATATATTTGCTAAGCAGGTGAGATGCCTTTAGAGAGGCCACAATAATGAGTGTTGTTGGTTGTTCCACCCCACCCTCCAACAAACTGCTTTGGATTTTTGGTTTCCATCAGGCTATGGCAAAAGGAGAGATGGGAAGCAAGGCTCTGCCGAGAAACTAGTGCCATTGGCTCCCCCAACGCAACTCCATCAGGCTGCAACAGGGAGACATGGGAGGTGAGGCCACTCTGACAGCTCCACTGGGAGAACAACTCATTTTAGCTCCACCTCTCTCTGAATTCTCAGCTGATGAGAAAAAAATCAGCTTTAAGAACTGGTACTTCTGTTTGCCTTTTCCTCCCTCCTCCTTCCTCATCCTATTTTCCTTTTGTGACATTGTCTTTAAAATACTAAATCTGAGGACAAGGGCTTTATTGTTCTTGGTGGTGGTGGTACTAAAGTATAAGCTGCTCAGGGAGATTTTTGGCTGAAAGACAAGGTAAAAATTCTTTAAAAATAGATACATAAATGTGGGGCAGATGTACACTGCTTAATTTCTTTTGAAATGTTAAGTTGTATGTAAATCCTTTTTGAATTAATTAAATATTAATGTACTTAAATTATCAATATCGCAATCTTTATCAATATTAATTTGAATTTGATAAACTAAAGAAATACCATCTATGAGGTATTTAAAATTGTCTTTTCTTAGGTCATTAAGTTGAATTTCACAATCTAAAATTACTGGAAAACACTAAATAGCAGTGCTGTGCTACCTTTACCTGGTGATATGGGTAAAGGTAAAGGTAAAGGTACCCCTGCCCGTACGGGCCAGTCTTGACAGACTCTGGGGTTGTGCGCCCATCTCACTTAAGAGGCCAGGGGCCAGCGCTGTCCGGAGACACTTCCGGGTCACGTGGCCAGCGTGACATCGCTGCTCTGGCGAGCCAGAACCGCACACGGAAACGCTGTTTACCTTCCCGCTGGTAAGCGGTCCCTATTTATCTACTTGCACCCGGAGGTGCTTTCAAACTGCTAGGTTGGCAGGCGCTGGGACCGAGCAGCGGGAGCGCACCCCACCGCAGGGATTCGAACCGCCGACCTTTCGATCGGCAAGTCCTAGGCGCTGAGGCTTCAACCCACAGCGCCACCTGCATGCCCTCTTTCAAATTCTGAGCATGATCCAGGCAAAGTTATGCACATCTAACAGCCATTCCTAAAGAGATTTACTTGGAAGTAAGTGAAGGGGAACAAAACACCGAGAAGAAAGAGGCTGCAGGTGCTGAAGAATATTTATTCCGAGAATCCAGGGCTTTTTCCATTTGGAGCTGCTGCTCTTCCTTAGGGGCAATTTCTACATAATCCAGCTGAAAGATGCATCTGTTTGCGAAGATTAAAACAAAGTAAGGCAATTAAAGCTATCCCTTGGCTGGATGGCCCTGGATCACAGAGAAACAGCCCCAGAGAAGAAGGATAGCTCAAAACACATGCTGTACTGAATTACCATAATAAGTATTTTACATTTTACTTCTCACCCACCCCTTTATTTTTATCTTGTAAGTAAATCTCATAGGAGTCAGCATGTCTTCCATCTATGCTTTAGGATTCCCTGTCCTGGCCCCATTCATTTCAATGGCAGAAAGCTAAGCAGGTGTTCCAGTGCAAGGATGGAGCAACCTGGTGCTGTCTAGATGTTGTTGGGATCCAGTTTCCATCAATCCCAGCCAGCATGGCCAACAGTCAAGAATGATGGGCCAACAAGTTCTGGAGGGCTACAAGTCCAACATCCCTGCTTCACTCAGGCTTGGGCTTAAGCCTTGCATGGACTCATCTTGCATCAATTTCCTTCCCTGTCTGAGTGTATGAGTGATCTAGTGCCTCCCATGGTTGTAAGGGCATGCATAACCCATATAGCCAATAAAAAGTGCAATATAAATGATGCCTAATAATGGGGTGCCTGTATTTTATGGACAAGAAGATGCTGCTACCCAAGAAAAGGAAGCCAGGTGTTACGGAGGCTGGGGAAACTTTGGCCCTCCAGACAGTGCTGGACTACAACTTCCACCATCCCTGACCAAGCTAGAGTCAATGGAGGTGACTCTGGGGCTAGGCTATGTTTGCTTTAATTAGGAGCAACTTTGGAGGTTGTCATTGCAAAGCAGTTCTTGACTGAGCATACATGACAAGCTTACTTTGTCTTTTTATTATTATTTTTAAATCAAACCTATTTCCATCAATCTGTGTCAACATAAACTCTTTGGTGCTTGCAGGACATTCCTAAGAGAACCACTTTTCAAAAGCATAGCCCTAGCTGAATAACGGATTCTAGGCTAAAATATGCAAAACCCAACCTTAGAAAATGCAGCAAAGGTACACAATGACTTTGGAAGGCTGCAGTGTTGTTCTGCTTTTTACCCTTCCTTCAGAAACAAGCGTGTGTTGCAGCCATGCCATGTTCTTTGGAAATGGCAGTCAGAAACAATAGTGATTTCTTCTGCAGTCAAGAAATTATTCTGCGCAATGATTTATTCTCAGCCAACTGAATTGATTAAAATATAGCATTGCACTGCTGCAGAACTGCTTAGCAAAGGCACCATTCCCAGAAACCACCATGGCAATTGCAGCAATGCAGAGCCAATGCAACACAGTAAAAAATCCTAGATTGGAGGGAGCAGGGAGGAGGACTCCAGCTGTGAGCAAGGATTTTCTAGAATATTGCAGTTAGGGTTCAGGGTCAGAAGACACACACACACACACATAGGGAGTAATTTCTCGTGCCCCCCCCCTGCACTAAAATTCCTTCACACAATGCCTATAGCAAAAATCAAACCACCACTACACTGAAATGTTTTTCAGTGGAACTAGTTGGGATTTTATGCTCCCCCAGCAGCAATGTATACAAACATGGTAATGGGAAAAGTTTGCATAGCAATAACAACAGTGAATCCCACAGAGTCCCTGGCACGTTTGTAGCAGCCTGCCAACCATTTTACTTATTTGCCTACAAATAAGCCTGTTTGGGGGGCATGGACACATTTGTGCTCAATCCCAGCGACATTAAAATACTGGATTTCTCCATTGATTTATAAGTGCATTTCTGCATTGATTTATAACATCTGCCACTCAGGGCATTAAAAAACAGCTTCTCGGTGTGAACCAGAAAGCAACCCATCCAGACCATTCAATAGTTCTCTCTATCTCATTCTCCCTCCCACCTGATTGTCACATCCCCTCTTCTCACTCAGTCATAATTTTATGACATTTGGGTCCGGATTGGGGTGTGGGGTTTGGGGGGGGCTATTGATTCCTAGGGTCACTCTGAAGAAGGCACTTGGTTCCGTTCCAAGAGAACACTGTGCAAGTTCTGTTATGTACAAGGAAACTTCAAGGAAAGAGAACCTCAGTCACTCTGAACGAAGATATTGGAGCACTCCAAATCATTTGCCCCGGTACATGCACAGAAAATAGATCTTGCTGAAAAGCTGATGCATATTTTCTTTCATCCTTCTCCCATTTTTTTAATGGTCATCTATATATAGTTATGTATGTATGTGTAGATAGCTAGATACACACACACACACACACACACACACACACACACACTGTCCATCTTTCTGAAGTTCAGTGGCTAAGTGTGAATCCTTATGTAGTCAAAATAGCACCATCCTCACGCAAGGAGGAATCAGCAGGATTTGGGCAGCCAAAGGTTTTCAGAAGCTCTAAGAAATGGTTTGGTGGGGGAAGGACATAAAGGGACCTGTTCCCTAACACAGCCCAATGAGCTCAGTGGTCATGGGAAGCTGACTGACTTGAGGTGAGAATAGAAAAATGGGTGGAGCATGGGAACTGCATGAAGTATTGTGGATAAGGGCATGACTGGACGGCTGAGTGGAGCAGGGAACATGAGCATCTCTGGTCATGGCGATATTTCTTGCAAGGTTATGCATGTCTGCGGGCTTGCCTTGAAATGCTTAATTTCCCCCAAACTAGCAAGACTTAACACAATTCCATTTGAGAACAAATAGGGCATAAAAGTCACATTTACTTTCATGTGCTGAGGATGGTATCTGTGCTTGACTGACTTTGTGCCACAAGTGCTCACACTTTCACCTTTGATGTAATACAGTGGTACCTCGGGTTACATACGCTTCAGGTTACATACACTTCAGGTTACAGACTCCGCTAACCCAGAAATAGTGCTTCAGATTAAGAACTTTGCTTCAGGATGAGAACAGAAATCGTGCTGCGGCGGCGCGGCGGCAGCAAGAGGCCCCATTAGCTAAAGTGGTGCTTCAGCTTAAGAACAGTTTCAGGTTAAGAACAGACCTCCAGAACGAATTAAGTTCTTAACCCGAAGTACCACTGTACTGTATAATTATAAGATTTATTATAATCTTGGAAAGGAGTGTGGCTGTGAAGGGACTCTGTGCTTCTGAATTTGCCACTGCCTTGCTTCCAAGACACCTGCTGGGCATTTACCCGTCACAGCATGGTATCAATCTACTTCTCTAGCCTCCAATTCACTGCAATAACAATGCAGGGAAGACCATCAGTAATCATGGGGGTTGCAACAGGAAGACAACTGGAATTACCTGTAAGGCTTCTGAGGAACCAATTGTGATTTATCTGCTAGGCAGATTCTGTCCTTCCCACTTTGTTATCAGCCTTGGTTATACATTGTTTGTGCAAAGTGTCCCCTTTGCACTATGCCTCCTCTTCAGTTCACTCATGATATTATGCCAAGCCTGAATTTCGACTGACAAGTGACCACTGATGGAGAAGAAACCATATCTTTAGGTTGGGAAGGGGTAGATATTGGATTCAGTTCACATTTAAAGGGGAACCTACCTCAATGGCACTTTCATAAACAATGCACAACCTGAAACGCAGCAATCCTTCAAAATCCACACGTCTTCTGAATTTTGCAATGCAGTTCTCCAGCCAAGCAATGTGTAGAAAGATGGGTTTAGTAGGGTAAAATGTACCTTAAAATGCACATATTGCTGAAAATTACAGACTAAAATGCATTCTGATAGGGGAAACTGCTTTGCAAAAATGAATGTATCAGGCAAAATTGCATACAAAAATGAGTGTATTAGAAGATATTCCCTGATGAATTTTCATGAGGACTTAAAAAAAACACAATAAAAATCTATGAGGAGAAGTGAACTTGAAATTGGGGGGAAATGATAAACTGATAGAGACTGAATTTGACAGACTCCCCCATACCTATCTCCGGGGGGGATTTTTGAGACAGCCTTCTAAAGCAGGCTTCCTCAAACTTGGCCCTCCAGATGTTTTTGGCCTACAACTCCAATGATCCCTATCTAGCAGGACCAGTGGTCAGGGATGATGGGAATTGTAGTCTCAAAACATCTGTAGGGCCGTGTTTGAGGAAGCCTGTTCTAAAGCCATGGCTTGTTTTATATAGACATTTCTGCATAATCTATAAGGTGCTGCCACTGCAAAGGTACGGGGTACCTCTGTTGCTTTGTAATATTGCTGCTGACTTGCCCATTCTCCTAAAGCTAGCATTCTCATTTTCTATAATTGTGAAAACAAGAAAGTATCAAGAAAAACAAGTGGAAGCAGCTCAGTGCTGCTTCTGCAGGAAACACCGTTTTCACCTTTAAGGAAACCAATCCCTTGTATAAAGTGCCAAGTCAGCAGATCTCAAAATGGAAATGCATTATCCACAAAAATGGGACCAGCATTGTTCCAATAGCAAATGCTTCTTATCTCTTGCTTTGCCAGAATTTGGAGGCTGCCTTGTATGCGTAACTGCTATTGTAGCTGATGGATATGATCTTGTGCTGAAAAAAAATAAATGAGGGGAATTGTTCCGTAAACGCTGCTGCTTATTTTTTTGTGATAGCCAGATAATTCTTTTTATGGCAGTATTTCTAACAGATCCATACAAAATATCTATAGCTGGAGACAATGTAATGGTATATGTGTAATTTGTGTTACCATCAAGATATTGAAATGCATATTTATCAGCTAGGCTGTTACAATTACTGAAACACACCAGAAGTGTGAAAAATGTATGATTTATCAATATTGATAGCATCTTTGTCCTACTGTTAGGAGGTTCTAGGATCTGTGGAAAGCTGCCCCCATGTGGTAAGCCACTGAACTGCAGCTGGCAGCTTCTCAGTGCCTTCAGGTCCTGCACAAAGCACCCACAGGCTGGCCATTGGATCCTCTTGTACAGGACGAGGTATAAGTGGGAATCTTCTTGCAGCTGAGAAACAAGATCCTCCAGAACTCTACTCTGTCCCTCTATTGGTGGGTCACTTTCTTCACACAATTACATGGAAAAGAATGACTGGGGGATGCTTCTAACACCTGTAATGTCCTATGAACTTTTCTGCATTCAGGGAAGATTAGAGTCCTTAACAGTGTATTGGTTATTACTTGCCAGAGGTCATCTTGAGGGCTTAGTTGAATTTTTTTCATACAGTAAATAGGCAAGAGAAGCAGAAAGCCTGTTATTCTTTTTTTCTGATTCACCTTTAATATTTTTAGTTCAGAAAACTTTCCACCAATACAAAATTGGCTCTGAACGAGGCACGCTTACTTACTGCAAGGATTTTAATCCTAGCAAAGTCCTTTATTTTAAAACACCGGGATGCAAGAAGCCATAGTTGCAGGACTTCTTTCTGCTTCAGGTCTCTTGAAGAAATTAGTTACTCTGTCCAGGATGGACTTGGGCAGCCCCAAAGGTTGCTTGCCTTTCGTGATAAGCAATAAACAGCACAGCACAGCCTTGTGACAACTCCATCTTCTAAGCTGTATATTCACAGCACACACAAGTTATTAACTCAAGCTGCCAAGGTTGACTGCTTTCCACTTCAGGAGCAGACACTGCTTTGCCCCCCACCCACCCTGCTTGCCTCTCTTCTGGCAAGTCAACGGAAAGAAATGGAGAGTGCATGTTTGAAGGTTTTAACAAAAGCCGTTTAAATCACTGCTTGCCTTTCCCATATATGAAAAAATGAATTGGGGTTGGGGTTGGGAATCTACATTGACGGATGGAGCTGTTCCGTCCTTGAGTTGCACCTACTGGATAGGATCATAGCTAATAATATAACGCAATCTTATTCAAGTGTACAGAGTTCCATTGAGTTCAAGGAGGTTTACTCCCAGGTAGGGATGGAAGAATCTGTTGGGCTCTGTCTGTTTCTCATTTTTCCAATCTTAAGTTCAGTTCTTCACATTTCTGTGTCAGTGTGTGTGTGTGTGTGTGTGTGTGTGTGTGTGTTTAAAGGACTCATGAAATATAATAAGCAATTTAGTGCAATTTTTTCCTAGTATACATTTTTGCTGATACACAATTTTCCTGATATATTCTGTTAGGCCATTTTCACCAATAGATGAATTTATAGGAAACTTTACCTTAGCATATGAATTTTTGCACACATTACTGCAAAATACACAGATGTGTGAATCTTAAAGAATGGCTGTGTTTCATTTAATATATTATTTCGGGAAGTGTGAATTTCGTAGATTCACCTTAAAATGGGAACTAACAAATTTCTCTCCCAAGCCCTGCTTCCAGGCATGTGGATATAGGATTGCCACCCTTATCCTCTTGTGCTGGTGGAATATGGTACAGAAATAGAATATAAAACTTAATGCACATGTTTTTAAAAAGTATTAAGGCATAAAAGCCAACAACTATTAAAAAACTGCAGCATTATTTATTTCAACTGGAAAATCAAGCATGTGCTTAAACCTCTTCATTTCAAATCAATCTGACCTAACAGCACCTAACTTTAATTGACCCATGCTTGTGATATTGATAAAATAGTAACCGAAGTCTATCTTGCAACCCAGCCCTCACTATGTTTACTTGGTTATTTCAATGGGAGATTCTCCTTAGTATGCATGCTACGGTTGCAGCTAAAGGGGCTCATGTATTAGAGCTCCATAAGCAAGATATCTCAGTGACTCTCCTAAACAGTCACCATCTCCCTTTGCCATGAGTATTACAGTGGTACCTCGGGTTACAGACGCTTCAGGTTACAGACACTTCAGGTTACAGACTCCACTAACCCAGAAATAGTACCTTTGCTTCAGGATGAGAACAGAAATCGCGCAGCGGCAGCGGGAGGCCCTATTAGCGAAAGTGGTACCTCAGGTTAAGAACAGTTTCAGGTTAAGAACAGACCTCTGGAACGAATTAAGGTCTTAACCCGAGGTACCACTATACAAGATTAAGTTATGTTCCTGTCTTACTAACAGAAGAAGTGAAGCACAAAAAGTTATAGTGTGGTAGGTCAGAGTACAGAGAAGCTGCAGTTGCTCTATAATTAACATTTCAAGAAGATGCATGTTCAGTACAAGCCTGATTTTGTTCCTCCTAAAATTGGCCTGACAAGGACACATCCGCTGCAGAACTTATAGCTGGATCTGGTGGAGTCAGAGCAAACTTTTGCAGAAATTTGATGCAGACCAAGGTTGCAAAGACTGAAGGACGTATCGCAGGATTCATGAAAGGAAAAGATGCAGTCCCCCAGAGCGGAGCTGAAACAAATTTGCTCCCACAAATCCTGCTCAATATTCTCTTGCCCAAATTTACAGCACCACAACAGAGCATTCTGTAGTGAGCATGCTCCGTGTAACAGCTTTGGCATGTGTTAAACATTTGTATTAGTTGGACCAGATGTGAGCCAATGAAGGGTGCGAATCCTGTAATGTGCAGTGTTTGATCATATAACTAGATGTGACATCTTGAATATGAAATTTGTGCAGTTGCTGTCTCCCAGGACCATGGGGATTATAGTCTAGAGAGTCCCAATTGACTAGGCACATGCTATACTCAGCCTTGTCTGAATTCTGCATTTGGTTGATCACTGCAGCTGAATATAGATTGAAGAACTGATGGCAGAATGGCATGACTTTATACATTACTACTAAAGGGTGAACTTTTGCAAGCACTGAGCATAAGAATAGTCATCTCAACACAGGTTAGAAGCAGAACACAAAAGAAGAACATATGCTAGCATATCTTTGCATTTTCTCCTTAATCTTTTCCATATATACAGAAAACAACCATCCTCTAAATATTTGATGTCTCTGTTAGATACCCAATGACATTAATATTTGATCTCCAATACTTGATAAATTAAAATATTTAATTTTTGAATATCAGCTGTCTCTCTTTTCATATCTATGTCACACTTTCAACAGCAATGCCTGCTATTAAAAGTCTGCACATGGCACAGGATTTTGTGGCATGTTTCAAAGGGTACACCCAGTTCACAGGGGACCATGTTGGCCAATGTAGTTGCGAATTGTGGACTAAGTGGCATTATGGGCTAGAAAAACCCAACATCCCCCTGAGAGTGTGCATTGCAGAGTAAAATCAGCAGATGGCAGATTTGTCTTTTAGCTATTGAGGAATTCCCAATAACCTTCCACATAATATTGTTATTACTGCTTGCATATCATATTTTGCAGTATCTGGTGGTTGACATGTAACATGATAATTAACATGATGGTTAAGCACTTGAAAGTTAACATGAAATGGTATTTAGTATCTGACAGCATTTGATTGATACCATATCATGGTCGTAACTTTATGAGAGTCATCTTTGAAGTCTACCAGGATCAATAGGATCAATGAGTACTAGCAAACACTTGCATGTTAAGGCACAAAAATTCACAGTCAGAATGTGAATTTGAAGTTTGTTTAGAAAAGTTTCATTTGAAATATAGACAGGCATATGAATATTTGAGAATGTCTGATTAGTTTAGTTGCACTGCTTTTCTTTTTGGTATGGATTGTTTTGATTTGCATTTTTAATTCTTGTAAACCACCTTATGAACAATTTTCAGCCAAAAGACATTCTATAAATATTGCAAAAACAATATTCATGCCTGCATATTATAGCAAAGGAAAAAACAAATACTTATTTTTTGCAGGGGGTGATGGGCACATTCAGAGAGTGGTTGGTTTATTCCATCTGGTAAAGAGATGAGAGAACCTCAGAGTTAATGGTACAGGGTGGCTTCATGAGAGACTTGAACAACCCCGGAGCCTGACAAACTACTTGAAGCATAAGAAGCACAGTTTAAAGCTATTAATCCTGACACTGCTACAGGACAACAGTGATTGAGGCAAATTCCTTTGTCTAGTCCAATAAGAACAAATGTGTAGAACAAACTGTCCTCATTATTTCAGAGGGAGGAGATCTATTTGTGGCTGCTGAGATGTAGGGTTTGTTATGAAATAGGGGAATGTATTGCAGGGTATTAGAGTTCTCAAGACTTGGGGGAAAAGTAAATCTCAGACTGAACCTAAGATTCACAAAACTCCCTGATGGACACAGCAAGGGCTAAGCCATGATATGGAATGGAATGTGGAAGATCTTTTAAAGACTGCGAATAATGTAGGATGATGGGGACCAATGCTACAATTTTAAGATCAACTATGCAGTTTCATAGGGACATGGGTGGCGCTGTGGTCTAAACCACAGAGCCTAGGGGTGGCCGATCGGAAGGTAAGTGGTTCGAATCCCCACGACGGGGTGAGCTCCCGTTGCTCGGTCCCTGCTCCTGCCAACCTAGCAGTTCGAAAGCACGTCAAAGTGCAAGTAGATAAATAGGTACCGCTCCGGCAGGAAGGTAAATGGCGTTTCCGTGCATTGCTCTGGTTTTGCCAGAGGCGGCTTAGTCATGCTGGCCAAATGAACCAGAAAAACTGTCTGCAGACAAAGGGTTGGCTCCCTCAGCCATTAAAGTGAGATGAGCGTCACAACCCCAGAGTCGTTCGCAACTGGATTTAACTGTCAGGGGTCCTTTACCTTTTTATGCAGTTTCATAGTGTCATTGCTGTTGCTGTAAAATGCATGAACATTGTTTCTGGGGCCAACACTGCAAATGATTATGCTGTGGTTTTTGAAGCATGGGGTGATCACAAATGTTGACCTACACAACACACAGAGCTAATTGTAGCATCATGGATGGGCAGATTAGATCAGAGAAACAACATGAGCTGGCAGACAAATTAATGCGGAATAAGGATATCATTGGCTGTTTGTTATGAGGGCTATAGACTAAGATCAGATCTCCAACAGTTTGACTTTACATACACTCCCATCCATTGTCTCTCAAGACAGATGGATGCCAACACACACATAGGTCAACAAAAGAGGTTTAAAGACTGTCTCAAGGCAAATCTTAAAAAATGTAGTATAAACACTGACAACTGGGAAACACTGGCCTGCGAGCGCTCCAGTTGGAGAACAGCCTGTACCCAAGGTGTCTCATGGGCTTTGAAGACACTCGAATTCAGGACACAAGGGAGAAGCGTGCTAAGAGGAAGGCACGCCTGGCAAATCCACACTGTGATCAACTCCCGCCCGGAAACCAATGTCCCCACTGTGGAAGGATATGTGGATCCAGAATTAGTCTCCACAGTCACTTACGGACTCATTGTTAAAACCGTGTTTATGGAAGACAATCTTACTCAGCTACGAGTGATTGCCAAAGAAGAAGAAGAAGAGGAGGTGAATCAAGTTGCTTTGGTCTGACCCTACAGGGTAACAGATTAAATACCCCTTTCCTCACTGCTGCTGCTCTGATAAAATTCAGAGATCCATGACCCTATTTCAAAGCTGTTTAAATGACAACAACACCAGGAGATCCAGTTAAAAATTCCCACATTTTGTATGAATGTCATTTCAAGCAAGCAGAACAAGTCGTATTCTGAAGTGCCTTATAGAAAGTTGCCCATGGATGAAAACAAACAGTAATCCCCATTTTCCAGATGGCTCAATTTGATTTCGTCTGACTTGGAATCTAACCATCAGTCCCTTTGAAGTAACTGATCTAAAACTAATAGAAAGTAAGTGGTAGAGCTGCGGCTCCATGAACCAAAACAGGCAAATAAAGTTGACAATTTGCCGTGCGTTGCTTATATATTATTTATAAAGATATTCAATGGTTAAGATACGGTGGCAAGTTAGTTGTTTGCTGTTTTCCATAAATCTAATTAGGTTTTGACAGATTCATCCGTTTCCACTGGAATTCTTTCCGGTGAATTGAAATTGGTTCCTGCTGGGGTTTGGCGTCGTCCTAACTGATCATATGCCTGTTTAATCCACTCATGGGATATTTAACAAATTGTTCACTATTTCAATGTGCAGTGAAGTGTAGCTGTAACTATTCTTTCTCTCCATCATGCCAACGCAACAGCTTCCCTTGTGATTTATTTTGTGGAATAAATCTGAGGAGTTTTCAAAAACAACCCTACATCATCCTCTCCACCCAGTATGTAATAAGGTCAAAGACATTTTCAGGTTTGTAGGACAAGAAAATCAGAGGCTTTGCTTTTGATTTATGGAGAATGCTGTGTGTGTTACTTACTGGAGACAATGAGCTGCTGCAGAGACAGGCATATGTCATGAGATAATTGTGTGATAATTCATTCTTGTTGTCCAAACTGAGCACAGAATTGGCTTGGGAGGGAGGGGAACGACAAAAAAACAGACACATTTACCCAAAGTTTGATGAATGAAGATCAATTCACAGGTCACGCCGTAAAACCTGACGTTTCGTTAAGATTTTGTGGTTTGGGCTAATAATATCTAAACTTTACGATTATAGCTTATAGATGACTGTAATAGAATTGGGGTGTGTGGACAGATGCTGATTTCAGGAAGACATCTCCATAGGTTCAGAACTGGTATCTCTAGGAGGCCATCGCTGGATGCATCATTTCACAACTGATGGTCTGTTGCCTCAAACCAAGGCTGGCAGCTTGAGCAACTGGTATTTCATGGCAAGCTCTGCTCTCTCTGTCTCTTTCAGTAGCAGATGGAGAACCATATAAAATGGTCCTGCATTTGCCATACACCTAGTGGCTCGCTAAGCCCACCATGTGAGACTTGCTTCCAATTAATTTTATAGCCATGAACTTGAGTAAGTCACACACTGCATGCATTGTCCATTGTGCTTTTGATTGTTTGTCACCAGAACATGTTCAGTCCTCACTGGACTGTTAGCTTGTTTTGTTGGGGGAGGTTGCCCACTTACTTTCCCCCCTCGTGTTCCTTTCTACTTCTGCACACCTTGGGTTTCCTCTGAGGCTGCTGATAGTATCCTCTTTTATGTATGTGGCGCCATCTTAGTTACAGAGGCATTAGCACTCACCCTGTGAAGTTGGGAAATAGAGGGAGGTATCTATATGGGGTGTCCAGCACTTGTGAATTCTGCTAGAGCCAAACAGAAGCAATGCAAGAAAATAGCAAGCAATATTCTGAACTGGTGCAGGCTCAGGACCTCTGGAGGTGGGGAGAGAGAGAGAGAGAGAGACATGGCTTGTAGGGAAATCTAGGGCTTGTAGCTTAGAAAGGTATTTATACCAGCCTATGTGACATGCCTTCTCAAAAGCTAAAATTCCCATAGTCTCTTGGTTCCTGGGTATATTTCCTTTGCATGTCCTGTAGCTTCCTGCTGATGTTCTGCAGCTTTTCATACCACAAACACTTTGGGGTTCATTTGTTTGTCCTGCTTTCACTGTGTTATAGTGCAAGATTGCCCCTCCCGCAGGCAAAAATGCTTTAACATTGGGGAAGAGCTGCAGAACAACTGATAGAGCAGAATGATGTGTGGATGATCCAGTCAGTATAAATCCACCACGAATGCACATCAGTGACGCACCTGCAAACATTACACCTGTCTGGACCCAACTCACTTTCATAATCTGAGAGAATCTAACAGGTAATTGCTAGAACATTTAGAGGTCTGCGTTTACAGATCAAAACTAAGTTTAATATTTAAACTACTTCGATACAGAGGTAGGAAAATGAGGCCAAGGGTTTGGAAGCCACTTGCAACTTGGTGCTGTGTCCTGCAGTGGGCCATTCATTTGCTGGTAGAAGAATTGGCACATAATGTTTTTATATAAGGTCACATTTCTTTTCTGATTTCAGCGTGCATCCCTCCTCTTGAGGCAGCCCAGACAGGGGTTTTGTTTAATTAAAGGGAGCATTTGACATGCTAATGAACATTTGATTGAGCTCAAGACATTTTTACAATTCTGACATTTCTGTTTCACCAGCAGAGAGTCAATCAGGGAGCTGACCTCTTCCAATGCCCTACCATTTGAAAGAAGCAGGCACGGAGAGAGCAGTATTAATGCGCTTAGAAATGGCAACGGTAATTGTTTCGGGTGGTAGAAGGATGAAGAGGAGCTGAGGGATGAGTAAATATCCACAGGGAGTGTAATGTCCCTGACAATGTTTTAAGGAGAGTTGACTTTGTGGCATAAATGACAAAATTCTGCTTTATTCATTCATATGGTAGTACAGCGAAGGCTATTAATTGATACAGGAGCATAACGAACTAGAATGCAAGGACTCTTCTTCTCCTTGACATATAACCTTAAAAAAAGACAAGAAAATCTGCTTCAGTTTTCAGAAGCGCTTCGCATATCAATCCTGGATGTCATTTAAAACTATCATAGTCTTACCCTCCTTGAATTTGCCTAATCTCCTATTAAAGCCAACTAAATTGGTGGCCATCACTATGTTTTGTGATACTAAACTCTATAGCTTAACTATGTGCTCCGTGAATAAGTACTTCCTCTTGATTGTTCTGCATCTGACTCCCACATTCTGCTTCCTTGGATGAACCCATTGGGTTTCGGTATTATGAGAGAGGGAGGAAAATGCCTTTCTAGGCATACTCTCCACACCAAGAAGAAATTTGTGCACTTCTCATGTCCTCTGGCCATTGCCTGCCTTCTTTCTGAATTAAAATGCCCAAATTCTTATGGCTCTCTTTGATTTCCAACTTAGAGAAGGCAATGGAAATTAAAGGGCATTGATTTCTGCATGTTTACATCTCTCCAGACACATGCTAATGATTGATGCAAGGACACTTTCATGTGAAGAGCACACAGACACACCCACACCCCTTTCTAGCTGGTTGTTTGTAAGTGACTGTTATGTTCCGAATGTCCATACTTTGATGTCTTTTAGGCATTCAAGATGGTCCTGTTCTTGCCTAATTTCACTATATGGCTGCAATGAATCTCTGTAATCTCCACTGCTATCAGTGACTAAGTGGGGAGCTCTATCCAATGCAAGTGTAGTGTCTGGAGCATCAGAATGGGTCCACTACTGTACTTGCACCACGCCAGTCTCCCCGCTGCCTTGTGCCTCCCCCAGGGGCGAAGGAAGGGGGGTGATGGGGCAGTCCGCCCCAGGTGTAATCACTGACGGGGTGACATTCGGTGCACCGCCTGCAACTTCCAAGCCTATCCTGAGCCCCCGGGGGAAGGTGCGGAGCTGCGCTGCCTTGGCGGAGCCTTCCCCAATTCCCCCTTTGTTTTGACAGCTCGGGGGAGGCTTGGGAGTTGCGGGTGGGCAGCGCGCCGTTGCCCCCCCTACTCCCGGGTTGCTTCCTGGGGAAGAAGCCTCCCCAAAGCTGTCAAAAGGAAGGGGGAAGGGAGGAAGGCTGCTTGCAAAGCGGCACAGCTCCCTCTCTCCCCTGCCCAGGAAGCAGCCCACCATTGGCGGCTCGCTCCACACCCATGGGCATCTTGTCTCCTGGGACACTTGCCACAGGTGGCACCCCCCTTGGATGCTCACTGTGGGCAGCGCCCCCCAGGACACTGCCCCCCCCAGGATGCTGGCCCTGCCCCCCTGGCCTCGCCTCCCCGGGTACACAGCTCCGCCTCTGCCTCCTCCTCTCTTTCTCGGAAACCAGCAGTGATACATGGTGTTAGGAAACCATGTGAGCAGCACCAGCCTGCCTGCACTGCTCCGCTGGCTTCTACTGTCACAGACTACCTTCAAAAGGGGAGGAACCAGGAGCAGGACCTCCAACATTGACCTCAGTACACAGGCAACTTCATGCAGGAGAAGGAAGAGGGACCCGAAACAGCCTAATGTGGACTGAGCATGTTCAGTGGGCATGGATGTTAAGGAATGCAGTTAACAGGTTTAATTCTCCGTGAGCCAGCAGAGATGACTGATTCCTCACAATGCACCTGCAGATATTTTGTGACTCTCTTGTCTGTGTTACTGGGCAGATCCGGCAAGTAACTTTGTGTGTCAGGCTACAACATACTGTGTGGGCACGGTAGGAGATTGCAGGAATTGTTTAAAGCTATCTGTTGGAACTGTGGATTTGAGAGAAGACTTTTTTGAAGAGATCGCCTGAGGAATAAATTGGAAAATTGCCAGACTTTAGAACTCAGAGAGCTCTGTCAGTTGCAGCACTTTGAAGCAACTGAACTTAGGACTTGGCTATGAACTTTAACACAGCAAGGACCTTTTAGCAAAGAACCATCTCTGGGCTCAGAGAGAGAAGACTACTTGTAACATAAATAGTGTGTTTATGTATAATGGTGCATGCTGGGGTTGGCCTAATAAAGACAACTCCACCAAATGGCTGAGTTTAATCATTTGAATGAGCTTCCAAGAAACATACACCCAACATCCCAACATGGAATACCAACTGATTGTAGTATGGGAGGGATAGTAAACCCAAGTGAGTGAAATGGATTAACCTGGGAGAGGATATGGCTGGCTGAAATCTTGAAGAGGAGCCCTTCACATTACAACATTTTGTTGCATGCCCTATTTGTCCTCTGCAAACACACAGGGTTTCCTCAGCAGGGGAACTGGTGTTCCTAAGGTGCCTTGAAGACACAAAGCTTGCAAATCACCTAACTGGAAGATGGATGGAGATTTAAACATAAATAAAACGAAAGCCTGATGTTTAGTTAACAGATACATTAACAGGAAAAGAGATTCCAACTGAAGTGAGCCATCAGCCATTAGTTGCCTAAAGTACTTATTAAAACAAACACTGGCAATAGGTTATGGCTAATTAAGCATCAAGGACCACATTCAGCATTAATGAGCCTTTCAACTGTATCTGTGCCTTTTATATAAGGCTTCCACCTGCATACTATTGACAATGCTATTTCAGTTCTAGCTTTCCAATGCTGTGTAGTATACATAAATATTCAATTTATTTACATGTAAATTGCCCCTCTTTCCTGTGAAAACTGGTATTGGGGCTTGTACTGTATTGTGTTTAGGATTGTAGCCTAAGAGGTTTAGTTCTCATTTTGCAATTTCAGTCTCATATCTAAATTGTTAGGGAAAAGCTTTTAAAATACGCTTTATCATAGATCAAATATTTATTATAACCGATAATGCAAATGCACCTTGAGGTTCAACACAATACTTGAACAACCCTATGCATGTCTACTTAGAAGTAAGTCACATAAGTGTATATCAGACTGCAGTAAAAAAAAAAAAAAGAGTGCTCAGGAGTGCTAATAATAATCTCTATTTTTTTTATTCTGTAGCTGTAGCCAGCATATGTCCTCTTTTTCCAGGGCATGTCCTCTTTTTCATGGGTATCTAAAACGAGAGTCGTCAAAGCGATCCATAGTTAAAAGGAGAAGTTGGCAAATGTGTCCTCTTTTTTGCTCCTCAAAATATGGCAACCCCGGAGGACTTTAGCAAAAGTAATAATGCCATTATCCAAATCTATGGTGTGATAACATTTGGAATGCTGTATACAGTTCTGGTTGTCTCACCTCAAAAAGGATGTTGTAGAGTTGGAAAAGGTTAAGAAAAAGGCAATGAAAATGATCAAGGGGATGCAAGGACTCCCCTGTGAAAAAGAGTTACAACATTTGTGACTTTTTAGTTTAGAGCAGGCATAGGCAAACTCAACCCTCCAGCTGTTTTGGGACTACAATTCCCATGATACCTAGCTAACAGGACCAGTGGTCAGGGATGATGGGAATTGTAGTCCCAAAACACCTGGAGGGCTGAGTTTGCCTATGCCTGCTTTAGAGAAAAAGCAAGTAAGAGTGACATGATATAAATTTATAGAATTATGCTTGGCATAGAGGAAGTGGATAGAGAAAAGTCTGTCCCTCCCATAACAAGTTGAAAGATTCGCGATAGATAAAGGAACTTCTTCACACACCGCATAGTTGAACTATAGAACTCACTCCCACAGGAGGCAGAGGTGGCTTTAAAAGAGGATTAGACAAATTCATGAAGGAGAAGGCTCTTGATGACTACTAACCATGTTGACTATGCTCTGCCTCTGCAGTTGGAGGGAATAATGCTTCTCAATCCTAGTTGCTTGAAACCACAGGAAGGGAGAGGGCTCTTGAGTTCGAATCCTGATTGCGGGTGTTCCAAAGGGATCTGATTCGCCACTGTGAGAGCAGGATGTTGGAATGGACCATTTGCCTGATCCAGCAAGCTCATCCTATGGTATTAAGAGTAACAATGCTGCCTTTGATTAGATACCTCACTTGCATATAATATATTTTGTAAGTTATGTACAGTGGTACCTCAGGTTAAGTACTTAATTCGTTCCAGAGGTCCGTTCTTAACCTGAAACTGTTCTTAACCTGAAGCACCACTTTAGCTAATGGGGCCTCCTGCTGCTGCCGCGTCGCCAGGGCCTGATTTCTGTTCTTATCCTGAAGCAAAGTTCTTAACCTGAAGCACTATTTCTGGATTAGCGGAGTGTGTAACCTGAAGTGTATGTAACCTGAAGCGTATGTAACCTGAAGCGTATGTAACCCGAGGTACCACTGTATTTTATAAACACACACACATATGTATATATAAGCAGGTGGCTGATAGGAGTAGTGACGGGACTTTTAAACTGTTTATCTATGATTTGTAGATTGTACGCATTTTGTCTTTCATCATCGTGCATAGATGTGTATTTAAGCCCTGGGTCTGATTGCCTTGTTCACTGAGATTATGCTAATCAGAGAACTATAGCAAATTAGGTCAATACAAGTATGTGAACATCAATATGCAGCACTGTTCAAAACAAATATTTCGCTATCAAATGTATTATTATTCTCTTTAAAATATCTGTTCAATTCCAAAGGTGAGTTAGGTAAATTTGACCAAATAAGGCCCACAGGGTTCCTAATTAAATTCAATAGAAATTAATACTCCTGAGCAAAATCCATTTGCTTGGAATGCAAATCTGTTTCCTGCAATTCCTACGCAGTCCAGCCTTTCTCTTTTTTTAGCCAGAATTCATCGGAACTCAGTTCTGGCACCTCTTGGGTGGGCGTCATTGCCTTTATAAGAGAACAAGGGAGGCGTTCATGTTGAGTTCCGGCGCCTCTTTTTCTAGAAAAACAGCACAGTACCCAGGGCTGTTTCTACAGTATAACACAATAGATAACCATAAATAATTATAAAAATAAATAAATAAAATCAATCCCCATCACTTTCCACAAGAGCAGTATTAAAATAGCTGTGTGTAGCAATTGTATACTGCACCAACACACTTTTCTTCCTTATTAACTGTTTTCTATTTTGTAATATATGCAAACCTTTATTTTTAGCCCTTAACTGTTATTTGTGTCCAGCCCTGTTATTCGTGAAAAGGGCAACATTCCTATGCTATAGCGCAGTGCCTGTAGGCCAAAGGTTTTAGAAATCCTGCTTCAGTCCGTTTTATATGCATGTGCACTTGTGTGTGCATGTGCGCACATGTGTGACTGACCACGGTCCTGTGTTAACAGGAGGGCCGGCACCAGCAGCCAGCCAGGCTAAGCACCTTCTTTGTCCTAGTTCCCGGTTTATGGAATATCCCCCTTATGAGGTGCATCAGTCTCCGTTATAAACTTTTAGGAGGAATTTTAAAACATTCTCGTTTACTCTGTCATTTGATAGCTGAAAAGCCTGCCCCTGGCAACCCTGAGATTATTAGTTTTGAGAGCAGATTATTGCTTTCAGAGTTTCTAAACTGCTTTTTAATTGCTCTTAATTTTTTTAAGCAATTTTAATTGCATTGTTTTGGTGTTGACACGGTTGCTGCCCTGGGCTCCTTTGGAGCAAGAGCAGGATATAAATGTAATAATAAATGATTGATGAAGCTAATGTAAAGATAAATGATAAATGAAAGATGGAGACTGAAGTGCACCACTGAGGAAAGGGGTCCCCCCTGGGGGGGGGGGGAGGTTCCACTCCCTTTCTTCAGATCCAAGCAATGCTTAATTGGGAGGTGCTAAGTACCTGAACCCCTTCACGGATCACTGCCTTGTCGTGGCGAAGGGGCTGGAATAACTCCAAGAAGTTCTGAGCTACGCTGTGCAGGGCCACCCAAGGCGGACAGGTCATAGCCGAGAGTTTAGACTAAATGTGATCCACCTGGAGAAGGAACTGGCAACCCACTCCAGTATTTTTGCCATGAAAACTCCATGGACATTAAAAAGGAGAAGCTTTGAGGAGAAATTTCCAAGGCATGCTCTGGTTCATGGGGTGACGGAGAGTCGGACATGACTAAGGCGACGAAACAACAACAAAGTACCTGAAACCACAGCCTCTAAGGTCCACAAGGCTGAATGCACAAAAGAGCCATGAAAACAGCAGAACACAAAGCAAAGGTAACTTCACTCTCTATATGACTAGTTTATTGATGTCTTCAAGCGATTCCTAACTAAACCAAGAGCTCCAAATTCTTCATGTACTGTATATCTTGGTATCACAAACAATTACCAAGTGTGTTGCTCTGAGCAAAGCATCTCTCCATTTTAAATATAACATTTAAAATGAAAGTGTATTCAGTAGCAGTCACTTTTCTTCCTGTATGCCACATCTCAAGAAGATGCATCTTTTAATAAGTCTTTCAGTTTCACATAATATTTTCTGGCTTTTAGCAACTAAAATCTTAAGTTTACTCTTTCTTTATTTTTCCCCCAGTAGTAGCTAAAGCAATTTCTGCACCGCCTCCACTAATTACTGCCAAGGAGATTAGCTGCATTAGTTTTGCATGTAATTATTTGCTAATCAAAATGATTAGCACATTTTGCTAATCAATCAGTCGAAGCGCACTACAGCTTAACAGAATGGAAGGGAGGGAGATCAACGACATACCCAGAATTCCTGGAGTCCACAGTGGAAGCAAAATTCATATAAAGTACTTCAACTGGAGATGAAATCACCAGTGCCATCAGTGCCTCTGTTTTCTGGCCAGGAGCGAATAGTGACAGCAATAGCATTGTGTTGGTTAATGGGTTCCAATTCCATTTTCGATTAGTGGGTGTATCTACGATCAGTAGAAGTATCTGGTTGGTTGTAAAGGGGAAAGCTGGAATGCCACATTTATTTTGTATAGGAAGACTGAGGAATAGGTAAAGCAGTGGTTCTGAACCTTTTTGTGGTCACAGACCCTATTGAGAATCTAATGAAAGCTATGGGCCCCCACCCCAGGAAAAAAAGCATATGAACACATATGCACACAGTTTTGCATAGTGTCGCACACCAAGTGGTGCAAGATTCCAGGGGTTCTAGGCCCTTACCCACGGTTTGTGTTGCCTTTTTGGGAAGGAAGCACAGCAAAGACTGTGGAGTCTTTAGTATATAAGGTTTATTTACACATATATCCAACCCGAGCCTTCAATGGAGGGGTTCACAGCATCAACACCTCAAGAGGGCCTTGCTTCTTCCATAGCTGCAGCCTTGGATTCAAACAGACATTAAACATTGCTCTCTGACATTGCTCTCCCTCCCTCTCTCCGACTTGCTGCTTTCCCTCTAGGTCACATGTGGGGAGGCGAACTGGAAGGTAAAGTTATTTTGTACACCTGCAAACTTCACAGTTGTCCCATGTCTGATGATGTCTCCCTCTGGTGCCTGAGTGGTGCCTTTTTGGCTACTCCTGCACACAGTGAACTGTGATTGCTATTAGTACCATATTTCATATTCTATGCATTTTTTAAGAGGCATGAGAAAGGTATGGGAAAGCAAAAAGGAGAACATAGTATTTCCCAAGCAAAATCATGTTAGCCACAAACTGAGTATATATGTCTTGTTTTTTAAAGTTTATATAAAATTATATGCATTGGCATTCACATGTACAGTGGTACCTTGGGTTAAGTACTTAATTCCTTCCGGAGGTCTGTTCTTAACCTGAAACTGTTCTTAACCTGAAGCACCACTTTAGCTAATGGGGCCTCCTGCTGCTGCCACGCCGCCAGAGCACAATTTCTGTTCTCATCCTGAAGCAAAGTTCTTAACCTGAAGCAGTATTTCTGGGTTAGCAGAGGCTGTAACCTGAAGCGTATGTAACCTGAAGCCTATGTAACCCGAGGTACCATTGTATATATTTATACGGGTTAAAACTAAATTATTCCACATAATGCATTCACTGACACCTTAAATTAATTAAAGGGGCGATTCTTAGCTATTTCCCCTTTACGTAGCATAAGAAATGCGAATGAAGTATTTCAAACACCAATAAAGTGCTAGTTATGTGAGGTAATTGTAAAGATTACAGGTGCCCACTTTACATACATACAATTAACATTTACTTCAAAGGAAATCCCGGCACTTTTATCTCCCAGCAAATTGGCAGTGAGTAGATAAGAAGGAGACTCCTGTGCTATTATCAAATTAATAAGCATTGCAAACTAGGCATATCAAGAAATGGCATGTTTTGCTAAATGCATACATTAACTTCTGCTGGTGACCTGCATGTTTAATAACTCAATTGTGAATAATTATTAGCTGCACTAGATGCTTGGCTGTATCATAGTATTAGCAGTTTAGAATTTACAACGAGCAACTGGCAAACATTTTTGCCGAGGTCCTCAACAAGATATGTGCACATACTCCCCTCTCCCTAATGTTTTGTTATGGTTAGTGACCACACAGAGAAATTAGAAGCAGCTCCTTCTAAGTAGCTCAGACTAAGAAACCAGACATGAATCAACAGCTTGATATTATCAGGTAAAACCCTATTGGACAATTGTTCTATAAGTTCCTTGCTGAACATGTAGCTGTAATACCCACTCTGACCACTAGAAGTGGTAGTGCTATTGTGCAGCTAAAACAAACCAAAGGCTCGTTTCTCCAATAAGGTGGCACGAGTATATGGGCTGGCTGGCTGCAGAGGAGTTGTGGGAGACATCACCTGGAAAACTCCCAAGGGAAAAAGACTCATATCCAGGGGATTGGTGGTGGAACAAGGACGAGGGGTCAGAGGCTGAAGAGGCAACAGGGTTTAGTGAGCAGTAAGGGGCTGGGGCAGACAGCAGTCCAGAATCAGAGGCAGAAGAAAAGAGGGGTCAAGAGGCAGAGCAGAGGCAGACTGCAGAAGAAGCCAGGGAGTCTCCCCCTCCTGCTGCAACCAGCTCCCCTTCCCTTGGTCTCCCAGAACATGCAGAGAAGGGAAGAGGGCAAAACAACGAGAGACAAGATGACAGAGCCTTAGGCTGCTGGCAAAGCAACCAAGGGAGGAGCCTTAGAGTGCGGTGGGAGGGCAGGGACCTTCAGTCCTTGCAACTTCCTCATTGGGGCAAGACCTACTGGAAAGAGTTGCTGTGATCACTAGACCTGCACTGCTTTGGTTTCCTTGAATAAAGAGTTAACTTCACTAACACCAATGGGGTTTTTTGTTGCTGACCTTCTCCTGACTCTGGCTCCTGACAGGCAGCTGGGTCCTCTTTCTTTTATCTCCACTCGTAGGTTGAGACCTCTGTTGCATTCCATCTTTTCTGCTCTCTCAACTTTATCATGGACTCACGTAAAATTTGGATTGGACCTCAAGGCTTTCTTACTCCATGCCCCTGCTGATGTAGAAAACAAACCATAACTCCCATCACATCTTGCTGTGATTCCTGGTAACCCAATTAGGACATGTTTGAATCCCTTGCCTTCTCTTACAATACTGTTTCTGCCTGTTGCGTCCATATACATTTGTATAAATGAGGGTCAAATTGCTACAAATTCCTGCCACTTGGCTTTTCCGCACCTCCCATTCCGTACATATGCACATGTCATATAATATGTTATAGAAATAGCTAGTCTCAACACCCTAGTCTTCCTGTATCTCCATCACTGCCCACATCAGCTGGAACATCCCACTTTGTACTAAAATAGCACTAAAAATTAGATTTGTGCTGGTTTAGAGGTAAAACAACTTCAGCTGCCGTTGCAAGCCGTTCAGTTTTTGTTTTGCAGAGCACAGTAGGCTTCTATTGATGCAGGTTTTATGTTCATTTAATGAACACCATATGCCACAAAACCTCAGATTGAAATTGAAGAAGATTTTTATGCTAAGAGCTTGCAAACTTTTATATTTATGAACCTCTAAAAAAAATAAGAAGTTTAGGCTCACACTCCATGTTTGCAGAAAACTTCTGCTCATTAATGATTATCATAGAGAGTTATCAGTGCAGGTTTTAAGTTACTGTCATTTATCATCTATAAAGCAATGTCGATTGGTAAGGGCTTCTTAAATCCTTATTTAGCTTTACGCACATATAAAACACCCTCTGGGGTAAGTCAATACTCCCATTTTATAGATAAATGCGAGAGGGAATGACTTTGCCATGGGTTCCAGTGAAGCCATGATAGAGAAAAGACTGGAATCCATGTGGCAAGGCATAAGGACCTGTGAATCTGGCGGGCTACTGAATGGACCTCCTCAGTAGAATCAGATGGCCACAGACCTCATAATCAACAGCCAGCTGTAAACAGCTGTAAACATCCTGGCTCTGGGATTGTAGCACTGGAGAACCTACATATGCCACCCCCCAAGAGACAAACAAAGATAAATGATTGCTGGTTAATGTGCCTTATGCATACTACTGGTCTGATCCAGACTTAGTCATACAAAAAGTTCATCCACACTGTTGTTTAATGTGGATTATAAGTTCCCTGTACCTCCATTAATTCTCCATTGTCCATTTGGAGGACAATTCTCCATTGTCCCCCAAATCACAACTTCCCACCCTTCTCAGTGTTAGGTTTCTGTGTGTTGCCACTCTTGGAGTCACAAGACTCTGTTTTGCATTCCAGATACATTCCAGGCTGTTGGAAGTCTCACGGAAGACAGGAGACGGATGTGAGGTTACTGGTTTCCTGTTCCTATGTTTTTCAGTTGCTCTTTGCTTTCACAGAGAGAGCATGTATATTTCTTTTCTGTCTGCGTAACTAGAAATAATACTCTTTGCGATGTAGCTCATATTATCCCGGCTCCTTCCCTGCGTGCTGAATACTCTGTGTAATGGGGAAACGTGCTTGGAGTCTCATCAAAGGCTCAGGTCGTTAATCATGTTGGAGGACTTGACTGGAAGAGTCACTCGGTCGAACGCAAGTCCGACACTCAGTCTGGATTATTTCATATCAGAGATACTTCCAAAAAGGGGAGAGTATGAGAAAATCCAGACCAAGGGAGGGGAAAGGGTGGGAAGGCAGTGACTTGGAGGAGAACACCATGTGGACAATGGAGAATTAATGGAAGTACAGGAAGCTTATCACCAATGTTAAACAACAGTATATCTGAGCCCTTGGGGTACACCCAGTGACTGTCTTGATTGCAATGCGTCTACTCCATATATGACTAAGTCTGGATCCAACTCTGTATTTAATAGCACTGGGCAATGTATTAATGTGTACCGGCAAATTAAATCTCATAAAATATTCCAAATATACAGGGCAGGTGCTACTCTATGATCAAGAGCAATAATAATAGGTCACCATGAATAGCATTATATGAAGTCATCTTGAGGTTAATTGAATAAGTTATTTTCATATAGAGGAAACAACTCAGGACCGTAGGTGGTTCTGCAAAACAGAAAGAGGAAGTTCATATATATATATGTGTGTGTGTGTGTGTGTGTGTGTGTGTGCGCGCGTGCGTGCGTGTATTTCAGTTTTTTACATTTCAAAATAAACACTTTACAAACTTTAAAATATCCAATGACTTCCCTTTTTCTCCTTCCATGGTTCATATTACATATAATACATTCCTGCATATTTTACTCTAACCATTCAAATCAATTTTCCACTTTTACATCAATCAAATATTGTTTACTCTGTTGAGTTTATCTTAACACTGCCAGCGTTTTCAGCTGTGTACAATTATTTTCCATATATTCAATAAATATTTTCCACTCTTCTTTAAATATATGTTCTTGTTGCTTTCTTATTCTATGTGTTAAGCCTGCAAGTGCTGCATATTCTAACATCTTAAGCTGTCAATCATCTTTACACGGGACCTTGCTCCATTTTTGGGCTAACAGAACACGGGCCGCTGTTGTTGCATACATAAATAAAATTTTCTGACACCTGGGGATTTCTGTCTGCGTTAGTCCCAACAAAAAAGACTCTGGTTGTTGCTTTTTTGGAAGGTAAATTTAAACATTTTTTCCAACTCATTATAAATCATTTCCCAATATTCTTTTACCTTTCTACATATCCACCACATATGAAAGAAGTTCCTCCCATTTCTTTACATTTCCAACACGTATCTGATTCTGCTTTATACATCTTAACTAAACTACTCAGAGTTAAATACCATCCATGAATCATTTTCAAATAGTTCTCTTTCAGAAAATAACACGTGGTAAATTTCAAGTCACTTTTTCAGAGTTTCTTCCAGAGGTTTAAGTATATATTGTGTCCTATATCTATTGCCCAGTGTGTCATTGATGCTTTAACTGTTATTTTGTAACAGTTATTTTCCACATTGTGAGCTTTGGTCCAAAACTCCATTTTTATTTTTATTTTTATTTTGTCTACCATAAGCATATCACATATCTGGTGGTATTGTAACCAGTTCGTAACTTGGCTCCTTAAGTTCTTCATAGGTTCCAGTCTGGGTTCGCACCCTGCAAAGTCCAGCAATTCCCTGTAAGTCACCTATTGTCTGTCCATATTAACTCTCTTAATTGTAATTGCTTCGATGGGGGATAACCATAAAGGTGTTTTTTCTTTCTAGCAGATTTTTATATTTCTCCAAAACTCTATCCAAATTCTTCCTGATGTCTGCATTGTCCAATACAATCCAGTCCTTTAACCAACACAAACAAGCTGCCTGCAATTGCAGGTCTGGCAGGGCAAAGCCTCTTCCTTTTGTATCTATCAACATTTTAAATTTAATTATTGGCTTTCCCCCTGCCAGATAAATTTAGAAATATATTCTTTCCATTCTTTGAAGTAGTTTGCATTATTTACAATTGGAACAGAAAGAGGAAGCTCTTAAAACTGGATCTTGTTGTGCATCTCAAGCTACAGACCTTTTTGGAGGTGATACAGAGCAGCAGCCGCTGCCGAATGATTAGACAGTGAAGGTTAAAAAGGACCATAAAAGATAATTGCTGAAGCCCAGCCAAGCAGTGATTAAGACAAAAGTATGGAGTTCAGCCAAGCTGGAGAGCAGATAAGGGTGACTCCTGGTCAGGATTTTGCCATTGTTGTGGTACAGAGATAATGGAGTCAGATGGTCCCGGAACTGCCACTTTGAAAGTTAAGAGATTCTGCTTAGAGGGAAGGAGATACCCTTGAGAGGTATTGCAAAAGACTTCAGCACAGGCCTGCACAACTTGTCACCCAGCAAGCAAAATGCAGCCCACCAACTCAGTGTACGTACTGTATGTCTATACTAAATCTGTTTTTGAAACCTTCCTAGGATGGCAAAAACACATCAGCTCTCATGTACTTGCAGGCTGAAATTAATGGCTGATGGACTCTGCTTGGCTTGGTAGGTCTTGAGTTGTGATACCCTCACAGGGAGTCAGTAGCTCAGGACTGATTAATGTCACTGTTTTTCTTTCCACTGAGAGCTTTATAATGTAATTCAACATTATGAGTGGCTCAGAGTGTCCTCTGAACATAACATACAGCGGTCCACCTTGCTTTTTGAAATGCCCAGCTCATGCTGGCCTGTGACTCAACTATGCATTTATCCATGGACAAGTCTCTATTTGCATCCCCCAGCTATCATTTGCTGACTTGAAAAGTTCACCGTAATGTAGGGAAATCTTCATTTTCCACCACCACTAGGTGGAAATGTTGAGACATGTTTTGACAGATAACCTGGGAAAACCTTCAAGTGGTCATTTCCCTTAATCTGAACTGCTCTCCATTTATGCACATAATCTAATTTGGCTCTGAAAAGATGCTGCTGTTTGACGACTTCCAACAAATACAGCAACTAGCTACCTGGGACTACCAGTTATGCAGAACATCAGTTCACCTGTCCTTGAACAATGCTGCCTCCCAGTCTGTTCCCACGTGCAAATTAAAGTGCTGGTGCCACGGATGGCCCCATACACTTTCTACCCGAGGTTAACGACAAAATAGCATCCCTCTCTCAATTCCATGTACCAAAGCCAACCTGACTGACAACTGAATCTTTCTTCAACATAGGTGATGAGGTAACGTCTTCCACTGCACCTGAGCACAGCAGGCTCATTTAGGGACTCAGGCCAGGTAATGTAATGCAGATAGTTTTGCCCCCCCCAACCGACACGCATACACATACGCCTTGGGATCACACTGGCCTGGGTTGCTGCTCAACCCTAAAATCCTAAAAGCCGTAGAAGCTTTCCTGAACGATGCATTCATCACCAGAGTCTCTCTTCTAGATCCATCCATCCTGTCTGATATGAGCTATTTGATGATCAGAGGGAGGGCCTTTTTTGGTCAAGGCCCCCAGTTTATAGAAAGTCCTCTCCATACAGTATTAGATTTGTGACTGCCTTTTGCTAAGTATATTTTCTCCATTGATCATTTTTTGAACTAATGCATAGGAGGTAGCCACAATTTAGTTTCCTGTTTATGCCGTAGGCTGCAGAGTAAGCCCGGCTGAACTGTGTAGACCTTATTTCTGAATAGACATGCATAGCATTATACTGTTTGCTATACTTTCCACAGGGGTTCAGCACACCACCTAGCCTTGCCTTATCAATGGTGGAGGGGAAATGCCAAGAAATTGATGCACAGCCTTACCCACCACCTCCCTCTCCCCTGGCAACATAGGCCACATTCACACCAGACATTTAAACTACAGTGACACCATTTAAACACTCATGGCTTCCCCCAAAAAATGCTGGGCGCCATAGTTTGTTAAGGGTGCTGAGAGATGTTAAGAGACCCTTATTCCCCTCCCAGAGCTACAATTCCCTACTTAAAGACCTAAAACAATGCAAAGAGTGGCAGAGAGTCTTGGCAAAGTATATCTGGCAGGGGAAAAGGCCACGGATAAAAATGAAAATTTTGATAGATAAAAAAGAAAGAGGGGGCTTTTCTCTCCCGGATCTAAGTCTATACTATGAAGCGGCCTGCATACTTTGGTTAAAAGATTGGATAAAAGTGGAGAATAGAGATCTACTGGATTTAGAAGGCTTTAATAATTGGTACGGATGGCATTCGTACCTTTGGTATGGGAAAGTGAAGGCCCACAAGAGCTTTCTAAATCATATTTTTAGAGGACCTTTATACCAATCATGGGAAAGGAATAAAAATCTCCTTGAAAGAAAGACCCCATGGTGGATCTCACCAATTGAGGCTTTAACGGTGAAGAAAACAAACATGGAGGGGAAAAACGCCACCTATGAAGAAATGTTAAGAAAAACAGACCAAGGGCCAAGACTTAGACCTTATGAAGAGATAAAAAATCTATTCACTGGGTGGTTGCAATACCACCAGGTGAATGATTTGCTAAAAGAGGACAAGAAGAAGTTGGGTTTTGATGACAAAAAATCAAAATTCAATGTAGAAGTAATAGAAGGTAAAAACAAAACCCTATCTAGAATCTATGACATACTTTTAGAGTGGTATACAAAGGACGAGGAGGTGAAGGAGGCAATGATTAAATGGGCAATTGACTTTGGTTATAACATCGATTTTGAAAGGTGGCTGGAAGTGTGGAATTGTAACATAAAGTTTACAGCATGTATGTCTCTGAGAGAAAATGTTTGGAAGATGCTATATAGGTGGTACCACACCCCTGTGAAGTTGGCCAAAATGTATAGACTAAAAGATAAGAAATGCTGGAAATGTGGGGAGGTGGAGGGTGACCTATATCATCTATGGTGGACATGCAAAAAGGTGAAAGGCTTTTGGGAATCGGTTTACAATGAGCTTAAAAGAATATTTAAATACACTTTTCCCAAAAGACCCGAAGCCTTTTTGCTGGGAATGACGGGTAAAGATATTAAGAAAGAAGATAGAACGATATTCCTCTATGCCACCACAGCAGCGAGAATTTTATTGGCACAATATTGGAAAGTGGAAACTATCCCCAATATAAATGATTGGCAAATTAAAATGATAAAATATGCTGAGCTTGATAAATTAACAGGTAAATTAAGAGACCACGATGAACAGAAATCTCTGAAAAATTGGAGTAAATACTGGAACTATATTGGAATAAATGCTTAATGTGATTGGCGGGGTCAGAACAAATACTACCAGCGTGTGAATTTAGGCCTATAGATTAAAAATCAAATACGTAATTGGAAGCAGATATTTGATACTTACCAAAAGGATGGAAGGAAGTCCAGGAGGCGGTTTCTGTGGGTGTTTTGTTTTTGTTTTTATCTTTTACTGTTTTGTGAAATAGCCAGATTAATCTATCTTTGTATAGTTAGAGAGAGGAAAAAGTTGGCTTGTATATCTTGACTCTCTTTTTTGTTACAATTTTTTCTTTTGTATTTGGTTGTATGTTTGTTATGTGTATAACCTTAATAAAAATGTATTTGGAAAAAAAAAAAGAGCTACAATTCCCAAAATTCCCTATAAAGCAGGACGCCACTCTGGGAATTGTTGCTCTGGAAAGAGAATGAGGGTCTCCTAACAACTTTCAGGACCACTAACATAGCAGCCAACTCCTAGAGGCCAAGGTCCCTTCAGCTCCCCCCCAAATTTTTTTGAGGAGGCCAGGGCCCCCAAAGTTGATGGGCATAGCCATTCAAATGGGGTGTGTGTGCCATGTCATGTGATTGATTATGGGGGGTGGGCTTACCTGTGCCCCCTCCCCACCAACTTTCATTCAAGTTGGCTCCCCTGACCCCTAATGAACTGCACAGTTCCCTGAACTCTTTGGGGGAATATATGAGTGTATCAAATGGTATCAAAGTGCTTTAAATGCAGAGCTTTTTCTGGGGGTACGCAGGGGTATGCATACCCCTAAACAGTTTGTGAATCTTTGTACTTTTGTCCATTTACTGTATTTATTTTTCCCAATTGGAACTATAAAATGGTTATTTTCTTGAGTCAAAATAAGAGTACCCCTAAACATTTTTTAAATAAAAAAGCACTGTTTAAATGTATGGTGACTTCTACATTCTTTGAGCAAGTAAATGTTCATTGTTCTTTTCCCACCTCTGAAGAATAACCCAACCTACCTAGATCCCTCACATGAACTACTGTGGAATGAGTGGTTGGATCCAGCATTATGCAGTATAATTGCATGAAGCATTAAAAAACAAACAAAAAACCTGCACCTTGTTTAATCCATTCACATTACTGTTAGGTGGCACAAAATCAAATGGACAAAAAGTGTTATTGCTTGGCATCCAACCCAAATCAAGTTAAATATTTTGATAAATTTGTACAAAGTTGTATTTCATGTGTGTTTTCCACATTTGTTGTTTAATATTATTACGTACTGTCAACTCCCTGGAACATTTCATTCTAACTGATGGCTTCTTTAAGACAGATCTTAGATATGCAGAGGGCCTTGGATATTACAAATGCCTAGGTGATTTGTTTTGCTTTTATGAAAGAAATATAATTATTGCTATCCAGGAGAAATAAACAGTGGACAACAAATGGAACTTTGATTTCACCCGAACGGAACAGTCAGAGCCCGTGTTATATTTCAGCTTGCTTTAGCAAATAATTTTTGCAGGTAACATTGCCCCCACCCCAGAGCAGCTAAATTTATTTATGACTATCACCCATTTATAGCTTCAGATCTAACTTTCCATTAGAGCAGGAACTGATCTTGCACAACAACAGACCCATCTTTACCTAAGCTTACTGACAGACTATATTCCTTGGGAGATGCCTTCAGTCAATCACAGTAATTACCCCTCAGCCTTTTTCATTATGTAAGATCCATGAATATCTATCTATCTATCTATCTATCTATCTATCTATCTATCTATCATCATCTTCTTCCAACAATCTCAAGGTGATTCTGCCCATCCCCATTTCATTCTCACTACAACCCTGTGTGGTAGGTTAGGTTCTGAGATTCCAGCCTTCTCTGATACAGGGAATGAACCTGTTGAAGACCTACACACATTTCTAAGGGAGTGAAGGCATTGAATTCAGTAAGACTTCCTTCCAAATAAACATGGATAGTGTTAAGCTGAAAGCCTTGCAGTGCCGGTGCACCATAAGGGTTTACCTGTGTCAACGTTTCTTTGCACAAATCAACATATGTCCATTACATCTTTCCCCCGCGTATTGAGGTTGCCCTGTTGCTGTGCTAGATACTGCACTACACTGTTAGACCACCACTGATGTATTGAATTTGGTGGGGCGAGAACGATGCAGGATGTTGTGAGTGAGGAATATGAAAATACAAAGCCAGCTGTTAAATAAAAGACAGAACGGAGGAGAGAGAGAGAGAAATGGAATGAGGGGAGGAAAAGGATATGAAATAGAATGATTGAATCTGATTTGCTCATTTTCTTTTGGCCACATGAGGCTATATTCACTCAAAGAGAACAAGTATTTGATTATCTCCAGTATATTCCTTTAGTGCCACCTTCAGGTTTTTTTGATCTTCTCCTGCTACAGTTCTTCTGATTCTCTGAATAAGGGCTTGTGCCAGGAGCAGGAAACCTTTTTCAGCCAGAGGGCTGCATTCCCTTCCAGGCAACCTGTGGTTTTTTTGGGGGGGGCAGGGTGGAGAACGACATGCACTGGTGGTAGGTGGGGTTAGAAGCAACAGTGGGTGGAGTAAATGATTCCGCATGAAAATAGGGACATTCTATTCCCTCTAGGATAGAATGCCCCTATTTTAACAAGGAATGTTGGAGGGTATTTTAATTAGTATTCTAATTTTACCTTTGTGCATTAGGCTTTTTTCTACACACACAAATCCAGGCAAGCAAAAGGCATTACCAGAGTTCAGAGACACATTCTGGTAAGCAAAAACATTCAAGAAAGTAGCAAAGCAGGTTTAGTGAAGGGCCCACTACCAAAATGCTCACAGGGGGTTGGGCAGATCAGGATCTGGCCCACTGGCCAGATTTTGTACTTCATCCCTGTCTCATTCTAATAATCCATCTATAACTTCTAATACACTTTATCCTTTATCCTTTCTTCTTCGTGCATAGAACAAACATCTCTTTAAATATATGTTACTCCCACATGTACTTCATTTGTTGATCTTATCTGCATTTACCTGAACTCTCCCCCATTTTACTATAAAGATGGCTCTGGGAATTCCTGGCCCATGGGAAAAACAGAGGCATGGACACAAAAATTTTCTCAAGTCCAGCTACTTTTTAAAAATCTGCACCAACACTTTGCCTAATGGCAATGTAAACGAACAAGAGAGTGAAGTTAGTGCTATGGGTAAAAGTAGTGAGAGGGGGAACCCAGACTTTTGCTCAACAAAATCTATGCAGGAGAAGAACAGATCAAGACAACTAGTTACATAATGCTGTTCTATATCTATATCTATATTGAGAGGAGGCAGAAGAATGAATGTCCTACTTTGATTAACTTTGTTAACTAAGTGTTGGGCTCAAGGTTTTCTTTAATTTTGCCTGTCTCTGGTGGAGAGGAGAACTGCCCATGTAATCTGTGCACCAACGCAAGAGATTAAACAGAAAGCCACAACACTTCCTTGCTTGAGTGTCAGAACCAGTTCTTACATAACAGCCATTGCTCGCCCAAGAAAGGAATGTTAAGCATTTGATGAAGCAAAGCCTGTTGAGATTTGTAAATAAGACATGTGTGCCAAAGCCTCATGCAGGAAAAATACTAGAATAAGCAGGTAATCAAGAATAGGAACACAATGTACAAGAATATCTACTTTATCTACTTTGCTTTTGCTATGTTTCGTTTTGGTTTTTTGATGTCCTCTAATCTGGATTAATGAGGGTATGCACAGGAAGGAGATAGCTGGCTGGTGAAAGACCCTGAGAGACTTCAGAGAAGTGTGACTAGCCCAAGGTCACCCAGCAGCTGCATGTGGAGGAGCGGAGACGCGAACCTGGTTCACCAGATTACAAGACTACCGCTCTTAACCACTACACCAGACTGGCAAGGAAGGGATGATGTCCCAGGGTGGGGAGAAGAAAGAGACACTCCCAGGTGAGAGCTGGGAGGGTCCACCCACTTCTGTGTGAGGCAAGGGTTAAGATCTACCTTTAAAAGAGAGATTTGCATTTTGTTTCCCACCTTCTCTTTTCCTTTCCCTTTTTTAAAAAAAATATTTGGTTTTTTATTGTATTCTACAATGAAAAGTTTCAATGAAGAAGAAGAGGAGGAGGAGGAGCAGCAGCAGCAGCAGCAGCAGCACAATGTTAATGTTTTACTGCAATTCTGGAAGAACATTCTTCATGTACCCAAACATGACTTTGCCTGCCAATCATATTTCACACACTGCCTTAGAGAAACAGCTTACACACCCTCACATTCCATTCACAACAGGAGGCTAAAGAACAGAATCCTGGCGCAATGCGTTACTGCAACCTTGTCTGCAAGCTGATGAAAGGTGAAAGTGGAGTTACTAATCAACCAAATCCTGTGAAGCAAGTTACACTTGTACAAAAGGTGGCAGGGGGAGGATGGTGCACAATAACAAATCCCCAACTGACGTCAGCCCAACCTCTAGAGATCATCAGATCAGTGGGTATGTTCCCCAGACAAGATGCTCCACTGATCTTCACCGCTGTTGCTCCTCACTGCTGTAATTGCATCTTTTCCCCTCTGAGAGGCAGCCCGTCGTCAGCTCTGTCCAAATCTATTGCAGAGTAGATTTGGGGGCTTGCAGGGGACTGTAGGGGGAAGAGGGGACAGTAAAGTCCCATTGTCCAAGTAGAAGTCTATTCCATTCACACCACCAGATTTCATCCAATATAAAATACCTTTCTAATAAAACTTAAACCTCTTAGTCCTGAAAAAAAGGTTATGGCTCCCCAAATGATAATGTGAACGCGTTCCAACCATTGAATATCTCAATCTGCAAGTGTTGTTTTTGAGAATTTGCCATGAAGAAAACCATATGGCATCATTTGAAAAAAAAAATCAAATTTTTCGCTCTATAAGACTCACCAGACCACAAGACGCACCTAGTTTTTGGAGGAGGAAAACAAGAAAAAAAATTTCTGAATATCAGAAGCCAGAACAGCAAGAGGGATCGATACGCAGTGAAAGCAGCAATCCCTCTTGCTGTTCTGGCTTCAGCGATAGCTGCGCAGCCTGCATTTGCTCCATAAGATGCACACACATTTCCCCTTACTTTTTAGGAGGGGAAAAGTGAGTCTTCCAGAGCAATAAATACGGTATTTTATCTATGGAGGTCTTTTGTCAATTGCCTTTATCTTCTTAAGGTAAATCTTAGAATCAGCTTTACGATGCACAGACACACACAGCTATGAGTAATTAGTCTCATTAAAGCTCTCTTTGTCTCCTGCAAAATTCCTCAGATGTTTTGCCTGAACAGGAATCTTCAAATTCACTTAAAATGTTTGTGCTTTAGGCAAAAACTGACTGGGGTGGCAACTCTACAAAGGATGGAGGCAGTTTTCTTTTGCCAGCAATGTCTTCCTCAGTACGAATTTGGACTTCACTGACACTGGTCTAGTTTTGCCACAGAATGTTTTGTATGAAGAGGATAGTCAAAATGGCCAGTGTGGTAAAGTGACTACCAGGCAGATATACTAGGATTGGGGAGAAGTGGATTTTGATTCTGAGTTGGTCATGATGAATGGTGGGTGACACACATGGGTAGCTCGGTTGGTAGACCATGAGGCCCTTAATCTCAGAGTCATGGGTTTGAGCCCCACAATGGGCAAACAGATTCCAGCATTGCAGGGGGTTGAACTAAATGACCCTCGTGGTCCCTTCCAATTCTATGAGATACCAGTGTGGCACACTTTGAAGTATGTTTACTCAAAAGTAAGTCCCACTGAGGTAAATGAAGCTCAGTCTCTAGAAATGTACATAGGATTACAGGCAGATAATCACTTCCTCTCAGTCAATTTTACCTCATAGAATTGCTGCAAGGGTAAAATGGGAAGAGGGGAGACACCAACTATGACACCTTGAAGGATAAAAACATAATGAATAAAAGAGAGTGTGTGTGGTTGTTTTAGACCACCATTAATGGGAACATTTTGTTGCAGGAATTCTGCTGAAATGAATGGAAGCAGTTTGAGAGCACAGTAGTGTTTTAACTATAAACGCTTTTGCATTGTTCCAGTTAATTTAAAAGAGACTCATGCAACAGAACTTTCTGGTGAACTATGCACTCAGTGCTTATTTATAAAGTATTTAGTTTTGTATGGAGAATTATATGCGCTGCTGCTTTAAGAACATTAGCAACAATAGCTGGGTAAGTTAGCCCACCTTAAGCAGTCAATTTGGGAATACAGTATCATTAAAAAGGACAACAAATTGCCTGTTATTGTATTTTAACTATCGCACGAGGCAGCATTCAGATTTTCTGCCAAAGTCACCAATATGACTTGAGCCATTTCTGCTGTCAATTTAAAACAAAGCCTTCAGATATTGATTTAAATATTAGGAGCGCTGCTGCATACTATAATCCAACAGTAAAAGGCACTGTGTAAAGTATTGCCATTCTTACTTCAAATTTACTTCTGTTTTCCCGTTATCTGGCATTCCCTCCAGGCTAGAGACCTTCAGATGAAAGGTTAACAGTGACATTTATGGCTACTCATTTTGTTTAGATGAATATGTAACTGCATAAAAACAGAACTGTCTAATTTCTCTATCCACTGAATAGAACAACTGTCCCCCACCATATCTCTTCTATAAGGGAAAAACACATGTTTTATCAATGCCATTCCTAGATGTGATGATAATGAGTTAGATAACCTTTAAGCAGATGTCTTGAAAGAAGTGCACAGCACATTATGCAAGTGGGTGAACTTACCAATACTGGATTAATACCGCGCATATAATAGTTCCTTTCTCGGCACTGCTGATGATTAGAAGACTGTTTTGTATGCAGCAACCACTCTTGAAGTACGTAAAATGTGATTTTTAGTTCCATCTTCCATCATGAGAACAATGGTTTGAAATTGAAAGCCACATGAAGTTCAGGTCTGGGCTTTTTCTGAAAATAAAATAAAAGCTTGTTTGTTTCTCTCCTTGGAAGTCAATTATAGAGCTTTTTAAAGATCTAGGTTAGAACTAGATCTAGCAAATTTATGTTACAGTAAGTAAAACATGAGGACAAAATTCTTGATTGTAAGAGGAATTGAACGATAGAACTAACTATGTAAAGGGGTGGTGGGCTTCCCCTTGCCAGAGGTCTTCAAACAAAGGCAGGATAGCCAACTCAAGGGCCATTAAAGAAATATTATACCACTTTAAGCAGTCATGGCTTCCCCAAAGAATTCTGCGAAGTGTAGTTAAGGGTGCTGAGATTTGTTAAGGGACTCCCTATTCTCCTCACAGAGCTACGATTTTCAGAGCCGTTTAACAATCAATCCTTTTTCACAAGGAACTGAGGGAAATAATGTGCTGCAAATGTGCTTTAAAGGGTATATACACAGCTAGAAAATTCAAATTGAAAGGGGAAGAGCTCAAAGCAGTTTTGAGTTAACTCAGGATCAAATATCAGACACTTGAAGGGCATTTATTGGAAGATGTTTAAAAGCGTCTCATAATGATAGCAATACAAGGCGAACAGCACCTTTTCTTTTCTTTTTGTTTTAAGCAAAGGAGTTTGTGCCTGGGGCCTGCACAAACCTGCTGGCCCAATAAATAGGTCTGTTTCAGTTGTTTACAACAAGAGTAATTACACTAAAGAAGAGAGTGTCAAAACCGGTGAGCTGGCAAATAACAGCACATCACATAGGGTCAAACTGTGTGTGGGAAGAGAAAAATGACACACACACACTGGTAAAAGCCAGACATATGAATTTCCCATATAGTTTTGATCTGATGTCTGTCAGCTCTTTGAGTGGGATAGGCCAGACATGGGGAACATGTCTTCAGGTGTTTCTGGACTGCAGTTCCCACCATCCCTGGCTATTGGTCATGGTTGCCGAGGATGATGGGAGTTGGAGTCTAACTAATATCTAGAGGGCCACACATCCCCCATCCTTGAGACAGACAAATGACTACTGAGGGTTGCTACTGGATGTCCTTTATATTGGGCTGAAAATAAGAAAATGAATGAGCACTATCTGATAAGAAGAGGTGAGGCTCAGGGTAAAGCTCTCAGCACTATAAAGTTAATCTGCAAAGCCAGAGCATCCATCACAGTGTGGTTCAAAGCTAGCCCAAGGCATACTGAGGTAGAAAATTCAAATGACTCTTCTGCACTTTTGCACATTGTAAAAATATATTTATACTGAATAACTTACAGTCTGCCTCTCTTGAATGATTCCCCCTCCTCCCCCAAAAATATAACCTAATACTGCCTGAAGCAGCCCCCTCACTTTATCTAACGGCATCAACCTCAGTTTGGGAGTCCAGCATAAAAATAAAGGGCAGCAAGTTGTCAGTTATTTATACAGAGAGAGACATTATTGTGTGCGAGATCATAGTTGCCAATGAAATAAACAGTGAGGCAGAGGCTTCAGCCTCAAGGAGAGCTTACTCTGAAAACTCCTATCTCCCTTTGAAAATTAGTCTCCTTTTGATCACCCAGACTAAGAAAAGGCAATGACAGTTATTCTTTCAAGTTAGATAAACCAGCTCTATGTGATTTTTATGAAGATGTCCCCCTATTCTCCAAAGAGAAAAGCTTCTGTTAAGAAGATAAAGGAAGACACTCACTTTTGTGGAAACACAGTCATACCTGGCTTGCTAGAACATCAACTGCTGTTTTGTTATTACAGTTCTAATGAACGGCTTCATTACAGAACCACATTTTAATTGGTAAATATTTTCTTGTCGAGAATAGGACCAGCATACCTTTGTTGTGCATGGTTACTACTATAGTTGCAAGTCCAGGCAACTACTCTGGGTTAGGACTAGGTGGATGGGGTCATAAATATTCACCAGAGATTTTAATGGGATTAATGTTTTTTGTAATGGGCAAAAAGCAGATGGCCCAACCCTTGTGGCTCTTTCTCCCTTTCAACCTCAGTTGCAAGAGAGTTAAATCATCCCAGACCTTTGTCCTCTCCTCTCCCACTCTCTGTGGGTGACTGGAGAAGTAATCCTTGCTTGCTGGTGCCTGACCTCCTGGTCAACAAGACCTGACAGGCTTGACAGGACTCCACCCACTGACGCCTCCAGGCAATGGAGGAAGTGTCCTCATCACCATGGCAAGGGAGATGCTCACCTCCCTGCCACCTTGTCCCCATCTAGCCTTATCTGTGGTTCTGTTGAGGCAACAACTAGGACACTATTGGGGCCATTGGCCCAGCCCCTCTGGAGTGGCAGAGGACTTCATCCCAGGTAGCAGGCAGGGAGCATTGTTTAGGGGAAGAGATAATAGCTCAGTGGTAGAGCACATAACTTGCACGCAAAATTTCCAAGAGTCAAGTCATTGGCACCTCCATTTTAAAATATCAGGCCGCAGGTGATGGGAAGACTTTTCTCTGCTGAGGCACTGGAGAGCTGCTGCCTATAAGTGGAGACCATACTGGGCTATATGGACAAAAGGTGTAAGGCTGCAATCCTATCCCCACTTTCCTAGGAGTAGGATTGAATTATAAAGCACCTCCATATGTTACTCTGGCTGAATCTTGACACAGCCAAGAAGGCGTTCAGTTAAACACATTGTAAACTTCAGACAAGGAAGTTCCATTGGTGAAAAATGGAACTCCATAGCGTCATCTGGTGTCATGGTGTTATAACGCATATAAAGCACTTTATCTTTACACATGTAGCTGAGTCGTCTGACAGAGGAGCCCCAGTGTCTTTCAGTTTCTATTTGTCTACATATCTACAATGGTGAGGAGAAAGGAAAGGAAGAAGGAAGTGTTATAAATACTGCAAACCACCCTGAGCCAATATGGTATATAATAAATTCAATCAAATGATTAAATTCCTTGTGTTGATGTTATTCTGGTCAAGTTGCATATGGACTTGCACACCGAAAGTAAATTGAAGGCACAGACTCTTACCAGATGCATGGAAGGAGGAGAGGATCCAGAGGAATTTGTATTGAGTCATGTTTGGTGGCAGGTTATAGCAGGATTAATGGCTATTCCAGCAACAGCAGGAAGAATGGGATTTACAGGCCTTCTTTTCCCTGTTGGTAATTCAATGACAGCAATGGGCAGCCTAACATTAGATGAGGAGCCTATGTTTTAACTTGGGACATTCTTTGATTTTTGAACACCTGATACTGTACTGTCCTATCTCGGCATTTCGCTCTTACATGGTAGAACACTTGGGGGTTTTTTGGCAGTGGACCTGCTTTTTCATTCACATTTATGCTTAAAAAACATCACCTGACTCCACCTCCAAATTATGTAAGATGATGACATAACTTTATAGGGCTTGGTTCAGCTAAACATCCTGATGACATGGCTCATCACATTATCTGTGATACTTTATGCAGAGCTGTAAAGAAATCAGCTGATTCTGTAATATGGCAAAATGATGTTTTTGTTATAGTTAGAAGCTTATGAAACTTGGTCCCCACCATTTCAAAATCTCGGTTGACTTAACTTTCCATGGTTACAAAGTCTCACAGATTTCAGAGAGGTCTACTTCCAAGTGAGCATGCATAAGATCATAGTCTCAAGGTGCAATTCTTTGTACACATGAGAATAAATGTTGCTGGGCTCAGTGCTCTTTGGGGCAAGAGGAGCTATTTTAATCAGGAATGCAGCATGGGGAGAAATGATTAAATCCCCCTCCCCACGGTCCCAGTCTTGATTTCCCAGACACAGCTGCAATTTAAATGTGGAAATGCTAGTAGCGATCAAATAATTAACATCCAGTTGAGCCGTAAGAGGCGGGGAAAGTGCAATACCCCATCACAGTAAGTGTGAACTCAAAGACACATAGCCAAATTCTGGATTTTGGTGTGGCAGACATGTTTTCATTGTTTTCATATCCCCTTTATGTGTAAATGCCCAAACCAAACAATGCTACTCAGTAATCTTTGGCCAATTTGAAATATTTGGCTCAAACATTTCAGTAGCTGAGAAACCTTAAAATGCTCACTCAGGAAATGTAGCTGCTCTATTTAATTAATTAGTAAATGACTAGAATATCAAGTAGATCAATAATTTTATTGCAATTTGTGCATTTATCAATAGTTCCAGCAATAAAATGGTTAAACTTTCCCATCCACCTCAATTATTCAGGTCCTACAACTCCCATGGGAAAAGACAACACTAAGCAAACGGTGTATATCCTTAAAGTTCTTGCTCATCAATTTATATCACTACAATGAGCTCAAGACATAACATTTCCCCTTCATGGAGTCAATAATTAATGATCCCTCGACTCCAGAGTGCTATGGTTTTAACCCCAGATTACTCAGTCAAGAAAGACAGAAACTGCAGCTATTTACAAAAGTGGCATACCTTCCTCTGACAGACATGCTTACAGTGGATCACAAAACCACCTCAGAGCATGAGGTGAAACATTGCACAGAGGGGTCAAATCTATGCCATATTCATGATCAATAGTTGTGCAAAATTACTGTACAGATGTCACAGAGGTGTAAATCTGAATTTGAAAATGTTGCCTATGCTTTGGAGGGATGCATATATTAATGTCATTTATTGGTTGTGTTGGAACATTCATTCATTCATTCATTCATTCACTTAATGGATTTATGTACCACCTTTCTGCCATGGCACCCAAGGTGGTTTGCAATTTCAAAACACTAAAACAAATACATTATCTAGAAGGCTGACAGTACTCTCATGCCAGCTGGGAGCGGGTAGTGCAGTGGTGTAAACCACTGAGCCTCTTGGGCTTGCTGATCAGAAGGTCAGCAGTTCAAATTCGCGTGATGGAGTGAGCTCCCGTTGCTCTGTCCCAGCTTCTGCCAACCTAGAAGTTCGAAAGCACACCAGTGCAAGTAGATAAATAGGTACCACTGCAGCAGGAAAGTAACAGCATTTCCATGTGCTCTGGCTTTAGTCATGGTGTCCTATTGCACCAGAAGCTGTTTAGTCATGCTGGCCACATGACCTGGAAAGACTACACCCAAGAGTCACCTTTGACAGGACTTAACCATCCATGGATCATTTATCTTTACCCTTTTTTACTCTCGTGCCAGCTGGCGGCGCTTCTGCCTTCCCTAAGGGCATGCTGGTCTTAAGCAGCCTGAAGGAAGGGTAGGGCAGGGGCTGTCCCAACTGTTCTTTCAGACCATTGATGCTTCTGTCAAGAGCTGATGGTCTGTGTACTGACACTGGTCAATAGGAAGTCCTATGAACAGCATTTCGCAGTTCCCTATGTGCTGTCTGACAAGCAATTTCCACAGAACATGTGAGCCTTGCAAATCACAGCACAGGAAGTTATTGTGATGTAAGGTCTAGCGCCGAGGAAGTTCCCTCTCTGCGAGAAGCGAAGTTACAGGGAACCAGGCAGAGGGCCTTCTCGGTAGTGGCACCTGCCCTGTGGAACACTCTCCCACCAGATGTCAAAGGAAGAAACAACTACCAGACTTTTAGAAGACATCTGAAGGCAGCCCTGTTTAGGGAAGCTTTTAATATCTGAAGGACTATTGTATTTTAATATTTTGTTGGAAGCCGCCTAGCGTGGCTGGGGAAACCCAGCCAGATGGGTGGGGTATAAATAATAAATCATCATCATCATTTAAGGTAGTCAATATTACATTATTCCTATGCCATGACTAGCTTCTGATAAAGATACTGATCGTATTGCTTATTCACACTGAGCATATGGGAGAGCATCTTCCACATTTCCACATGGTTGTATGAATGCTAATAGTCTGCAGCTGCAGGAGGGGACTTTAGATACACAACTGTCTACATTGTGAAGGTGGCAAAAAAAAAGGTTTACTCAGGCACTTCCAAGAACAAGAAGCATGCAATGAGGCATTAGCCATGGTTATGGAATGCCATTCAGTCAGATAATTGAACATTTAATACAATGTGGCCATGGAATCAGATGGAATGTCAGACCAGCCTACTTGATAATGCTGGGCCCTTAGCCTTTCTCTTTCCAACCAGCTTAGGAAGGGAAGCCCATCTTGTATAAGATATGATGGAGAAGATAAAGAGTTCAATACATGTTTGCAACACACATCTCACATCTGATTGTAGCAGAATGCCTTCAAAACGACAGTGAGCACCTGTTTCGACATCAGTGTTGAATATGTGCATGGTGGGAGAAGCGTTTTTGCTCAAAAACATGCTTAGAAGTGAAATATTAGCAAGAGTTGTGGATACTCCAGTGGTTGTGTTATATTATGGACTCTCCATTGGCCTTCAGAGGGAGCAGTTGCTGGGGAAAGAGTCAAGTGTGTAAAAGTATAGAATATGTAATCTGCAAGCTTGTGCACAATAGTGTCTGTTTTTAACCCTTTTTAATTTTGCAACTATAACAGAAAAGTAAGATGTAAAACCATTGCTTGCTGATTTAACAGTAAGGCTATTCTATCCGTTCTATCTTAAACATATAGATTAACATAAGCAATTCATATGCCCAATTGGCATCCATACAACATTGATAATTATAAGCCATGAGTTCAAATGTGGAAAGGGCAGTGAGATATTCAGATCAGTGAGAAGTCAGTGGTGGGCATTTGTCCTTCCAGCCTTGCAATATAGATCTTTTTGCCACTGCTTTTTATGTCCATCTGTTAGCCCCACCCACCTGCACCACAGGAATGTAATTTAAGAGTGTGGTTCATATTAGGACTGCAGGTATCAAGTCTATGCCAGCATCAATATACCTCAAATTTTCGGAACAGGTTCTGTTACAATAGAATGAGTTGTGTAAACAAATATTGAGAACAAAAAGCAAACGGTTCAGAATAATATGTTCAGAATTTGTACGGTATGTCAAGGAAAAAAGCATTGAAGATATGCTTGTGAAAACTGGAAATTCAGACTAGCCAACTCGGGTCCAATGCAGTACTTTACCTCAAGAGTGAGACCTTAAAACCACACACAATGAAGCAGACATTATTACATTAGAGCAAGTGATATATGGTACTACTGTGTGTCACCACAAACATATCCGGGTGATTTCAGATGAATGGTGTTTTTATTTGCTAATGTACTACCACTGGAACTTTAATATGTCAGGGAAAGGAACTATGGAAGCAGCAGGCAATGGGAAACAATTCTGTGACATAGGTCAAACTGCAGAAAAATTAAAGATAAGTCTGTGAGTGGTCCATGCTGTAGCTGGCTGGGGCACCGTGACACAAGGATCCAAAAGGAGTTATGATTCAGAAGTTGAAACAAAAGTCCAGACTTCAAAGTGTGGAAATGGGTGGACTAAATTTGTAAGATATTCTCATTGAGGATACAACACTGGCTATGAAGTGCTATGGCCACATTCATGGATGGAAAACCTTTTTTTTTAGCCCAAAGTCTGAATTCTCTTCTGGGCAGCCTTCCTAGAACTACATGGCAGTAGTGGGCAGTGTAAGTGGAAAAAGTGAGAGAAACAAATGCAAATTTCATTTTTGTTCAGTATTTTATCTTTGTACAACCTCCCCATGTTTCTACAGTGCCCATGATGCAGTGCCCATTTTTCCTTTCTGATACCCATACCTATTCCAGCCTTTCTGTCAAATCTCTCCTCCCATCCCCTTTCCCCTGACCACATCCTAGGTTTCTTGTGCATTCCTATGAATGCTGATCAGAATAACTCTTATAACAGTTTTTAACTTTCCTAAATTAATACTAGTATCAACACACTGTTTATTGAATATTTTAGTATATACCAGTAAGCTAATTCCCTTTTGATATAACAACATTGACTTCTGACTTATCTCTGTGATCTGTGTTAACTGTTGGGAGTGTCAAATTCTGGTCTCAGTGCCAAAAGATCCCTAGAATTAAGTGTCGGGATTACATGAGGAAATTGCAGGGTGGCACGTAGACTGCACATTTAACAATACATCCAGCTCCAAAGCAGTATTAGAACTCTTCAAGTGTTAACTGCATTCTACACCACCTTACCATATCAACTGGTGTAAATGTTCTACAGTTAAAACTCTCTTGTACATTTCTGTGCCACAGCTAGGAAAATCATGGGTTGGATCCAAGCTAAAGTTGACTTAGATTAGACCCATTTAAATTAATGGGCCTAAGTTACAGTGCAATTATAACCATGACTACCTGAAAGCAAAATAATAAACAGGAACAAAAACAGAAGCTCTATTAAATGGAGCTAAGATTCAAGCCCATGTCGTCCATTCATTTCAATGGGTCTGTGCAGTATATAAACTAACTTTGGCTAGAACTCCATGACAGCTGCTCTAATGAGCACACACTTGCAGCAGCATACCCTTTATCTGGAGAAGAGGGTGAAGATGAAATTGCTTATCTGCACTACTTTGACATTCACAAGTCGAAATGTGAATTCCCTTTATGTCCTAGTTGTTTAATATGAATTCTAACTACTGTTGTTGACTGAATTGGTTTTTTTAATCTGAAGGATCTAAAAATAAATACCACCACTTGCATAAGCATTTACCAAAACATTGCAGCCAAATATTTCAAACTGCCGATTCTGGCACCTACACACCTATAAAACCATGCTTGGCACACCAAAATTCCAGGTTGGCCTCTTCAGCACCCAGGCTAAACATGAATGGAGAGATACAAGTAAAAACAACATGCATGTTTTGCAAGCTTTCATTTCATTATCTGGAAAGACCCTAAGGAACTTGCAGTTGATGAAGTTCCTGAAACAAGCTAGAACAGGTTACTTGGAACTTCCAAAGCTTTTCACCGATGGGGAGGGATGGGACTGGAAAGGCTGTTTGTTCAGTTCTCCAAGTGAGCCAACAGGATGGCTGTGTTTGTTGCAAAGTATGTTCCCGCCTTGACCTACTTCCGACATAATATATACCTGGCTCTGCAGTTGGAATTTTCTCATTAATCAGTGAATAGCATGACATCTGCCCAATGGAAAAACCTTGCAATAATGTGCAAGGTTTGTAGATTGTAGTTCCATTGTCTCTTTCTTTTACGAGAATGACACTAAAATCCCCCTCTATAATTTCAGCAAACAAAACAAAGCATTCCCATGCACATGTGCACATATCAACACCAGCTGGACTAGAAAAATGTCTGTTTGGTGATATGCATAGCATTGCATGAAAACATCAGTTACCATATTTGCTTCTCCATTCATTCAAAGGGTCTCTAGTGCCTAAGCAGATGGAAGAGACAGTGGCTACTTACTACAGCTGTGTGCTTCAAGAATACGTCGTCCGTACCACTGTCACAAAATATTTCAAGAGCAAGTCTCACTAAACTGGATGAGACCAGCTTGGAGTAAAGCAGACTAAGACCAGACTGCATACAATTAATTAGTGTTGCCCCAGCTGTGCTACCTAAGGTTATCTGTCACATTCTGCTTACGGAAGAGCCAGTATGTGGGAAAACTGGAAGCTACCACTTCAGAAAAAAGCAAGTTCACCTGATGGTTAGCATTTTTACACCAGGCTTTCACACTGGTTCATGTCACTTTAAAGCAGTTAATGGGGATTCAAAGGTAAGCACACACTTGGGTTGAAAACCAAGGGTGTTTTGCTTTTCTCCTGCCACAAGCCATGGTTCGTGGTTTGTCTAAGGAAACCACATACTGTAACCAAGGTCTTTCATGGCAGAAATAAACCACAAACTTGAGTTCAGGAACAGCAGACAAGCAAAGCATGTTCACCTTTAAATCATGGCTAAACTTTATGGCTCAAGTGACATGCCAATGCTTCCAGCGTATGAATATTTGATTTGAAAAAGGACTGCCACATAGTTAAAAGAAATCTTGATTTAACTGTGTGAGTATTAACCAATGAAGCCTGCATATAGTTTTGAAGGTGGGAGGGATGCATACTTTGTTCTTAAATGATGCATGCGTCATAGCAGGCATCCTCTTGGTAGAGGCATTCCTTCTTGAATGAGAGGAAAGGGACGAAATGAGTGATTATGTCTCACAATCAAGCCTGAGAAATCTACAGCTTTCCAGATGTTACTGAACTACAACCTTCATCATCCCTGACCACTGGCCATGTTGGCTGGGACTGATAGTCTAACAACATCTGGTGGGTCACACTTTTTTTACCTTTGCTCCAATGATCAACTAAACATGGCATACACACTTAATGGAATGGTAATGGCCTCTCTGACACAGATAATGTTGAAGAAGGGTTAAACAAATGCATGGAGGAAAGTTGTAAGTCAGCCTTCTAAGTAAGCCCAAAAAAGCTACTGGCTTGCTAAAAGATTTGCAGCCTGCATTTCCATGCTGTCAACAGAGGAGGAAAAGCTTTCATTGGTATAGAAACATAGGCAGGCCTCTAAACAATGCTCTGTTCCGCCTCTACACCTAACAGAGAACCGTAACTGACAGTTACAAGCAGGATGAAGCTTTCTGACCATTTCCTGCCACCCCTCAGAGGGCTAGTACAAAACATTTATTAACGTTTGTCAATTTACATACAATACTAATATATGATCAAGTATTAAGATTTCAATTAATACTCTTAAAATGGGGCTCAGTTTGAGGTGGGTCCCCCCCCCATTGTTTGTATGTACCATAAATGCAAAGAAAGAAGCACAAGAACAAAGAGAAACAAAATGAAATATGGTAAGGAAAGATGGTGCAGAAAGCGTCAACGGGCAAAGGAAAAAAAAGGAACCAGCTCAGAGGTGCAAAGGAATGGAAGCCAGAGAAGAAAAATCTCCTGGTGACATCTCTTGACCACATTTAAGCAAATGCTCATGAAATATCAGCAGCTCATGAGCTTTATCAATGAAATGTTATAGATCTAAAATTTGTTAAAGGAGTTGCAGCCAGAAAATTTGTAAAGGTGGGAGTTCTTCCAAATTATAAAACCGCTGCCAGCTCTCAATGATTTTAGTTGGACAATTATCCTACAAATTAACTACTAATTCTAGCTTCTCCCCCTCCCTCTTCCATCTCCCATCTACCCCTTCCCATGGCACCTTAATGACCATAAGTAAAGCATGATCTTGCTTCCAAACCTTTTGGAAAGCAAGCTTAGTGGCAAGGGAAACATTCTTCACAGAGAGGAAAGGGCTTTCTTATCCTCTTGGGCAGCCCAGCCACCAATCCCAATTTTGAAAGGGCACACATTTTTACTCCACCCCACCCTGATTTGCAAATGTTACTCACTGACATAAATCCAAATGTAAATCCAAGCAAAACTATACATTTATTCCAGAATAGCTAAGAATATTCCTATTATACAAATACAGTATAAATTCAAGTCACACAATAAAAAAGTACAAACTCCATTACTGAATAAATATATCTAGCTATTTCATTTTAATTGGAAATTAAAGAGGGTAGCTTTTACCTTGAAAACCTTGAATGTTTGACCCAGCAAACCATACATACAAACTTAGTATAAATACATTTTTACATAATACCAGAGTAAACCCATTATTAATGATGAGAAAACATCTAAAGAACAGAATGTGATAAAATAAACCTGCTGGTGCACTGTCAGAAGACAGGCAGCAAGCATGTAAATTCATTAAAAGAACAAGACCACAAATCAAGGCCATTCTTATGGAGCGATTTAACCATGTCTTAACATTCTAAACCAGATAATACTAAAAAGAAAAAAGATGGCACTAACCAGGCAATAAAATGAAAAGCCAGCTTACACTAATCAACAACTGAACACAGAAGAGTCACAATTGCTCTCTGTATCATTCTTGAAAAAGCCTTGTTCCAATTGTCTGAAGAAATCCTGCTCTGCAGAGTGGTCAATTCACTTTAAAACTTGCGACTTAAAAGTTAACTGCATGTTGTTGTTTTAGGCAGCTGAATGTTCTTTGCTTTCATTTAATGAGGAAGAGTGGGAAGTCAGTGCACTAACACACATTCCCCCCCATTGTTAGAATGTATGTAGGTTTCAAAATGCAGCATAAAACTACTGTTAAACCATAAGCCATATTAGCACAGAAACCCTAACAAACCTCTTACTAACTTATTTTTGGCGATAAGTCAGAGGTAACAGGTTAAAAAATGTTGTGCAAAAAGGAAAAAAAAAAAACCAACCCTTATAGAAAGGAAAGAGTGTACTGGAAATGGAACAAACATATACAAAAGAACAGAATGGTAAATAACCAAGATCTGAAGGTATATACACAAAGCACTCATTGCAAATCTCAGTCTAGGTTTGTTCCCCTTCACGTTCTTGCTCAGCTTAGGGCACAAATGCTGGATGGAGAACAATAAGGCACCAGGACAGCAGCCAACTGATGCTGTGCCCATCTCAGGAGCAGGCATTCTGCTCAATGTACATCTTCGACAGAGATACGGCCATGGATTTGGCCAGCTCCTCGTCCCTCCTGCGCTGCACCTGAGTCTGCCGGCACCATTCCTCATACTCCGGATTGGGGCACTGGCGATCGAGCACAGCGTCGTAATGCCCATTGCTAAGCCAGCTCAGCCAGATGCTGCGCCGGCTGGGGTCCTCGGGCCCCAGGTAGTGGACCATGGTGGAGACGGTGGGGCTCTCGGGCCGACCGCCGGTGGTGAGGTGGATGTTGACATTCAGCATCTGTCCCATGGCCAGCAACTCCGGGTAGCCGGCCCAGGCGCCGTCCTGGGCGGCGTTGATGAGGAACTCGCCCACATCGCCCTCGATGATGGGGCTGAAGTGGTCCAGGTGGTCGGCGATGTAGTGCACCGTCTGCTCTCGGAGCTCGCCGTGCAGCCGCTGGTCCCCGTTGACGGCCTTGCAGACGGCGCGGTACAAGCAGTTGCCGTCGGGGATGATGTGGAAGCGGAAGCGGTCCTTGTGCCGAAGGTACTTGTCCTGCTTCTCCACCTCGGCCAGGTAAAGCGCCAGCTTCTCGCAGCGCTCCGTCGGGCGCACCTGGTAGGGGCTCTCCTCCTCGGCGGCGGCCTCCAGCTCGGCCTCCCGCCGGCAACCGCCATGCTCCAAGACCCCGGCGGCGGCGGAGGGCGCCTGGCAGGCGGGACGGACCTCAACGGCGACGCCCGGGTAGCCACTGGCGGCGGCGGCGGCAGCAGCAGCAGCAGCCGCAGCCGCCGCCTGCATGGCCTGGCAATGCTCGCTGAAGCGGAGGCCGTGGTTGCTGGGCTCCTGCTGCAAGCCGGGCTGGGCGGCGGCGGCAACGGCCGCGCTGGCATCGCCCCCGCCGCCGGTTTCCAGCAGCAGCCACTGGTGGGCGTGCGCCGCGGCCGCCGCCGGGCCCAGCTCGGCCGCCACGACGACGGGCTCCGGGCGCGGCACCAGCCGGATGGGCACGACCCTTTCCAACGGCCTGCGGCGGATCATCTGCGCGCCGGGGCTGTAGCACTGTTGCGCCGGCTGGTGCTGCGCCGGCTTCCTCTGCCCGGGCCCCGCCGGGGGCAGCAGCTCCAGGCAAGAGAAGGCGGGCATGGCGGCGGCTGCTCCCGCTCCGACGACGGCGCTCGAAGTCACTCCTCCTCCGCCTCCTCCAACCGAGTCGCTCTCGACTCCCACCGGACCTTGTCCCGAGGGCTCCGGCGAAGGCGAGACTTTGAAGACGACGCCCGTCGGCCCGCTCGCTGCGCTGTTCGCCGCTGCTGTGGCTGCGGTCGCCGGGTAGTGAGTGACGATGGTGCTGTAGAGCTGCATCCTCGGCCCTTTATAGGCGGCGGCGGCCGTAACAGCAGCCCGGGGAAGGCCGCAGGGGCCGGGCCAGGGAGCGACCACGGGGCCCGCCGCCGCCGCCCCTCCTCCTCCTCGCAGAAAGCCAGAAAGGATGAGGCGCCAGAGTAAAAATAAACACGGGCATCACCCTCGTGTCGTCACCGGCCTGCAACTGCCGCCCCTCTGCCCTTGCTCCTCACAGAGGCCGCGCCGGAGCCCCAAGGCAGCCGCCCCCACTCCCTTCCCCCTCAGGCCGCGCCGGAGCGGGAATTCCTTCTGCGCCACAGCTCCGGGCGGGTTCCCTCCTCCTCTCTCTCTCTCTCTCCTAGGCCTAAAGCCTCCTGGAAGGTACTAGAGGCCTTGTCGCTCACTCGCGCGGGGGGGAGGAGGCCGGGCCTTGTTTACTTCCCTCCCTTCAGCACGTTGGAAGACACACGTCGTCAAGGCGCGAGCGAGGGGGCGTGGCTTGGCGCTGCGCTCTATGGCTCCGCCGCTGCGACGCCGTGGGACGACAATTTGAAAAATGAAAATAAAGCCTTTTGCGCATGCGTGACTGTCTTACCCTCTGCTTGGGTCAGTCAGTCTGTCAGCGACGTTACCCCGTCCGTGGTCATGGTTCAGTGCGTACCTAGCTGTACTCAAATGTTAGGAGTCTCATCGAGTAATAAAGATCTTTATTAGGAATTGGTGGTACCCGTTGGTGCAAGCGTGGCTTATATTTGAAATGCATAAGCATTTCACGTTTCATATTCTTTAAATAAGTGAATTAAATAGCATCGCGGTCTATTTAAGACAGTGGCTCTTAATTAACATTCAGTCAATGCATATTCAGTGCACATGGCTCATCCACACACAACTACAGTGCCCATCACCCTTAATAAAATACAACCCCCAGGATTCTTTGGTGGAAGCAATGTGCATGAAACGTCCTTTAAATGTATGGTTTTGGATCGTCCCTCAGTTTTATCGTGGGATGGGTACTCCTTATCCATGCATTTTTTCCACAGCATCTGCATGACGTTGGCATCAAAATGCCAGCTTGGCATTTATCATTTCTGCCAGATTTATCATTTCTGTTAAAAATAAGTTAAGCTAAAAAAGATAACACCTGCTCTAATTACTTGTTTGCAATATTTGAACAACCCATTAATAATACAGTGGTACCTCGGGTTAAGTACTTAATTCGTTCTTAACCTGAGACTGTTCTTAACTTGAAGCACCACTTTAGCTAATGGGGCCTTCCGCTGCCGCCATGCCACTGGAGCATGATTTCTGTTCTCATCCTGAAGCAAAGTTCTTAACCTGAAGCACTATTTCTGGGTTAGTGGAGTCTGTAACCTGAAGCATATGTAACCCGAGGTACTACTGTATTAAGCATCTGTTTGGAAGCACCGTGAAATTACTTAGCTCCACTGGCTGAAATTTAATACAGCAGTGAGCAAGCTTTTGAATTTGGGCATGATATCAAAGCCCCAAAGTCTTCAGATTGGTAGTAGTCATAGGTAAAATCAATCACTACACAAACTTGCTTCTAAGCCAGCAGTCACCAGTCTTTTTGGACCAGTGGGTCCATCTCAGACATCCTCTGGGTGCCAGTCACAAAATGGCGGCCATGGGGGGGGGCATAACATAACACATAATGAGACTGTACAGTCATGGTGAAACTTTCCCCACAGTTGTATTTCCATACTACAGAAGACTTTAACTGGTGAATTTCTACCTACTTAAAGGCACAGGAACCTTCTTTTCCCACAATGCCAACCCTAACCTTTAGCTCATGGATAGGCAAGCTAATGCCCGGGGGCTGGATCTGGCCCAATCGCCTTCTCAATCCAGCATGCGGACGGTCCGGGAATCAGCATGTTTTTACATGAGTAGAATGTGCCCTTTTATTTCAAATGCACCTCTGAGTTATTTGTGGGCTAAAGGAATTCATTCATATATTTTTTTCAAAATATAGTCTGGCTCCCGACAAGGTCTGAGGGACAGTGGACCAGCCCCCTGCTGAAAAAGTTTGCTGACCCCTGCTGTAGCTCTTACACAACAGGAGGCATGCCCAAGCCTCAAGCCTCTGGCTTTTGCATGGAGGAGAGATTATGTAACAGCCAGCTCATATTTCCTGTGGGGGAGAGAGCAGGCAAAAGAGAAAGGGGGTGCCTTTCTCCAGTTCAGGTTTTAGCTCCACCCATTGCTGCTCTGACATTTCCCACCCCTACTCTTGATTTCCCCAGCCTCAGATGAATGTCCCTCCCAGCCCTGCCATTAAAATAAATCCATGGGGGAAAGGGCACTCGCACTATCTTAATCCATATACGAATTAATAGCCAATGATTCTTAGGGTTACATGTAGCACCCAGTATTATATTACTTATCAACACAATAAGCCTACAAAGGGTGCCTTGACAGACTGGCCACCAAGCTAGAGTTTAGCTCTGTCCTTGAAGAACCATTCCTTAAGTGACAACAACAGTGGAATGATATTGATGTGAATATTTAAGTTTCCATTCTAGTGATTCATAGTTACCTTAACTGCCTCTGTGGTGTTCATGAATCAAGTTACAGCTTTTAACACACCAATATATTAATAGACATTTACCTAAATCACTTGTGATCAGAAACAGGTGCCATGCAGAGTGCAACCCGATTCTGATCTGACATAAACTAGTTGACCAATTATTTTTTGTTCACAGAAAGAGCGGGCGCAAACATTTTAATCCCTTTAACTGCTGAATTAGAACCAGATATTGACATAAAGTCATCTTCCTTGAAAGACAAGTCATGCATTACTGAGGGAGAGACATAAGGATTAAATATTATATATATATTATTATATATAATTACATTATATGATAAAATTATATATATTCAAAATTAAGATTTTAAAATTATATTCATTTTACTGTTTACAATGGTTTTCCCATGCCATCTCACAAATCTTCCGTTGTCCTAGAATGCAGCTGAATCAGAACAACACATATAGATCAGAATTCTGAAATGCAGAATTACAGAGTAAACCTATGCATATTTATTCAGTACTGAGACCCACTGCATTCAATGAGACTCCCATTGCTTGTAAGCATGCACAGGATTGCACCCTAAATCCCTGATTTATGTAACAAGATCCCCAGTCTTTATATACCCACTGAACAACCAAATGTCTATTGAGTAACCGGATTTGGAATTATGGATGTGGGAGGTAATTCTACAATTATTAACAACCCTGAAGTTGCTTTTGTTAAAAAAAGAAGTTCAGCCTCCTATCACTAAAATGATCTTAAGACTGGATGTTCAAGTTGTTGCTGTACTGGGACAAAGGCAAAGAGAAAGGAGATCAGGCTCTAGTGGTAGGTAGTTTGATGATTTGCAGATGATCAGCAAGGTTTTCTTACTTCCAGTAATTTTCCAACAGCAAGTAAAACTGAATGAAGAAGAAAAAAATCTCTGCTGTTGCTCACCTTGTGCTAATAGCTTATCTCTTAGCAGGAGCAGCCAACACCCTTCAGATGTTTCTGGACTATAAATCCCATTATCTCTGGCCACTGGCCATGCTCCCTCTGGTTGATGGGAGTTGTAGTGCCACAATGGTTACAGCTGTGGCCATACTTGTAAAAGAAGACTATTAATTTGAACAGATCTTAGTGCAACTCTTCTGACCACATTGTGACTTTTGCTTTGGAGTAACTCAAGATTCACATTTGTATTTGTACAGCTTAAGGGGCACAGTAGGTAATTGATGCCACTCCCCTCCTTACCTACTGTTCCACATTCCTTAGATTTCTGAACCTGGTGGTCCTAACGAAAGGAAACAGAGCAGATTTCGCAAGTCTGGAGGCTGCCCACCTCTAACCCAGGAGGAACCAAAGATGCTACGCATTTGTTGCCACCTTAAAGCCTTCACTTTGGTAAGGAGATGTCAACTGACAGTGCACAGCAACAGGCAGTGCTGACTACCCTGACCCTGGTTTCACTCTTCCAGGTTACCTTCTTCTCTAGCACTTCAGTCTTTCAGTGCTCTGATCCCAGTGGCCTGAGAGAGGGGGAGGTACTGGGAAATGGGGAGGGGCTGCAGCTCAATGGCAGAGCATCTGCTTTGCATGCAGGTTCAGTCTCTGGGAGAGACCCCTCTCTGAAATCCTGGTGCCAGTCACTGAAGACCATGTTGAACTAGCTGTACCTATGACCTGACTCGGTATAAGGTAAGCTCCTGTGATTAAAGCAGGGGAATGAAGGGTATATATGCCACTTGCTATGTCCAGCGGCCCTCCATTTCTATCACACATCAGATGTCACAAATAGAAACACAGGAGCATGAGAATCAAATATAAATGATTATTTCACAGGTCTACTGTGAGGCTGAATGGCAAGGCTGTAATTCACTCCACTTAGAGGTGTTATATAACTGGCTAACAGCAAATATTTCATAAGTTAAATTCTACCTTTGAGTAGAAGTTAAATTACTTAACATAATTCTCAATTTCAAAAGGAATAATTTAGTCACCTGCGCTGCAGTTGAGGACATTCTAGTTCTAATACATCAGGAGGAATTTCAGCTGTGGATGAGCTTTGGAGCCAAGTTCTTTGGTTACATTTCTTTGAGCAAAGGCAAGAGGGTGAATCAAAGGAAGAGTGTGGAATTTGTAATGCTTTAAAAATTTCCACTCTTTAAAGCTTCTGTATAATCTTTTAAAACTGGAAAACATTAACACATTTGTCACATTTAAGGAATTCAAAGTAGTACTTGATGTGACTTCATTGAAAGCATACGGTGACATTATGTTCCCCCTTGAATATCTATCTGAATGATTCAGTGTAAAAGTGATCCTCGACATTCCACTGTCTCTTAGCAACTGTCCTGACGGAGCTGACAGACTTGGCATCTCTAGGAAAGCGATACTTTCAGAATGAGCGTCAATGACATCAAAGTACCTCACTCAAACTGAAGGCAACATTGGCTTCTTTTTTTTTAAAGCGGCATACGCATGCTACTTTTTTTACATGTTAAAAATAGGAAATGCACAACAGTAATTATTTTGGGTTTTTCACACCTTGTGTAACTAAGAAAAAAAGAGTATGCATTTCCTCCCCAGAGGACAGCGCATACACCTAAACTCACAAACTTACCATACTTTGAGTATTTCACAAGCATGAAAACAGGAATCATAATAATAGAATCAGAGACTCATAGAACCTGAAAGGTACCATGAGGGTCATCTAGTCCAACCCTCTACAATGCAGGAATCTTTCGCCCAGCATGGAGCTCGAACCCACAACCCGGATATTAAATGTCTCGTGCTCTACCAACTGAGCTATCTATGGTTAGGAGTTTCAATTTACCTTACTGTTTGGGGGCTCCTTAGAATATTCCAACACTCTCTGCATTTCTGCTCCAATCTCTAACTGCTAGACAGTAGACTAGATTATCCAATGAACAGGTTCCTTGGTAAAGGATCGAGTACGAGAGTCTGTTAGGGTGGTCAGGTGCAGAAGAGGACAGAGGTCTTACACCTTTCCACAGCTGTGCAGAAGAGGGGATTTAAGCATGCAATGGCATAGTGGGGGTGCAGGGGGGCCCGGCCGCACCGGGCACAACATCTGGGGGTTAGGGTTAGGGGGCGCAAATCCATGGGTTAGGGGGTGCAAATTACTTGCCTTGCCCCGGGTGCTGACAACCCACGCTATGCCACTATAAGCATGTGTATCTTGGGCTGGGGCATTTCCCAGCCTTTTCCCTTTTTTTAAGGGAAATTCCCCTATTCCGAATAGGATTCCTTGCTAGAAAAGGGAAAAGCTGACAGCTATGGACTGGGGTTCAAAGTGCTGAACAATGCTGACCTGGATTCAGACCCTGTTGACTTCCCTTACACTCAAACGGGGTGTGAAGAAGGCAAAAAAAAGCGAGTGACCTTAAAATGGAATCTCCTGTTTTTGTACAAATGCAGTACAGTGGTACCTCGGGTTACAGACGCTTCAGGTTACATACTCTGCTAACCCAGAAATAGTACCCCAGAAATAGTAAGAACTTTGCTTCAGGATGAGAACAGAAATCACACAGCAGCGGCGCGGCAGCAGCAGGAGGCCCCATTAGCTAAAGTGGGGCTTCAAGTTAAGAACAGTTTCAGGGTAAGAACTGACCTCCAGAACAAATTAAGTTCTTAACCCGAGGTACCACTGTACAATCATCGTTGGTTGCATTGCCAGGTCTCCATAGATCCTGTGCTCACTTTCTGTCTCTTGTATGGATGCGAAAGGGAAATTTGGGAACCTGCATACTGTTATGTTGACTGTCAAGGGTCTTCAAAGCCACCATCTGGACAGGCCAACTAGGTATCTGAATGAATCTGCTGGATCAAAGAATTGCCTCAGGACAGACCAAAATATAAACACTCTATACAGAAGTTGCTGCTTTTACACAGTAGCCAAAGTATGTCAGAAATGTGAAGCTGGACATTTTAAATAAATTGTGTATGGTTCCGCAATTCATTGAATTTATTTACATTTATTCTTATGGCTTTGCAATCCATAAGACCTATAGCCTTAAACATATAAAATCTCTGACCAACTCAGCCCACGCTGCAACGTAGCATTCATGAAGGGACGCAGTGACTGCCAGCAATGCCATTGAAATGTCACTGCCTGTCAGCTCGCCAGACATTCTTTGTGACACTGCAACTATGCTATGCATATACTTAGAATCAGCATTCCTACAAATGATGTAAGTTACATACTCAGTGGTAAAATGCGTGTGTCAGTATTATGAACTGGTCTTTTACGAGAAGATGTGTTTTTTATTTCTAAAGCACAAGTTAGACTGAGCTTCCAGTAACATTTAAGAGTAACGGGGCAAGGGTGGAAATGGGGTGAATTAAATAAATAAAACCACTTCTATCCTGCATTTCCTCAATAAGCCCAACATGGCTCACAGCACAAGTTTTTTTTTTAAAAAAGAGCAACTTAACAATTTTAAAAACAATTTGTTATCAGAAATAAATAACTGGCTTCCTATCTCCCTGCCATGGGACGCGGGTGGCGCTGTGGGTTAAACCACAGAGCCTAGGACTTGCCGATCAGAAGGTCGGCGATTCGAATCCCCGCAACGGGGTGAGCTCCCGTTGCTCAGTCCCAGCTCCTGCCAACCTAGCAGTACGAAAGCACGTCAAAGTGCAAGTAGATAAATAGGTACCATTCCAGCGGGAAGGTAAACGGCGCTTCCGTGCGCTGCTCTGGTTTGCCAGAAGATGCTTAGTCATGCTGGCCACATGACCTGGAAGCTGTATGCCGGCTCCCTCGGCCAATAAAGAGAGATGAGTGCCGCAACCCCAGAGTCAGTCATGACTGGACCTAATGGTCAGAGGTCCCTTTATCTTTATCTCCCTGCCAGGGAGAAGGTTCAACTCCAATTACCAGGTGCCTGGGGACTGCGGGAGAAAGGGAAAAGGACACTCTGGTCCTGTCCATCAGCCAAAGGACCCTGAGCAAACATTTGTTACTGAAGCAAGAACAGCAGCCAGGGAAGATCAGCTGGATAAATAAGACCCACTTACAGCATATGGCTTCATTTTGGTCTCCTTTCTCTTCCTTTGTGTGTCTTTTCAAGTTTGCAGCTAGACTGACAACAGGGCCTGCCTCTCTTGCTTGATGTCAGCCACTTTTGGAGTTAATGGTTGTCTGAAAAACGGGATAAAACAAGATAAAAATAAATAAATTCAATAAAGCAGCCATAAAAGAGGAAAACAACAGAGCGACAAAAGATAAAAAAGGCAGTAACCATTAGAGGGCTTGTCCACAGGCGCTGCTCACCCATCATCCATCCTGATTCCCTTGCACAAAGCCTAGGTGGGAGTCCAGTTTATATGGAACATTCACTCTTGAGCTGTTTACAGGGAGGCGGTATGACAATGAGCACTCATCCTGCATTGATCCTGCTTTGCTAGTAGGGTGTGTATTACACATCTTCCCATTAATCGCTCGATTGTCCCATACAGTTCAATGCATTTTCACATCCCTTTCCAAACCACAAACAACAAAAAAACCATTCGAAAAAAGTGGATGTGTTGCGCTAGAGCAAAGTATCACTTTAATTGTGCAAAGCTAAAATTCCAGTGTGCACTTGAATGCATTCTGCAAAACGACAACAATTCAAAATGCTTCCCAAAATAAGGAAGCAATTGTTCTACATCTTGCCATACACCTTTGTATCTTCTATGAACATGCATGAAAATATCCATGCTGTAGTCACTAGAAGGGCCACCGAAAATGCTGGATTTTGTGAAAAGCGATTTCTCTGATGTATGTCACCTGCCTCTCCACCCCACCCCTGCCATTTATGCAAAAAGTCTACTTCTCTGCTGCAGTCAGGGAAAGAAAGCATATTATGTGCGTAGGCGCAATCTCATGGTTCTGCTAATAAAGAAAAATGTCTCCCACACTTCAAAGTTTCTGGTGGTTTAGTAATCATTGATTGCTGGGCACATTCCAAGGAGCATTTGGATTATACAGGAGGAAAACCACAACAGAGCAAACAACTCTGGCAAAACACTGGTATCCAATGACGTCAGCCGCAATGCTGCGCTAACAGCTACTTTACTAAATATAAGACGGGCAAAGACTACAAGTGGAACATTTGCAAATAGTGAAGGAGGGAGCTATACTTTCCTTCACTCTGCCTGCTCCCTTGAAGAATCCTGACTTATGCCAACCCTATTCCTTTAGCAGTTGTTCTTTTTGTTTATCCAGCCTATCTAATTTATATTGTAAATAAACAGCTTGGACAGAGATGTGTCATCTGTGTTCTGTAAATACCTTGCACAGTGTTGCAAGCAATTGAATGTGGAGCAGCAGTTATCACACCAGCAAGGAATGTTACACATTGTTTTGTGATATACCCACTTCCACAAAGAGCAGCAAGCTCCTGGGGCCACTGTATGTTGGTGGTTTGAGCCCAGCCAGGGATGGCTGTGGGCAGGATTCCCTCAGGATCCCCTGCAACTCTACAATTCTATGATTTAATGCTGATGCCTCTTTTTGGATATGGATGATGCTGTTCTGGCTACAAAAGGACTGGCATCTGAAGAATTGGGCTTCCTATTACGGTAGTATATATGATGATGATTATATCCAGGGCAGTTTAACCATATTTTATGTCTCCTAGGTAACAACAGGCAAAAATATGATTAACCATTATCAATTTTTAATTATTACATAATTAATGGAAACCATTATTTATTTATTTATTTATGTATTTAAATTTCCTTGTTGCAAAATTGTACACACAAAATTTTATGGACTTAAATCATAAAACATGACGTGCCTAACAAAAAATGGGTCACTAGGGGAATAAACTACTCAACGTATTATTTTACAGTACATAATAATGAGATAATTACTGTAAACTGGTAAAATGAGTCATTCAGAAAATCAGCCTGGAAAACAGGAGGGTAATAGGCGTGAGCTAATGAGTGGTGCCTGCTTATCTATGCCATACTGCAATATATGCTGCAAGTATTTCTCATCTCTGTGTTGTTTCATTTGTATATTTAATAAAATCACACCATACAGTGTAAAAATTATATTTGTTTTTCTCTCCCCTTGCCACTTTCAGTTTTTGCAACAGCTTTTCCATTATGGCTGTTTGCCAGATTATATTATACCACTGATCAAGATTCATCAAGTGGAAAACGATTCTAAATTATATTTAATTATGTAACCTTACAAACATGCTCCAGCACATCATCCATGTTGCCGCTTAAATATTCCAAAATCAATCACATATCCTTCTGAAGTTTAATTTGAATACAATGAGGTTGCCATGTCCAACTTTTCTAAAAGTTTTTAAAAGTTCCTCTGATTTCAGTAGAAAAGCTGAACGCTGAACGCTGATTAAAACACCCCCATTCACACTTTGAAGAAAGATATTAACTTTGGCTAATAGTGTTCACATATATATAGATAGATAGTTAACAGTGCAATCCTATACATATTTACTCAGAAGTAAGCCCCTCTTTGCTACCTGAGAGTAGAGGACTGTGCTTTCCTGGGAGTCTGAGTCCCATCGATCTCAATGGGGCTTAGTTTTGAGAAGACACACACAGAACATCAGTGCCACAAAAACTTTTGGGAGAGGCTGTAATTCAGAGGTATCAGGCTGGGAAACATCACTGTCTGCAATGTGAGCACTATTGCCAATCAGATTAGGCAGCACAGAGCGAGATTAACCAGTGATCTGATTTATGATAAAGCAGTTTAATATCTCATAAATACTCTTCCATTAATGGGGGCAGGGAATGCTTTCATCCTTCTTAGAAACTAGGAATCGCTCTGTGTGGTGCTATAAATATGTCCCAGGGATTTAATAAATGGTAAGTTATGACAAATAGCAAGTGTTCTCCAAATTCCAGTTGGCTCTTGCTACAGTGGTACCTCGGGTTACATACGCTTCAGGTTACAGACTCTGCTAACCCAGAAATAGTACCTTGGGTTAGGAACTTTGCTTTAGGATGAGAACAGAAATCATGCTCCGGCGGCACAGTGGCAGCAGGAGGCCCCATTAGCTAAAGTGGTGCTTTAGGTTAAGAACAGTTTCAGGTTAAGATCAGACCTCCGCAATAAATTAAGTACTTAACCTGAGGTACCACTGTATTCCTGTGCTAACATTCCACTTTGAAATCTAGCTCAGCATCCTAATCTCATGGTGGGCAACCAGATCTACTTGCGGGAAATCTGCAAGCAGGACATGAGCACCAGAGCACTCTCCCCTTTCACAGTTGCCAGCAACTGGAATTTAGAAGCTTTACTACCTCCGACTGTGGAGGCAGAGCGTAGCCATCATGACTAGTAGCGATTGAGAGCCTTATCCTCCATGAATTTGTCCAATCCTTCTTTTAAAGCCACCCAAGTCAGTGACTCTGACTCATGTCACACCAGGTGAAGTGCTAGCTCAGTTGGTGGAATATGAGGATTGTGGGTTTGAGCCCCACATTGGGCAAAAGATGCTTGCCTCGCAGGCGGTTGGAGTAGATGACCCTCGTGGTCCCTTCCAACTCTACAATTCCACGATTCTATCCAACAACATATGGCTTCCCCTGTCCTAGTCTACTTGAGAGATGACCCCATTGAATGCAATAGGACATTTTTCTGAGTAGACATGTATTGGATTACACAGTAAGGCTGCAGTCCTGAACACAAGTACTTGGGGGCCAACCCCAGTGGATGCATTGGGACTTACTTTAAAGTAAACATCCCTAAACTGTTCTGTTAAACTATCTTCCTTTTGGGTAACATTTCTAATGCATAATTTGATCCATCAGTCAAGTAAATGGAAATAGTACAGTGAGGCCTCTAGCAAGCACATGTCCTAATAAGTGCTAGAAAAATATCCCTATAATGAGAATAATATTACTTTGAAGACATTCCACTCCACCAAGGATTAAACGGCACACCCACTCTCCTGGCCAGCAAATAGTTTTGAGGGTTGGGATGCTTTAATCATATAACACTTACATTGCTAAGTGATGTACATAGGTAAAAAAAAAAAAAAAGACAAACATATTTACATTCATGCATGGCATTTTAATGTAACTATATTTGTGTTTATCTGTCCGGGTGTCTATAGAAACCTTCTGTCCAACAATGAATAACTAAAGGCAGTAGCTACTGGGAAATGGTTCGTTTCTGGTGTGAAATATGCTTCATAAATTTCACTGCAATCATTAATATTAATAGTTAGCACAATATTTCTCTGTGACTTGATCACTATAACTGATTGCTATCACGGTTTGCATATTGGGTGAGCTGGTAGCGTTCAAGTGTCATATTCCACCTTTCTCCATACATAAATTATTATGAAAGTATTATGCACTGCCTATGATCACTGGAACCCTCTCGCTGCCTCTTGCTTTGCATTACAGTGGGAGATATTGGAACCTGTTTGTTCTGCCAGAACTCATGGAAGTGCAAAGGGCAGGGTGGAAGAAAAGGATCTATTACAGGCTCAGAGTACAGTAATCCCACCCATACCTTTCTTTATGTTGTCATAAACTATTGTACAGGCTGCCTGGCTATAATGCTAGACCTTCTCCCTCTCTGCTCACAACCCCAAAATACAGAGCAAGTGGGTCCTGCAACAAAATGTTGTATTGCACCCCCAGACACTGACTGCTAGCTGTGCAGGTGCTCAGGGAGCAGGGAGTGTGGGCTGAATATGGCCACAACCTTTTTGGTTATAGTTATATCAAAGTTTGATGCAAAGATCCACTTATCAAACAGCCTGTCCATTGGAATGTGCCGGAGCTAGCCTACCTGCTGGACCCACCAAGAGTTGGTTGCTGGACTATGGGTCCCACCAGTGTTGCCCATAGATTGTGGTTCCTGCTGGCTACCTGGGTATGGGGCAACCTGCCAAAATCGCCTGAGGCATTCTGTTCCTACCTCCTCCAGACCACCTATAAGGATTCCTTCACTGTCTATGGATCCTGCCTAATGCCCACCCCTCCAACGAGTCGTGACAGGTGCACACAAAAACCTCAACCAGTAAACATACCCTTGCTACAGGAAAGGCAGAAATGTTGGGGATAATTCAGACTAAAATTCCCAAGTGTCAAAAAAAGGTTATTTATGTATGCCACTACTGAGGCCCATGTTTTGTTAGCCCCAAAATGGAAAATGAGCGAGGTCCCAACTAAAGAAGAATGGCAACTTAAGCTGACAGAATATGTGCAGCTTGCAGATTTAACATATAGAATGAGAGAACAAGAAGAACATGTGTTTAGAGAAGATTGGAAAATGTTTATTGAATATATGGGGGAAAGTTGTATACACTTCAGAACGCTGGCAGCATTAAGATAAATTCAACAGTGTAAATAAGTTTTGATGGATGTAATAATGGAATACTGAATGGTTTAGTTCTTGTAAAAATATGCAGGGATTTATGATACGCAAAATGAAGCATGGAAAGAGAAGAAGGGAAGTCATTGATATTTTAAGGATGTTTAAATGAGTTTTTTAAATTGTCAAACAAAATTATACAAAAAAGGAAAGGCAAAAATATAAACTGCAGTGTGAACAAAAAATATATATCTCCCAGCCACAAACTATCATCCAAGCAAGAGCAGTTACAAGGCAGAAAGGATGGGTGGGGAAGAAGGCTTTGTCATGGCCACGCTGCCTTAAATAGCCTAGGCATAGATCAGAGAAAGCAAGTCTTCCCTCTGGACCGTGCCAAAGCCCTGCCCACTGCAACACAGCAGCCACTCTAGAAGAAGAAGAAGAGGAGTTTGGATTTGATATCCCGCTTTATCACTACCCTAAGGAGTCTCAAAGCGGCTCACATTCTCCTTTCCCTTCCTCCCCCACAACAAACACTCTGTGAGGTGAGTGGGGCTGAGAGAGTTCAGAGAAGTGTGACCAGCCCAAGGTCACCCAGCAGCTGCAAGTGGAGGAGCGGAGACGCAAACCCAGTTCCCCAGATTACGAGACTACCGCTCTTAACCACTACACCACACTGGCTCTCATTATCCCCCCCCCCCCTTGGCAGCCTTGTGCCATGCTGGTAGCACAACTCGGGCGTTCCGTGGAGTGGCAACAACTCAAGAACTGTTGCATGCTGTTGTTGAGGATTAAAGCTACTGCATCCTATTCATTTTTTCTCTCCTTACCCACCCCCATTCCACTTGCAACTGCCAGTCAGCACTGTATGGTCACTGAGCATTCTCAATCCTTACTTGCCTCTTTGGGGAGTTCCCAGCCCCCTAGGGATTCCCCCCACCCATAAAGATGGTTTGTTTGCAAGCGCTGGGGTTTCTCAAGTCTATGGGTACCTCTCTCCAGGTTTTGGCTACATGAGGAAATGCACTAGAAATGGCAGGAGCAATGCACAGTTAGAGCACCTAGTCCTAGACCATGGGCAGGCAAACTAAGGCCTGGGGGCCGGATCTGGCCCAATCGCCTTCTAAATCCGGCCCACAGACGGTCTGAGAATCAGAGTGTTTTTACATGAATAGAATGTGTCCTTTTATTTAAAATGCACATCTGGGTTGCTTGTGGGGCCTGCCTGGTGTTTTTACATGAGTAGAATGTGTGCATTTATTTATTTAAAATGCATCTCTGGGTTATTTGTGGGGCATAGGAATTCATTCATATTTTTTTCAAAATATAGTCGTCCCCCCCACAAGGGACTGTCTGAGGGACAGTGGACCGCCCCCCTGCTGAAAAAGTTTACTGACCCCTGTCCTAGACTCACCTACAAGGGTTGAATGCTTGTGCCAGCATGCTCTAGTATGGAGGATCTGGCAGCAAATTTATTACTCTCCTTTAAATACTAGGACCAGCATCCCCCATCCCCCATCCCCGCATTTCATAAAACTGAGACCTTTCCGAATAGAGATCTTTGATGGTTTTCAAAAAGTGAACCTCTAAATCATGTTCACACCCACGCCGGAAATTATTGCAGATATTATAGCTTTTTTACCCATTCCATTAATCACGTACATTTGCATTGCTATAGTTACGTGCCTCTTTTGGAAGGAAGGACAGAACCATTTTGTACGTCACTTTTCCTCACAGGACACAATGAAAGATTAATAAAAGAAATGTAGGGAAAAAAGACATTCAACACCAGTAAATACAGGAAGACACAATTATGTCATTAATTCTGTTTGCTGTATCTAAATTCAGACACTGCATGTAGACTCATCCCAAGCTATCTTTAAGGCAGAAAACTGTGTCATCAGAACGTTCCTTGAACAGTTAAAAATGGGTGGTTATTCAAGCTTGCTGTAAGAAGGCCTTGTCTGATCTGCAAAAGATTTGCTGCAAGACTCCTGCTCTGGATGCAACAGGTCTGAAGTGGGGTTCAAATCCCATGCAAACAATATAAAATAGGTGGTATTTGTGCGGGAAGGGCCTAAGTTTGGCGATAGAGCATCTACTTTGCATGCAGAAGGTCCCAAGCTCAGTTGTCTGTGCCTCACAAAGCAATGCTACAAAAGAATCACTTTACCACAGCAATGGAGGAACCTCAGACCTGGGTGCCAAATTCTGCCATCTTAACATCTCTATCTGGCCCAGGTGACCCTCACATGCCACACCCCCTTCTTCCCTAGCCACACCTTTCACTGGTCCTGCTTCACATTTTCCCTAGGTAATTTTGCTTGGTTGCAATTTGTCCTTGAGCTGTGGCTGGATGGAGGAATGTGCATTGCGGAGCTGGTTAACCCCCTGACATTTGGGTGGCTGCAAAGTAGCCTGCTGTACCGAGGTAGGAGTCACATGCATTGCTCTGCCTACTTTTTTTTTTTTAAATAATATTTATTAAGATTTTCAGAAATACAGAAAGAAAAGATTAAAGTACATTCAAAGCCTTATTTTCATACACCCACTTTCCGGGACTCCCTCTTTCCCCCACCCCTACCATATTCCCCTATCGTATTGTTGGCTCCACAAGCTCTCAGTTCTAATTAAAACTTAGTTTGTTTAAACCATTAGTCAAATTTAAGTTTAAATTTGTACAGTCCCCATCAATACCCTTACTAACAAAACAAAAGTTCTTTCCCCAGGGCCCACCCCCTTTCCATTCCACAATTTCCCTTTTTTTTAATGATAAAGACACCCCACACAATAGAAATATAAGAAAATAAAAAATAGAAAGTATAGTAAGTAAAAGAAAACCAATTCAGAAAATAGTTGACAAGCCTTTGGATTCTATTTCTCCCCCCCCCCCCCCGTCCCCGGTTTAGTTTCCCCCTGACCACCAATCCATGTTGTCTGCCTGGAATTTTTAAAGTCCATAAATCACATTTTTCCCCAAACTCCTTGCTGGCTTTTTCTTTTTATAATTATTTTTAGAGTTATTTTTAAACCATTTAGCATCAAATCTTTAATAACGCTCCCCCTATTGTTCTTTCCAAGTTGTAGTCCAGTTTCCTCTTGTTCCGCTGCTAAAACGTTCTAGTTCAGAAATTTAGTAAGTCTGCAGGGGTTATTGTTATTCAGGAACAAAAACTTGCGTTCAGTCCCTTCCTTTCTTCAATAGAAAATTCTATTGTCTCCTTTAGCTGGACACCCTGTAGACACAATATTGTTTCCGTTTTGCAGCTTTCCCAGAAGATAACCAGTCCTGTAAAATTCCGATGGTATTTTTCCACTTACGACCTTCTTTGTAATGTCCCGAAGCTCCTCTAGGGGATTATTGTAACTTTGTTTTCTCTAGTCCAAAAGTCCGAATGTTATCCATGTTTTCGCCATTTTGTATCCAAGTTTTAACGGGTTGTAACTAATTGTAACAAAATTTAACCAGCAAAGTCCTCGTATTAAGGTCCTCTTTGAATTTCCGACTTTGACAGCTACTTTGACAGCTGTCAAAATCTCCTTCGCTTTTCGCCAGGCTCTCTCCTCAATCACCCCGGTTCCCAGGGGGGGGGTTACGTTTTCCTTCTCCCTCAATTCTTCCTCCAGCACAGTTCTTGTAGTTTCCCATCGTGGAATTCTTACTTTTAATCAGCAATAGAATTCTTTTTGGACCTTGGTTTCCCAGTCCTTGTTTTGGAAGGTTTACAGTAGGGAGGGGGACTGACTTCCTTTTTGGATCCCCCCCCCGCTCGTATCAAATCCGAAAAAAATTTCTTTTTTTCTCCTTTTAAACCCGGTTTCCAAATTACTCACGGGTTGTTGTTGAAAGTCCGAATTCTCAATGGAAGAAGTCAGCGCTCTCCGCCGGATGGCATGCGGCTTCGCTCGGCAGGGATAGCGGCGGACTCAAAGTACCACGCTTCTCCCCGGCACCCGATCCGTAGCCTTTAAAAAGGCTCCTTCACGAGTCGGGAGGGCGCTAGCGGTGCCAGCCGAGTCTCCATGTCCACGGCCTCCGTGGCCGTGGTTTTTAAGGGTCCCCGCATCGCCGGTGCGGTAGGACCCAGCCCCTGCCGAGCAGGCTCCCTCCGGGGCTCGGAGGGAGTCCGCCATTCGGCGATGGCGCCAACCCGGAAGTCGCTGCTCTGCCTACTTTTGCCTCCAGCCTCACCCATCTTTGGCTTGTGGACAAGGGTTGTTCACAAAAGAACAGAACCCGCCCTCTGCCCCCCGAATAACCCTACAAGGCTTCTGGCTGTCAGAAGAGACCATACTGGGTTAGAGGCCAACCAATAGCCTGACTAAAGTACCTTAATTCATAGTGTTTCTTCTGTCTTGTCAACCACAACCTCAGTCCTGTCTGTAAAAACAGAACAAAAATTGTACAGTGGTACCTCGGGTTAAGTACTTAATTCGTTCCGGAGGTCCGTTCTTAACCTGAAACTGTTCTTAACCTGAAGCACCACTTTAGCTAATGGGGCCTCCTGCTGCCGCCACACCGCCAGAGCACGATTTCTGTTCTCATCCTGAAGCAAAGTTATTAACCTGAGGTACTATTTCTGGGTTAGCAGAGTCTGCAAGCTGAAGCGTATGTAAGCTGAAGCGTATGTAACCCGAGGTACCACTGTACAGGCTTGAGTAGGCCCCGAAACTGTGTTCGGTACTGCAATAACATAAAAAGATTAAGAGGGTTTCTTTGAAAACGTGCAAAGTACACTCCCTCAATCAGATGGGAGGGTTTGAGGATATGACTCTCAACTTGCACAGACTCAGACCCCAGGCAGCCAATATGGAGCCTGAAGGAAGCGGACTCAAAACCTACCCTCCATTTTAGCCTTAGGCACAGGAGTGATGTTAGGCTAACTCTGCATCCGGGAGGGTAAGGTAAAGTTAAAGGACCTCTGTCCAGTTGAATTCAACTATGGAGTGTGGCACTCATCTCGCTTCAAAAAGAGGGAGCCGGCATTTGTCCACAGACAGCTTTCCGGGTCATGTGGCCAGCATGACTAAACCGCTTCTGGCGCAACGGAACACAGAGACGAGTGCCAGAGCGCACAGAAACACCATTTACCTTCCCAGCTTCCCACCCACTTCCCACCTGTTTATCTACTTGCACTGGTGTGCTTTCAAACTGCTAGGTTGGTAGAAGCTGGGACAGAGCAACGGGAGCTCACTCCATAGCGGGGTTGCGAACTGCTGACCATCTGATCGGCAAGCCCTAGGCTCTGTGGTTTCGACCACAGCGCCACCCGCTCCCTCCAATCTGAGAGGATGGGCAGAGGTGCCCCTGGGTGATTCTTCATGCCCATTCGTGGCTCCATGAATGGAGGGGGAAAGTAGGCAGAAGGGGAGGGAAAGAACTCTGCAGGAAATCATCATTCCTGCTTCCTAGAATGGAGAGCAGCAGCCCCTCCCTTTGAGTGTGCCCTGCTTGTCGCCATGGCACCCCCACCATTAGCTCCTGGCCAGCGTTGTTACTTGCTCTGAAAGAAGAGTAAAGATGGCCCAGTCCATATCTCTCCCCACCGTCCTCGTCCCTGAAGAAGAGGACATTGGTGCCACTGAGCGTGCACGGGCCCTGCAATCCACGCGGAGGCTGAGCATGTACCCCAACATCCTTGAGCTCCTGACACTGTATAACAGCTTTGATGAGTTGGAGCTGGACTACCGGTAACGCATCAGAGCTGCCTGCAGGGAGCGATGGGGGAATCGAAGCAAAGGCATTCTTCCTCTCTTCTCCTTCCAATGAAGCTCTGTGGAGAATTCAAAAGCTTGCCTTTATATCTCACCGCCATTTTCTCCAAGTGGCTCAAGGAGGCGTGAAAATTATTCTCCCCCATTCTATCCTCAAAACAACCCTGTGGGGAAGGCTAGGCTGAGAAACTATTATTGGCCCCAAGTCAGTCAGCTTCATGGCTGACTGGGGGATTTGAACTCAGGTCTCCTAGGTCCTAGTCCAGCAGTGTTACTGCCATACCACAATATAATACACCACATATAAGACCCAATTGGGTCTGACTCTGGAGCAGATGCTGCTGGCTATTCATAGCTGCTAATTTGTGTTTTACTTTTTCAATTGTTTGTTTTACTTTTAAAAATATTGTTTTTATTTATTTATTAGAAATATATAATGCTTAATAAAAAATAAGTAATTTACATAAAAATAATAAAATTTCCTTAAAGCTAGATAAAAATTAAACAAAAGTATATATTCCAAAATGAAACTGAACAGTGTTCAAAAGAGAGAGTTAATAATTAAAGAGTCAGAGTCTAGGAAGTCTGGATAAATATAATTTATAAGAGACCTTTAAAGGTCATTACTGTCTTATCTCAAACTACCCGAGAGAGGGTGCATTCCAGAGGAGAGGTGCATAGCTTTATTCTGTGCTGCATATTCTATGTTTGTGAGCCACCGTGTGTTCCTCTTTTAAAGGAGGGGCAGAAAATAAAAACTAGATGATAAATAAATGGACTGTCTGGAATGAGGCAGCTTCCCATATATTTCTTCATTTGTTTTCCATTGAGTCTTGAAACCAGAGAATTGTCCTACCAGCTATCCCTCATTTAAGAATTAAATAGCAGAATGTATTGCAAATCCCGTCATACTGAATGACTACATGGACACTCCAGATTTAATTGGCAGCTCCATGCTTCCTTGTGCAATTCCAGAAGGTTGGCGGTTCGAATCCCCGTGACGGGGTGAGCTCCCGTTGCTCAGTCCCAGCTCCTGCTCACCTAGCAGTTCGAAAGCACGTCAAAGTGCAAGTAGATAAATAGGTACCGCTCCGGTGGGAAGGTAAACGGCGTTTCCGTGCGCTGCTCTAGTTTGCCAGAAGTGGCTTAGTCATGCTGGCCACATGACCCGGAAGCTGTACGCCAGCTCCCTCGGCCAATAAAGCAAGATGAGCACCGCAACCCCAGAGTCTGCCATGACTGGACCTAATGGTCAGGGGTCCTTTATCTTTATGTCCCATTAATGCTGTGCACCAGAATTAGTTTCCTGGCATCTCCAGTTTATTCTCCCAGTGTAGAATGGTTTAAAACTGAATTGTATCTCTGAGCCACTTTCTGAACCAGCAAATGCCTCTATCATCCTTGCCATTAAAAATGGATGTTAAACTTTCTCGCGTTGCTATTTAAAGAACTTGTAGATGTGATGAGACTTACAAACAGGGAACACTTGCATGTTGCAGAAATGCGATCAGGGGAGTGGTTCTGAGAGATGTTAACGCAGAAGGCTATTTTTAAAAACCAAACTGGCATTTGTCCCCGTTTTGCATTAAGAGTTCCCCCTGCAAATGAGCCAAGTTTAGCCTGGGTGACGTACACATTGACTCAGTCTCATTCTACAGCCAAGAGACTAAGCAGCTGCCTTGACCACCTGTTCCCTGTTGCTGGAAAATCCAGTCATGTTTAGAATAGCAGCCACCTCCCAAAGATTTGTGTGTTGTCATTTCACCCACCTTGTTAATCTGGGCTTCCAAAACATTGCCACAGTGGAAGTCCTGGGAAGGAAGGAGGGGGACCCCTATAGTACAATTGAAGAGTGCACATGGCAGATGTAACCAAATGGCGATCCATCTGTGCTCCCCAGAGAAATAACATTTTGAAAATCTAAGCAGGGCTTAGCTTGGCCAGTGCCTTGATGGGAGACTGCCTAGAATCCCCTATGCAAGCTGCTTTGAAAGCGGGTGTGGGATAAAAGTGAACCCAGTAACTGTATGAGTGATGGGATTTCCTTCTAGAATTATTCATTATTGGGGAACATATATAGACCCTCTTTGGGAGTGTCACTTTCTTGCTCCCCAAAATTTAGAGGGAAAACTCTGAAGCAGGGAGCTTTCTGTACTTTGTGGAGGATCCCCGCACAATTTAAGACCCTGATCTATGCTCTACATTGTGCAGGCAGCTTCCACAAGTAAAGGAGAAGAGACTGCTGGATCAGGCCAATGGCCTATCTAGTGCCGCATCCTGTTTTCACAACGGCCAACCAGATGTCTGTGGGAAGCCTGCAATCTGCATCTGAACATCAGAGAACTCCCCGCTTTTACAGTTTCTAGCAACTGGTATTCAGAAGCATGTAGGTTGGTGGCCATCATTGCCTCCTGTGGCAGTGAGTTCCATATGTTAACTATGCTTTGTGAAGAAGTACATTCTTTTATCCTGAATCTTCCACCTTCAGGTTCATTGGATGTCCATGAGTTCTGGTGTTATGAGAGAGGAAGAAAGACTTTCCTGTATCTACTTCCTTGCTGCTGTGCAAAATTTTTATAGACTTCTGCTTCAGAAGTTCACCCTCCAGCTCATGAACAATAGGGAGCGGAACGGAGCTTCACATGCCTGTCCCCTCTCTTGCATTGCTTTTACACATTGAGTAAAACACCTGAACGAATCAATAACTTAAAAGCTTAATGGATAGTTTAGCAGATTATTGCTACTTTAAGCTTCACATTTGTTCGATATAACATATTTGCTGTTTCAACTAACTGTATTTCAACAAAAAATTCCATAGGCACACGATTTCAGATAACCTGAAAATAGGTTTTGGGATCTCAGATCATGCTACTCAAACAGATAAAAGTGAAATAGGAGATATAAAGGTCTTTATAGAAACGACAAGATCATTATTACAGGTAAGCTGTTTTCTGCCCATCTCTCATGCAGAGCTTTGCTGGAATACATATGTGGCACTGTACCTGTTTACATGGGAGGCGGGTGGCACTGTGGTTTAAACCACTGTGCTGCTTGGACTTGCCGATCAGAAGGTCGGTGGTTCGAGGCCCCGCACCAAGGTGAGCTCCCGTTGCTCTGTCCCAGCTCCTGCCAACCTAGCAGTTCAAAAGCACACCAGTGCAAGTAGATTAATAGGTACTGCTCCGGCAGGGAAGGTAAACGCTGTTTTCGTGCGCTGCTCTGGCTTCGCCAAAAGCGGCTTAGTCATGCTGGCCACATGACCTGGAAAAACTGTGGAAGCGGACAAACGTCAGCTCCCTCGGGTTGTAAAGACAGATGAGCGGCGCAACCCCAAAGTCATTCGCAACTGGACTTAAGTGTCAGGAGTCCCTTTACCTTTACCTTTAGCTATTTACAAAGAGTAGCTAGTTCTTATTTTGTGCCAACAACAGCCATTTTTAACCATTCTAATTTAACATATGCATTCATTCTTGCTTCAGAAATCTTGGCTTTTCCCCCCATTCCTTTCATTGTCAAAGTCCTTATTGCCACTATTATCAAGTGTAGATAGCATATGCAGGAGGAAAGTGAGATCAAACTGTTTATGAGGCATGTGTGTGCAAGCCATGGGGAAGCTAGGCTCATCCTTGTAGTGCTAAGCTTTAAAACTTGTAATGCTGAGCTGTAGCTTAGCACAGGTGTGAGAAACCTCTGGTCTCCTCCAGGTGTTGCAGGACTACAGTTCACATCATCCCTGACCGTCAGCCATGCTGCCTGGGATTGATGGGAGTTGTAGTCCAACAATATCAGGGTGCCCCAGGCTCCCTATCCCTGGTTTTCGCTGCTCTGTCCAAACTAACCCACTGAAACAGGTATGCAATTATGGCAGGTGTCTGGGTATGGCTGTATTGGGTTAAGATGCCCCTTCCCAGGCCAACTTCATTGAGATCACACACAGACTGGCACAGTCTGTGTGTGGTGCTGTTCATTTAGTGTGCTGAAACAGCTTGTTTGGTAGCTCCGTTCTGTTCAACAGCCACATAATAAATCGTTCTGAATGAGCGTGCCATTAATCCTTTTGTATTTTCAGTTCACAGACAGGCTCTACAATGATTTTGCTATGTACCGAAAGATCCTTAAAGCACAGTATGAGGAAAGAATACAAGAAGAGGCAACCAAGCTCTGGCTAGCCATAAATGACAGGCTAAAATACATTGATGACTTTTACAAGCAGGTACAGGGCAACTTTCCTCATTCCGCTTTAAGCATCCAAGTGCTGAAGTGTAAAGCATCAATGCGTAATCTATGTGAAGGTTTTGTGTTTGTTTGCTATTTGGTTAAAGCAGTGTGTGTGTGTGTGTGTGTGTGTGTGTGTGTGTGTGAGAGAGAGAGAGAGAGAGAGAGAGAGAGAGAGAGAGAGAGAGAATATCATATGCTGGCAGTTAGCAGTGCAATACAGAAAGCACATTAAGTGGTTTACCCTGTAATTCCCTCACTGTGCTATAAAGCACTATAGAACTCAGCCTAAGAACCAGCCCCAAACTGGAGCTCTTTTTTGTTGTTGGCAGGGTGGTGAGAGAGAGATTGTTGAAAGGGTCTCCCTTCCTTTTCCTTTCCTCTCTTTTTAAAACAAGTGATTATGTTTATATGTTTTTGTTTTTTAAAAAATCAGCCTTTCAGTTTGGGCATGTGTTACAGCAATTGTCAGCACAATCCGCTGTTCACTGCTTAATCAAAAATAAGCATGAGCTGAGTTCCATAAGGCGTAGTCTCAGATTAGTGTCCATAAGGTGGCTCTGCACCATTATTCTGCAATGTTCCAATTGCATTCAGAACAGTGGGATATACACTACGGATATGATCCAGGGATTGATTGTGCTGAGCCCCAGCAGAGCCAGCGCAGGCAGCTGAGCCCTGGCAAGCCCTGGGCACGGTCTGATATCTGCAGGGTTCATGTGCAGTCAATGCTGACACAGCAGAGGACTGGACAGAACTGCCGCCTGGTCCCTCCCTGACCAGAGAACAGGATGCTGTGGGCTTGTGGCTCCACCTAAAGGCAATCCATTGTAACTGCTTCTACTGTACCAGTCACAACCTTTCTCCAGAACTTGTGTGCTTGGGTGTAGCAAGGGCTAAAGGTGTTGGAAGAGGCAAAAACACACCTGAGGATTGTACCTTTGCTCCAAAGAGCAAAAATAATGATGGAATTGTTTTCTTTCCTTCCTTCCTTCCTTCCTTCCTTCCTTCCTTCCTTCCTTCCACATTCTCTCCTTGTTGCATTTCTGTCTCACCTTTTTCTCCAAGGAGCTCAAGGTGGTGTACACAGTCCCTCCCCCCATTTAAGCCCCACAACAACCCTGAGAGGTAGGTTAAGGCTGAGAGGTAGTGATCACCCAGTGAGCTCCATGGCTGAGCAGTAATTTGAACCCTGATCTACATGCCCTAGTCTGACACTCTAGCCACTGTGCCACACTAGCTTGAATACGTCTTTTTTATTTTGAAATTTACAGTTGGGCAGCACCTTTTTTATTGGGACCAACCAAAACATCCTAAGAAAGGCACTGCCCAACAGTGGACTTTGAAGCATTTCCTTACGGGCTTTGCCTTTTACCGTTTCGATAATCCGCAAAAAGTTAAATCTCGCCCTTCAATTACAGAAAGAGGAGAAAATGCGATATAGCTACCAGCAACAACTATGCGATGCACTTGCAATTCTCAAAACAAACTATACGGTGAGTTTTTGAATTATTGCTACTGTGTATATTTTATTTATCTGACACAGCGCAGGGTGCAGCACACCCTGGTTTGCTTGGTTAAGGAATTCAGAGTTGGAATGCACCAGCTAAAAACCTGGCCCCGTGAGACAGGGCACAAAAAGAGCAGTTCTTAGGATCAGGTGCAAACGTCATACAAGCAGATGTGGTATCCTTGTGCAGGCTTTGGGATTCACCCCTGCTCCCGGCTGAGCTGTTCGTAAATAGCAGAGGCAGCTACTGGTACTGGAATGCAGGTGCTCCCCACCTATCCCTTTCACCCATCTGATCATAGCTGGTCATATAGTTGTAGAGTTGGACCAAATAGATCATCTAATCCAACCCCCTGCAATGCAGGAATCTTTTGCCCCACCTGGGGCTCGAACCCACGACCCTGAGAGTCTCATGCTCTATCAACTGAACTATCCGTCCAGACACATCCCTCCCGTCGAAGTTAGAAACAGAATTGTTAGAACCCAATACTAAGAATCTGTCTAGAATGTATAACTTGCTGCTGAAATGGAATACACAGGAAGAAACGGTTAAATCAGCTATGATTAAATGGGCACAGGATATTGGTTATGACATTATGTTTGCTGACTGGGAGCAGTTATGGACCACTGGTATAAAATTTACGGCATGTAGTGCCTTAAAAGAGAACATAATGAAAATGATCTATAGGTGGTACATGACACCAGTCAAGCTTGCAAAAATCTATCACTTGCCCAATAACAAATGCTGGAAATGTAATGAGTCTGAAGGAACCTTTTACCATCTTTGGTGGACCTGCCCAAGGATTAAGGCCTACTGGGAAATGATCTATAATGAACTTAAGAAAGTCCTTAAGTGGACCTTTTCAAAGAAGCCGGAGGCCTTTCTCCTGGGCATGGTTGGCCAACTGGTACCAAAAAAGGATAGGACATTTTTTATGTATGCAACTACAGCGGCAAGAATTCTTCTGGCAAAGTATTGGAAGACGCAAGAACTACCCACTCTGGAAGAATGGCAGATGAAGGTGACTGAATTTATGGGACTGGCGGAGATGACCGGCAGAATCCGCGACCAGAGGAAAGAGACAGTGGAGGAGGACTGGAAAAAATTTAAATTATATCTTAAAAACTGTTGTAAGATTGTGGACTGTTAAGATGTCAGGGGGTAAGAAACAGAGAATTACAGCTGTAAATAATAATATTAAGAAATTGGAGAGAGATACAAATAGAAAAAAGGACCAAAGGGTTGCTAAAAAATTGCAAAACAAGGATGCAGTGTAAGGGAGGTATGGGGAAGTCACACCTTTTGTGTTTTGTATATGTCTATTTCTTTTCCTTCTTTTTTCCGTGTGTGTTGTTGCTTTCTTTTTTGTCTTTTGTTAGTTGTGAAAATTAATAAATATTATTTTTTTAAAAAAAAACAGACACATCCCTCCCTTCCCCCACACCCTTCCTCTGTTACCCCTAACTACTGAAAGAAAGCAAGAAGTTAGCTTTTGTAGGTAGCTGGCATACACTGTGTGCCCAGGTAGACTATGGTGTCCATTCCCCTGTTCTCCTCCCAAAACTGCCATTCCCAAAGCTGTGTGTGAAGAATCTGGGAATCGTAGCTCTGGGAGGGGAATTGTGGAACGGCCTACTGAGAATGCTCAGCACCCTAAACTACAGCTCCCAGGATTCTTTGGGGGAAGCCATGGCTGTTTAAAGTGGCACCATAGTGCTCTAAACCTAGGGTGAGGATGTAGCCAAAGTCAGGCATGATTTAGTGTTACAAAAACCAATCCAGCTGTTGCTGCTGTGCCTTCTGACTGCGATCAAGTGCTTTGTGTCTCTCATTAATGCTCCTCTTTCCTTGGCAGAAATATTTCTTACTTGACCCATCCGAAGAAGGTGGAGAAACCGTACTTTCAAAGTTACAGATACTGAGGGGCAAGCTTGAGGAGCAGGCTGCTACAATTGAAAATTTGGAGGCAGAGGTAACGAGGCTTAAACAAATGTCCCCTGAAAAGGTAGGTGGTTTTCCAAAGCCTTTAGCACATGGATGTGGGCTTCCAAACACTGTTGTTATTGTTTGTTGCATTTATATCTCACCTTTTCCTCCAAGGAGGTCAAAGTGGCTTACCGGGTTTCCCCCTCCTCATTTAATCCCCATTGCAACCCCGTAAGGTAAATTAGACTTAATGGCACCAAGTCACCCAGTGAGCTTCATGGCCAAGTGGGGATTTGAACCCTGGTCTCCCAGGTCCTTGTCATATCAGTCTGCCTCAGGACACCCATTCAGATCCCCATAGGAAGCTGCACTCAATGCAGAATGCTGCAGTACAATTGCTGACAGAAGTGAGGCCTTGTCAGTATATAACATTTGTGCTCAGAGATCTGCACTGGTTGATTTACTACCGGGCCACGTTCAAGATATTCTTTGTATATACAGCGGTACCTCAGGTTACATACGCTTCGGGTTACATACGCTTCAGGTTACAGACCCTGCTAACCCAGAAATAGTACCTCAGGTTAAGAACTTTGCTTCAGGATGAGAACAGAAATCGTGCAGAGATAACAAGAGGCCCCATTAGCAAAAGTGTTGCTTCAGGTTAAGAACAGTTTCAGGTTAAGAACGGACCTCCGGAACAAATTAAGTACTTAACCCGAGGTACCACTGTAAAGCCCTTAACAACTTGGGACCAATTTACCCACGTGTGCCCACTCAACCACTGATGGGCGGAATTGGCACTACAACAGGGACCACATAATACCCGTTCCACATTTTTAAGGGCTCAGTCATTTAGTGTGGCAGTGTGGGAATGTTGTGGATAGTAGGAGAGGATATATTGATTCAATATTATCCTTCCTCACTCACGCTAGTGAGCTGGTAACAGAGCACATTCCCTTGCACAGTGCTGGAAGCAAGTTGATGGATTTGTTAGAATCGTTTGAATTGAGCAATCCAGTCTGGCTTGTTCCTGGTAAATTTCCCCTTTAAAAAGGTAAAGGTACCCCTGCCCGTACGGGCCCTCTTAAAAACAAGGATGACACAACAGCCTTCTTTTAAAAGTAATGATAAAGTTTACTTACATTCAGTTCACAGTATTGTCCTGAAGGCAGGCTTTAATCTTGTAGTCATAGTTACAGTTGTAGAGAAAAGAAGTCGGAGGTAGGCCTCACACTATCTATCTTGTGGCTTCCATCCTCTGTAAGGATGAGCCATGTGCTGCTGGCTAAGAGCCGGCAGAGGAGTCTGAAAGGTGAAATGGGAAGAAGGCAAAAAAGAGTTAAAATAGGAAGATGGCTGCTTGACTGGCCCTTTTATAGGGTCTGCTAGGGCCATGCCCATCTACCTGGTCACACACAGGGGGAGGAGGCTCCAGAGCAGGTTTGAGAGGAAGTCCTCCCTGTCTGGAGCAACATTCCCCTGCGTGTCCACTCTAGGAAACAGGAAATGTTGTATTTGACTGCTACAGTGAATGATACATTCTACAGGCAGCTCCTGGTGCTGGATTACCAAATAGGCAGAGTACTACACCAGAGTACTACACCAAATAGGCAGAGTACTACACCTTCTAAGGGCCCCACAACAATGGATCAAAATAATATTGATTTGATCTTGAAATAAAATTACAATCGAGCTTTCTTAGTTCAGTGTGAGGGGGGCCCTGAGATTTTTGACTGCCATGGAACTCCCTGCCTATTGAGACCAAGCCTCTGCTGAACTCCTTTCGGCACCTGCTAAAAACCTCTTTGTTGAGACTAGCCTACCCAGATGCTTAGAAAGTTAAGGTAATTTTAATCTTAGTATTTCAACTTTTGTATGTTTCAAAGTATGGTTGCAGGTTTTTCTTGATTTTATTGTTTTATCTTTTTGTAAACCGCTTTGAGGTTGTTGTGTTTTAAAAAATAATCAAGCAGTGTATAAATTGTATGAAATAAATAAAATAAAAATAAATAGGAGTAGCTGTTAAACATTGTTAGTGTAGAAAGGCAAATGTATTTCCCTCTAGGATTGTGAGTTGCTACAGGGAGAGCATTGCATAGTCTGTTCTTATGTTATACTGATGATACTCCATTATGGAATGTCTTTGGACTGGGTTGTCTGCATGGTGAATTGGGTCTCAGTCCTGTTTCTAAACGATAGATGATTAAATAGCAAATGTACCCTATATTCCATCAAAGAACTCCACAAGTCATACTGGGGTTTAAAGAGAAAGTTTTTAATCACTGTCTTATAACATAGTTTTGCAGTGGGTAAATTGCAGCATGAAATTAGCAACTCAGAAACTACATAGGGTGATAAAGCTTTGAAGCCTCCAAAATGATGTACATTCATATTTTGCATCTATCTTCTAAGCCAGGTTGGCAAGGTTTACCTTTCCAGCACTGCAGAAGCAAGTTTAGCTCAGCGCACAGGGACTCACCAAATGGGCGGCTCAGTTCAGGGTCGGCTCGTGGGCCTGTTAAACGACCCCCATGGGCTGCTTGTGGTCCATGGGCCTTAGGTTGCCGACCTCTGTTCTAAGCAAAAAAGAACTGTTGCTGTGGGCAGATGGTAAGGAGAGCCTCACCACAAAGCCTTCCTTCTGTGACAAATAGCTGCAGAATGCTGCAGAAAACCCTCCCTTTGCTCATTTTGATAGTGTCCTTGCTGCAGCATGGCTAATTGTTTTATTTACAGTTCTTATTTATGACAGATGGTGGCGCTAGAGCTATAGATTCACCATGCAAAGCCCACAAAACTGAAGCTACAGCACAACTAGATTTTAGAGAACTGTCTCTTACAAACAGACCGCATTTGATTGTAAAACATTTTTTTTCAATCTGTGTAAATAATAGATTACAAATAGTTGCTGTTGTTAATTATGATGGTGCTGGTGACAAGCACTGTTATCAGTATTATTATTATTATTATTACTGTTATTACTGTTATTATTATTGATATCCCCTTCCTCTCCTCCCACCACTGCCCCCATATACTCTCACTCTGTAGCAGATGGGGGGGGGAGCACTGCTGTAGAGAGGGGGATCAATTTTGCTATATAGTTGAATCATAGAATTGTAGAGTTGGAAGGGACCACAAGGGTCATCCAGTCCAACCCCCTGCAACACAGGAATCTTTTGCCCAACGTGGGGCTTGAACCCACAACCCTGAGATTAAGTGTCTCACGCTAGTAGTAGCAATAATAATCTATATGCCTCTTTTTAGCCCAAGGGCCCCCAAAGTAATATGCAGCGGAATTCAAGGCAGTAAGATAACAAGATAAAATTAATTTCAGTTATGATCCTTGTGGCTCACAGCACAGTGAGCTGTTGATGCGTGAGTTCTGCCACAGCTAAGGAGCTAGCCTTTTAAGCCTCTTAAGTCCTGAAACAGTTCTTTAAAAGATCCTTTGAAACCGTGGATTTACTGTGTAACCACATAGAGTGGAACGATGTCTCAGGGGACTTTTGACTAATCGTTTCTTTGTACTCTGTGATGTTTATTAACACCCTCTGGCAGATCCTTAACTGGAGAAATCCTAGAGGGTTTGGGGAAATATTTTGGGGAGTTAAATAAAACAAAAAGGAATTGTGTCAAGTCCAATGAAGCAACTAAGTAAGAACAGTTTTCTGAAACCCATGGCTTATACCAATGGTGGGGGGGGGGGGACAATGGTAGGGACTCACTTTAAATTGCCTGTTATGAGCCCATGTGCTTTTGGAGGGTTATATACCAATTTTAGTTTCAATAATTGATGCTGCTTCCTAATTAATTGTAATTATTTTTAAAGAAGAACAGCTGCAGATTAATATAATGGATGACTTCTCACATCTCTGCATTTTGGCCCCTGATTCCCATAAACCTGAATGGTTGTCAAGTGCTTGATCGCTGTGATCATCACCTACTCCTGTACTTACATGATCATTTTTTTTTTTTTTTTTGCTTTGAGCTTTTTTATTTTGTGTAAATGCCCAGAGAATTTACACAAATGGATAGTATACAGTACCATCCAGAGTTGGACAGTATACAGATGGTGGTGGTGGTGGTTGTGGCGATGATGATGGTGACTTTTTATTGTAAACTGTGTTTTATTATCTGTGCCCAGAGAACTTGGGTAGCATACAGATGATGAAGATAAAAATATAACCTTGAAACAGTCCCTTTGATTTCAATAGGATTAACTCGACAGCAAAACTCTGAGTACAGCAATATATGTATATCCTACTTCACATCCCAACCCTAAACATATTTTACTTGGAGTTAGTCCCATTTTGTTCAAAACAAAAAAAAAATCCTTCCAGTAGCACCTTAAAGACCAACTAAGTCAGTTCTTGGTATGAGCTTTCGTGTGCATGCACACTTCTTCAGATACACCAAGAAGCTCATACCAAGAACTGACTTAGTTGGTCTTTAAGGTGCTACTGGAAGGAATTTTGTTTTGTTTTGACTATGGCAGACCAACACGGCTACCTATCTGTAACTGGAACTATGGAAGGCACCATTTTGTTCAGTAGCACTTCCTTCTAAGCAAGTGTGTTTGTATTTTAACCTAACTTACTCAGATTCTCCTACAAATTATTCAACTTGTTCAGTTCTGGTTTGCAACCAGTTAAGTCAATACAGCCACTTCACAACATGGGAGAGAACTGTAAACCATTCCATGGTCTGAGCTGATCATAATGACAAAATGTACCAGACACAGCAGCATTCTGAGCCAGCATTTGACACCCAGTTGTGTTCTGATAGAAACACCTTGTGGCTGACACAGACATGTGAGCCGCCCTGGGAAATTATTTGAGGGGATGAGTAGGAATCCCCATATGTCAGGGACTGGGCAGATGAAGAGGAATGGTGGAGACCACCTCCCCAGGGGCCTTCCAGAGAGGAGGAGGGAGCAGATAGTATAGATCTGGAGGGCACAGATCACACCCTAGGAGAAGAAGAGGGAAGATGTTGGGAAATAATGGAATACGAGGAGCAGGAACCAAGTAGCGTAGAACAGGCAGAGCCTGAGCAGCAGCTGACTGACACACTGTCACTTGAGAGTACAGTGGTACCTCGGGTTACAGATGCTTCAGGTTACAGACTCTGCTAACCCAGAAATAGTACCTCGGGTTAAGAACATTGCTTCAGGATGAGAACTGAAATTGCGCAGCGGCAGCAGGAGGCCCCATTAGCTAAAGTGGTACCTCAGGTTAAGAACAGTTTCAGGTTAAGAACAGACCTCCAGAACGAATTAAGTTCTTAACCCAAGGTACCACTGTATCCCAGAACCTGTTCGCTCCCCAAAAACCAAGTTGAAAATAGCAGAGAAGAGGGCTCAAAGGTTGGTGGCACTTAACAGCCACCGTAGGAGGTAGGAGGAGTCTGAGGAATAGGAAGTGCAGAGAAGAGGAGGTGGAGCTTCACTCGAGGCAACGTCAGATAATGAACGGTGTGGATGGAATTTTGCCCTGGTAATTCTAACAATAAAAAGGAACTGAAAAGCTCGCTTTTCCCCGTCTCTCTGCTTTACTGGGCAGGCAGCCAGTAGCCACCCTGACACCAGGGATAGCAATAAAATTAATTGATTAATCAAATAAACCAGACTCTTTGAAAAGTGGGTGGCTGCACAGAGCACAAGTCCGAGTGCAAGGGACAGCCACCCACTTTCACCTGCACTTGAATCTTGAGGCCAGCCTCAGCTTGGTGGCAAAGTTGCACCGCTAGATTGTAAGCAAGCTTAAGATTTTGTGATGGGGCTTTGCATAAGTATAGGGAAGTGGGGCCCTACCACCGGGCCTGCCCCCAAAGTTGTGTCCCTTCTTCCAGCTCCAACCAGTTCCTTCCTGCATGGTTAATCTCTGGTGCATACCTTGGCTGCATGAAGGTTCCCATCTTACATGTGCTGCATGCATAGCCAGGGGTAGGTGGGGGGGGGGAGCTTGGTTGCCAGATGTGACCCCATTCATCCTTTGACGCATCTTGTGAACACTCCTGGTTGCACAGGGCTTCCGACTGCATAGAGGAACTCTCACAAGTACAGGTAGTAAACCATGCAGACCTTCCTTCAAGGCATAGAGGCCAGGGGTGATGGATCAGGGGGACAGGTAGGTCTGTGAGGTGGAGCTGGTGAACACCATCCGGCTTGCCTTTACTCCGATGGTGTCAGGGTGCTGCCAACGGCTGCTGGCTCGCCCCCCAGGAAATCAGATGCAGAGAAAGAGAGAGCTTTTCGGTTCTTTTATTTCTACGGGATCTCAAGAAGACACAGAAAGAGACCTTACTCTAGAGCCCATGTTCCTCATAGCAAAGCTCCACCCCCCTCTGGTCGTTAATTCCTATCAATCAGACTCTTCCTGCTGCTAACAGCAGGTACTGAGTGCAAACTTCCTTTGGACTCTCTGTTCAGTGATTCGCACAGAACAGGGTCAGCAAACTTTTTCAGCAGGGGGCCGGTCCACTGTCCCTCAGACCTTGTGGGGGGAGCCAGACTATATTTTTTGGAGGGAGGAATGAACGAATTTCTATGCCCCACAAATAACCCAGAGATGCATTTTAAATAAAAGGACACATTCTACACATTCCCGGACTGTCCACGGGCTGGATTTAGAAGGTGATTGGGCCAGATCTGGCTCCCAGGCCTTAGTTTGCCTACCCATGGCATAAAACGTCTGCTTCTCGGAGAGGAAGAGGATCTGGTAAACTATCAGAGACAGTGTGTCACTTGGCTGCTGCACAGATTCTAACACGGCTGACTCGTGCCTCTGTTCAATGCCACCTTGCTCCTGTTTTTCATCACTCATTATTTCCCAACTTCTTTCTTCTTCTTCTTCTTCTTCTTCTTCTTCTTCTTCTTCTTCTTCTTCTTCTTCTTCTGTGTGACCTGTCTCAAACCACAAGTCTAGGTCTATACTCTCTGCCCCTTCCTCCTCTCTGGAAGGTTCCGGGGTTCCTCCACCAGTCCTCCTCACCTGCCCAGTCCCTGGCAGATGGAGCCATTTCATGCAATACACACATGGAAGGGGCGGGCAGGCCAAAATCTGTGACTTGAGCACAGCCAGGCCTTTCCCTTCATACACAATGAGTGCCTGTTGAATGCATGTTTTACCTGATCCAGCACAACAAGCAAACAGGGAGGTGGTTCTGCTCCACCAACTTAGGGCATCTGCAGCCAACCAACTGAAGTTCCCCTCTCCCCCCCAAGAGATCAAGCTGCAAGAATTTTATCTAGTGGAGAGAGGGTGGACAGTAGCAGTTTTAATGAAAAAGAGTCCTCCCTCCCCAAATCCTCAAGGGCTCGCAATCTAGCTAGCTAACATGAACACCAACCAGGCACAAAGGAGGACAAAGAAACAAAGGAATTGGGACTTTTTAGTAGTGAAGAGTAAGTGAAGGGCCTCTGTGGATGCTCTCTGTATAATAGTGCAACAAACACACAGCTGTTGTACATCATTACTTTTTTTTTTTAATGTCCTGAGATGGCAGAAGAAACCGAGAGCAGGGGGAAATACCAAGAAAATGTGCAGAAGGAATATGTTTCCTGGGGACAGAGTTGCTGTTGCATGTTGATCATTTTTTCCTAGCGTTCAAATGTCAATACTTTGTTGCTGAAAAACACAGCTCTCCCACTGATCACCATTTAGTGCACCTCTTGCAATAATTTGCAAAGTTTGGTTCAGAGAGTTTGCCACAGATACTTGTCCTGTGGCTGGAATGTTCATTCCCCCTCTTCTGTTCTGAGGTAAACCTCTTCTGTTGATGGCAGAGGATGTTGTTGTTGTTGCTGCTGCTGCTGTTATGAATTCAGATTATACAGGGCAGTTTTTAAAAATGCAGGTGATTTACTACATAGCTGTCATCAATAGTTAAACATCACAACAATTTTTTTTAAGGTCCATTCTCAAAATGTATTGCAAAAATATCGCCAGAGGCTCAGAAGCATCACTAATATATGAGCCCATAAGAATCAGCTCATCATATTTCAGCAAATTCCCTGGGAAAAGATGAAAGTCCTGGCCCTAAAGTAATATTAATGTCAGCATCTGGCAGGCCTTGCATGGGACAGCATTCCCTACATGAGGGACAACTGAAATGGCCTTCTCCATTGTTGCCACCTTCCAAAATTCCCATGTAAGAGGCCACCTGAAGAACATACTCAGGTGCCAGTCTTAAGGTCCAGGAATATCCATGTCAAAAGATGCGTTTCATCGAGTATTTGCGTCCCAAGTTTGAATATTGTTTAATAATATTTTAGCCTTATTTGAAGGATGGGATTGGCTTAGGCCCTCCTCTTTCTAACTCTCCCTCTCTCTTAGCTCACTGTTTTCTTCATGTACCGATGCCAACTCGGTTTAATTCAACATGTAGTGAGGCAAGACATTTCAGAATATAATTATCCGAGAAAAACAATTGGGGAAAATTCACCTCTCCCTTCAGAAATATTCAGCAACATTTCTTCCCACCCACACCACAGTTTTTCTGCCCTAAATAGAACAGATGGGGGGCATTTCCCCTTAGCTCTGAACTGGGCTATGAATTGTACTTATAGCAAACACAAAGGTTGGAAAACGATAGAAATTATTACATTTTAAAAATGGCACCCTTCTGTAAAGAAGCATCTCCTGTTTTATCTCACAACAACCCTGTGGGGTAGATTTGGCTGAGAGAGGGTGACTAAGTCTAAAGTCACCCAGTGGGGTTCATGACAGAGTAGATATTTGAACCCAGATCTCTCTGGTCCCAGCCCAGCACTCAAGGCACTTAGAATGGAGGGGGGCAGGCTTGGAAACCATGAAGATAAATCACATTTCGGTATAAATATGTTCCAGGCATTGTCTGCTAGTTTTCTTCTATATCTTCAGATGATCTTAAAAGGGGAAACCTGCTTTCGAAAACTAATCAAAAAGACATGTTTCCTTTAAATAATTACTAGCCATCGTGTTAACTAGCTTTGGGCCTTTTTTCCGATAAGGATATCAGAAATCCACATGATGTTCTAGTGGCCATTGCAAAGTCGCGTTTCAACTTTCTTCTGAGAGCTTTTTTCCATCTTGTTGAAAAGAAATATGCGGCAGTAAAAATCTCGACAGCCATTTGACAATCTATGCAAATGTGTTAAATAGCTTTGAAGCAGACAAGAAGAAAGGGTGGCTCTCCCAATAAGCTTGGATGCATACGAAGTCCTTTCCATAATGAACGTGGCAAGATTTTAACAAAGGGCATGCATAATAAAAATGTAAATGAGTTTGCTTTACCAAAAGTATAACTTTAAAGTCTTTTGTTGCGTGCTGTCCTGGAACTTTCCTACAAGGTTATCACTGTTCGCATGGAGATTTAAACCAGAGTCTTCAATGGCATTAAAAAAAAAAAAAAAAGGAAACCCTTGGACGGCCTATGTGTGACGTGCATGCAAAGTTATCTTAATGTTCAGAATATGAATTGCCTCTGGGTGGCTCCGGCATGAAGCAGAAAAACCAACTGTGTTGGTATCAGGCTGCCTGATGGACTCCATGTGGCTCCCAGCCTGGAAATTTCACCGATTTGACGTCTGATGTGCTCCTCATGGCAATGGCAGTGCTGTCACCGAGAAACGGCACAAAAGCGACAATCCCCCCCCCCCTTTCTCCTTAGCCGCGCACTTTGCAACCCCCTGGAGTTGCCTGCCCATGGCTTCTCTTGCCTGCCTAGTTACGGACAGCACTTCATAAGCACAGAGAGAAGTGTGGGTGGATAGGCCCCAGCTGCCTTCCTGGATGCAGGCCCCACAATAAATTGGCCTGAATGATGAGGGCAAACAAACAGTATGATATGCATTATTCCTGTCAATAACGTGTCCCCATGTGTTACAGTCTTTGTATGTAGGGTTCCGCAGCCTTTCTTCCGGAAAGTTCTATTTAGTCCCCTTAGTTCCCCCTCCCATTCATATTATAACTAATATGACAGGATTCAGAAAAACGATATGATCGCTTGCATTGTATAATTACTGTGTGTGCCCCCACCCCCCCGCCCGGCGGCATATTTACATGGTGTGTTTGTGGTGGTGTTTTTCCTCTTACGCCTCACGGTTTTGAGAACAGGCGGCTTCTTAATCTTTCAGGTCGTACATGATTTAATGATTGAAAAAGAGTTGCTTCAGCAAGCAAACTCAGAGTTGAAAGGAGAAAACGATATCCTGCTTGACAAGCTTAAACGCCTTCAAGAAGTTATAAAACTCAAAGTGAAAGAAATGACTAATTTAGGTAAACTTTCCTTATAGAACAAGAAACTGATCTTATTTTATTTTATTGAAATTTTATGGAAATTATTCGGAGCCTAAATTGAGCCAATAAGCATAGCGTGATAATTATTGTTTTTCCCCCATTTTCTCTGTAATTTGAGGTAGTCTTGAACACTTTCAGAAGTAGTAGAAAGTAACCTTGTTTCAGTGTATGTTTTCCTTGTATTTACCAATGGGGGCGGAGGGAGAGAAAGGTTTGTTATTTACACAAATGTTGAGACTTCTTATATTTACAGTTCCAAATGATTATGTTGTACAATACTGTGAAAGAATTTTCTCCAAAGTCTTCATTTTAACAAATACCTATTCTTCTAATAAACCAATAGCTCATACCTGCTCCTATGTAGTACCCATCTGACGATGAAGTATAATAAGAAATCCATTTTAGTGAGGTGTATAATAGACATTACAATACGTCTGCTGCGGGGTGATATGCTATGTTTTGCTAGTTATTTCAAGGCAGAGCTGATGTCCCAGAGCCTTAATTAGTTATATGTTTTACCAATTCCTCTTTTAGAAAAGGCTTGAATTTATGACATCTTAAAATGTGTGCATATTTCTTTTTTATTTCATAAAATTTATATTCCGCTTGAGTATTTAAAAAACCCATCAGAATATAAATACGCAAGTGCTAACATGCTTTTTATTGTTGCATGCTGGAAATTCAGAAATGTCTGGGTATAGAAGGTGTTTTTTTTAACCTTTTCTATAAAAAATAAAATATATTGCCTTCTGGTCTTCTAGGGCAGGGGTCAACAACTTTTTCCAGCCGTGGGCCGGTCCACTGTCCCTCAGACCATGTGGTGGGCCAGACTATATTTTGAAAGGGAAAAAATGAACAAATTCCTACGCCCCACAAATAACCCAGAGATGCATTTTAAATAAAAGCACACATTCTACTCATGTAAAAACATGCTGATTCCAGGACCATCCGCGGGCCAGATTGAGAAGGTGACTGGGCCGCATCTAGCTTCCGGGCCTTAGGTTGCCTACCCCTGTTCTAGGGGCTCCCAATGCAGCTAGCATGCTTTACGGTGGTAAAGTGCATATATATATATATATATATATATGTATATATATATATATATATATGTAAAAACATCCATCCTAACAATACAAATGAAGTCATTACAACAGCGTTAATGGAATTAAGGGGGATAAAAGCATCAGTGCTGTTGGACAAGAATAAAGCATGAAGCCAGAATTATACTCAGTGCTTTTTTTTCCTTAAAAAATGTTTAGGGGTACTTTCATTTTGACTCAAGAAAATCACCATTTTATAGATCAAACTGAGACACTAAATGGACAAAAGTACAAAGATTCACAAAATGTTTAGGGATATGCGTACCCCTGCATCTCCCCAGAAAAAAGCACTGATTATACTGATGTAATTTCATCACCTCACATTATGGTGTCTTCTCCCCACCCCACCCCCAACGCTGCCCAATGCTCAGAACCTTGGTCTGAGCAATAAAGAACCACCTGCTAAAGCACTTTGTATTAGCTGTGACTAACAGCAAGGATGGGCAAGGCTAGTATTAATGAAAAGCAATGGGCGTTCAGACACACTTGGCTCTTGAACTTATTTCTCCCTCTCGCTTCTCTGGCCAGCCAGCTGAACAGCAGGGAGAAAGGCTGCGAATGTCAAGGGCAGTTGTGAAGGTCACCGGTCTGCTACTGCCTCCATCCACCCTGCATTCCAGTGGGCTCACAGACTGACCTGTAGTGCACAATATGAATCTCTTTAAATAGCCATGTAATTTCATGGTCTGCTTTATCCCACCACCCCTTTTTTTCCTGCTTCTTTCAGAGTCTGAAATAAAACATATGCAGGACAAAAGGCAAAACGATATCAAGACAATCGAGAAGGTACTGTATTCCTTTATTTATTTATTTTGTTGACAGTGATGGATTAACTCATAGAAAGATGCAAGAGCCTGGGAGTCATTCGCCCCCATATAGCCGAAAGGCTGTTCAAAGGCTGGCCATCCTCCTGCCCCAGCTTTTGAGCTATGTTTTAGATTAGCCCCCTTATTGTTCGGAGATCAAACAAGCTGGTGTTCTTCCTTTTAAAAGATGCAGCTATTGAGGGGCTTGAACTGGGAAATCTCAGAGTCCCAAAGCTGGAAGTTACCTGGGTCAGGTGTGCAAGGGAACAAGCTTGTGAAATTTCAGTGCAGTACCTGCAGTTAGCAGAGACAGTGTGAAAAATGTGGATTTGACATGTCTAATATCATTCTGTCCAACAGCAAATTCAGGCTGCTGAGTGTCTGTTGTGAAAGTGAAATGGCTCCACCACAAAATAACAGGGTGGTTTTTAAAAACTTCATAGGAATGCAGTTTGTAAATCAAATGAAAAATAATGTTTTAAAGTCCCTCAAAGGGCCTGACAAGCACCTGTGTAGTCTCAGAACTTACAAAATGTTGATACTAGCTGGGCCTATAGAGTGGGGAGAACGCAGAGGGTGGGGAACCTTTTTGAGCCATAGGGCTGCATTCGCTTGTAGGGAACTTTGCGGAAGACAGAGATTTCCCCTTTCCCATGGGCTTCCTTTCGCTGCTGTACCAGTTACACTGGCTGCTTGACTATTTCCAACATGAAGGTTTACTAATCTTAGACAACACTTTGATTTTGGTGGGTCTACAAAAGCATGTTGAGTTATAAAGCCTTACGCAGCTCAGGAACTCAGTACCTTAAGGACTGGCTCTACCCATATTAACCAACCTGGACCCTGCTCTTGTCATCCAAGGCTCTTCTCTACATCCCCTCTCCTTGAGAGGTTCAGAGGGTGGCAACACGAGAACGGGCCTGTTTTGTGATGGCCCCTCCATCTGTGGAATAGTCTCCCCAAAGAGGCCATCATTACATGTCTTCAGGCACCAGGCAAAAACATTCCTGTTACCCAGGCCTTTGGCCATCAAATAATCTATGGTCTGTTAACACTGTGTGGCGGGGGGACTGTTAGTATGACTATTTCAATATTATGCTGTCTATTATTATGCTTTGTTTATGTTTTCATTATTATTCTCCATAAAATGTGTTTTTAATGTTGTACACCGTCATGGGTTCTTTTGATAAATGGCAGTATATAAATCAAATATAAAATAAAATAAGCTCCACCCCCACCCCATGTCCTTCATTATTATTTGTGCTCATGACAGTATATGTGATCCCACTTTCAATATTGTCTGCTCCTGCAAAAGTTTTGGGGATGGACATGCTGCTTAGTTTCCTATCAGTGCATGTCCCATAGATTCCTGCTGAAATCCTGTAACTTTTAAACCACAAATGTTACAAGGTAATTGTTTTGTCCTCATTTTCTTGTGCTCCTCCAGATGGCTATAATGTGGTAACATTGGGGAAGCATCACAAAAATAATAAAGCAGAATGATGACATGTGGGTGATACAGTATGAATCCATCTCTAATGCGCTATTATTGAATACACCTGTGGCAGGGGATGGGACGGGACACCAGTCTAGAGGAGCTCTTTGGATGCAGCTCACAGTGGTACCCTCTTATAATCTGAAACCTCACAGTCATGTTTTACATTTTAGCTTCAGAACGCTCAAGAAATCATAAAACTGGAACTTGACAGGGAGAAGCAGAGAGTTCTAGCTAAAGCTCTGGTAAGTTCATAGACAAAAATATCAAGCTACTAAACATCATGTTTGCTGGGTCTTGTTCAGATATTGCATTATAGCCCCTTGTGCATTTTTCCTCATCTTTCCCTTCCCAGTAAAATGTCTGGAAGGATTGAGCTGGTGTCCCAACGTGAAATGGAGAATTCATTCATAAATTTAGGTCAAGCTCCATTGTGACCTCTCAAGCTTATTGGCATTATTATATAACAAAATGTGCTTCCCAGCTTTCTCAGCCACCTTAAAAATGGGAGCAGAGGTGGTGTGTGATCCTGAAGTTTAAAATTCCGTTCTGAATATGTACATGTTCCGTTCTGAATATGTACATGAGTATCAGATTACAATCCCTTAACTGTTTATTGTGCGTCTTTCTTCAGCTCTTGAAGACAAGTCCAAGGGTGGCACTAGAGTTTGAACTTGGAAATTAGAATTCTACTCTGAGTGTGCATGCCAGATTTAATTACAGTACCCTAATCTTCAGTTGGCAAGGTGATGTCCCTTGCCAACAAAGGTCCGTATAGTTAAAGCCATGGTTTTCCCAGTAGTGATGTATGGAAGTGAGAGCTGGACCATAAAGAAGGCTGATCGCCGAAGAATTAATGCTTTTGAATTATGGTGCTGGAGGAGACTCTTGAGAGTCCCATGGACTGCAAGAAGATCAAACGTATCCATTCCTCAGGAAATCAGCCCTGAGTGCTCACTGGAAGGACAGATTGTGAAGCTGAGATCGTGAAGCCAATACTTTGGCCACCTCATGAGAAGAGAAGACTCCTTGGAAAAGACCCTGATGTTGGGAAAGATGGAGGGCACAAGGAGAAGGAGACGACAGAGGACGAGATGGTTGGACGGTGTTCTCGAAGCTACAAACATGAGTCTGACCAAACTGCGGGAGGCAGTGGAAGACAGGACTGTCTGGCATGCTCTGGTCCATGGGTCACGAAGAGTCGGACACGACTAAACGACTAAACAACAACAACAATCTTCAGAAAATCACATTGTGACATATTCTGCATTTTTTATCTTCTCCTTTAAAATATGAGTGAGGGGTTCAAGTTGGTATTTAAATGTGAAATACATAATTACATTCATCATTAATGTACATATGGAGTCTCATTGTGATATCTGAGTGTCCAAGGGTATTCTATCCCAGTAGTCCCAGCCAGGGAACAAAGTTCTACCCCAAATGGGGCTATGTAGTAGGCACAGAGTCCAGAGACACCACATCACGTGTCAGTAGTACCAGTTCAGGATCCATGATCAAAGTCTGGACAAGCTAAGGCCAGGTTCCAGCAAAGCAAGGTCAGACAAAGTAGAGAAGAGACGCAGCAAGCAAAGTCAAGCAACTGAGATGACAAAGTCCAAAAGTCAAATAAGCAAGGTAGGCAGCACCATGGATAGCTCCAAGTGGCTCCTAGGCTTAGGCAAGGCAGGCTTGAGCGTCGCTCCAGACACCAGTGAACCTAGACTGAGTTTTAAACAGGACTGCAGCTTCTTCTCAGCACCCAACTCTTTTAGAAGCCATTGACACCTGTGGCATGGAGGGGACCAGAGTTCTACTACGGCCTCTGGGGAGAGCTATGAAATCTCTTTTGGCCAAAGAGACAGTGTCATTGTGGACACCTCCAATGCTGAGGAGGCAAGACAATCAAAGGTTGGTTCAGAGGGCAAATCCTTTTCCTCATCTAAGATGAGGCCTCTGAATCCATGTCCTCTTCCCTCAAGGATGGGGAGTCATTGCCTCTGGGCATAGCAAAGGGAGAGATTGTGTTCCAATCTGTTTTATATCTAACCTGGTCCTCTGGAGAGCTATGGCGCCACCTGGGCAGGACTTAAGTGCAGAAGTTTGAGACCCCACTCAGCAGAATGCGCAGGAGGACCTCCACACCGAAAAGTGGCTTGCTGCATTACCACATTTGGATGTGAGCGATGTAACGCACGGTGCCATCTAAAGAGCCTAGAATTACCTAAATGAACTGCTGCTTGTAAATAGTTTGCACATAACACTTGGCCAAACCAGGGCTTAGCATGAATGAGCAATGTGCAATGTGGAGCTGAATGTTGGAACAGTCAGGACAAACAAAAGAAAGAACTTATTTACATATTGCCTAGTTACACCATGGATTGTGCTCCCGTAAGAGGCAGTGGCGGCCACCATCTTGGAGGGCTTTATATGAGGTTTGTTTGTTTGTTTGTTTGTTTGTTATACCACCCTTCATCCAAAGATCTCTGAGATTATACGAACTGATAGGGGATATGGCTATGAATGGTTACTATCCCTGACAAATGTGTTCTTCCTCCAGTGTCAGTGTGCTTCTGAATGCCAGTTGCTGGAGGGAAGAATTCTGTTGTGCTCAGCTCTCGCTTCCCATAGTTCTCTGGTTGGCTGCTATGAGAAAAGGGTGCTGGACTAGATGGGTCTCCAGTCTGATCCAGCAGGCTCTTCTTATGTTCTCAGCCAGGTTCCCAGATCAAAGGTGGCATCCGATGTGCTCCTCCCCCAGTCCTGCTGCTGCCCTGCTACTGTGGTTTGGCTTAGCGTTATAGCTGAACCTGGACTCTGTTGACTGGACTCTGTTATTCATGAGCACAAATCACCCATTCATGAGATAAGCCAACAGGTGCAAGGTCAGCCAAGCCAGTTGCTATGACAATGGCCCAGTGCTAACTATATAAATGATTAAGGCATGTCACTCAGTGAGTCGAAGTCTGCGTTACATCTTGAATTGCTGAAGCAACAGAATTTATATTGGTGTGTGTGTGTATCTGCATAGCCTACAAGCTGAATGTATATATCAACATCTGGAACTGTATTACTGAAGCCTTTTCTTCGGTAGCAGCAAACTATTTGGGACCTTAAGATGCCTCTGTGTGGTGACTGGAATTGGGTGACAACTTGTGGGTGTCTCACTCCAGCACAGTAGTGGCAGAACCTGGGGTGGAGTGCAGCAGCCACAATTTTCACTCCACAAACCTGCCTGCAGAGAGTGGGAACCCATTCAATGTGGTTCTCATTTAAAGGCAAAGTTACCAAATTTTCACTTTTTAAAAACGGTAAGTGAATTGAAAAAGAGCTATCCTTCAAAATTCACACGTCTGAATATTGCAGTCCAGTTCTCTGGCCAAGTAATGTGTGCAAAAATTGCCTATACAAGGGTAAACTGTGCGTGCAAATGCATATATTAGTGAAAATAACATACACAAATGCAGAGGAGATTGTTTTGCAAAATGTGTGAATTAGGAGAAATTGGACACAAGAATATGTATAGTAGGAGAAATTCACACAAGAATGTGGACTACTTTTCAGACAGAATCTCTTTAAAAATTTGCAAACTGATGTAGAAATGTGGAGAAATGAACTTTTGATTGGAAGAATGAGAACCTGAAAGAAACCAAATTGAACATATTTGTCCATCGCCAAGCTTTCCTTTCTAGTTCTTGAACTTTTATAAACAATTTATTCCCACAACCATGTTGAATTTTCTTTTGTCTTTGTATTTTTAAGGAAGTGAAAGAAGCACAAGAAGCTGTAAAAATGGCAGAGGCCGCTGCTGCCGCCGCTGCTGCTGTACCAAAGGTGATTTTTACTTTATTTGTTGTTTATATTCTTATTACCTAATGATATGGGATGTACCTGATATACATTGTATGATATGCTTGACTTTTGGGCTGGGAGATGGAGGTGGAGAGAGGATTGGAATGGATATTGCCTAAAAGCACAGCACATGCCAGTCAGGCTGGAATCTTCGCACACACAAATAGAACACCCTGCAACCAACCATACATTGGGGCCTCTGATCTCTCACTGTGCCAGAAAAAATAAAACACCTATCCACGCGACACTGATTAAAACATCTCCACTCATATACCATGTAAAGAATGAAAGTTTAAAGTCTCCCTCACCTCCTCCGCTTTCTGCCCTCCTATTTTTCTCTTTCTCTGTTTTCTCCTCTCTTTCTCCCTCAGCCCCACATTGCCTGCAACAAAAAATGTCTCAAAATGACTGTAAATGACATGTATGAAGGATTCTGTGATTTGAAAATAGAGACACTGAATGTGCTTTTGTTCCTTATGGAAAATCTTACAATAAAATGTGTGTGTGTGTGTGTGTGTGTGTGTGTGTGTGTGTGTGTTGTGATAGAAGTTGTTGGAGAAAGCCTGCTCTCTGTGGGTTGCTCTTCTCCTCAGCCGCCTCCGCTGTTGCTGCTTTGCAAATTGCAAATTGCACCCCCCTTAGCCTGCCTTGTGGCAATTCACTCGTGGCCCATTTCAGTCAAAGTCTTGGTTGCCTGCCTCAGTGGCAGCAATTCAACCTAACATGGTGGGACGCAGAGCTGCATAAGGGGCGGCCAGACAGCAGGGGCACCTTCCCCGCAATGGCGGGCAAACTTGGAGAGAAGGGAAAGGAAGGGACAAGAAGGATGGAGACAGAGGGATCTTCCACACGAGGGAGGGGAAAGCGAGGCGAGTCTCCTTCTTCAGTTAATTGGTCTGCCTGGTGAATGCATTTCTCAGCAGGGATGAGGAGCCGAAGGACCCCAGTGTGTGCACTTCTTCTCTTGCCCTTGGTTCCCTCTGCAGATGAGACACGCTTGCCAGCCCAGAGCTAAAGACTTCTGAGGCACAAGACTCCCTGGAAGCCCCACACTCTGAACTTGACAGCCTCAATCCCTCAACCTCAATGTTGTTTATTAGGGTTGTTTATTAGGTGGCAAGGGAAAGGCGCTAGCACAAGTAACATTTCAACCATGATTTTTCATGAATGGGAGGTGGCCCCGTTGTCCCTTACTGGTGTCATGCCCCCCCCCCCCGCTGTGTCTTCTCATCCTCCTTTCCTTGCAGTGAGACGCTCTGGGCAACGCCCAGTGCTTTCCCACATTCCTCTTCCTCCCTCTTTTTCAGTGGGCAGCTGTGGTGGCAGAGCCCTTCCCCTCCCTCCCTCACAACTGGCAGAGGGGCAGGGCATGCACAGGTGTCTCTTCGTAGCCATGAGAAGGAGGAGGAGGCACCGCCCCCGCCCCAAAGGCCCGGCCTAGGCACAGTTTGCCTCCCTGTGACTTCAGCCTTGATGAGGGAGCCTGTTGTCAGGGCGTCTGGTTGTGTCCCCTCAGAAATTTGCAAGGCCTCACCACCACTATGCCACTGCTTTTAGATTTTTAAAGTGAGAGGTTCTTGCTTAATTGTTCATCTTCTCAAACTCTAGTGAGGTTTCCAAAGATAGTTTTGTACACAAGACATGTTTCTTTCAATTGACCTAGTATAAAACAAATATCTCCATGAGATCATGTGACTCAGAGCCTTATCTGTTGAGGTCTCTGTTCCCTGGATGTTCTCAGCAGTGCTTAACTTAAAAGGTGGATGCAGGGGGTGCCTTTTAAATAACAAAATGTTACTTTTATATTCCTTCACAAAAGACAGGGTGAATTTAGAGCTGATAAACACTGACTAAAGGCTATTGTTACCTTACATCTTCCTCAAACTTCAAATAGTGGCACTCAGCAAGCCAAGTACTCAAAAGTTAACATCTAAATTCATTTATAAATCTCCCTGGCTCTTTGAAGCTGTATTGCCCGCAAAAGGTATTTGACTTCCTTTATTAATCAAACTGATATTTGGGGAAGTGTGACATTCAGTGGGAAAGCCGCACATGCTGAGATTAGCTGATTCTAAAAACTGTTCCAGAAGAAAGGACAGAAATATGACCAGTTAATTATAATGTGCAAATAGTTTCAAAATATCTGTAGTTTGTACTGATAAATATAAAATGCAGTGTGTTATCAAGCTTTCTGTTTGCTGTGCTTTAGGAGGCAAGCTAGTAACCCCGTGCATCAGTGTCATTAATCCCTTAAAAACTATTCCCCAATAAATTAACCTGCAGGATCACCAGCTGATAAAGTATAAAGCCCACTGAAAGTAATATGGCTTAGGTGAGTCTCAACTCACTCGCTGCATGGATTTCAGTAGGGCTTAAGCATCACTAACTTTCCCTGGATAGGGGCCAAAGGGTTAATTTGGGGGGGGGATCTACGTGATTAATATTTTTAGACCAACCAACAGAGCAAAGAGATAGTAGTGACAGCTGGAAACTTGGAAGTGTGGCTCATCTGTAACTAGGGGTGTAGGAAAGCATAAATTTCTGTTCCAACATGTATTTGCCACAATTGGCAGTTTCCATTGGGATTATGGGAATTGTAGTTCAACAACACTGAGGGGGGCACCATGTTGGCTACCCCTGCAATAAGGAGAGTTTAAAAAGTGGAACATTGTGGCCAGGATCCGAAGGTCAGTAAGCTGAAGGGTTTATATTTCTCAAACAGCTCCACCATGCCACATGGCAAAGCTCAGATTGTTAAGAAATGTTGATGTATATTTTATTACCTTATTATTTATTTTATTTATATACCACCTTTATCTCCCAACCATGCCAAGGTGGTGTACATGGTTCTTCTCCTTCGCCTGATTTCATCCCCTTACAACAACCCTGTTGAGGTGGTTTAAGCTAAGAGATGGTGACTGTCCTAAGGTCACCCAGTGAGCGTCACGGCTGAGTAGGGATTCGAACTCTGATCTCTCGGGTCATAGTCCAACACTAACCATTACACCAAAACTGCTTAGAGCTTTTGATGTTTCAACGGTATATAAATCCTGGTAAATAAATCAATAAGAATAAATAGTAAACTAAAAAAAAAGTTTCTTATATGATATGAGAGAGGAGTTCAAGAGTGCTGCTGTTTAAAGGAACTGGGAATCAAAAAAGCCTACTGGGCATGACCAAACCATTTGGGTGCTCCTAAAGTAGCTTTTTTGGATCCTAGCCATCCTGTTGGCATTTTTTTGTATTTATGCATGTATATATTATTACATATATCCCAACTTTTATATCCCCTAAGGAGCTCAAGGTGGAATACATGGTCCTCCTGCTCCTCAATTAAACGTCACTTGACCCTGGGAGGTAGATTAATCAGAGGCACAGTGACTGGCCCAAGGCCACCCAGTGAGAGCTTAATGGCAGAGTGGGGATTCAAACTCTGGTCTCCCTGGTCCTAGTGAGGGCCATCCCTGTGAGGTGGCCATGGTTGCTGATCTGGTGACTGCGTCCTGAGTGGGGTTGTCTATCCAGGGCCAGAAGTGAGAGCTGCAAGGAAAACTGGAGCAGAAAGTGTGAGTGGAAGTGAAAGGAAAGTGATAGCATTGATCAGATAATGCTGAGGGCAATGCCGCCTGAACAGTTTCAAAGTAAGAAATATATTATGAGGCCATAATAAAATTATGGGGCAGAACATTCCTTTATTAGATTACACCATCCTTATAAAGAATTTAATGGTCGACTTTTAATGCTTTAAATTATCATTAATAACTTGAAAAGGAGCACTAGCTTGTATCTAACATTAATCATACTCAAGAGTCGACCCATTCAAATCAGTCACCATAACTGACTTAGGTCCATTAATTTCAATGGGTTTACTCTAAAAGTTAGCTCAATACAACGTTTCACTATTACATGAATTCCATATTCTTGAATAATATAGATGCTGCAAGGAACCATTCCTTCTTGCAAGCATCACCTAGAAATAATTGGCACTACCTGTTGTTCCTGCTGTTGCACAGCAATGGGGCTAGCAGTGATTGGCCTGGTGTAACCTGCTTGTCGATTCCTACATCAGGGAACTGATTCCCCTCTGTCTAGAGCAGCCTTCGCCAGTCTGCGGCCCTCCAGATGTTTCAGCAGTTGGGAGCTGCAGTCCAAGACATCTGGACATCACCATGTTGGCAAAGGCTAGTCTGGAAGCACCTGAATGACGAACAGATTAGGATCCCTGGGCTGAAGCCCACTTCATGCGCACGCGTGGCAGCATGGCAGAAACTTCCCTATGGTTTGGACTCACAAAGCTCAGGAGTGTGAAAATATCTCAACCATGTATGCAGAACTGACTGTGTGGGTCTTTATGCACTGCTGTGTACCAATTATGAAGAGGAGGGCAATTTTTAACCCCAAAGAAATAATATATTAGTAACAGGAAATAGGATAAGGTATGGATTGCACTCAACTCTTTCGCTGTTATATCATGAAAAAAATATTTGTGCCAATCAGAACCTCAGAGTCCCTGCACCCCAGCATCCCTGCTTAATTTGCTGATTATGTCCATTGCTACTGTGGCCTTTATGTGAATAAGTCAGCAAATAGCACTATCTATCTGGGTAATTTTGGCTGGTATTCAGAGGCTTACTGGAAGGCATCCAACAAGGTTCATAAAGCAGCATGAGAGAAAATAGAATACAATTACTGTTAAGCACATATGCACCTTGTTCAATATTTATCATCTAACACAGATTTGGCGAAGTGAATTGTAGGCAGATACAGTGGAGGGCACCTGCAGCCATTTCAAAAGGTTTGCAAAGCCTTGTATTTGTATATATCTGAGTTGTGTTTGCGCAAGGAAATTTGCTCTTTTTTTTAACATGAAGATATTAAAAAAGCACAACAGGATTCCTGCGTTTCGCAGAAGGTTCAGTCACCTCTAATGAAAATCTTACTTTCCACTAACTACTGAAAACTCATTATATATTTAAGAAAAAGAAATGGGTTTGAAATATGATATAATAACCTCATTCACCTAAGGACCAGTTCTTAACCTACCTGAGAGTTTCTCACATCTTTATAATAACAAATTTTACGGTTTTGTTTAACTCAGAGCAATGCCCACTATCCAAAAAAGGCTAGCCTAAGGATCTTGACAAATCAGAAATGGGCTGCTGTGTGCAAATAAATAGATCATATACCTCATGCAGTTCAAGTCCACATTTCCTTGACAATTCCAAGTTGCGTGTTTGATGCATGTTGTTAAAACTTTAAGGCAATGTCCATATAAATGCTATTTGTTGCTTTATTGATAAATTTCTGTATTTGTCTTTGTGTGCTTGCATACATTAGAATTCTTTTTATGTAAACTACTTAGAGGTTCTGTATATTAAGTGGTGTAAAATACAAAGCAATACCAAAACAAAATACAAATAGATGTGTTCTGTATTCTCCAGTAACTTTCAGCACAACCCTATACATGTCAAGTCAGACAAGGCCAGCTGGGCTTCCCTTGGGAGGGCATTCCTGATTCTGAACATCACCATGGAAAAGGCCCTGCTGCTCATGTCTACCTGCCATACTCCCTGTTTGCAGAGCAGGAAGACAATGGATCTCAGTGGTGAGGGGGATCCCTCTGAGACAAGGTGTTCCAAGTGTGATGTCCAAAGTGCGCAACAGTAACTCAGGTTTGTTTATCGCTGTTGTTATTTTTTCACAGGTGCCCTCAGTGCAAGAAGGAAAGCTAGCAAAGAAGGGAAGGAAAGGACTGAAAGGGAAAGTAGCAAAAGCTGCTGCTGTCTTCGCTGCCGTTGCCGCTGCCACTGCCACCAAAGAGGCCAGACAAGCTGCCACAAAAGAAGCAGAATTGTTGGTATGTTTTGGTGATAAGGTATTGCTTTATTACTCTGATCTAACATAACTTGGGGGAATAGACACCAGGTCATATAAAGGTGAGAGTCGTGGTTTGTTTTTTTAATGACACTTCCAGCAGAAGGACACCTGCATCCTCACCTGATATTTTTCATTCGCCATGTGTCCAAAACAGCTGGGGTAACCCACACACCCCATCTCACTACCATCCTTAAGAAGAGCACCACATCTGGGTGCTTTCTCAAGAAGACAAGCATGCCTTTGCTGAGATTTTTCACTGCCCGTGCTTTCCTTCTTCGAATTTCAGGACAGATAGACCAAGACATAGTGGTTGTGCCCATTCTAGCCCTTTACTCAGGGGTTGCAATCCTACGGCCAGTCAGTTTTTATGGAGAATCCAGATGATGATGATGTCAAATATTTACAAAAGATTCCCTGCTATTTTGCTGCTTGGGAAACTTTGGCCTGCAGGCCTAATTTGGTCTGGCCCAAGTCCCAATTTGACATGTGATGCCCTTCCCCAAAAGCCATGCCCACCCATCCCACAGCAACAACCAAGAACTTAAAGTGAATTTCCGATTGTTCCTTTGCAAGCGGGCTCCCTGCAACCACTGATCCTTTGCAAGTAGGGCTCTCCCAAGTTGGCCGGATAAAGCAGTATAGATTCTAAGTGCTTCCTCTAGACAGAGCATTTTTCTTCCTGTGCAGAGGAACCCTCATGCTAAGTTTGGCGATGATATCTCGAGAGGTGGCTGACTCTATAGAGAAGAAATGGACAGGCAGACAAACCATTTTCCAAAATATATAGTATATTTGTCATTGCAAGATATTTTAGAATATATCGCTATAGAAAAATTGAGATTTAAGTCATTGATTGATTGATTGAAAATTAATAGCAGTGGCCAACTATTATTGTTTTGTGTGTGTGTGTGTTTAGTATACATGGCAATCAATGCATGGCTCTCTTTTGTAATACACTTGTACAGGGAGATGAGAAAAAAGCCTTACAAGAAGAGATAAAGAGGCTCAGAAAATCTGAACGAGATGCCAAGCTGCGCGTGAAGAGGTATATGCACAGGAATTTGCTGTGTACACAAGGATTTGTCACATATATTATAAGATTTGTTAACTTCCACACTCATAAAACATACCAATGCTATTTTCGCCTCTCTGTTTAGACTTGAACAGGAGTTCAGTAAATCGAGTCAATCTTGGGAAATGAAGTTCGAAATTCTAAAGAAAAGGTATTATTACATCCAAGATGATAAAAGTTCTGGAAACCAAGCCTTATGAGGAACAGTTGAGGGAGCTGGGCATGTTAAGCCTGGGGAAGAGAAGACTGAGAGGTGATAGGACAGCCATCTTCAAAACTGAAGGGCTGCAACATGGAAGGTGGAGCAAGCTTGTTTTCTGCTGCTCCAAAGGGTAGGACCTGAACCAATGGCTTCAAATTACAAGAAAGGAGATTCCGAGTGAAGGTTAGAAAGAGCTTTCTGACACGAAGAGCTGTGTGACAGTGGAACAGATCCCCTTGGAAGGTGGCTGACTCTCCTTCATTGGAGTTCCTTAAAGAGAGATTGGATGGCCATCTGTCAGGGATTCTTTAGCCCTCATTCCCACATTGTAGGGGCTTGGTCTAGGTGAGCCTTCAGCTCCCTTCTAACTACAATACTTTGATTCTATACCAGGGGTCAGCAAACTTTTTCAGCAGGGGGCCGTTCCACTGTCCCTCAGACCTTGTGGGGGGCTGGACTATATTTTGAAGGGAAAAAATGAATGAATTCCTATGCCCCACAAATAACACAGAGATGCATTTTACATAAAAGGACGCATTCTACTCATGTAAAAACACGCTGATACCTGGACCGTCCGTGGGCCAGATTTAGAAGGCGATTGGGCCGGATCCGGCCCCCGGGCCTTAGTTTGCCTACCCATGTCCTACACAAACAACTGTGGGCACTCTCTGCTCGCAGTTAAACATTTCCCAGATCCATTGATTTCAGTGGAAACATACCTTTGCATATGTCTGGATCATACGGTTAACATAAATTAATAATAATAATAATAATTTACTATTTGTAACCTGCCCATCTGGCTGGGTTTTCCCAGCCACTCTGGGCGGCTTCCAACAAAGATTAAAAATACATTATACAAATATATATTTTGGATTGGATCCAGAACTATGTTAATTGAATTTAGCCCCACTGAAATTGATGGGAAATTAGTTACGATTTAATCCAAATCCCATTGGTTTCAATAGGAAGTAGGAGCAACTCGGTCTGGATCTGAACTTCTGCTGCTAATACTTATAGGTGCTAGAGAGAAACCATTAAGTGCATATTGGTGCAACTAGCCATATACAGTGGTACCTTGGTTTATGAACTTAATCCATTCCGGAAGTCCGTTCTTAGACCGAAACCGTTCTTAAACCAAGGCGCGCTTTCCCTAACGAGGCCTCCCGCCATCGGTAGCCTTCCACCATTCGGATTCCACTCTTAGACCGAGGTAAAGTTTGCAAACCAGGACACTACTTCCGGTTTTGCGAAGTTCGTAAACCGAATCGTTCATAAACAGAACTGTTCCTAAACCGAGGTACCACTGTATAACCTTAATTCATGTAAATGAAGCTTCCACAAGAAGATAACGAAAACAGCTGTTGTACATCATCTGTATAGCATAATTGGCACTAGGAAGCGTCTGCTGGTTAAAGGGAGTCAAAACTCCCGTTGAATACATAGAGGCTTCTGTAGCTCTTTGGGTCCTAGCTTTATCCTTGTTTGAAAATAAATGTTTGGGGTTTTGTTTTTTGTTTGATTTTTTTTTTTTTGGAAACTGCCTTTAATTTAAGAAATACAATTTAAACATTCCCATTTATCTTCTAGCCTACATGCCATTAAGGACGAGATGTTTCTTAGACAATCATTGCGTCAATCAGCAAAATTTAGACGCCCTTCGCTGGCTGATAAGGTATGTTCAGATAAGCAGCCACTAAGGGCAGACACATTGTTAGGTACTTAAAAACTTGGGGCATGGGCAGAAATTTTGCATAAAATTTACATATGCTAATTCACGTGTTTAGATGCCTCTGGGAAATTAAGTTGACGGTTGGTTGAGGCCTCTCCTGTTGCCCTGTAAGGAACTTGTTTTTTAAAAAACAGTTAATGGAGGGAATCCCCTCTTTCAAACCTCTGGTGTTCAAACCTCTGTTAAGGACTGCATTTATTTGGGGGTGATCGGGGCAGGGTGGGGAATCAGATGCCAGTCGTGGGTAGGGCCAGAGCCATAAGTGCTCATGAAACCATGATTTCTGAACTGGGTTGGCAAACCATAACATTGAAAGTACTGTGATCAGCACTGACCATGATTTATAAATAACAGAAATGTCTCCTATGCTCCTTCCAGACAGCACCTCCTCTGCACATCCAGCACCCTACAGGCAAATTGGCTTCATTTACAAGCAGCTTGTATATGCAGTATGCTCCTCTGGTATGTAGTTTGATGTGTGCCTATAATATATGTTGCTTCGCTTCAGTGTCCTTCTCCTCACACCTGCCCACACATTCCAAACAGGTAAACTGGCCCTCTCAAAGGTGATACGGCTTTGGCAGCAGCCTGTACACAACCCCCCTTTGCCCACGGAGCTCCTGATCCAGCAAGGGATTCTGAACTTGGGCACATAACTTGAAAGATAATTTTATTAGTTGTGTATATATAAGATGGTGAACAAAACTACTGGTTCCTTTGGACAGTTTGTGTTCATCATAAGCATTGATAGATGCCTGCAGGCACACACAAATGAACACACACTGTCCTTTTTTATGTGAACAAAATATGTTGTTACTGAATCACATCATTAGTCGAACTAGAGCTGCATATATACCAGACTTCCTCAACCTCGGCCCTCCAGATGTTTTTGGCCTACAACTCCCATGATCCCTAGCTAGCAGGACCAGTGGTCGGGGTGATGGGAATTGTAGTCTCGAAACATCTGAGGGGCCGAGGTTGAGGAAGCCTGATATACACTATATATTTAAAGTGCATTTAAAACACACACACACACACAAGAATCCTGGAAACTAGTTTCTTAAAGGTGCTAGAAACTAAAGGGTAAATGATAGTTCCCAAGATTATCGGGGTGACAGAGTGCTTTAAATGTATGGGGGGTGTTAAGTATAGTTGTTTAGTTCACATTGAAATGGAGAATGCTTGTATGTATGAAAATTCCATTGAAGCTAGGGTTGCCATATTTTGAAGAGCAAAAAAGAGGACACCCAAGAGAAAATGACTCCATGAAAATTAAAAGTCCCAGGGGGCGGGGTTTGGGTGCAGAGGAGAGGTATCATATTAAAAAAGAAGGGAGGGAGTAAAAGAAGGAGGGAGGGAGCAGGAAGGAGGAAATCGGGAGTGCAATCGGGAGGGAGCCGTTGCTTCAGTCCCGGGCCTCAGTTCACCTTGCTTCCTTCCCCTCCCCTCCCTTCCGCCAGGTCTGTGCCCAGCCTAGCACAGCCACCACTACCATCTCACCAGCAGTCCCTCATTGCCCAGCAGATGCTACAGCAGCGGAGGGGACAGGGTGGGGGAAATGCTGGGAAGGAGGAGAGACAGAGAGAGGGGCAAGGCAGGCAATCCAGGCAAAGCGAGAGCCTCCTTGCCTCACATCACTCAGCAACCAGAGCACAAGAAAGTGAGGAGGAGGGGCAAACCAAACAAAAAAACCCCGAACATTTTGGCAAATTCTAAAAATCCACCCAGACAGAATTTTTAAGTCTGAAAAAGAGGCATCTCCGGGAAAATCCGGACATATGGCAACCCTAATTGAAACGAACTGAAGCTCTCTGAGCTGTAACAGGTTGATTAACTATTGATGTTCTCTGATAGCTTACACAAGTGTTTAACCTTAGATCATGTGATTAAGGCATTCAATTGCAAATCTCCATTAACTGTGTAATGGCTTTTGAGTGACTTTAAAAATAAATATTCCATGTTCAGCCCAAGATAGGTTCTCAGGCAGATTCAGGTTCAAATGAAGATGAAGAAGGCATGGATATTGAGAAAATCCCAGTTCTGATTAAAATTCCCAGCGCTTTTGAAGCTGGTAAGTAATGACATAATTACATGTTACAGAAACTGTTTATCTTCAGTTAAACATTACATTTTTTCTGTCTTCTCTCTTGCTATTAAAAGTGGATTATAGTTGGGGAGAATGTGTCCAAAATTATATAAACAATGGAACCAATAAGCTTTATTCGTTTAAAACTTTTATCCTGCCCTTTCAAAATAGTACAGAAGGCTGTGTGTGAAAGCTAGTATCATAACCATGCCAGAACATGTTAAAATATATATAACAAAGCTACCATCCACATCTATGTGGGAGTAAGTACTGCTGAGATCTGTGCAGCTTGCTTCTGAGTAGACCTGCATATGATAGACCTGCATAAGACTAAAAGAAAGTGTTGGAAAAGATATGGAAACAAAGTCAGAAGATAAGATTCAGACAATAAGTAGGCACCAGAGACTGAGTCAGAAGAGTTCAGTTTAATTTTATTTCAGAAGTAGTTCAGCAACAAGTAGAGGACCAAAGGTTCCCAACTGCTGAGCTAACAGCTGGCAGGTCACATCACATGGGTTGTGTTCCCATTGGCAGGCAACAAGCTAAAAAGCCAGATTCTATAAACATAAGAAGAGCCTGTGGCCCATTTTGTCCAGCATCCTGGTCTTACGGTGGCTAACCAGATGCCTACAGGGAGTTTCAAGCTGGAACTGAGCACAATAGCACTCTTCCTCTCTTGCTGCTTCCAGCAACTGGTGTGAAGACGCACATTTCCTTTGCTGGGGTGTTATGGGTGGGGTAATAGCTCTGGTGAGGGACGTTTATGCTCCTTCTGCTAAACCAGGTGAGGGTACCCAGTGGGTCTCAAACCCTCAGTGAGTTAGGGACTTCCCCTGCATGTAAAGACAGGCTCCGGCAGATTGAGCAGATGAGACTAATAGTGGGTCCAACCGTCCAGCAGGCGGTTTCTGCATGTGCTGTCAAGGGAAGTGAGGGACACTTGGGGCTCATCAACCTGGGAAGGTAACGCATCTAGAAAAAGGAATCTTCCTGCCTTGCAGGATTTCTTCGGAAGAAGAAAAGGCTAAGGAGTAAACCCTATAGAAATCTAGAGTGCTTACGTGGTGCCTTGAATGTCTCCTTTCAGCAGCTCCCGCAGCCAAGCAGGTGCCAAGTGTATTTCCCTTGGACCACATAAACAGAGCTAAGAGGAAGGTCTGGTCATCTGGGCAGCCCAGGACCTCCATACACACTGCCCAGGCTTGCACCCAGGGGAGGTCACTTTGGTGCTGCTAACACAGCAGTTTGAGTTCACCCCCTCTAGGCACACTCCATTACCTCTTGAGACAGATGGATGCAAACAACTGCCTTTAAAGGTAAAGGGAGCCCTGACCATTAGATCCAGTCGTGGCTGAATCTGGGGTTGCAGCGCTCATCTTGCTTTATTGGCCGAGGGAGCTGGTGTACAGCTTCTGGGTCATGGGGCCAGCATGACTAAGCCACTTCTGGTGAACCAGAGCAACACACTGAAACGCCGTTTACCTTCCCGCCAGAGCGGTACCTATTTACCTACTTGCATTTTGATGTGCTTTCAAACTGCTAGGTGGGCAGGAGCTGGGACTGAGCAACGGGAGTTCACCCATCTCATTAGGAATATAGGAAACTATCTTACATCAGGCCATATTATTTGCCCATCTGCCCAAATGTTCTGCTTACTGGCAATGGCTCTCTGGTGTCCTCAAGCTGAAGGCATTTCATATCACAAGCTGCTGGAATTGAACCTGAGACCTCTTGCTTGTGCTCTACCCCTGAACTGTGTCAGGGTAGCCATTGTAGTGCCTTCCAGATGTTGCGGGACTGCCAATCTCATCAGCTCCAGCCAGCATGGCCGGTGGTCAGGGAAGACGGGATTTATAGTCCAACACCATCTGAAGGATGCCACGTTATCTATCCCTGACCAATAGACACTTACCTGGGAGTAAGCTTCTGTGTTCAGTGTGCTCACTCCCAAATAAATGTGTACACAGGATTGCAGACTTTGCTCCTTTTCTTCCTTCCTGGGCCTTTGCTCTATGTAATTGAGCAGTGTTAAAAATGGGATAGCATCTGAGCTCTTCATTGTGTGATAGAAACCTCAGTTTTGTTTTATGTACTCAAGGAGACTTTTCTCACAGTCTGGTAGAGAGGCACTATTTGCACTGTAATCTTTAGAGACAGTCTTAATGAGCAAGAAAGACACGAACCTCTAAGATAAAACCACTGAGGAACAGCGACTCTTTCCGTGGCTTTTCAGTAGGAGAGAGCTCAAACAGAAATATCTGATGCACAGAAGCAACTCCAGTTTTTTTCCTGATAGATTACACTGTTTGTTTCTATTTCAAATTACTTTGTCAGCGCAAGAAGAAGGGGTTAAGAGGAAGGTCACTCTTAACAGACAGTCACAGTGAAGGGAATGACAAGGAGTTTCTAATAAATTTGAAATCCATATCTCAGTCATTCTTGTAACCCCTTTGAAGTATAAAACTTAAAAGTATTAAATCATTCACATGGATTCCCAACTGATCTTCTCAACGGAATGTTTTCAGCAGGTGTCAGTAAGGGGAGAAATGCAACACTGCTAGCTTGAGGGGGGGCGAAATATATGATTTAACCAAAATTAGGCTGTAACTTAAAGTTTTGATGATATCCATAAGAACAATTATTTTTATCTATTTAGAAAGATGTATAAACTGCTTAATTAAAAAAAAACCTAAGAGGTATACATAAAACAATATGAAACAATAATCAATAAAATGAAGTTAAAGTTAGAAAATGTTAGAAACAAGTGTGCATAACTGAAGTATATGTCCATATAGCCTGTCTGAGGTAAATGAGTATTTAGCAGGCATCTTTAAAAAAAGCGAGGGTGGCAGCCTAATCGTAATAGACAAGGCATTCCAAAGCATAGCTGCTGCCACACTGAAAGGTTGACTCCTAGCAAATGTGGAACAGGTATTAAATGGCACTTGTAAAGCTGAACTTAGCTGCCTACTCAACCAGTTTGATCTGTGGAAGTACAAGGTATACTTATTATATGGGACACCAAAAATAGCATTTGGCCAGAAAGAAATCTGTAAGCTGTAAGCTGTCAGGCCAACACTGCACCAAACAGAAGTTGATTAGCAGTGTTTGTGTTCCATAGAATTAAATGTAACCCCCCCAAAATTCAAGCCAACTCCTATCTGAATAGTTCCAACACTGGGCTCTGTTTCTTGATCACACTGGGGTGTGGCGGAAGGTTGGAGTGAGACAGAATGATCCGACTCGTTCTGCATGATGACATATCATATCTATCTACATCTGCACAAATGCATTGGCTCAATTCTCCAAGCGCTATCCTTTTGCTGTCAAAATGTCAACCAGCCACACACAAGCAGGAAGTATGAGTGGGCTTGGGGAACTCCAATATTTGCAGAATTATATATTTAAAAACTCCACAAATCTTTAGGGGGAAGTCCATATGTGGGAGGCGGGGACAACAGCCCAGTTCAGACAGAGCATGCTCATAATGCCAACTGCCTGTTGGCGGGAAAACAAAAAAACTGCATAAGGTGGAAGAATGGAATGAAGCATTCTGGGAAACTGTTCACAGGAAAGACTCTTCCCCCCCCCACTGCAACATCATGTTGCAGTTCCCACGTGTCCTTTTCTATTGCTTATAGGAGCAACACCATGTATATAACTTGCTGTCTAACATCCTTTCTGTCTGAATTTTCAGTCATTAGTTTGTGATAAGCTCATTGATATAAATGGACCGGATATGTAGGCAGTAGAGACTGGTCAGTCTGCCAGCCCCCACCTGTCTGTCTTCTTACTGGCATCCAAGTCCAGGAGGCACCCCTGGCTGCCAGCTTCCTCTTCTTTAGTCTCAGTATTGTCCTTGGGGAACTCAGCAGAGAGGAGGATGGGAACAAACCTAAAATTAGTTGGCTCCACCTGTGATTGGCGCTTGCTCCACCTACCTTTGGCCTCCTTATCTTCTCCCCCCCCCTCGCAGTCCCAATGGGCAGCAGCCACCTCTGTATTTGGGGGGGGCATGTATCAATGTTGCACAGCCACCCTAACAACTCTGATTGTGGAGTGATTTTAGCAGGGATAGAATCTGAGCAGTGGATGTGTACTCTTAAAAGACTTGGCGAAAATTCCTCCTTTCCCCAGCAGCTCCTACCTCCTAATCCATTTGTCTGTGGTTTTCGTTCACCAACAATATCAGCTCCACATATGCTTTAAAAACAGGAAATGGCGAGAACAATTTTCTCTATTTAATCTGTGTCAAAATAAATGCTTAAATATTTGTCAAAGTTTTCTGAACACCTAAGAACAGTAATTACTAATAAGGCTGCTTAAAAAAAACATTTTTTCATTCAATACTGTAACCAATTGCCTAGTAAAAATGAAATCAAAATCAAACATCATTTACTTGCTAAAGGCTCTAATGAAAGTAGTGGAACTTGGAGAAGGGCACATGTCACTCTGGACATGCCAGTACCATCGAGACTGAAAGACTGATAAAGCTTTGGCTTCTGGTTTTTCTTTCTGAAAAGAGCTTATTTATTACATAAACTGATCTCTTTATCCCAGCACAGGAATGTCAGATCCTGGAGCTGCAGTGACAGTATCTTATTGAAACATTACAGTGATAACTTTATCAGCAGTGTGCGACACAGGGTGACTCCAGCCCACAACATGTGCCTTTGTCATAGGTGTCTACAAACATTTCAGATAAATTGTTTCTTTGGTCTGGAAAAAAAAATCCAATGTCCCTTTGGCTCTCTCCTCTGCATATCTCTTTAAGTTTTTTTCTATCTATATATATATATATTTACAGCGATTTGAATTTGCTGAGAGATAAAAGCCAGGCTGACTGACCAAAAAAAAACCAACCCCCAAAAACCCTCACACGTAACATTGCTAGTGACTCTTTAAATGGAATTTTTCATTCAGACTTTGACATTAAACTAGAAAAGCCTTTTGGCTGTGACCATACAAGCATAATAAATTGTGTATGTTTGCGATACTGAATGAATCTTGCCCATATGCTGCGCTGCAAGGCTACATGAATGAAGCATTTACCAAATCAGGCCCACCACATTAAACAGAAAAACAATCTTTATTCATGGTAACTTATCAGTTTCAATTAATCAACCTTAACAATGGAAATTCTGATGTGTTCAAGCAACTTGAAAGCAATAGGTCATCTCCAGGGCAGCCATGTTGTGTCTTTGTGCCTATGGCTTCAAACAAAGCAACATCTCCAATAAATGTCCACATACAATTCCATATTGGCCGCATAGCTACTTTTAAACATCTAAGCACACCTCAGGCTCTAATGTACTGGCTCTGCAGATATGCACTGAGTTTGCCTCAGGTTTTGCTGTTCCCAAATATAATTGTTTTCTAGTATTTTTTTTTTTTTTGGAGCTCTGTTAAGTTCAAACAAAGGAAAAGACATTTCCATTGGTTGACCATCCTTTCAGTTCCTCTGCTGCTATGTGAATAAGCATTGTGCAAACCATTCCAATGGTATTGAAAGGGGGTAACCATTGGTTTGATTTGGTTACACGGTTTCCTAAAGCGCTCCCTCCCACTGCCTTAGGGTCTGTGAAAGGTCCGTGACCTGTTTAGAACTGCCAAGTGAAATGTCATGTCGCCCCTCCCAAAGGGGAGTATCTGCATTCATTTGATCAGTATAAAAAATGATTGGGGATGGCGAGATCAGTGCTTTTGAATTGCAATTTATAGCAGTTTACAAAAATGCACATTGTTGGAAAAGAAAACATGGAAGTGTTTCTTTCTAAATTGCATTACCTGTGAAATGTCATTAGTCTTTTTAGGATATTTGCATCCAATTTTTACTATGAAAAACTCAAGAGAGGCTTGAAGCGAAGAAACAGGCTCCCCCCCCCCTCCATTGTATTAACTCTTACTCCCCTTGTTCTTATTCTGTATTTAATTTTGGCATCCAAGTATCCGGAAACTAAAGTTTCATGCAAACTTCTTGTTTTATTGCTGCCTTCTTTATAATAGCATGTGGCGCTGAGTTCTCCAGCATGACACGATGATCGTATCTTCCTACATAGAGTTTATGCAAAATCGTTGTTTAAATACATTTGGTGTATGTGTGTGTGTTACAACAGCATCTAGATTGATATTTTCTCTTTATTCAGTCCCCATACTCTGAGATCTACGGATGAAGAAAGGTATATAAATTTAATAAATAATAATAATACTCTTCCCAACCCTCCTTTTTTTGTAAAAAGCTTTTCAAGATATTCAGGCAATTTGTAAAAAGTCATTTGTTGCACTGGAACAAATTGTTGTGACCAGTGTTTCATTTATAACTGGAGGCACAGCAGTTGAAATAGTTTGGAATCCCATTTTGTGTGTGTGTGTGTGTGTGTGTGTGTGTGTGTGTGTGTGTACATTACATGGAATATCCATGTGGTTTATTCCCTATTTGGAAAAGATAGGTTATCTTAATACATACATAATTTAGTTGCGCGCGCGCACACACACACATTATAAATTCTGCGTTATTTTCCTGAACCAGGATGGAGAGCTCGCATTACAGATGTGCCAGAAGTAGGCAAGTTTCAGATGGGTTGGCTACAGCTAACTTCTGCCCTTTCCCTGCCCTAGAATGAGAGACTTACTTGTTTCACCTCCCAGCAGAGACTGAGGCTGGTTATTTATAGGGATTCCCTCGGAGGCACCATAGGCACCTGCTTCCCAAACTCTGGAAGGTTCAAAGTAGGACAGCAGTATTTCATTAACTGGTGCATAGGTGACGTCACCTGATTAACCTCTAAGCCTCAAGACGTCACTTTCCACACAAGCAGCAACATGTGGGTGAACAATGAGAGGTTTCCACAGCAGCTGGAATAAAAACTAACATGTAAATTAATGTGGCACGTGAAAGGACAGCATTGGCTCCTTTTCTACAGCGCTCCCCTCTGCCTGAGAATTTTCAGCTGGATCCACAATAGAGTTGCCACCTTTCTTTTTTCCTTTTTCTCTACTCTGAACAGCTGCATCGTAGCAGAAGTTCAACAAGTGTAACTTTATCTCAGCGTGACGGGAAAGGCTGCACCCATTGAACTTCTGCCTTTTGTGCAAATCTCATCGAGGCAAAGGCTCTGCCAGGAAAATATAACCACCCTGATTTTACCACATTGTACAACAGGCTGTGCCTCTTGAAAAATCAGCTCCGCCTGTCTCCACTTTAAGGACAACTTTTCAAAATCCCCTCCCCTGTGCGAATGTTTGAACAGGTGAAACAGCCCTCACTTCCACTCCCATCACAAATTAATTCCTTGTATGCAAGTCTCCCTTGCTTAAAACAGAATGTGTTTCCATATGTGTTTAGTGCTCAGGTTGACACTTGGCACAATCCTATACATGTCTACTCAGAAGTAAGCCCCACAGACTTCACTGGGACTTACCTCCCAGGTAAGTGTGCATAGGATTGCAGCTTTAAAGATAGTGTGTTTCAGGGTCTGTCTTCAGGTCTGAATAGGATAGTAGCCTTTGATTATGTGGATTATCTGTATTCCATTGGAAGCTGCCTTATACTGGGTTTAGACCATTGGTCCATCTAGCTTGGTGTATTGTCTACCACGGCTGGCAGGGGCTCTCTAGGATTTCAGACTTGTCTCCCTCCCAGCCCTATCTGCAGAACCTGGGACCTTCTGCATGAAAATCATGTGCTCTACCACTGGTGCACAACTACCACTAGCACTTAACACAACCCTTTATTGTTTTTGCTGCAAGAGGCTAAGGTGGCTAGCCACCTGGAAACTGCAAGCGAGCAGTTAGAGGTGTGCAGCCCTTGCATGTGTTCATGCAAGTGAGTCTTGCCCCTTTAAAAGCCAATGGAGCTTCTCCACGCCATCAAAATACTATACCATTTTGATGGCCCATTGATTCCAGCCTGTTTTGTGTGTTTTTAAAATGAACTTGAAGCACAACCAAAATGAGATAAGATAAAAATACCAACAAAATATTCAAGAGAAGGACCTGAAGTCTCTCTGGTGTTCTACTAGGTCTCCTCGTGGCGCTGGCTTAAACATGGCAGGTAGTATAGAGTTGGGGTTGGGGTATACTAAACCCCTCATGAAATCTTCCTGGTCTTAGCTCATGAGCAGGTGATGTTCTGTCTGGCGGCAGGTAGGGGAGCATCTGGTGGTGCGTGTATTGCTTTGACGGTCAATTGTCAGAGGTTTTCCACCTTTTTGAGTCCATGGCTCCCTTGACCCACTACACTCTGTCTGCGACACCCCTGTAGGGCTCAGGAGCCCAGTTATGTCACCCCTTGTCTGCAGAGCTGGCAGCCTCTTTCCCTTGTGGAGTGTTCCCTCAGCCTCCTCTCTTCTCCCCTTGGGAGTTCTCTGGACAGCTGCTGCTGCCGCCCCTGGTCTCTGAACTAACCCTTCCTTCCGCCCCTGCCGCCCCAAAGAGAGGTGCCTCCTCACACTGACCCGAAGGGGCCTGGGACTTGTCTGTCCTTTCCCAGCAGCCAGGGCTGGCAGGCAGGCTGGCTGAGCTCCCGCGCTTGCTTGCTTGTTTACTGAGGCTGCAACCAGCACCCCCTGACCAGCCCCAGAGGCACCATTTGCCTGCGGAGCTTATAGCCAGTGTTGCTGCAACAAACAGCTGTGCAAGTCTTTGGGAGGCAGAGATGCAAGAAGGCATCAGAGAGTGAGGGAAAGAAAGAGGGGCAGAGGCCAGTGTTGTCCGCAGCACCCCTGGTTTATGTAGTAGGTGCTACTGTTTTTTAAAAAAACAATAGTGTTTTGTGGCACACTAAAAGCTAATAGATTTGTGTGGGATTGTTGAGGGTGGCAGCAGGGACATAGGAAGGGGGGCGGTGGGAGTGGGCCGCCCCAGGTGCCCTCACTGAGCGGAGTGACATTTGGTGCGCCACCTGTCTGCCCATGACTCCCAAGCCTACCCTGAGCTGTCTGAGTAAGGGGGGAACTGCGCCACTTTGCTGTGGCATTTCCCCTTCCCCCTTCATTTTGACAGCTTGGGGGAGGCTTGGGAATCACAGGCAGGCAGTGCACCAAATGTGCGGCTTGCTCCTCACCCATGAGCAGCTTGCTCTGTCCCTGGTCGGTGCGCACGCACCACTCCAGACACCCGAGCGGCTATCCCACACCTGGGAAAGCACCCCCATGCCACACACCCGTCAGGAGCACACCCACCCTGGGCAACGTGGGCATATGCTCCACTTCTGGGTGGCAGAAGAGGATATATTATCTATTAATATCCTTCCTAACTTGCGCTAGCAAGTTTCTTCACTTAGCGGAGAGCATTCCCCTTCTTACGCAGAAGAAAGGTGGTTGCAAACTCGTGTGAGTTTCTTAAGACAATAAGCAATTCAATCTGGCTTGTCCAGATTGAGGTATGTTCTAATATTCCTGGTAAGACCCCTTTTGAATCCTTCCTAAAAGAATAAAGACACCACAGTCTTATTCATAACAAAAAGGAGTTTTACTCACGATCAGGCAGGGCACAGTGTGATCCCTGAAGGCAGGCTTAAGGCTTAAAGTTACAAACATGTACAAACAGGTTTACTCCATATGGAAGATGACCTGGGGAACTGCTGTGGCAGCCAGCAGTACAGTCCAGGTGATGCAGGAAGTCGGTACGACGAACAGGAAGGTTGAAAAGAGAGAAAGGTAGCAGCGTGACTTGGCCTTTTACCAGGTCTGGAAAGGTCACACCCACCTACTAGTCACATGCAAGGAAGGATGCTCCAGGCCAGGAGGAACAGGAAGTTTCAACTGGCTGGACCAAACATTCCCTTGCATGTCCACTCTAGCAAAACAAGGAATGTTGTAATTGACTGCTCCCAGTGGATTACATCCCAAAATTTGTTGTGGTGGCAGAAGGTTGTGTAGACTTTATCAAATATGTGACGTGCTCTGTTGTGGACCAGAGCCCACATCAACAGATGCATGAAGTAGTATCCTCTCCTTGAATCTGATGTAGACTCTGGTCCACACTAAAACTTATATGCAGTGTAATCGTACACGTGTCTATTCAGAAACAAGCCCTGCTTTCCTCAGTGGTGCTTACCTCCTGGTAGGTGATGCAGTGGCTTGCAAACCTTACCCTTCAGGGTGCAGCAATCCTTTCTACAGCAGACTGATTTGGTTTAGAAGGGCTCATCAGTCCAATGAACAAGGCCGTGGGAAGGCAATATGCCAAATGCTGTTTTTATCATAGTCTTCCAACAGTGGGAAATAGCTGTTTGTAACCCCCTCCAAATTGACCTGTATGGAATACAGCGCTGCATTGAATTCCAAGGTGCAGTTTCAAGCTATCTGTGTCCTCTCTCTTCCTCTTCTCAGCTTCAGAGTCCGCGGATGAGGAAGAGTTTGAGCAATTGCCTTCACCCCATTCATCTATACGCTGATAGCTGGGGTAAGAGCCACCTGTGGGAAGAAAAGGCAAGAGAGAAAGCAAGAGTCCCTCTCAACATCTGGTCACATGCAGAGGATGTCCTGCACAGCTGCCCTGTCCAGTGAATGCTTTCAGTTCTCCTACCAATCCCATGGGGTGCACAGGAAACCATCTCTCCTGAATAATGGAGTCCTGCCAAGCTGAATAGTTTCTACTGCACACACTTTGTGTGCAAGTTTGTCCAGAGAGTTGGCTTAGGGTTACTTTTTTCTGCCTTAAAGAACAAACAGCCTTAAATAAAGAGTTAACTTAAGGCACATCTTTCTGAGCCTTTACATTACACTGCAACTGCTTTCAGTTAAAATGTAACTAGAAGTTGGTCCTTATATTCAGCCTGAAGGCTGCAAATCCAGTTTTTGCAAGGAGTAAAACCAAATCCCGTATCATCGTTCTGCAATCATATTAGAATATGATTTTCTTTAATAAACTAGGATGGTGGGGGTTTTCCCCCCCAGAAAATAAAATAAATTTTCTCCCCTAGATTGTATGTTTAAGTATAATCCCAGGGCCAGGTCATTCACATTATTTTTTTTGCCACACAAATTCCTTCAATGAGGCCTGGCAACCAAATATGTGAAACAACTCAATTGAAAAGTGACTTGAAAATTCTCTCTGTGGTGTGGCTCTCTTTGATGGCACATTCACACATCTAAAGAGCCATCACACACCAGATGAATAACAATAATAATAATAATAATAATAATAATAATAATAATAATAATAATAATTTATTTATACCCCGCCCATCTGGCTGGGCCTCCCCAGCCACTATGGGCGGCTTCCATAAAAACCAAAAAGACAATAAAATATCACACGTTAAAAACTTCCCTGAACAGGGCTGCCTTAAGATGTCTTCTGAATGTCAGGTAGTTGTTTATCGCTTTGACATCTGCTGGAAGGGCGTTCCACAGGGCGGGCGCCACTACCGAGAAGGCCCTCTGCCTGGTTCCCTGTAGCTTTGCTTCTCGCAATGAGGGAACCGCCAGAAGGCCCTCAGCGCTGGACCTCAGTGTCTGGGTAGAATGATGGGGGTGGAGACGCTCCTTCAGGTATACTGGACCGAGGCCGCTTAGGGCTTTAAAGGTCAACACCAACACTTTGAATTGTGCTCAAAAACATACTGGGAGCCAATGTAGGTCTTTCAAGACAGGTGTTATGTGGTCTCGGCGGCCGCTCCCAGTCACCAGTCTAGCTGCCGCATTCTGGATTAGTTGTATGGCATGATTGCATGAACCAGGCCTCTTCTTCATTCTCTTTCACATGTGGACATATCATCACGTATTTTGGGATTAGATTGCAGTCATACATCGGGTTACAGATGCTTCAGGTTTCATGTTTTTGGGTTGCGCACCGCGCCGAACCCGGAAGTACTTCTGGGTTTCGGTGCATGCGCGGAAGTTCCGAATCGTAACCCGTGGGTGTGCAGATGCGGTGCTGCGGGTTGCAAACGTGCCTCCCACACGGATCACGTTCACAACCGGAGCATCCACTGTAGTTAAAATCTTATGGTAATGTTGGTAACCTTTTAATGGCAACCTGTTTGGAATCAAAGGTTTCTTTAATTATTACAAACGAAGGAAACTACTTTACATAGACTCTGAAGCAGAACATTAGCCTTTCAATCACATTATTCACACACTGACTGGCAGCAGTTCTCCGGGGACTTAGGTAGAAGCCTTTCCCAGCTCAACCTGGAGGTACCAGGAATTCCATGTGCCCAGCCAGGAAGTTACCATCCTTATTTCTTCCTAATACCTCTTACTGTTTTTAGCCTTGTACATTGCTTTGGCAAATGCTGTAAGCATGTCTGGTTTGGTTTTGTTTTTACTTTATTTTGAAATAATAACATACAGATGCCATTTTATCTTCACTCAAGTTGCATCAAGGCTTATGTAGCCAGGAATCTTCTTCCTAATGCAAATATATTTACCTTGAGCCTGTGAGGTTCATTTGGGAATGTTCAGGGTGGCAGGAGAGGATATATTGTTTATTAATATCCTTCCTAACTTGTGTTAGCAAGTTCCTTTACTTAGCAGAGTTACATCCCCCTTTTTACATGCACAGCAGACAGCTGGTTGCAGGCTCGTGTGAGCCTCTCACTATTGTACAGTTCAGTCTGTCTCAGACTGAATTGTACGTTCCTGGTAAGTTCCCTTAAATCCCTCTTAAAAGAATAAAGACTCCACAATCTTATTCAAAGTCAATAAAATAAGTTTACTCACATCAGTTCACAGTTGGATTCCTGAAGGCAGACTTGGTTACAAATATGTACATGCGGATCTACCCCATATGGGGGAATAATCCCAGTGCTTCTGCTATCTGAGAGCTAGCAGAGCAGTCCTAGCTAAAAGCTGGTCAAAGGAAGAACGAAATTAAAAAGTATGCTGTGTGACTCATCCTTTTTTTACCTGGACAGGTTAGGTCACACCCACCTCCTATTACATGCAAAAGGAAGGATGTTCCAGCCAGGAGGAACAGGAAGTTTCGACTGGCTGGACCAAACATTCCCTCGCATGTCTTCTCTAGCATTACAAGGAACGTTGTAGTTGACTGCCTCTCATGGATCACATCCCACAGTTCAGGTGAGTAAGGAGCTTTTTACTGCCCCTCAAGCACAACCAACCATCCTTCACACCCAAACGGAATGCCAACAAGAACCACCAGGTGATATGGGAGGTACTGCACTCTTTTAAGAAGTGACTTCCTCCATCCCTTAAGCCAACCTTCTGAGAGCCAAATGGTGGGTACAGCCACAGGTAAAGGTGGTTAGAACAATGAATGTGATGCTTATTTTGCCTGGTAGTTGACATTCCACCCACATTAAAAGAGGCATCATGAGGGTTTAAGGACTTGTTCCAGCCAGGTAAAAGACCTGCAACAGGGACGGTGATGGGTGTGGCTTGGAGAAAGGGGCGTGGTGCAGAGATAATCCCAAGAGCCCAATCAGAGGTGTCGAGAGTGCCCATTTGACCACCACTGACCTCAACCATCTACATTCAAATCCAGTTGCACAATGTTAACAACTTTCACCTTTTTGAATTGTTGGGACTCCAAGCTCCAAGTCCTCCACTGAGGACCCCCTAATAATGAACCCTGAGCCTGGATCGTGGTGAATTGATTGGAGACTCCCTTGTGGTTTGGTGGGGAGGGAAGTGCTTCTCCCCCACGCCCGACCCACACAATGGCCCCTCTGCAGCAGCCCTTGCCATTCTTCAGGCATCAGCTCCTTTTGCTGTGTGTGCCACAGGCGCTTCCAAAGGATTGTTGCCCTAGAAACTTGGTTTCAGCCTCCTGCTATATATCAACAAGCTTGTTTTAGCAGTCCCTTGGCTGAATTACAGTTACACAGTTTGGCGCTTCTTTCAAATTTCCTCCCATCACTTGGACCAAAGAAAGGATTTTTTTCCCCTCCTTTAGAAATGAATTGGCTTAATTAGTAAGTAGATTAATGGCAATGGCTGGTGAGTTGGTTTCCAGCAGAGTTTCACCAGAGAGGGTTAATCGGAGTCAGGGCTGGAATCTTTCCCAGAACTGGCTGCCAGCCATTTTTCCACCAACCAATCAACCCCAGAAAACAAACGCTCTAGTCGCAATACCTACCCGAGAAATAGAGCTGGTGGGGTTTTGCTGTGAGAGACACCAGCAGCAAAAGCTACCCAAATAAGCGACTTTGCCTAATGTTATTCCAAGGGTAGGGGAAAGGGGGGGGGGACCCAGACCAAATGGGTTACAGTCTGAGAAATGGATAGCTAGAGGGCTGGACGCGGAAATGAACGCAAAGCTCAGCTCGTTTGCTGCCTACGGCAGGTCACTCTTTCTCTGCCGTCTTCCTCCTTTGTAAAATGTGGATAGGGATTGCATGCGATTGTGAGTACTGATAGCATCAAGAGTCCGAAGCCTTGAATTGTACTTAGGGCGTGCATAACCGCGTCCTTCTAAGATAAAACCTCGTCCTTTGATAAGTCCCACCGACTTTAAGCGTAGGGCTGATTCACACATGCATGTACACGTCCTCAGCACCGTATGAATCAATGTGGGTATTTGCGTGAACGCCCTCTGTTGGAAAGCATTGCCTTTGAAGCGGTGTCAGCTGATAAGAGCTATCTCTTAGGCGTGTTGACTTTTGGCTGTTCCACACGTGCAAGTAATCCCCTGAAGTCATGTATACACTTGACCTTACTTTCAATGCATCCCTACTTAGCCCAATTCCTCAAAAGAAGGCTTGGAAACTGTATCCAAAGTGTGAGAGTCTACAGATGGACGCAGCCACTCACCCACGCGATCCCTTTGCTCTAGGCTTTTAAGCAAGGCTTTTGAGTTTCGCTGGTACTTGGTTAGAGAAATCAATATGTTGCATCCAGCTTACCTACACTAAAAACAAATCACTCTGAGAAATGAACTATAAAATGAAGCTGGATCCTTCCTTGCTAAAAACCACACACCAAAATATGGATTGTTAAATTGGATCACATATTTCTATTTCCCCTAAATATGGAACAACCACCACAAAACTCCTTAAAATTGAAGAGTGCACAATGAGAATAGGCAACATTCACTCTTATTTTTCCCATACTGATAAAAATGCATTCATAATTTAACTGGCAGCTGCAAAAAAAAAAAAAGTCTTGCAAAAAGAAAAAGAAAAAACCCTGCTGAGAAATGCATATAATAGGAAAAACAGGTCGCCTGGACAGCAGTGTAATTAATGCCAGAAAAGGCCAAGCCGGTTTCATAGATTCTCTTTTGAGGATATCAAGACGAGACCCAGTGAAAAATGACGCATGCTTTAGCATTTCAGAAAGCTGGCAACTGGCAGAGCTTCTCTTTCCTTCCCCCCTTCCCCACTCCTTTTTCTCCTCTTTAACTTTCTGCCTCCGAACAAAGGGGTCGGCAGAACTAGCTAGGTTGTAATGAGTTCTGTGTCCCTAGCCTATTAAGGGCATCATGGAAACATATTGTATCGAAATAGTTTGGAGGAGAATACTGGGGATGAAAGAGAATGGGTGCTTTGATCAGCTCCCTGGGGTCCTGAGTGCGCACAGACCGGCTTGCAAGGTCTTATTCAGCTCCAGCGAGACACACTTACAAGACCATTCAATGTGATTTGCATATCTGTAATTTATCACACTGGGTCCCCCGAACATTTTTTTTTTTGCAAGGTAAATAAAAGTTGGGTTGAATAACAAATATCAATCATCTCAGAGAGAGAAGGGAGGGAGAGAGGGAGAAGGAACTGTCTGCGCAACCCACAGTAACGCTGAAGAAGTCTGCAAAGAGAGGCAAAGAAAACATTTAGCCCAGCAAAGAGAAGTTCAAAGAGTCCGTTAGACAACAGGTTCAAGGCTAGTAAAAAAAAAAAATGAAGCTTTTGGCAACAGTTGCCATCCAGCGCTGTCCTGCCACTAACAAAGCTTTTGGGAACCGAAGTCGTAAAAAGAAATCGCCCCCAGGCACCTAGGAGGGAAGGCGATGCATGTGCCTTGCCCTGCAAAGCGAAAGATAAAAAGTTGGGACCTTGCTTTAAGGGAAGGAAGTGTCTTGGGACACTCAGAGAACGCCCTTCGCCTCTTTCCATCTTCCTTAATTTCAGACGTCCCCTGTTAACTGGTTGTAAACTTTTACTGGAGACCGAGAGGGGAGCATTTCTTTTTTTAATCGCTCTTCCCTTCCCCCCCCCCCCCAGCCCATAAGAGACATCAGTAAGAAAAGGCTTTTGGGGGGAAGAGGATGGGATGCCTCTCCAAAACAAGAGGCAAGTTAACAGGCTGGCATTGTTCGGCGCTCTCACAAACTTCAGCGCAACAGCAAATAAGAATCTTCAACTTGACCTTGGAAAAGGGCTCCGCGCCTCCAGCTAATCTATCAAGCCAACCCAGTGACAATGATGTATTTCCAAGTATTGTCAGATCATGAAAAGATTGATAAATTCGCCGCTGCACACCCAGACGGAGCGCTCCTCTTTGCAAGAAGGAGGCACGCTGGAGAAAGTGCGCCTCCTCGTCCGCAGGTCTTGGGGAGGGAAAGGGGCGAGGGGGGAGCAAGAGCCGAGAGGCGCTCAAGGGAAGAGAAACGAGCTCCCTTGAAAGAAGACCGGTCATATTTCTTGGAGGAGCACGAGAAAGCTGGAGACAATCCTTCTCATATTAAACGCAATATTTCTTGGCTTTGGCGAGGAACAAAAGTCATAGCAAGACGTCTTTGTGACTAATTCAGTCAAAGGGCCGGCTCTGGTTCCCCCTGCAGAAAGGTCACTGTCGTTGTGTATGGTCCACCAAGGGGGGGATTTCACAGGGAAAACGGAGCCAGCTGTCCCTGTCACACTCTCCGCACTGGGGGAGCCCACACTGTGCATGGTTGTTAACTTCATTCTACACACCTGCAAAATCTACCCATTTCCAAGACTTTTCAAGGGGCTTTTTTCTTCTTCTTTGGAACTCCCCTTTTTTTGCCTTCTCCACTTTTGACAACAACTATTCAAGTTTTTCTTGAAAGCGCTGGGAGGGAAGGAAGAAGGGGGGCGCTTTCTCAGCTTCGGGTGGGTGCCCATTGAGCGCCTAGCCAAAGGAGCTGCCTTCCCACAAAGCGAAGTTTGACAAAGTCCCAAATAACTTTGCACCGACGTGGAAACGGCCTGTTGCTAACGGAAGTGCCCTTTAGCCAAAGCGCGAGCTGCAAATCGCGAAGGCTGCTGCCCGGGCAGGCGCTCTCCCGCTTCCCCCCGCGCGCTCCTTGCACTCTTCGCCAGCGCCACAAACGGCATCACCTTTCACTCCCTTCTCCCTTCCTCGCTTCTGCACCTCAAAACAAGAAAAAACACTCAGCAACCCTCCAGGGGCTTTTCAGATTCCGTCGGGGCTGAGAAAGGCTCAAGCTCCCCAGAAGCGATCGCTTTAATTGGAAAGGAATGTAATGCCCAGCCGTGGGGCCACTCTCTTTCCCAACTTCGGTCTAGAGCAAAATGAGGAGCTTGGCGAGAGAGGGAGTCCTGACGGGGTTTCCAGTCATGGGAAATGGAGGCTGCTTTGAGTGCCTCCCGCGACCAACCTCTTGCCCCCACACACTCCGGGCTCTTCCCCCGACCGACCGCATCCTTCCCGCGCCCCCATTTACCCTCCTCGAAAGCAACGCTTTCGGCATAGGCCTCGCTAGGCACTGGAGGCCCGTCAAGGCGCCGTTGCGCCAAAGGCGACAAGAGCAACCCACCTGCCTTATGGAGAGGGGGAAACGGCTCCCCAAAAGGCCATTCCCCAGAAAAGGGGGGCGGAGGTGTGCCTTCGCCCGGGGCTGGCAAGCCCAGGCTGCCTCAGGGGAGCGTTGCGCGGGACAGCAGCTCGCTGGCAGCGTGACAGGCGTTCCGCGCAACAAGTTCCCTCCGAGCAGGTGCGCGGCAAGGGGAGGGGAAAGGAGCTGCCGGCGCGACGAGCGAATGAGCCGGGCGGTTCAGAGAACCCCAACGGGGCTCCGGGGTGCGGGCCGAGGTCAGGGACGAGGCACCCTTTGCCTGGGCGCCTCTGGCCCGCGAGACGAGCGGCCTGGAGGCAGGAGTGGGCGCGGAGCTGGCAGCGAGCGCCAGCGACACAGTTCCTGTCAGGGGAGCCCGGTTCTTCTCCCTCTGACAGGCGCTTGGAGGGCGGGTGGCGGGGCCGAGGCGACGCTCGCCCCTTCGCCTTCCCCCCAGGGTGTCCGCAGCCACCAAGCCGCCTCCTGCTCGCGAGCCCGCGCCTCAGACCGCCTCGCCTTGCTGGGGGTCCCTCTTGGAGACCTCCATGCGCAACGAGGCCAGGGCAGGCGGACACCTCTTGTTGGAGGTCTCTTTGCCGTCTCCCGGGGCCTCGTGGGCAAAAGGAAGGGGGCTGGCTCTGCGGCAGGGGGTCCTCTGCTCTCTGGGGTGCCGCCAGCGGGCCTCTCGCCGGCTCCCCGGAGCCACAGGCACTGAGGGGAGAAGAGGGGCGCATGCGCGTCTCCAGCCGGGGACCCTCCCCAGGCGCTCGCTCCACAGTTTGGGGAAAGTTTGGCCAAGCTGCCCAGAAAGGCGCCTGGCCCTCGAGCGACGAACGTGAGGCGCCAGAGAGCTGGGCGGAGGCCTCCGGAGGCTCCCCGGCTCCTGCTGGGGGCGAAGTGGGGCCGGGGGGGCGCTCGGGGGGGTGAGGAGCGAGGCTTTTAGGAGGCCCACCGAGGCCCCTGCGCACCAATCTGGCGGCGCGCTCGGCTGAGGAGGCTGCTCTCTTGTGCAGCCGCGCGCGCCTCATTCGCCGCGCCAGCCACTCAGGCGCCCCCTCCCCCCGCCCCTTTGTTCGCCTTAAAAGTAATGCTGCGAATTAAAAGAAATGACAATGTTTTCCCCCTGCTCGCAAGTCCCGGAGAAGGGCCCTTGAGCTTGGCAAAAATCAGGCGAATCATTCAGCGTGCCACCCCGCACCTGTGATCTTGGCATTGAAAACCCCGCAGACCTATTCCCTATTAAACTTAATTATTCCCCCCAGGCACACAATGGTTGAAATGGAGCAGGTTGGAGTCTGTTTATTGGTCGTAAATGTTTTTCTGAAGATCTTCTGAATCTCATTGTTAGCTCGTTGTTTGAGTCTGCCCTCTTTCTTTCAGCCTAGAGTAGCCTTGGACTTTTCAATTTTCAATCGTAACATCTGCTTAATCGTACGGATCAAAATATGGAGACACAAAACATATGTAATGGTGGATTTGTTAAATCCTGGTAATGAGTTATTAACAAGGGAAAACAATAGGCCAGGATGGTGAGAGCCGTATGGTAACAGAGTCACTTTATGCAACGCCTGACGTTCCCCTTCTTGATAAATGGAACTAAGGTCTGAACGCCAGGTGATAGCAAGAAAATCAATGTCTTTAGAGGCCAGCACGGAGACTTTTTTTCTGTGTGAAAAATTAGGAGACATAAAATGTAATTGGCTGATCAAGGAGGGGGGAAAGTAGTGGTCTTAAGTTTAATTGCCCGTTGAAGGCTGAGCAAAGGCAGACAAAAAAAGGAAAAAAAGAAGCAAGACTCTGGGCCTGTTTGTTTGCTAGCATCTCAGCTCCCACTGCAAGTGCATCGTTGAAAATGTGTTTTATTATAACACATGCCATGCTTTACAGTTCCCATATTGTGTCAAGACAATGCTTAATGGTACATTAAAGACAAGCAAACCATGCCAACACGTCTTGGAGACATTGTAAGGGCCTCTCTCTCCCTTTGCTTGTTTTAGGCAGCTGCAGCTCAGCACCCAGAAAAACACAAAAAGAACAAGTTTGAAATACCAGGTGCATCCGAGGGAAACCCGACAGGGATTGATATGTTATAGCCCAGGACATGAACCTAGCAATAAAGATATCATTTCGATTGTCTGCGGCTTCCACGCCATGTAAAAGGCAAGAGGCGCCCGGGCAGCCTGTTCTCCTGGCAGCAAAGCTTTCTCCCTTCCCCAGCCTCCTTTCCTATCTCCCTCGGCCAAATCCGAACACCTGTTGGCCAGACCTCACATCCCGTCGTGGGAATCGCTGCCTCCTAAGGCTTCCAGATCTCGAAAATGCAATTTGTTGTGGAATGAGCGCGGGCCCATTCCCACAGGCCTTGGGGAGGGGGAGAAAGGGGGTGGGGGTGGAAAGAAAGAGATGGGGAGAGAGGGATAAAAAAGGGGGGGAGGAGGAGAGGAGTGAGATTTACCAGGGACACTCAACTGGTGTTTGTTCATCCTGGCAGCTGGTCCTCGGTGCCACTGCAAAAGAGACCTTAATGAAAATGGGATGAGTTCATGCCTAGCCGAGGTTTCACACCCCATATATTATAGGGGCCTTAATCCTAATATTGGCGGATTAGAAGGCCTGGGAATCCCAAGGGAGCAGGTTCTCAAGTCTCCCTGCAACCCTGCCTTTGCTTGCAGGAGGAGAGACACTTCCTTTCCCATACCTTTTCCCCAAAGAGATTGATGCTTCGAGGTTTTTAATGGTCTCTCTGCGCCTGCTTTGTGTACGACGAAATGGCCTTTTCAGTGGGATTTAAGGGGCATCACGAATGCTGTTGGCCTCAAGGGCGAGGACAACTTGGCTGACAAGAAGCAGGAAAAGTTCAGGAGCTAACTTTAAAAAAAATGCTTGCAGCTTTTGTGCCTGCTTTGGGTATTTAGAAATAACAAAATAAATAAATAACCCGAGGCTGCGCCTTCGCACATTGGGGAGGGGAGGGGCGTGCAAAGGCCGCCCTGAGGCCAGTCCCGGAGCAGTCTGGGTTTGGTCTGGGCTTTTCATAGGCAGCGACCAAGCAACATAATGACCAGCATCGTCTTCATAATTCCCATCACCAACCCCCCCTCCCCAGTTTGGCTGGCAGGCAACTTTGAAAGGACTATTTCTAGTTGTAGATCAGGTATCGTGTGGCCAACCAGATCACAATAATCTTGCTGGAAAACCTGCAACTGGGTTATTTTGAAAGCTGGTTCGGTTTTCTTTCCACCCACCCTGCTTCAGCAACAATAAATAAATGCTGCTTACTTCCGATCAGGCAGCTGAGCGGTGTGTGTGCGTGAGAGAGAGAGAGTGAATGCATAATTCATTTGAATACAAACCCACCAACCCAAAGCGAGGGGGCACATCTATGAATATTGTTATTGTTTGGGGGGGCGAAGAGGGGAGGCTGATTTCAAAGGCTTGAATTGCTGTCAATCATGCGAGCCCACACGCTGGTTCCTTCCAGTGCCAAGCAATATTTTCCACGCCCCCCCCCACACCACCCACTGCTACGGCTCTTCCATAACTTGATAGTTTTCTGCTACAACTTCCAAGCCAGTAGGGCTTGTGGTGGGAGTTGGGAGGGGTTCTTTGGGGAACAGATAGGGTCTGAAATTGAAGTTATGCAATGATAATAATTATAATAATAGCAAAATTGCTGCAACTGGGCTGAATGGATTTATGAGCGAACGCCCAAGAACCTGTCATCCTCTTTGAAGCCAGCCTTTTAAAGGGACTTGCCAAGTCAAGACGGGAGACTGACAAGATAGAGACCCTGGTGTTTTCCCCGCGCAGGCCGACTCTTCCGCTTGATCTGCACCATACTAAAGGAGGGTGATGAGGCATTGAATGACAAAAAACCACACACACAAGTGGCACGGCCGAAGAAAAGGTGCCCCTTAACAATGCGTGTAGTGTTTGAATTGTGCAGTGCCACAGCAGCACGTCCAATCGAGTACACACACACACACACACACACACACACACACACACACACACACGGCCAACGGGACCGGCCCTTCCCTAACTTAGATCCACGACTATGCTGCAGTCCGACGACCATTTGACTTTCTAATGAGTGTAATGCGATTACATGCCTCCTGGAAGCGTTTGTGCCAAGGCGACTTTCTGTGTTTAATGAGGACCTAATACAGGGCAAAATCGAATTAGAACTTGGGCTGCTTGCCGCCCTCCTTCTCACGCCCGCGCTGCATTTCTCCAGCTCGTCCTCGTTCTTTCCTCTCCTCCTTTTGCAGGGATTGCGGGATGGGGGGAGCAGACTGCGGGGGGGGGCCTTTTCCCCCATCTGATGTGGCCAAGTGGGGCTCGCGGGGGGTAATTGCTCTTGGAAGGGATCCACGACGCCGGTCGGGCTGGCCTATCTAGGTTAATGCAATTAGGCGAGAGCCGGAGCGCAGGCCAGGCGATCATCTTGCTCCCCCTAACCCCAAGTTACCGGAGTGGCGAGGGGGGGGGGCGATTATCCACCGGGGACTCCGCGCGGTTCCCATCCGCTCGGCTGAGCAGCGCAGCCCGGGGCAGCTCGCAAAGGCTCCCGGCTCAAGCTGCAGGCCTGGGCTGGGCATCTGGGATCTTCTCCCCGGGGGGATCCATCCTGCCCACCCACCCGGCCCGCCAGGCCTCGCAAGCGGCGGGTACCACGGGAAAATCAGCACCTGCGGCCGGGGCAGCAGCAGCCCAGCGCGGCCAGAAGGCTCTCTCTCTCTCTCTCTCTCTCTCTCTCTCTCTCTCTCTCTCTCTCTCTCTCTCTCACACACACACACACACACACACACACACACCCCAGGCACACATTAACTCCCCCCGCACCAAGGTCCCACTCCTACAGGTGCAGAGAGGGGGGCTGCCCTGGTCTAACATCTCCTGGGCTCCGATCCTCTTTCTTTTGTTTTATTTCTTCTCCAAGAAATAATAAATACCTTTTAAGGTACTTTGAGGGCTGCCGCTCAACACAGGGCTTCTTGTCAAACAAGCCACTTCTTCCTGGCCAGGGTGACACCATCATTCCCCGTTTTCACAGAATCATAGAAGGGCAGAGCTGGAAGGGACCTCGAGGGTCATCTAGTCCAACCCCCTGCAATGCAGGAATCTCAGTTAAAGCAGCCGTCCAACCTCTGCTTAGAAACCTCCAAGGAAGGTCTGAGAACGTTTTGCCCCCTGAAGCTGCTTCTCCGGGCAAGAGGTTTGCATCCCATCTCTTCCTTCATCTCTGCATACGCTGCCCTGCTGCTTGGGGTAAAATGCTTATTTAGGGTTATTTCCCGTCGGTTGATGTTCATTGTTCTGAATCGTGTTTTCGGTATTTTAAGATGCACACTAATCTCGCCTCCACCTGGCGTTAAATCACGTTTATCCCTATTTTATAGATGAAAAACTGAGGCTGAAAGTAAACTGTGCTGCTGCAAGGATTGTTATTGCTAATAATGATGATGATGGGCTTAAATCAAAACTTCTTTTGAAAATTGGTGCATTTTAATTAATTAATCAAAGACGTGCATAGTACAGAATCTTAATGAAGGTATTCCTTAATTAACATGCCCTTTCAAAGGACAGTTAATTTTTAGAAGGAAATGATCCCCCACAAAAGGAATAATCTCTTGCAATAAGAACTTTTAAAAAAATCAATACCCATCAGTATTGTGGAAAAAAAAGGATTTGAATGCATCCTCCCCATTGCAGCTGACACAGCTAGAAAGATTCTGCAGCCTCTATGCTGTTCAAGAGGTCTGTGTCTTTCCTTGCTCTCAGTCTCATAGATCCATTGATGGGGGATTTGCAGTACAGCCTCACTTATCTACATATTCAAACCTTTGCCTTTATTATTAAGAACAGAAGTGGTGCTGATAATACCAAGGCTGCAAGTTTGACCCCCCTATGGGGCAACTGCATATTCCTGCATTGCAGGGGGTTGAACTAGATGATCCACTGGATCTGGCCAGTGACCCATCCAGGCCAGAATCCTGTTCTCACAGCGGCCAACCTTACTCACCATGCCCCGTTAGTGCTTTTTAGCTCACTTCTTCCTAGTGCTATTTGTCCCAAATAGCATCCAATATATAGAGGCCCCATCCGCACCATATATTTAAAGCAGTATCATGCCACTTTAAAAAGTCATAGAATCCTGGGAACTGTAGTTTGTTAAAGGTGCTGTGAGTTGATAGAAGATCCTCGTTCCCCATCATAGAGCTTTTTATACATATATACATCTATATTGGTCCCAAGAGATATTTCTCGTCTCACCTGGCCAAGGCCGTTTATGAACTCATTTGAAATTAATGGTTCAGTAAAACTCATTAAAAATTATAACTAAGACTTTCTGCTGTCATAAGAAAACAAATCTATAGGAAAAAGTATCATGTTAGAGAATAAAAATGTAAGACTGAAACACTAAAATTAATGTTACCCATTCTCTCCATAGTCTGTATATGTCTCCAAACTTTTTTTGAGTTCAACATTCACTCAAGAGGGCTTTGTGTGTCAGAGGGAGAGCCAGACCCATGGAAATTTTGTAGGTGAAGCTTTTGCCAGGAAAGTTTGCAACACGAGTGTAATCCTATCCAGATGAGTCACTCTACTCTATAATAAACTGGGATTAGGATTTTGCATCATAGATGTGGCCAGAAAACTACTCATAGTAAATGCAGGATAAGTCTCTTATTGCTAAATGCATAGGTACAGACCAATTCCCATCTCAAAGCAACTTCTCTTGGGATCAAGGTAGTTTTGTCCAGTTTAAAGTTATAGCTGAACACACACATACACACATACACCACCCACTCATGCACACACACCCCAAATAAAATCACCTCCAGCTTTAATCAAAGTTTATTAATAATAAAATATAACTGGCATATTCGACAAATCGTAATAAATTATGTTCACATTTTCTGGGGTGTATGTTTCTTTCTCCAACAAAGAATTGTGCCCAAAAGGTGCTGGTGGATAAATCTCAAATTCATTGCATATTTTTAAATTAGCATAAATTATATAAATTATACATTCAAAAGGACAGTTCTATTCCTGTAACTCTAAACAGTAATAAATAGATAAATAAAAAAAGTTGATTGCCATTAGAATAACTTTCTGTAAAGTACCTTTGAAAAATAAACGCATTTAAGTACAAATGTACAGTGGTAATAAAGATTATTGATATTTACAACCCAGTAACTTTCACATTTCATGCTACGAAGTCAAAGGGGGGTTCATTTTCTATGTTGTTTAGGGAAGGCTTGCTGTTTAATTTCCTGGGGTCTTCAGGGGTCCACACTTTAGCAGTCCTAATAATGTTTTGTTCCTTCAGCTGTTTCTCGTCAGTCCAGGAGAGAGAATGCCCAGCCAAAGGAGGAAGTCCATAATCTGGGTCGCTTGGAGAAGGAGATCCTGGAGAAAAAGAGAGGAAGAATTACAATCACAATATTCTCACCGAATACAGGAAAGAATCAACTCCTGCGCCAAAGCGCCCCACCTTCTCTCTAGGCTATTGTAGCGCAGGACAGCAGCAGGTGCTCTGGCTAACCTTGGCGTTCAACGCCTGTTGCACGCAGCGGCAACGCACACCGCCCTGCGGTTATCTCTATCATCTATCTATCATCTATCTATCTATCTATCTATCTATCTATCTATCTATCTATCTATCTATCATCTATCATCTATCTCTATCATCTCTCTCTCTCTCTCTCTCTCTATCTATCTATCTATCTATCTATCTATCTATATCATCTATCTATCTATTATAGAGAGAACTCTTAATATCTGCATCCCAATTCCCCCCAAAAAGCTATTTTTCTCCACCCGGACTGCTCCTAGGTGCTTGGAGGAAAACACCGACTAGGAAGCGCATTCCTTTAGAGTGCGAAAGGGGTCAGGAGAAACTTTTAGCATAGCACGTAGGAGTCTTCAGCCAGCCAGATTTCTAAATCTTTTCCTAACCACAATGAGGCGCCTTGTATTCGCGCAAAAGGCGCATATGCCTGTCCTACTCCGTAGGACGAGCCCTCCTGAAGCTAGGGCGCGCACATGAATCTGTGCGCTCGCTTGGCCGCGCGTGTGGTGACAGAGAGAGGGAGAGAGAGAGAGAGAGAGAGAGAGAGAGAGAGAGAGAGAGAGAGAGAGAGAGTTGCCTAGTCGTGGCGGCGATTCCTTTCCAACCTCTAGCTGTCTAGACCTGAAGAGTTTGCGGGTGCGGACCAGAGGAGCGCACTTTAGAAACAGCGAGCGCCTGCTGTCTCCACTTGCGTGCGCTCCTTCCTCTTTATCTTTCCCGAACTGCTTGCATTTGCGCCCGTGTACAACAAATGTGCCTGGGTACGTGCGGGTGAGAATTTCCGCGCGCGCGTCTGCGGGTCTCCCCGCGTGTGAAAACGCCAACCCTAAAAGTCCGAGAGTGGGTATGTTTGCGTGCCAGGGTTGGCTCGTGCGCCCATGGGCGGGGGGGGGGACGTGTGGCAGAGTGTGAGAGGAGCTTTAGGTGGAGTTTTCAGGGGTGGGTGATGCCAGCGTGTACATGTCTTCCTGGGGGAGAAAGCGAGGCAAACACGAGCGCAGCGCTTGAACTAGACTGCGAGGGCGCCTGCGTCTTGAGGCGCGCGCCGGAGCGGCTTTCGAGAGAGCCACCTTAGCGCAGGAAGCGCCTTCCTTCGCCGGCCAGCGCGCGCGCGCCTCTCTCGGGTGCCGCTCCGAGGGCGGCGCCCGCACTTACTTGTCCCGCGGTGGCAGATGATGACCTTCTTGGGCTGGCAGGGGCTCTGAGTGCCGGCGCCGCGCAAGGGCAGGTCGGACTGGACCAGCTCGCTGAGGAAGTTGATGTAGCCGATGGCGAGGCGCAGCGTGTCCACCTTGGAGAGGCGCTTCTCGTAGGGCAGCGTGGGGATGTGCGAGCGCAGCCCCTCGAAGGCGTCGTTGATGGACTGCATCCGCCGCCGCTCGCGCACGTTGGCCGCCTGACGCAGCTGCTGCAGCTCGGCCTCGGAGCGCACCCGGCGCCGGCGCCTCGCCGCGGCCGCCGCGCTCAGCGCCTTCAGGCCCGCCCGGGGCGACGCCGCGCTGCCGCAGCACTCGGCCCCGAAGCTGCTCGACGACGGCGACGACGGCGGCGAGAAGGACGACGAGAAGCTGCCCGCCGCCCCCTCGCAGCAGAAGGCGCCCTCCGGCTGACCCCCGGGCCCGGCGCCAACGCAGGCCCCTCCGTCGCCGGCGCGGTAGCAGGCCTGGAACTGAGGCGACAGGAAGTCCACGTCGGCCTCCAGCAGCTCGTCGCCTTCCAGGGGGTCGCGGGACGACTGGTCGGTGAAGAAGTCCTCGTCGTCGAAGTAAGGCGCTGAGGTAAAAGAGTCCAACCCCGCGGGGAAGTGCTCCAGCAACACCGCCTCCATGGCGGGCTTCTTTCCCGCCTGGCGGGACACTGTCCAGCAGGGAGCGGGACGAGGCCAGGCGCCGCCGCCGCCTCCTTCTCCTTCTCCTCAGCCCCCCGCCTCGGGCTCCTGCGGCGCCTCGACTTGCCGCGACTCCGGCCTCGGGCTTTCGCGCGCGCTCTCTCCCCAGAGGGAGGCTGCGGACTTACACGAGCTGAGGGCTGGCACGCGAGGATTCTTATAACTACAACCGCAGGCGCGTGCCATTAACCAACAGCGACAGCCAATCGGAGCTCGGCCAGGCGGAGGTGGAGGGGGGCAGTGGAGGGACCCCGCGGTAAAGGAGGAGGAGGGGGTCGCGCACACCTAGACGGCTCCTGGACAGGAGGCGGGGCCGGCGGGGGAGGAGGCCGGCGCGCGCGCTCTCTCCTGCCACTCTCCAGTTAGCGCTGCCTGCTGCCCGTCGCTGTCTCTTTTGCGCAGCGGATGGGGCGCTGGTTTGTGGGAGCTACAGGTGCACGTCCGCCGCGCCGCGGGGAAGGCCACGGGACTGGCAGGCAGCGCGGTGCCATTGTGCCTCTGCTGTTGGAGGGCCGCGAGGAAAACGCTCAGCAAAAAGCCAACGCACTTGGCTAGCCCACCTTCTTTGCCAATGAGCCCAACCAAGAACGCCCCCTTGCCTCTCCGAAAGCAGGATCCTGCCCGTGGTGTCTTTATTAGCCGGTAGAAGCCAGACGACTTTGCGCCGCAAGCGCGCAAATGAACACCAGGAAACCTTTGGGAATGTCATTAACGTGGGCGCAGAACACCAGCCCCTTAAACCTAGACGCTGTGAACTCCGATCTGGAGCATTATAGTAGGGGGAAAATCCTGACCATTCAGAGAATGGTTTGGTTTTTTTTAAATCTCAATGTTGCTTTATTTGAATTAGTTTCTACTTAACCATGCGATCACACTCATAAGAAAAGGAGGTTAAGAGGGAGGCCTCCCCTTTCACTTAACTTTGTGAAACTGGAAAGTCTCGCCGACTGTGAGTGTGGATCCACCAAGAGTGGTTACTGCGAGTCAGTAATCCGGGGTAAAAGATTACAGATGCCTGCGTTCGGGCTGCAAAGTATGAGCAAGTGAAATTAGTGGGGAGTAGTTGAAGATACGCAGGTGTCTACTCAGAAAGAACCCCATTGGGGCCAAGGGGGTTTTCTACCCACCGTAAATCAAACAACAAACGAGAATAAAGGAATGAAGCCGGTGACCAAGAGTTAGGGCAGAGGGAGCGAGGAGTGAAACTGCGCAAGAAATGAGCTTTAGGTTGAGATATGGGACAGGGCATTTCCCAAGCAATGAGGCTGAGTTTCCAGGTCTATCGCCATAACTGCCTCCTCGATAATTTAATACAGAATGAATTTATTCTGGCATACTGGTTTTGCGCTGGCCTGCAATTTTGGACAATATCCAATTACTCAGCTGAAAACAGAGATCAAAGAACACGAGGCATACTTTTCAAAACGAGTTTCCTCCCGTTATTGTTGTTGTTGTTGTTTTACAAAATGTAAATATTTCACTATGTACACTCCATCACATCTCTCCACGCCTATTTATTTGTTTGTTTGTTTGCTAACCTATCTTTCACCCCAAGGGAGCCCAGGGTGGCAAATAGCATTAGAAATGAGACAAACATTTAAAAACTATTTTAAACCTTTTAAAAAATGTTAATAACATGGGAAACATACACTCACACAGTTAATAGTTTCAAGGCTGCCAGAAACAGCATCTCCCAGCTGCCACATGCCAGGGTGAACAGACACGTTTTAAAGTTATTAGTTAGCATAAGAAGAGTCCCGCTGGATCCTTAGTCCAGCATCCTGTTCTCACAATGGCCAACCAGAAGCCTAAAGGGGAAACCCCCAAGCAGGACTTGAGCGCAATAGCACTTTCCCTCTCTGCGGTTTGGAGCTACGGGTTTTGGGAAGCATTCTGTCTCGCACTCTGGAGGCTGATCACAGCCATCGTGACTAGTAGCTACCGAGAGCCTACCTACTCCGCCATGAATTTGTCTAATCTCTAGGCAAAGCGACAGGGAAGTTGTGGTCATCCGGATGCTTTGGACTCCAGCTCCCATCATTCCTCATCATTTGCAATGGTGGACGGGGCTGATGGGAGTTGGAGTCCAACAAAAAAAAATATTGGAGGGCCACAGCTTGCCCATCCCTGCTCCAGGACAACTCGCACTCTTTAGTTCTGCCCGCCCTCCAAACACACCACCAGCACCAGGGAGGGCGTTTTCCAGCCCTTGCGCTCCTGTCGCTACTATGTAATAGCGGCTGCTATAGTATTGGGGTTGGTAGCCATCCGGAACTATCTACTGCGCTTGGCAAAGGATTTGGTGGTGGTGGCGGCGGCGGCATGTCTTGACAACGAGGTAGTAGGAGAGTAACTAATCCGCCTGAAGTGACTTTGTGCAAGCACCTCTGCACCCACCGCACGCACAGATCTATATAGTTCCATACGCATTGGAGAGAGGCCAGTGAAGCTGAACCACGATTTTGCCTGCCCTTTAACAAGAACAACCGAAGCGTGAGTTGATTGGCTTGCATTGTGAGCGTTTTCATGACACCCGAAGTTAAGGACATCTTTTCCCTAATACATCAGACCAAATTACATCAGCTCCTTGTGATTGGGTGTTTATCGATTTTTAAACATATCGGATTTTTACTCTCCCCACCCTTTGTCATCTGCCTTCTACTCCTCTTAAATTCAAACCCTAAGTTGCAGCGATCGTTTCCTAGCTTCCCCGCCCCCCTCCCGGCTGATAAAAGAATTGGGAATTCTGAACCTGCCTGGCCAAAATGTCATCTTACGGAGCAATGTTTTCTGCCCTTAAAGGTGTGCAATGACTCCCACTCTAACCTTAAACACAGTTAACGCGGAAATAGAGAAGCACGCAGGTGTTTGCATACAGTCTCTGTTGTCGAAGAAGTCCTTTCTCTCTCTCAGATTGGTAAAGAGCTACCTCGTGTCCTGAGAACCGTCGGGGCGATCGCTGTGCTGCGAGCGCTAGACAAATTGCGCCTGATAATATTAAGTCTGTTTTGGATTCTGAGTAATACTACACTGAGCCTTTTCCCCATTTTTGCTGAATTTTGTAGGACCTCCGAGTGTTTGTGTTTAGAATAGGGGCTCCAGGGGTATTACCGCTGGAGGTAGATCGCGCGCGCACACACACTTTACGGGAAGCGCCTTTTGCACAGTGCAGAAATACAGATAAGAGGCAGCGCTTCTCTCGGTCCATGCAGTGCAAAGCGAAGGGCAGAAGGGTAATGAATGACCAGACTTCAAAGCCTTTCACAAACCGCGATAACACGGCGGGAAAACTCCGGAGAATAGACCGGCACGGCAGCGAACAAAGGCTTAATTCTTGGAACGTCCTGGATTTTGCACTAATCCATTCGAAAAAGAGGAGAGGAAATAAAAAACATGGTAAGGGTGAAAGCGTTCGTGGATTGATCAGCGCTTTGAATCGATTCGTTCATTCATCACAGATTATCAGTGTGAACTGCAATTGGAGCTGCTCCCGTGGTTTATACGTTTAGTGAAGAATGCATGCTCGCCCTTCGATGGGGACAATCCTTTAAAGATTATTCACCAAGTCACAAGTTCCCTTCTGTCTCCACCCGCCCCCGGACTCCCGCAGTGTCTAGCTTGGCTTAGTCTCTCCAGCTACCTACTTTGCATGTGTTACCTTGACCTTTTGGAACACTTACCGTACATTTAGTATGGCTAATTTGTATCAGGCTCTCAAACCAGCCTGGATACTTTCTCTGCCCTAGAGGTAGTTGCCCTTAATCCCACCAGTGGAGATAGATTTGTGGCTCCTCAGTGTGGTGATGGGTCTAACCACTGGATAACATGGGAAAAAAATATCACAAAGCATGTGCACAATGAAATGGACTGGGATCTTGGAGACCTGAGTTCATGCCCACTGCTGCTATTTGTGTGTTCCTGGGCAAGTGTTTTTTTCCAGATGCAGGTTCCCAACTTTAAAAGTAGAATGATAACTAGTTGTCCCTGTGGTGGTGAGCCACACTATAAAAATAGTCAAGCACGTTATAAATGAAATATGCTTATATACATGTTATAAATTGTAGCTTAAACACTTCCAGAATGCACACAAGCCCCACATGCAATCCTGTTCCTCCTCTGTCTTTCTACCTAGCAGACAGTAAGGTTTGGAGTCAGGAATGGGGAACCTGTACAGATTTTATTGGACTACAACTCCCACAATCCCTGGCTATTGGCCATGCTAGTTGGGGCTGACAGCAGTTGGAAGCCAGCAACCTCAGGAGGATCGCAGGTGTCTGGCCTCTTCAGCAGCCACAGCATTTGTAGCTGGAATTAATCAGGGCCCTGCCCTCCCAGGCCACGTGGGGAAAGGCCTGCAAGGCAGGGAGCAGAATTCACAGCCAAGATGGAGTTAGAGAATACCAGAGAGAAACAGAAAATTATTCAATCCAGCTCCAAGCTAGAGCTATCTGCAGGAAGAACCCTTTAAATCTAGCCATGATTCCATTTCTGGCACTTCTTCACTGTGCTACGGGCCCTGGTAGACTCTCATGAAGAGGAGACATTGGTTACCTCTCATATCCCACAGCTCCAAATGATGGGCAGTGCAACCGTATCTCCATCTATTCAGAAGTAAACCCAATGGTGTTGAATGGAACTTATTCCCAATTAGGTGTGCCTTAATGTTGCAATCCTATGCACAATGCATGCGAGTAAACTCAAATGAATTTAATGGGGCTTACTTCTTATCAAGTAGTGTGTGGGATTGGGCTGCATATGCCTAATCTTACACCTGGACTTGGGTCTATCACTGTAGAGATTAGCCTACAGTCAAGATAGCATTTCCATCTAAAGAAAGAGTGGATAGATGATGCACACAGATCCACACATACTCAGCTCTGATACTGTATTATTGTATTCAGGATAATGGGTTGTTCTTCTCCTGTTTGGCTCAATTTTGCCTGCAGCTGAATCAGTTTCATAAATAGTAGCAAAGTTACAGAAAGGGTGGGGTGCAGCACTCAGGTATTTAGCTATGTTATAAGCGACTCCCTAATGTGCATCAGGTCACTCACTTTAAAATACAGTAAGCCAGCCCTGCTGCATTTGAAGGCCCCTCAATTTTGCAGTGTGGGATCCTAGACTTTTGCTCACTCTGAGCACCACTGGGACAAGAACCAGCCCAGGATATCTTGCTGCATTACCGTAAATTAGAGTGTCCTGCCCTCCTTCAAGTACAGCCAAGTTATTTTAGCATCTGGGGCAACAATTTCCCCAAGTGCCTCTCCCCCTTTGTAGCACCGAAAAAGAACAATAACACACTAAATAACTAATCATTTTGCTTTCAGTGACACCCAAAACCAGCTGTCTCAATTTGTCTCTTGGTAGAGTGGGCCCTGACTAGGATAGAGGAAGAGAGTCTTGTGATAGCCAATGGATGTTTTGCCACCATGCACCAGACTCTTTTCTCTGCAGTATAATTATTTGTATCAAAGATGTTGTCACATAACTGTTTTACAACCTACCCCAAGGGCTTATACATTACATTGATTTAATGTCTTCCCACCCTCCTTGCCAGCGTAAGGTATTTTAGGTTTGCCCTCAGAATGGATAATTTGGTACACAGGAACATAGGCAGTTTCCTTATGCTGAGTCAAACCATTGGTCTACCTAGCTCAGCACTGTCTACACTGACTGTCAGCTCTTCCTTCCCAGTTCTACTTGGACACACCAGGGAATCGAACCTGGGACCCTTTGCAAATGTAGCAGCTGCTCTAGTAGCTACCAAAGCCCTCCTAGCAGTGGAATCTACTGAACACAATCTATTGTCTTCAGTGTGACTTACTCCCAGATAAGTAAGTATGAAATTATAGCCTAAATCTGAGGATAGGATCCTTGTTCGTGAACCCTCTGTTGTATGATTAAGGGTGGCTGCAACCATATACTCTTGGGTTTAAGCCCCAATGATTTTATTAGGACATAGGAAATATATACAATGTGCTATACCATATTACCTGGAAATAAAATCCATTGAACTCAGTGGGGCTTGTGAGTTGGCAGGTATAGCATTGCATTCTCAGTAAATTCTTTCCAGACTAACCGCACAATCCTACACATCTGCTGAGAAGCAACCCCACTGAATTCAATTAGACTTCCTATGCACTTACCTGGGAATATATCCATTTGAATTCAATGGAACTTACTTTTGAGTAGACATGCATAGGATTGCATAGTAAGATATTTTGTGTTTAGTGCAACTCACCCTGTGTTCTAGGACTATCAAGTAATGCTCTCTCTTTGAAAATATAAAAGAGGACAGAGCAGAAGTAGAAAACCCACCCAAATATGGAAGTCTTTACCGTAGCAAAGCTGAGGTAAATTTTAAATGGCACACTAAGTCTAGGTGTGATTACCAAGTGGTTGGACAGTGTATTATTTCCACCTATGCAAAGTGCTATCTTTAGGAGGCAAAGCAAAATATTCTTCTAGTAGTTCATTGGTGAGGAAATTGTGGCCCTCCTGATGTTGCTAAGTCTTGAGTCTTCAGAGCCAAATACAGAATGCAAAACCTGGGGAAATAAGTGATTCCTTAAAAAAACCTATCTGTTAAAATCCATTATTTTTAATTATTTGTAATATTAATACAAAAATGCATATAGAAGGTTCAATATAGATTTGCTTTCCTTTCATACGCATGAGGCCCTCTTCTAAGATTATGCATTTGCAATCTATACAGGTGCAAAATGAAGTTTCATGTTTGCTAGTCAATAAAGTAAAATGCATCAGATCAACAAATTAGCTGCAGTCCTATACCAAGTTACATGGGAGTAATTCCCACGTAACAAGGAAATGGGAACTTCTGATTAGACATGTGTACAGTATGAAATTTATGATCAGGTGACAATAATAAAATGTCTAAGTAAGATTAAACATCTGGAAAGGGTCACAGTTTTAGGAAAGCATGAGTGTTCAGATTCCAGGTAATACAAGGCAGACTACAGGCATCAGGCTAAGGAATTTGATTATCTCCTACATTTGAGGGGTGAATTTATACTTGTAATCTTCTACCTGTATGGTGTGGACCTACACTAATTAACCTTTTATTAACACTGGAGGAAAATCTCAAAACGCTGCACAATGTGACTATGGAACAGTAGGTGACTCAACTTAATGTGCCAGGGATAACTGTATATCTATTGTCCAGAAAAAAAACAGGGCATGGTAGAGGTGTATACATTTATGCAATATTGTCGAGAAAGTGGATAGAGGGAGGTTCTATAATGCTAGAACACAGACTCATTTAGCAAAAGATTTGAGATAGAAAAAAAGAAAGCATAAGAACATGAGACGAGTCCTGCTGGATCATACTACAGTGGTACCTCGGGTTAAGTACTTAATTCATTCCGTACTTAACCTGAAACTGTACTTAACCTGAAGCACCACTTTAGCTAATGGGGCCTCCCGCTGCTGCTGCACTGCCAGAGCATGATTTCTGTTCTCATCCTGAAGCAAAATTCTTAACCTGAAGCACTATTTCTGGGTTAGCGGAGTCTGTAACCTGAAGCGTATGTAACCTGAAGCATATGTAACCCGAGGTACCACTGTATAGGCCTATCCAGACTAGCATCTTGTTTCGCAGAGGGACCTAACCTCTATGAGAAGCCCACAAGCAAGCTTGAGTTTCCCAGAAACTAATACTTCCTCCAATACAGGAGCTAATATACAGCGGTCATGATTAGTAGTCATTAATAGCCTTTTCCTCCATGAACTTGTGTAATCCCCTTTTAAAGCCATCCAAGGTCACCAGATTCCATAGTCTGCCAATGCAGAGTGTAAAGAACTACTTCCTTTGTCTGTCCCTAGATCATCCAACATTCAGCTTTATTGGATAACCCCAGGTTTCAGTATTATGAGATATATAGATATTCCTCCATCCACTTTCTCCAAGGCAGCATTTCTTAACTCAGTACACATTTTATAGAATTAACTGCACACTGTGGTAACAACCACTTGCTTAGGTGGCTTTTAAAGGAGATTAATGGAAGACAGATCAATCAGTTGCAGATACGATGACTAAATGTGGCCTTCAGACTCAAAAGGCCACTGAACACCAGTTGGTGGCAGAAAACTAGTTGCTGGGGGAAGTTCTTTTGTTTTCATTGCCATATCTACTTCTGAGCTTCCCAGAAGCATCTATGGACACAGGAAGCTGCTTTATACTCAGACCATTGATCCATCTAGCTCAGTTTTGTCCACACTAATTGGCAGCAGTTCTTCAGGATGCCATACAGGAGTCTCTGCCAAGGACTACCTGAAGATGCCAAGGACTGAACCTGGGACCTTCTGCAGATGCTCTACCACTGAGCTACAGCTGGCCTCTGTATGCAACAGGGCACTGTATACTAGATGATGGACCTTTGGTTTGACCCAGCAGGAGCTTTCTCATGGTCTTCTGACTCAGTGGGAGTAAGGTACACTGGTCCCCGTGGGACTTCTGTGTAGGCAGCTGTAGGCTAGCACTGTATTGCCAATTCTTTTCTTGATGGACTCACATAGGAAAAAAGGGCACAAACTGAATAGTGAACACCCTGCATGGCAACATTCACAAGCTCATTTGCTGTGTGAGCATCTGCTGTGAAGTCACACCTATTTTTCTCCATCCCCAGTAGGTGTGCCCTTATATATTTCTACATGCACAGTCAGTTTCCACATTCTCCGCTGCCTCATACACTTAAGGTGTTGGGAGAGGCCACTGAAATCGATACAGATATCAGGTCTGGTGCACCTACTGGAATCATATAAGCAGAATTGGTGAGAGGATATATTTATTTAGGCCCGCAAGTAATCTAATAAGGCTTTGGAGTTCCACTGAGTTCTTTCTCAGATAAATCTGACTGGTCTTTCTCCTCTCTGTAGGGGGTGCTGGCAACCTCTCAGGGTGCCCTGACCCTCTTCTTCCCCCTGCTCCGACGCCTTGTAATCCTGGGGGCTGGGAGAAACGGGAGTCGGCCGGGCTAAGCTGGCTTCCATGCTGTTTCCCCCCATGGTCGCAGCTTCCTCTGAAAACAGTCAATGGGGCAGGCCAGAGGCCCGTCCACAAAGCAGTATGGCGCCCCCAGCCCGGCGGCGCTAATGGGACAACAAGGCGGAGCGGCCTCTGAGGGAAGGAACACAAAAGCCCCTCGCGAATAAAAGCCCGCCACAAAAGGCGCCGAGGCGGCCACTTTGCGGGCCCACCTGCAAGCACGGGCCTAGCACGGCGCGGCGCGCCCTTGGCGAGGAGCTGGTACCTGAGCAGCCCTCGGCTGGTAAATGCGCCATAAAAGAGCCTCTTTTCAAGGCCTTTCAAGCCGGGGGTCGCCGTGTCTCCTCCTGCCCCCTCCCTCCCTTTCCCACCTCCCCAGGGCCAAGCTGCAGAGCAGGCCGCATCCATGGGAATCCCACCACTTGTGCGCCTGGAGACGAGGGAGGGACGGAGGGAGGCAGGGCCTTTCCCCCCGCGCCGCGCTCTCTCCACGGAACCCTCGGAAGACTGTAACAAATGGGACGCCATCGATTTGTAGGCGCTGCTGAGGCAAATCAAATGACGGCGGGGGGGGGGGGGAGACGAAGAAGATGTGGGGCTACCGCTGAGGAGCGGCGGGTGAAATCAACGGTTAGAATTGTCTCTCGCTCTGCCGGGCCTGCAGCAGTTCTAAAATCTTCCCCTTGGTTTCTCTCTCTCTCCCAGCCTCAGGCTGTGCTGGCTCCTGTGAATTTGCAATGGAAAGTAACGTTTATGAGGGGATAAGATCCCTCTGAGCATGTGGCGATACTTCGCTCTTGTTTTGGGGGGACGGGGAAGCCTTCCGGTACAACATTTGCTATTCCACACGCCCCGAAACACGTCTGAAGCACGAAAGGGATCATTTTGAAGTGGGGTTTGGCCCCCGAATCCGTTTGGGTGGGTGTTTCCCTCCCCGCGGGAACCTCTCTGAGCAGGTTCAGGTTGTGCTTCGTGTATGGGGCAATCTACTTTCAGAATTATACACATTTTGGCGATTAATAGGGCAAAATGAAGTGCATTTCTTTTTCCCAACCTTCTTTGCGGGTTAATAAAGATTGAGAGAGAGAACGATTCGTTCTTTCATTAGTGTATTTATCGCACTCGAAGGGGCGATGCCAGCAAAGCGGCTTAACGCAGGCGCACTGCTGCCACCTATATATATACGTATATGGCACATCAACTCTTTTTATTTCCTTGCAGCCACTGGAAGGGGAAATTTCCCGCTTTTAGGAGGCAACCGAAACTTTTTTGTGCCGAACAATATCTAAGCCTTTCTCCAAGCCGAATAACTTATTGTTGGGGGGTGGGGGCGTCTTCCTGAAATATCACAGCGTGTCCAACGCGGATTTGCATTACGTTTGATACTCAAGGCGGATCTCCTCCTCAAGTAGGTAGGAAGCACCATCCTGGATCGCTCGCCCTTCTCCAGCTAAGGCTGCCGATCTACCAGGTCGCTTTCGGATTCCTTCCTTCGGCAAACGGGATCAAACCCCGGGGAGAAAGGCTGGGGAGATGCTCAGCAAGATCAACCGGGAGAGGGCTGCTCGGTAAGTTTGGCTTGTGATCCAGCAGATCCTCATCTCTTCCTAAAGCAGGAGGCGCTTGCAACAGGTTTCTTTCCGTCCCTGGGCTTCCAAGCCGCGCGCAGCGCGACACCCGTCGGCAGCTGCGCGGCACTGCGCCCCTCACCTGAGCGCTATGGAAGATGGAGTGGCTTTTGAGCTGCTGAGTACCTCGTGGCTCTGGGGGTGCGCGCGTGCTCGCGCTCGCCCCCATGAAGGATTTCCTCTGTTTGCCTCCCGCAGATTAATCAGCCGCGGCTCTCCCTATAAATCCCACTTCTCCTAAGAAATGAGCAGCGTCCAGGGGCCGGGGGTGGCGCTCTTCAAAAGCAGCACCTGCAAAGGCGGCGGGTTGTCAAGGGCTGCAGGGAGGAGGAGGGGCGGCGGCGGAGGATGCTCGTACCTGCGCGAGCTGCTTTCTCTCCGCTCTCGCTCGCTGCCCCCCGCCCGCCTCGCTCCCTCTCTCTCCCCCCCCTCCCTGTCCAGCCGGCCTGGAGCTATTAACGCCTCCCTCGCCCCGCCCCTGCCGGAGCGCTTGGGAAAGCTTCGCAAAGCTGCAGACCGGGCTGGTCCATGGGAATCTGGCCACTTGTGCGCTCCGGAGCCGGGAGGGGGCTGTGCTTCCTTTACAAAAAGAGACACAATTAAGCAAAATGCTCAATGAACATTATAAATGATGGGCAATCGCTTCGCAGATTGCCTAGCAAATCAAATTATATATGGTCGCTCACGGGTGATTTCCAGGCCCTTTGCAAACCAAACAGGTATCTTTTGTGCGTTTGTCCTCTTCATCTCTCTGCTCCCACCCCCACCCCCTCTGCCCCGATTTTCAAAACAGGCTCTTTAAAAAAGAAGACAAAAATCATCCCCAGACGTGTAAGTGGGCTTGAAAAGCGGGTCTTTAAGTACTCACATCTCCCCCCCACGCACCCCCCCCCCAGCTCTCACCACCACCTTTGTTAGCTACTGGATTTCACACTAGCACAGGAGGTAGGGAAATGAGAATGGGGGAGCCAACACTTTTACAGTGTCCTCTTGTGAGTTTGACCAACAGTTGGCTTCACAAACCCGTAGGCACCTGCTCACAAAGAGCAGAGGGGTCGCCTGGATTTCCATAAAGGATGGTGCTAAATTTGAGCACACAATAAAACGTGATGGCAGCTTTTAAAAAAAAGTTTCAGTCAAAAAGACCTGAGGATCAATGTCTACAAAATAATAAAAAGCTGTGCAGGGTGAGGAAAGCAGCTTGTGGAATTAAGGAGACAACAGGCTGCCCTGGGGCTTTGTTGGTAAGCAACCTGCGCTTTGAGCCCTGCACCCAGACAAGAGGCTCAGAGAGTGCCCTAGGGCACAGAAAGTTGGGTACACAGAGAAGGGGGTCAGTCCTGAGTCCCAAACCCATGTTGTGGGGCTTGAGTCCCCCCCCCCACACACACATGGGAAAGCTGATGGGGAACTAATGCAGGTCCTTGGTATGGATGAACAGCCTGGATATTGTAGATCTTCTTCACTGTATCATCACAATCAGTTTGTTAAGATTTCTGAAGGCCTCCCTCAAAACAAAATGGGTGCGTTATTGGCAGAATTCAAGAACTAGGGGCTGTCCACTGAACTTCAGAGGCAGCCTTTTTAAATCAAATAGGTTCAGACCCTGTAACCATGCAATCCTAAATGCACTTCCTTGCAGGGCTGCATGTCTACTAAGAAGCACATCTAATTGAATCCAATGGGGCTTGGTCCCAGGCAAGGCATCTCAGAGACAGGGCCGTACCTAGGGATTGGTTAGGTTGGCCCCCGCCAAGGGTGCAGGCCAGAGGCAACATCATGAGGAGCCAGGTGGCAGAGCCGAATGCCCTCTGAACAAAAAATAATAATGGGGAAGGGAAGTGCCTTGGCCCCTAGCAGCTAGCCCCTATGGGGCAGGTGTGGGGTGGGGAACCAAAAGTTGTGCCTCTCTGCTCTGGCTTGGAGGGGCTAGGACCCTGCTTGACTGATTTCTGGGCAGCAGCCCTCTAGGTGCCCCGCCTAAGCAAAAGGTGATGAAAAGCAAAGTTTTTGAGTTTCTAGGTCATGGTCTGTCCTGGCATCTCCTTCTCAAGGGTGCAAGAGTGCCTAGATATGCCTCTGCTCAGAGGCCCAGGTAACTTCCAGCTTTTAACAGAGGCAAACTTATGCAATCTTTCTTAATATGGCGCCATGTGCAAGGCCAACATTTGGTGCCTCCAAATGGATCTTCTCAATTATGGATCTTCTACATTTTGCACCCCCTCCGATCAGTGCCCTGTGCTGAGGAACTGCCTGCAGTGACCTAAATCTGGTGCTGCTTTAAAGACCCCTGCCCATTATAAAAATTAAAATCCAGCAGTCAACACACACAAAGTAAGGCAACGAAATTCAGCAACCAAAAGCTGCTTCCTTCAGACTTAGATCAAGAAATAAAAATGATCCACATGAGAGCAAGTCTGAGAACTTAACACAGATTGAATGGGATGAATTTGCACAGTGGAAACTCCTCTGATTCTCAGATATTTAGGCTGCAATCCTAACCCGACTTACCTGGGAGGAAAGTTCTATTAAATTCAACATAACTTGCTACTTTTCCCCCACCAAAAAATATTTTTAAAGAATTTTCCAAAAATTACTTTTACAAAACAGTGAAAAAAAACTTATCTCCTCTTAGAGATCTGTTCCCTGTTCTTCCCTGTTGCTGTTTCCATATCTTTCGGTTTGCCATGTTTTTTCAGAGAACCAAGATCAAACCCATCTTGCAAAGCTACACAAAGATTTCCTAGGAACCCAGAAATAGCCAGCCTTTCTTTCTGTAATGCTTATGTGCGTTTACCAGCAGTGTGATCCATACAAAGTTGCCATTAGTTCAACATATGTTGAGTTTACTCAAAAACCAATAGCTTTCGAGGTGTGTGGAGCCAATCTTCAGCAGGAAACAGTAGCTGGCTACTAAGACGGAGAACTCAGTCCAAAGCTGTCTGCCTTTTGTAGGCAGCTGTAGGATTGCTGTGGTATCTGGCTTGTAGTACCCACAGGAACATGGCTGAGCACCTGAAGACTGATGCAAAGAATTGGCTTACTTTTTAAAACAATTTTTTCCTGCCTCCCTTAAGCTTTATCACATATTTGTCAACTAAAGGACCTACTGCTTCTCTGGGTGGTTCTAAACACTGTATTTATATATTTTAAAATCTGTGTTCTGCCTTATTGTAAAGCCTCAAGGTGGATAAAAACCAAGTTACTATTACTTACTAGTGTTTATTCTTGAAATCTCTTATTGGCTTTCCATACAATTAACTAGTAGGGACTGCTGGTATTATTTGGGAATTCTAAGAAACCATCAGTAACCCTTTACTGTCAATCAGTGCAGTTTTGAAAGGTTCAGTCCACCATTTTGATTCAAAATGGCATCCAGTGATATCCACCTGTGGACTAAAACCTGCTGCTTGATCTGAAGGACCATGGTAGCAATTTTTTTGTTAGAATACCTTAATAGTTGTCCTAATCAGTGCATTATTAAAAGACTGAGCTTGTTATTTAGTTTCAAAATGGTGTCCAAATATAGTCAGGAAACTGCTTATTGACCTTAGGGACCATTGTGCCAAATTTGGTTACAATGTATCTTAAGCAGTGTCTAAATCAATGCAGTTTTTTATTTCTTTAAAAAAGGTTCAGGTTGTGTACTTTTTGACGCTGTGTTTATTGTTTATGATTACTTTCGTTATGTTTGTACTTATGTATTTTTTTTGTACGTTGTAAGCAGCCTTGAGCACGGTCTTAACTTTGGAAAGGCGGCATACAAATGAAATTATTTATTTGTTTATTGTATTTGATATGCTGTGCCACATAACTTAGTAGTGACTGCAAGTAACATCAATTTAATAGCAGCTTATACCCTACCAATATGTGCAGCCAGGGGGTCCTGTGGCTGGCAGAATTAGCCAATGCCACCTGTCTCTGATTACTAGGATGAGTAGCACTGTGGTTGGATTTAATGCTTATTTGTTCTCCTTTGTCCTCTATTGTTGTTGTTTGGGTGGGGCTGCACCTGTTCATTCGGGCGATGTGGCTTTGGTCGGGGCAAGCCTTCTGAGCTGGCATATGAAGCCTCTGGGAATGGGTGAGAATCCAGTGCCCTCTTTGTATGGTGCCAGCATTCATTTTGGATGCTGTGCAGATCTGTGCAGCTTGTGTCCTAATTTACTGTTCCTCTGCCGGTTATTTCTCACACTGGGTTTTCCTTTCCTCTTGGAACGATGCCATGGCTGCTTGGCGTCATTAGATCAGATGCTTGGCATGTTTCAGTCCACTTCAGAGTGAATAGCTGTCATTTGAAAAATCTGGTTTGCTCTTCATCAACAGACACATCCTAGGCTGATGGGCCACTTGCACAATTTTCTCTTCCTTTCAAACTACTTTCACTGTTTTAATAGTGAAATACTAAGCACACAAAAATATATATCAAATGGGATTTCCAAATTGATTGATATGCACTTTAGACAAGAAAGCTTGATTCAGGCTGGAACTGTTCCAAGGACTGGCATGGATTCAGATTTTTAAGTAGGGATTAGGGCAGGCCAATCAGATGTAGATCTGGTTTCAAACTGACTAGCTCAGTCATATGCCCTGATGTACATTAGCAGCATTAGGCTATCAGCTCTGTCCTCTAGCAGTAGCACTTAAAGCTGGTTCTACCGACCGCTCAGGAGTAGAAACACAGTATCTTTGACAGCAACAAATATTTTGTTCTTTGAATTCCAAATGTTGAAGCTGTGTAATATTTTTGGCAGGTATCGATCACAGAAGCTTATACACCAAAGGAAAGCTGTCCCCTCTCAGCACTAATTATATGCACTACAACCCCTCTAATTAATGTATTTCACATTTGTAACACCTGAAATGGGTTATCTGAACATTTCCCCATTGATCATTATTGACCTTTGCAAAAGTTGGACAACTAGACTGCTGCATACTGATCATTTGCAAATTTTTGTATACCCTTTAGTGATACACTACTAGCAGATTACCTTACTACTTTGTACTATTATGTCTTCATACACTTTGCACCTGTTTCTTCAACCGTTTGTAATATGTTCATTTATGATTGTATGATTCAGCCTTTTTAATTACTGTTATTTGCGCAGGCATTCTCTCTCATTGGAAACATCTACTGGTAGACTGTTTGGGGGGGGGGGAACCTCTCCCCGGTGCCCCAACTAAATCGACTCCAGAGGGTACCCCAACCCCAGGATGCTGCAGGGGAGAGGAAAACAATTTTGTTCTGTTGGCATAGAGTGCCTCTCTTCAGCAGTCATCATTGGATCCCACCCATGACGTTTGGACAACTGTCTGTTTCTTGGAGAAGGGGCATGTCCATAGGTGGCTGGGGATGCTGCTGAGAATACAAGCAGGGGTCTGAGATTACAAAGCAAGACCACCAGTGCTTGCAAAAACTTAAAACCAGCATTAGCTCACTTCCTCTATGCCAAAGAGCTCTGTACAACACAGAAACATATCTGTCAAGCTGGAACCAGGAACGGCAATGATGACTTGCACCACTGCACTCAAACAGCACAAAAACTCCTATAGGGCTAAAATGGTTCTTTGGTGCCATCTTGTGTGTTAAAATGGAATGAATTGCAGCTCTCAGACTTGGTCTTATTGTTGAGCCTGGGAGAGCAGCTCAGCTCTTCTGTTGCACCCGAATTGTCAGGCTGAATCCTGGGAATAGCTTGCTGGATTAGTTCAGATATGTCCAGCCTGATTTTTTTAATTGGGTGTTGTTCCAACTTGAGCCACATTCACGCCACACATTTGAAACACCTAATGCTGCTGCTTTAAATTGCCATGGCTCAGTCTCACACCCGTCTCGTAACAGGAGATTGCTTTTAACACCTAAAGTCCTGGAAACAAAATGTTATTAATTATGCTGTTTCACGGGCTTCTGAAATAGATTTCATTATTCCTGTAGATGAAAAGAAGGATGTGTTCCACTCGTGGTGCTCCCTTCACAGTTGCTAGTTGGCTGGCTGTTTGCTGGCACCATCCCAAACCCAATGGAGGATATGCCACCTTTTGCTGGCATAATCCTTCTCTTTCAGCTGCTGGTATCAAGCCGGTACCAGTTGGCCAGACCAGGCAATATATACAAAATTGTACAATGAAAGCTTTCCTGTGAATAGACTGAAAAGGGCACTTACTTTGAAACCTGGGTAAATATTTCACCTAATTCAAAACATGGCACCTGTACAAAGCCCTCCTCTTTGCTGCCACCTCCCAAATCGCATAGGCCTCTGCCGCCTTTGGTTCTGTACTATATGTTTCATGCAAATTGAGGATCTGAAGCCTATACCTTCTTTGAACCTGTAAACTAATTGCTAAAAAAATAATCAGGGTTGAGAGCCAGCTGCAGGCGAGTTCAGATGACAAAATAAATGCAGATACAAGGTTGATAGCAATTAGATTGCCACCTGCTACGCAGCTTTAATCTGCACCCCTGAAGTCCAATTGTTTGCAGAGGTTGGCAAAGGAACAAGGGGGGGGGAGAATGCTTCAAGTGCAGGAGGTATTAGGGTCTTATCCGAGGGACGGGAAACAGGATGGAACTCGTGCCAACTTTGCGCTCAGGTCCCTATGGTGTCCTTTGAATCCCTTTTGAATTATTAATATTTTCTATAGCACTTTTAATTGCTTCAGCCCTGCTGTGGGGAGAGTCAATATTACTACCATTTTAAAGGTGGGTAACTGAGGCTATATACCTTTAAAACACATCAGAAACACATTTCTGCTCTCAAGGAATTCTGGGCGCTGCAGTTTGCTGGGAAATGTAACTCTGAGGGGTGAACTACAGTGCCCAGAATTCTTTGAGAAAAAGCATGTGCTTTGAATCTACTACAAAGTGTGTACAAAGCCTTAGTGACATTTACTAGAGGTGGTACATAGGGACAAATGCAGGTGGCTTCCAGGGTGAAAAGAGATACATTATTCAGGGCAGAAATTGTACATTTTGGTGGTCTAATCTGGGTTCAGATTGGCACGGCAGCATCCCAGTGGGCCAAGGAATAAAACACAACCAGTGATGCAGACTTGGCAAATTCTAGTTTCCAAAATCCACAGCTGGCGCCAACCAAATTGTTACACTGAGAGCTAGTGTGGCATAATGGTTAGAGTGTTGGACTAGCCTAACCCAACTTCATAGGGCTGTTGTGAGGATGAAATGGCAAGGAAAACCATGTATACCACCTTGAGATTATTGGAAGACAAAGGCGGTATATAAATGTAATAAATAAATAGTGTGGCAGGTTTTCAGCTTCTCCAGAACTTTTTATCAAGGATTTTACAGTGTGTGTGTGTGTCTGAGTCAGAGAGAGAGAGATTCTTTCTCTCCAAAAAATAGGCTGCTGCAGCTTATCAACAGTTTGCAGCCACAATGGCTTTGTTTTACCTCCTCTACTTTCATAGACAGTAAGCCTCTAACACCAGTGCTGGGAACAAGTGGGGAGAGAGCTGCTGCAGCACCAGGTTCTGCCTGTGGGTTCCCAGCAGGCTGCTGGCTGACCATGAATTTGTCTGATCCTCTTTTAAAGCCATCCAAGTTAGTGGCCCTCGCTACCTTTCGTGGCAGCAACTCCCATAGTTTTAACAATGCAACGTGTGAAGAAATACATTCCTTTGTCTGTCCTAATCTTCCAACTTCCAGCTTCATTGGATGGTCTGGAGTTCTAGACAGGAAAATTGGCTTCCAGGTGAAGAGATCAAAATTAGAAACAGAACTGTTAGAACCCAATACTAAGAACTTGTCAAGAATGTATAACCTGCTGTTGAAATGGAATACACTAGATGAGACAGTTAAACCAGCTATGATTAAGTGGGCACAAGACATTGGTCATGATATTATGTTTGCTGACTGGGAACAGTTATGGACCACCGGTATAAAATTTACGGCATGTAATGCCTTAAGAGAAAATATTATGAAAATGATTTACAGGTGGTACATGACCCCAGTCAAGCTTGCAAAAATTTATCATCTGCCCAATAATAAATGTTGGAAATGTAATGAGACTGAAGGTACCTTCTACCACCTTTGGTGGACTTGCTCGAGGATTAAGGCCTTATGGGAAATGATTTATAACGAAATTAAGAAGGTGCTTAAATGTACTTTTCATAAGAAACCAGAGGCATTTCTCCTGGGCATAGTCGGCCAACTGGTGCCTAAGAAGGACAGGACGTTTTTTATGTATGCCACTACAGCAGCAAGGATTCTCTTAGCAAAGTATTGGAAGACACAAGAACTACCCACATTGGAAGAATGGCAGACGAAGGTGATTGACTATATGGGACTTGTGGAGATGACCGGCAGAATCCGTGACCAAGAAAAAGAGACGGTGGAAGAAGATTGGAAGAATTTTAAAGTATATCTTAAGAACTGTTGTAAAATTGAAGAGTGCTAAAATGTCAAGGGAAAAGAAAATATTGAATTATAGCTACAATTGATTAAGTATGAGAAGAAGCTAAAAAAGAAAATAAGTAATTAGACAATTGGTGTAAGGAGTTGTTGAAAAAATCTCAAAATAGGGATGCAGAAAAGGGGAGGTAAGGGGAAGTCTGGGAAGTAAGGTTTATGAAAATGAGGTTTGAAATTATACATGTTTATATGTTTTGTTTGTTTATGTATGGTGTCTTGTTTTGTCTTTAAATCTGTGTTGAAAAAAACAATAAAAAAATTATATATATATAAAAAGGATGGTCTGGAGTTCTGGTACTCGTGAGAAAAGCTTCTTCCTAGCCACTTTCCCCATGTACAATTCTATACACTGCTATTGCATCTTTCCTTACTTACCCATTTTTCTAAATTAAAAAGCCTGAAATGTAGCAACCTTTCCTATAAAGGCCTTGTTCCTACCCCTTAAATCATTTTGATTTCCCTTTTCGGAACCTTCTGCAGTATTCCTTTTATGTCATGTCTTATTTCTTCCCCAGCAACCTACAAAATCCTGAAACTGGTGTTGTTTCTAAAGCTGCATCGCCTCAAGAGGCTCATGGCAACCAAAGATTCAAGCATAAGTGCAAAGGAACTTTTCCATGCCGACATCAGGATCTTATGAGAGCAGCACCTCCCAATTTGCCTAAATTCTGCAAAATTCCATTGCCGCATACAGTTGTACCTCGGGTTAAGTACTTAATTTGTTCCAGAAGTCCGTTCTTAACCTGAAACTGTTCTTAACCTGAAGCACCACTTTAGCTAATGGGGCCTCCTGCTGCTGCGCCGCTGCTGCAAGATTTCTGTTCTCATCCTGAAGCAAAGTTCTTAACCCGAGGTACTATTTCTGGGTTAGCGGAGTCTGTAACCTGAAGTGTATGTAACCTGAAACGTATGTAACCCGAGGTACCACTGTATTCGGTTGGTGCTGCCCTACAGGAAGCAAAATCCTGGTGCTTGAACAAAAGACAGGGAAGTAAGGGGAAGCTTCAGAGATGGTTATGTTGACTCACTTGCATGCACACTGCACCACATCTGATCCTCATGTTGTCTTTTAATAAGTGACTCGCATCAAGAATAAATTAAAACCACCGTGAACAAAACATTTTATTCCAGCATTTACAACAGGAAGCAGTAAACACTCCTTTTATGTTTTGCATTATTTCTTTTGAGGGAGGAGGGAATAATTTTATAAATAAAAATAATAATGAAGACATACTATTTTATGAATTGCAATGCATCCCAACCCCCATTAATAAAATCTAAAATGCAGACTAGTAGGAAATAAAAATTGTTCCCAAAATTGCCAGAGATCTACAAAGAAAAGGTGCAGCAGCAGAATATGCCAGATGGAGAACTGCTGTTTTATATCAACATTTACATTTCTATTTTTCAAAAAGTCCCCAGCATTCAGCAGAACAATGAAACAGCGGGAGAAGTAGCTTGTAGCCTTTAATTTGAATTTTCCTAAGGTGAAGTCGTCAGAAGACAGGTGCTAATAGCGTCACAGCTTCATTGGTTTCAAATATCGTGCTTTCTAAATTCATCTCATGATTTGGGCCCCTACGCTTTTTAATTTTCACAATAATGATGTGGTTCCTCATTCCGGCAATTAGAAGTAGGAAGGTGTGTTGTCCGATGACAAAGTGCTACTTATGCTTTCCCACCTGGGTCTTTAAAATCTACTGGTGGCTTTTAGTTTGTGCTGTGAACAGGAAAGCCTCATAGTAAGCTACTAAAATAATTAAAACAAAAAAAATTCCTTCCAGTAGCACCTTAAAGACCAACTAAGTCAGTTCTTGGTATGAGCTTTTGTGTGCATGCACACTTCTTCAGATACTAAAATAATTGTTTTTGGAAAACACAGCTCTAGAAATAAATGGAGTCTGCACCAACATGAATTAGAGCAAACTCACTCCTTCAGATGTCTTGGGAGTCCTCTTTAGCAAATCCTTGTCTTGGAAATGGCATACTGAGTCGGTTGCACCAATGTAACACAAAATGTGGCCTTTCTCTCCAACAATGAGCAATCATTTAAAAATTATATTTATAATTTAATTTACATTATACTTAAGAGGCATGTACAAGGCTCCTGTATTTCCTTTTTAGAAATTTGTGGATGTGATTTGCATGTACAGTGGAACATCGGAAATTGAATGTAATCCATTCTGGAAGGACATTCAATTTCTGAAACGTTCGAATTCTGAGGTGCGGCTTCCTACTGGCTGACAGCTAGGCTTTTTGCAGATTGGAAGCCGCATCAGACGTTCAGGTTCCAAGGAATGTTCAAAAACTGGAACACTTACTTCCGGGTTTTTGACGTTCGGGAGCTGAAATATTCAGGAATGGAGAGGTTCGAGAACTGAGGTTCCACTGTAATTGATTGCTTCACCTATTAACAACGAGGCAATCAACTATTTTTTAAATAAAAAATGCAGCATGTACATTAATTTGTATGTGTAGATATGCTGTCTGTGCTTGATTTAATGGAACTGCCTACATGCAGAAGAGCTCTGCATCCACATAAGCAGGGCACACAGGTCTCCAGACTAGCCTGGCTACCTTAGATGAGCCTATTCCATCACAGAATAAGAGCAGCACATCTCACATCAATGGTTTGGCGTCCCCCCACATGCATTCTCATTAATTACCATCACTATGTATACACAAAATAGGCACAGGCACCTGGCTCCTGATACATTTTCAAAGTGGCCCTCTGCGGCAAAGGAGATCCGAGCATCAAAGTGGTGTCAAATGCACAGGTTGTAAAGAGAAAAGTATCACTGCTTGGAGCTTGGTTTAAATGTTAATGCAACACTGTTGATGCAGAACCTCTGCCCAGATGGCTCGGGACCATCGCCGAACACATGGCCCAGATGGGCATCGCACTGCAAGAGAATAACAGACTTAGTTGTAGTGCCAGTTCTTTAAATTAAAGCGTATCTACATAAATTAAACAGTCTGATTTCATAGCCAAAGGGGCCAATTAAGTCTGCAACTGCCATATAAGCAATACCTTCTGTGTTTAGAGCCAGCTTCCGAAGCCCACTCATTTTTGTGTGCTCACGTTTGCATGCATGCAAATGCCCCAGGTGTAAAGTGTGGCCTCTCCTGGGTAAGCTTTCTGTGGAAAAGATACCTTAGTGCTAATAAGATGGTTTTCTATGCCAAAAAAAAACAACCCAACCATTATTGAGAATACCACTTTAAAATCAGTATTAATTAATAGTATTGGCGGGGGGGGGGGGAGGATGCCCTCATTCCAATCAGAATACAGTACCATTGTTAAATTTGTGAGTCAGTCGGGAAATCCACTGGGACTTCTGATGCAGATTCCATGAGTTTAATCACTCAAGGGGCAGATCTATATATTTTCCTTCAACTTTTGTAAGGTCAGCTTTCCCATCCACTCATCATACAACTGTCTCACATGTGCAGCCTGATCCTTTGCATATTTACTCAGAGGTAAATATTGTTGTATTTAACCGGGCTTATTCCCATTGGAAATGTGCACCAGAGTGCGGCAAAATCCTATGCATGTCAACTCAGAAGTAAGTCCTACTCGATTTAATGAGACCATTAATGTTGTGTAGGATTGTGTTGTAGTGGTCTAAACCACTGAGCTTCTTGGGCTTGCCGATCAGAAGGTTGGCGGTTTGAATCCCCGCAACAGGGTAAGCTCCCATTGCTCGGTCCCAGCTCCTGCCAACCTAGCAGTTCGAAAGCACATCAAGTACAAATAGATAAATAGGTACCGCTCCAGTGGGAAGGTAAACGGCATTTCCATGTGCTGCTCTGGTTTTGCCAGAAGCAGCTTAGTCATGATGGCCACATGACCTGGAAAAACTGTCTGCGGACAAATGCTGGCTCCCTCGGCCTGTAAAGCGAGATGAGAGCTGCAACCCCAGAGTCGTCTGCGACTGGACCTAACTGTCAGGGGTCCTTTACCTTTATAGATTTGCCCCCAGAAGTTCATACATTAGGTCCACTACCTGGGGCTAATTTCATGATTCATGAAAGTGTATTTAGTTGTATTAATGCTACACTTCACTTTTTGTGACACATATAGAATAAGAGACTTGCATTTAAGGAACTTTATATGCTTTCTTTAAGGTAGGTGTACCTGTTTGCAGATGACTTCCGTGCTGCTTGTTCCTAGTGAATTATCAGGACGTCTCAAGATATTAGTATTGCTTTCATCTGTGCCATGTGTCCCATATGCTTCTGAAAAGGATGGCCACCCTGTGCCTGAATCATATTTTGTTTCTGAGCTATAAAGGACAGCAAAGTTGCATATTAATGAAGGGTTGTGGTGCACACACACACGCACGCATGCACGTGCACGCACGTGCACACACAGAGGATGAGATAGATAGATGATAGATAGATAGATAGATAGATAGATAGATAGATAGATAGATGGATGGATGGATGCATGGAGTCTATCACTAAATTTATCTCTCACCTATGAGCAAGAAAGTAGCTTGGAGAGGGATGTTGCTTTCCCAAATAACATTGCCTTTTTATCTTGTTCTTTTCTCCCCACCCCAAAGATGGCAGTAGTAGTGTTCAAAACTCCCATTGTTCTAAGTGCATTTTGCAACAGGGAATTTCATTAGTGCAAGCAGTTTCTGACACAGTACTGTGCCTATGATTTCAGATTAAAACTGCAGAGTGGAAGGAAGGGAGGACCTTTTTCTGCCTCCCCACTTCCAGCTACTCTCTGAAGACTGGAGAAGAGACCCTCTTAATAATATTAGGGGGGGCTGGGCAGGTGGATGAAAATGCTGACAACCATAACTGCATTATTAAAAAGGCAATCTTGTATAACATGTGAATATCCTTAAATGGAAGGCTAAAAAGATGAAGTTTTGCTTTTAAATAGATGTTCAGTATGGAAATAATCAGGGCTGGATTTAGACACATCATAGAAGCATTTTTGTTGAAAGCATTGTAAATTTAAACAGGGAAAACAGGTAGAGAAAAACGGGACTCCACATCACCATCTGGTGGCACAATGTTATATCACATATAAATCTAGCTGAGTCCCAGGATTATTTATAGCCCATGTGTTGTTGTTTTTAATAAATAGATGAAGGAGGGAGAGCAATTCAACCAAAAACTAAGGACTTCTGTAGCCCATTGATTTCAGAGAAGACTTTAACCCTATGCTTGATTTCTCCATGAAAACCAGTGAACCACAGCATGAACTAAGCATAGTAACTCATAAGTAAGTACAACATATTTCTATTGGGTGTATTTGTTAGTGAGTGAGTTTAGCACAACAGCCTTAAGCCTGTGTAGCTTTGACTGGACTGTGTCCAAAGTTTCTGAGGCTCCAATCCTCTACCCACTTGCATAGGAATAATCACCACTGAGCTCAGGAAGACTTACACATGAATATTCATGCTGTTGCCCACAAATGCCTTTAAGGAACAGGACACATGAAAAGTTCAAAGAAACAAACAAAACATGTCTGTTTTCCAATTAAACATAGACATTTACATTTTTAGCAACCATGGTTTAACAAAATAAAAACGTTTTGTATTCTTCATACTTTCAGAAATATGGATCTATCAAGAAACATTCAGGTGGGAAATTGTGTCCTGTTTCAATCAGACATACACATTTTAGTTGTAGCTTGATTAAGTAGGAACTTTGTAAAAAATCTGTCTGATATGCCTAGTCCAGCCACACTTGCAAACTCCTGGATCAAGGTGTACAAACTAGGCAAAATCAGCACTGTTCTAAAACCAAAGAAAGAAAAGCAGAGAAAGTAGACACCCATGTGAAAAGAGTCTCTTTCACCATCTTCATTTATCCAAACACATTTATAAACTTCTTACTATTTAAAATTTTTATAAGTAGTGAGTGTATAATATGAAAGCATACAATGCCACTACAGAGCCTAAAACCAACAAAACGGTAAAAAGCATATAAAAACAAATCTAAGAAAGGAGGACCTGAAGTGAACTCTAGTTCAAAAAAAACACACCCTAGGCCACAGTAAATGTGTTAGTCTTTGAAAGTGCCACAAGAGGGACTCCTTGCTGTTTTTCCATCTTACAATGTAAATGCAGGGAAGAGAGGCTCACAAGTATGCCAGAGATCCACTTTGAACTACTGAAAGTGCAACAACAGGGATCATTCAGTGTGCAATTTAAGGGTTAAACAGGGCTTGTGCACAAGAGTAGAGATTTCTTATGCAAAGGAAGTCAGGAGCAGTAATGTTTCTGAATGGCAGTTGCTGGAAACTTAGGGAGAGGAGAGTGTTGCTGCGCTCAGATCCTGCTTGTGGGTGTTCCGCATGGCATCTGGTCGGCCGCTATGAGAACAGGTTGCAGGACTAGATAGGCCACCGGCCTGATCCTGCAGGCTCTTCTTATGTAAAGCAGTGGGAACAGCTCATTGCTGCATGAGAACTACCACTGGATTGGGACCAATGCAATTATACTCTCTCCATTGACTATGGCTTTTCAAACAGGTGTTTAAAATTGTCTTGTTCGCTGTGTCTTCTACATCAGATCTACATTTTCTTACTGTAAAAAAAAACCCCCAACAACCTTGCCAATTTTCTGCCCTATTAAAATAGCTCCTCACCACAAATATCCCTGTGCGGTTTATTTATAAGTACGTCACTTAGTCTGTTAGAAGCATGTTAGTAGCCACCAAAATGCTGCTGCTCAAAATTCTATTTGTTCTTTGAAGTAGTTCACCAGAGCATTTGTGGATAAATGGACATTCCCCAAACATATGTGTTAGATTAGCCCTTAATACTCCATTCCTTCAACATATGTTGTTTACTTTGATCTGCATTTTAGCTGTCCCAAATGTAGTTGAGATGATTTTAAGAAGTATGACCCTTGCCTATAATTTTATGACTGGGCTGAGGTTTGATGTTCCATTAAAATTCTGTGATTTGCTATCTATAAAACCTGAGGCTTATGTTCCATGTATTCCTAATCCTTAGTGAATTCTTCATAGGAGAAAGCAGTGACCTACATACCCTGCAGAAACATTTTGCATGCTCAGAGATTAGGATGCTTCTCAAGGGGCAGCTCTTGCTTTTGCCTACAGTTCAGCAGTAAACACAATACAGCTAGGGAGGAGACTCCTTCCAATAATCTGAATGTGGGCTTTATTTCTACTTGCAGCAGGCTGCAAGAACAGGTAATAATATCCAGCAGCTCAGACCAGGCCCCCAAATACCTAAGCAGTCAGAGCCGATGGGAGATAGCAGTCTATTGTGCTTTCTACTGCTCCCTGCAGTCAAAAGGGAGAATTCTGCACTAGTTAAAGGTTCCAGACTAGAGGAAGCCAACCTGGGGGTGTCCAGATGTTGTGGACTACAACTTCCATCACCCGTGACTATTGCCTGTGCTGGTAGGGACTGTTTGACATTAGAGTCCAAGGCATTTGGAGAGCACCGCTTTAACTATCCTTGTTCGAGACAATTTCCAGGGTCTTATCCTACATAGATCACAGTATGATTATTATTATTTACTAAATTTTAATTGCTTTCTACAAAAATAATCTTACAAAGAACATACAAACGTATAAAAGAATTAGACAATACAACAATGTAAACAGTAAAAAACAATACCCACAGGACAAAAAAAGAGTGCCTGGTCACCACTGACACAAAAACCAATCAATAGATGTCCAATCAAAACTTAATCCGCTAATATTATGCAAAGTCAAATGCCTGGCAGTATAGGAAAGTTTTAGCCTGACACTAAAATATATTAATGCTAGTGCCAGGTGAGCCCTATGGGGAAGAGTATTCTGTAAGTGGGGAGATGACTGAAAAGGCTCTCTCCCTGAATGGACTAATAGCAGTGTTGGGGGAATTTTAACTGGTAATATTTTGCAGTGGGGAAAATTAACCTGTCCTCCTCCAGTGTCGCAGCCCTGAACTGAATCAGGGCCTCCTCACTGCACCCTTAGAGCTGGGCAGCCCAGGTTCAAATTCAGGCACAGCCGTGAAGCTCAATGGGTGACTTTGGACCAGTTGCTTTCTCAGCCTACCGTACCCTCACTAGTTTGTTGTGAAGGGAAAGCATTATGTACCTGAGCTCCAGCAAGAGTCAGACATACACACACATGTAAATTTGAAAAAAAGTATATTGTAATTAGACTCCTACCTGAACAGCACAGCATTGCAGCATATGCAGTGGTACATCCCAGGCTCTGTGTTAGTCAGATGGATTCCACTAAAAGGCTTCAAACATGCATTGTTAATATTCTAATTCTTAGCCATCTTTCCCACCCTCCACCTCCAAGTCAGCTTGCAAAACCAAACATCAAGCAGGCTCATATGTGGGAACTTCCAGTGTAACATGGATATTCAACCTGCATGTTCTTTGTCACCCTGAGAAGTTTCATTCCCACCTTTTACTCTCCTGGGGGTAACCAAACCAAGGAGCAGAATCTTACAGGTTCAGGTATGTGGTCACCACACATTTACAGCACCCAACATCACTCTTGTCTAAACAGACAGAATCTGTGCTCATCACTGCAATCAGTTTATGATGGATAAAGAGAAGTAATTCTTCACGGAACTTTATAGGATTTCCTATAACGTTATATTGTGTTTTTAATATTTGGTTGGAAGCCGCCCAGAGTGGCTGGGGAAACCCAGCCAGATGGGCAGGGTATACTGTAAAGAATAAATTATTATTATTACAATTATTATTCCTGCCACAATTTGTGATGATGCCTTTAAAAATGGACTTAGTCATGTAAGAAGAAGAGGTCTATCTATTTCATCTATTAGAGGTGGGGAACTTTCAGCCTGCAGGAAAAAATTAGGCCTGCCAGTCTGGCAAATTTGACTTGCATGGCTGTTTTCAGCCAGCCCTGCCCACCTGTCACTCATCTGATGTCCTAGGTCTAGGACATCAAGTGCAGGAGAGGTAAAGCCCCAGCTGCCAATGAATCATTAGGAGTGCTCAAGTGGCAGCAGGGCTTGCAGGCAGCACTGTTTACATTTGCTGCCAAATGTAAGCCACCCTGGGATTGATTCTACTTGGGGGTTCCTGGTTGAGATCCTGAACAGAGCCAAAAGTCTGCCAAATTAAGGAACAGTTATGCAATGTATGTCTACGTTGAATATACATTTGACCTGCTTGGAAACTATTACAACTCTTGGCTTACCAGTTCAGTTCCTTTTTCCCTGGTGACATAAAACTGCTCAGGAGTCAGCTTCTTTTGCCAGTCAGTCGTAACACTGGACTCATCGTATCTTGTCAAAGAACCCACATCTTTATCTAGAAAGGTGGAAGAACAAGAAATTCAACCAACAGGTATAAGCCACTGTGTGCAGAAGAAATTTCTATATGCCAGATTGCACCAGAAGGCGAACAGTAATTACATCCAGAGCCAAGAGAAGGCGATACATGGAGGCCTGCAATTACAGCTGACAAGTTGCTGAAATACAAGGCGCTTAGAACAGCTGCTGAGAGAGAAGCGTCACTCCACAGTGGTGGCATTTACTAGGAAATGGTCAAAGGCTCATATTCATGGAGGAGTTGCTTAATGGGGCCTTGAGAACAATAAAAAAGATATTGCATACAGTTAAAGGGGTGGGGGAATCTTTGTAAAGAAAATGGTTTCAAATAAACATCATATCACCCTTGACGAATTGACAGCTCTTCCATCTCCCAGAGGCTTCATCAATCCTGCAACACACAGGTTGCTTCTAAACCACCATTTCCCCTCTTCCTGGTGCACACAAATTTACTTGCAAGCTCGCAAACTGACCTGCATCTGTTGCAGAGCTTGGCTAGTGTGCCTGACTGGTCTAAGCATATTAAGCTGCCTGGCAAGTTGCACACCAGCAGTATTTGGCAAAGCTAAAAGCACAATTCTAACTTGCCAGGATGGTGTGTTGCACTGCCAGAAAGGGATCCAGTGTGATGGATAGCCCAGCTTAACCCTGGTGGATGGGAAGCTGCCTAGTGATGGCTAGTGTTTCAGGGCCAACAGATCACCAAAGCGGTAAAATCCTCAGACTATGATAGCCTGGAACTGGCACAATGAAAAGGGGGGGGGGTCTATTTAAAAACATTATATATATATATATATATATATATATATATATATACACACACACACACACACACACACCATCTTGTTTGCCCTCATTAAAACACAGTGAAGTACCGGTATATTACAGTTGCCTTCATTTTGCAAATTGAAAAACTGAGTCTGAAATATAGTTATTTGCCCAAGTGATTTAATGGACAATTAAAAACAAGCTTGGCACTCCATGGTCCACATCCAAATATTCAGGAACTGGTGCCCATTCTGGCTCTCCCAGAATGCGAAAGGACAAAACAAGGCCCATTCCAGGGACTGTATCAGTGAAACAATGCAATTGTGTGACTAAACAGAGGTCTGATCTACCCAAGCAGCAGAATGAGATGCTTGGGTGATTTGAACCACTCCCGGCTGCAAGTGACAAGTGAAGTACTGGGTCTGAGTGCTCCCATACTTAAGAATAATAATAATCTGTGCAAATAAATAAACGAACCAAAAACTTCTAATACACCAATGTAATATACCAGCTAGCCTCTCTGTGGCGCTAATTTTATACCTGTAAAAATTAAAAAAATGTGTTTTTTTAAATCACACTGGTATGACTTGTAGTCTCAAGTAGTATAGCCTATTTTACCACTTCAAGATGATACCACCCATTCCCACTTTGTTTTGCTCTGGGCACACGCTGTCCTTCCTTTGCACTGCAACTCGTCTCCCTAACGAATAAACCCGGGTAATTTGCTGTTGCTATAATTAAATCAACTCTTAAGTCGTGCATAAAAAGCACCAGAGCAATCGCCTCGAGCTGCCTCCGAGCAGCAACCGAAGAAGCACCGCCCCCCCCCAACTTTTGCGCCGCTCCCTCCCCGTGAGGCCGGGAAGCCCCGTAGGGAGACGCAACCCCCACCCCGCACCCCTCTGCCGCCCAGCCAGCTCCAAACAACTACCGCCGGTGTCGGTGTGCACAGCTCGGGGGCCAAGGCAGACGCCGCTCCGGGCTGCCCCCTGCGAAGCGCGCAGAAATAGCGGCGGCGCCTGCAGGGCGCGAAGTCTCCTGAGGACTCGAGCGGCAGCCATAGTAGCCTCTGAAGAGCCCAGAGCTGCGTCGCGCTGCTCCCGGGCTCCGCGCTTGGACTGAGGCCCCGCCCCGCCCTTTTGCCTCGCTCCGCGCGCGCGCGGCCTGGCGGCTTCTTGCTTCGCTCCCGGGCCCGAGAAAGGAGGATGCGCGCGAAAAGGCCCTCTCCTCCTTGAGGGAGGCAGGCGGGGCCGCCGCTCCAGAAGGCTGTTAACAAGCCAGGCGTAGACGACTGTCTGACAGGAATCCAGGAGGTGCAAGTCGGAATCCGCTCAAAACGTTTCGCCGCCTAAGGTACAGGCAGCAAAGGAGCGCCCTGCGTCAATGTGTTGTTTTGGCACCTGAGGAGGCAAATTCCTCCACAAATTCCTCCACAACTGCTTCTTCCCCCTCCTTGGCAGGAACGCTATTACTACTACTACTGCAGTACTACTGTTGTAACATTAAATAATGAACCATTTGGATGACCTTTTGTGACACCTCAAATCATCCGCCTGAGGCAATGGTTTCACTCTAATGGTGGGGCCGGTCCCAATCTTCATACTCTTCCCAGCAAAATGAAACATATCAAGGCAAAGATGAGGATGAAGAGTAGAAGCAACACACTTCTTTCCTGACTCTGGTGGCACCAGAAAGAAAACTCCCGGGGGGCACAGAAGGGGGAAAGTATATTTCTAGGTGGGCAAGTTGTGTCCCATATGTTAAGATGTTAAGATAAGGGGGGGGGGAGTTGATGACTGCAGTCCAGCAGTGTGTGTGTGAGACACTGCCCATGGCTCCGGACCCCAATTTAGTTTGAGGGTTTCATAGAATTGTAGAATTGGAAGGGATGTTGAGGACAATTTAGTCCAATCCCCTGCAAGGCAGGAATTTCAACTAGATCATACATGACATCTTCAACCTCAGCTTAAAAACCTCCAAGCAAGGAGAGTGCATCACCTCTCGTGGGAGTTCCAATGTCAGAAGGTTCCATTTCGTATACATGCCCTTCTTACATCTCAGCTCATCTGTAAGTTCTTTAGGTAGCCACACCGGTTTCTTTAAGTGCTTCCCACTTTTCTTGTTGGAATTGTCTGCCTTTGTGCCTTCAATATTTCAACTTAAAGACTCTCCCATCATAGCTGTCAACTTTCCCCTTTTCTTGTGAGGAATCCTATTCAGAATAAGGGAATTTCTCTTTAAAAAAGGGAAACGTTGACAGCTATCACTCCCATACATCCTGGACTCCATTCTGAGTTTTTCTGACCATGGGATTTTGCTCAGTAGTTCCTTAAGCTTTTTGAAATCAGCCTTCTTAAAGTCAAGAGTGCACATCCGACTACATTCAGCTTTCCTTTGCCTATCTGTAAAGAAACCCAAGAGGACATGTTCACTTCCTCCCAAGGTTCCCTGTACTTTCACTTTGTTGATCAGTTCCTCCCTGTTGGTAAGGATCAGGTCTGAGAGAGATATGCCTCCTGCCCTGTTGCTTCTACCTTTGACCTGCCCTCTTAATAACAAAACAACTAAATTTTATGGCTCTTTGGAAAGCAATAAAAAAATTGAAAGGTAGAGTTTGCATCGGTTCTTTGGACTTTAAATGCTTAAACACCCTGTGCAGCTTTCCTTATCAAATGTGCAAACCCTACACAACTTTGATGAGGACAGGGGAGACAGGATATTCTGATCATGGATCCCTCCCATCACTGGTAACTTGGTTCTGAGATCGTTTAATTAGAGATACCAGGTATTCAGCATGCAACCCTTTGCATGCAAAACTTGTTTACCACTAGCCCATGAAGACCTCATCCCATAAATGCTATCACCTATAAAAAATTGCCCCCACCCAGCCAAAGCTCCATAACTGGCTTTCCAAAGATTTCAATATTTCAGATATTGACTTTCCAATCAAACTTTTTTTAGCAGACAGCCAATGCATATTACAAAGTATAATGGGAATCAATATTAATACTTACATTTTTTTATAGAGAGGATAACTATATTTTAGATGAGAAGTGAATTATGAAGATAGCTATTGTCCTGACCAAATCTACATCTTCCCTTGGAGCAATTTAACCTATTTCTACTGCACCATTTGCACTTGACATAAATCACTTGCACACTAGGAGTAGGTGCTAAGTTCAGTGGAAGTTGAGGGCACTCAGGAGATCAAATTATAAGGCCCATCAATTGCCGTCTAATCTTGAGTCAAAGTTCATGAAAACTGCAGTGAAAGAGGCCCAGCACAAAGTTTAATTAATGATTAGATCAGTTCGCTTCAGCACTCAGAGGGAGCATGCTGTTAATTATATGGGTGTAATGACTTTACAGTATGTAGCAGGGGGTGGAATGAATCTATGCTCCACTTCCAGCAGTTACTGGAGAGACATTGATTCAACAAAACATGAAATGGAACACGGAACAAAAGTGACAGGTTTGATGCCAGCCAGCATTTTAGAAATATTGCCACATATGTGTAAGAAAATGGGATTGTCTATTAATGTTGACATGGTCTTCATGTTCCAATAATAGTTGCATTGGATCAGAGTTTCTGTGTTTATAGATTAAAATCAAGTTCAAAAGTATAAATAGAGTAATAAAACACCTCAAAGCCAGTAACACAAAGAAGAATGCAATATACCAGTAGCTTTCAAGGGTCTCTCTGTGACTAATTAGCTAAGTTACCAGACAGCAGCAGCTAAAAACAACGAGGACCAGGGGGACTTCCCTTGGTAGGTTGTTCTAGATTAGGTGTAGCCAACATGGTGCCCTCCAGTTTTTGCTGGACAACAGCTTCAGTAAGCTCAACCAGCCTGACCAATAAGGATGATGGATGCTATAGTCTAGTAATATCTAGAAGGCATCACATTGGCTGTTCTAAATCAATAGTAATCTTTTCATATTAAGGATCCAAGTCCAAATTTGCATTTGGAGATCCACATTTTCATTTTGATATATTTGTAAGACTGTAGTATTGTTGCTGTGATTTACCTTAGGTCAGGCTGTGGCTTTCCTGTGAAGAAGCACTACTGAAATCAAATGGGCTTACCTCTGAGCAGACATGCCAAATATTTTACTGTTAACTGTGCTATAAACCTTCAGAAATGCAACCCAGATCACGGGGGGCAGGGGATCTGAAATTCCTATTAGGACAACATTATGTCAACCAAAATAATGTGCAAGCTTTCAACTTCTCTAGATCTCTTCATCAAGCTAAATGATAAAGCAAGTGTGGAGAGGAGAAACGTTAGCTAATGGTGAAGCAACCAGGTTTGTATATGGTCATAGTCTCAAGATGGAATTTAGGAGGAGATAGCAGACATTCAAGTGAGGCAATATTAGGTGCTATGCAGATTTCACATTCACCTAGAGCTGCAGGGAAGAAACATACAATGATAGATTCCTCATATTTTAAAACATAGAATCCAGTTGTTTCCACAGTCTATCTCAGTTTGTCTGAAGTATATTCTATCATCTTGCTAACTATTGGGGCTGGGGAGTTGTTTTTTCAGGATTCTGTCTTCTGGACAGCAGCAGGAAAAACAGCATGTGTGTGGGTGGGTGTTTGAAAGAGTAGGTGGCAGCTAGTGAGAGTTCCCTCCATGTGGCGATTATATTTTTCTTGATTTAACTGCATCTTGGCACAGCCTAGCTGGCAGGTTTGAAGGGCAACCTGGTCATCACACACATTTATGTCAGCAGATGCTGAGTTGCATCTTTTGTCCGGATGGGTGAGTCACACACAGAAAAGCATCACTCCCATTACAAACTATACTTTTAGGGGTTATGAACAAAGATTTTGAAGTTTGCAGTACATACTTTTTGATTTTCCTTCAATGTTACTTCTCTTTCCTAGGTATGCCAGCACCTCGCATATTCAGGCAGTTGCCTGGGGACCACAAATTTTATCAAGGATTTCTCTTTGAACCGAGTCTTCAGCTTGCTGAGATCTTACCCATCCTCTCTGCTGCTCTTCCAGAACTTTGGAGACTGGTAGGGCAAATGAAGCCAGGAGCTCAAAAGTGAGTAAGTGGTATGCTTTTGCTGATCATTAAACAAGTCTCTTGAATTGTAGGTGGTGGTGAGGGGCAGAAACTGCCCTTGATTTCCCTGGAGACTCCCAGAAACGTATTGCCAGCCCATTATTACATTACTTTGTATAGAGGTTTTACATGTACAGAGGGCTTTACAGTTCATACCTGATATGTAAGAATTCCACTTCTGCAAATGCTTGTAGTAATTCATGGCACATAGGCATTATGTTTACAGGGAGGTAAGCTTCTCTCCCCCTGCTCTTCATCCTCTCTTTATGTTTGCACCAGTTACAAGACAGAACAGGAGACCAGTTTAAATAAAAGAAAATAAATCAGAGGATACAATACTGAGGGTGATCGCTGTGGAATATAGGAGAGAGAACCTGATATGTGATTGGCAAATGGGAAGTGGCTTCATGCCAGGTGCATGCGAGTTCAAAGAGATGAGTGCCAGTGGCAAAGCTGGGCCTGGATTAGAACATGACAGGAAACAGGTGTTAGGAATGAACTAGTCCAGAAGCACAGAGTACTTGCTGAGACCTCTGGTCAATTGGCTGGAAGCCATCTCCCTGCTCAGACATTTCCTGCTTCATGCTGAGCTACTCTGCCCACCAACAGAGGTACATGAAACCCCAGCTAACAATTGAAATGACAGAAATCAGCTTGTTTTCCATATAAATCCACAATATACCCCATATTGAAGGAGAGGTAGGAAGAGGCAGCTGAGTAGGATTCTCAATGGGCAGTGGATGGGGGACAATTCATAGTTCTTTGCTGCTCTCTATGACTAGCCAAAACTAATTTATATATGTGCCTAGGATTATTCACATGTTTATGTTGTTCATCATATTCAGCTTGGAGCAGAACTCTGAATATGTTGGTGTGTAATTTTGATTTGTTTTGTTAAGTGTGGTGAATACGAAGCGTAAGCTACAGGAAATCAGCAGGAAGCCTAACTATGTATGCAAGGACATTCTGAGGCCTTCACTCATATTTATACCTGACAAATCTTCTCAGGCACATTTATCTCAATAATGCATCTAGACGGCATTGGTTTTCTATATTTCCATTACCCAACAGGCTCTATCTCTCTGTCTTCACACACACCCACACACCCTGTCATGGAAGTGCTGTCATTCCAGCATAAACCCTAACTATATGTAGATTAGCACTATTTATTTATTTAAATCACATTTTTATTTACTTTTCATTCAGTTACACATTTTTAATGATCTTTACATTACATTCAAGTTATAACCATTTTCAATATTGTATCTTTTCCTACCCCTGTGACTTCCTTCCACCACATTGCAGCTTCTTCTACTTACATTTATTTTTCCATTGTGTTGTGAATATTATTTTCATTTTTCCCCATAAAACGAGTGGCTTATCTATCCATATTTTAGCTTTGCAAAATTTAATATGTGTATTTATTTACTAAGTTAAACATCTCTAAAAACAAGTATCCACAGAAATAAAAAAGTGTTCATTTAATCAAAACCTTAAAAATGCCATCCACCCATCAACTATGCTGCTGTATGTGTGTCTTTGCCCCCCACCCCCACTTGTCTGTTGATTTGTCCAATCTCTGTGCCAGACTATTTTATAATCATCCTTCCTAGCCAAAACGTCTTGAGTAGCACAGATCTTGAACACCACAGTGGACAAAGAATCATTTGTCCACAGTGGCTTCCTGTAGGTTATTTTAGTGGATTTATCACCCTGAACTAAGCCCAGGCCATCTGTTACATCCTTTAATTACAAATGCAGAAAGAGGTAATTCACAAAGGCATCATAAAGAAAGTAAAATATAAATGATTTAAGGGCAAGCGTATGTTATTTTTCATGCACCAATCAGGCGTAAATGACTTTTAAAAAATCAAGATCTTCCTAACAGGGCAGGGATGGGAATGCACACCAAAGGAATGCTTTTCCTCAAATCACCCAGTCTTCTGGGGTGTCATCCATCCAAAAATGACATATCTGATTAATTAAAACATACACAAGATTATGTTGTTGCTGATTTATTAGTGGAGTTCAAGCTCTTTCATTAACGCACCGTTTTTTCTTTCCTCCTCCTGGGTCTTTTTCCCAGGAGGACAGATTGGGAAGGGGGAGAACAAAAATGCAAGGAGTATTTATGGCTCAAGCACACAGTGATATTTCAAAGCCCCATTTTCAAATCACTTTGAACTGACAATATTTGATCAAATAGAGATTGCAGTATTTTAGAAAGGATATGAGATTCCCATTTACATTTCAATATTTTTTTCTCTCAGTTCTGTGGGTTGATTAAGACTCATATGAATATTTAATCCAACGGCTTGTCCTGACTCTCTCTTGAGATTCCATTATTGAGAACACTGATACATATGGAGAAGTTAAGCTTAGGGAGTAAACACTCATTTCATGAAGGGTGAATTTTATCATCGTGTCTAAGAGTGGGTTGGAAAAATCCTGGTTCCACAATTTGTCTTAGCCACAAGAGGATTGGGCAAGCCACTGTTCATTCATTACCTCTATTTCTTTCTTCTCCCCTCTTAAGCGTTATATTTGTCCTGGCCACTTTTTAAGCAATACCCTGGGGATGTAAGTGCTTAAGTGTAAGCCAAGGATCTCCTCCTGCTCCTAAGATCTCACTCAGCAGGTCCAGTAAATGCCATCCCTTACAGCATGTGTGGGGTATTTGGTTTTCCATTATGAGGTCCCATTGACTTACAGATAACCAGGGGCTACTTCTGAGCCATAGCTAGTGGTGGGTGGAGGTTGTAGTACTGCAGGACACTGTCACTCTCTCTCTCTCTCTCTCTCTCTCTCTCTCTCTCTCCCTATGCCAGTCAATCTCTCTGTGTTGCATGAAATTAGGTTCCCCACCCCAGTACTACAGACTTCCCAAAGCCCAAGTCTAGGTGTCTTCCAGGGGAAGTAGGAGACCTCAGTGCACAGAATCATCCAGTGCACTAGCAGGTCCTCTGCACAAGTTTACTAGTGTTAGCCACTCTGAGACCTTGGCATGGGGCGGAATATAAATAAAATAAAATAAAATAAAATAAATAAAGCAAGGAAAAAAATATTGATTTGTTTTGTGCTATGTGGCTGGGTGAATATTATCCACAACAGCCAGTAGGGATGGGTGAATCTCAACTTTGGTTTCTTGTTTTTCCACTCTTAAAGTTCACTTCTTCACATTTCCACATCAGTTTGTGAATTTTTAGAAAACAAGTCCTTATAAAAAATTCAGCAGCAGTGCAAATTTCTTCTGATCTACACATTTGCATACCATTTACCCAAAGACAACACATTTTTGTACGTTATTTTTACCAATATGCAACTTTATGCACACTTTACTTTTGTTCACGTTATGTTGCTAATTTCAAAGGATGGCTGTGTTTCAGTTCACACATTGTTTTAGAAAGTGCAAATTAGGTAGGTCCCCCTACAAATGTGAAATGAATCAAATATGTCCCCCCATCCCTAGAGCTAGTGACCAGAATCCAGGCAGTCAAACCAGGCAGAATCCAGGCAGTCAAACCAGTTGTTATGCCCATGGCTCTACCCCATTCCGAGCTAAAGTTGGAGTTTCTGAACTGATAGTTTGGTGTGAACTATCAGGCACTATTCACACTGTCCCTGCTTCAGGGTTATAAGCAGATTTAAGGGTGCTGCTGGATGCCAAGATACAGCCAAGCTTCATGTGTTGGGGCAGCCATGTTTATTTTATAAATTTGTCTGCCCCATTCACATATAAAATGGTATGAGTGTGGGTCTATTTTTAAAAACATGAAAAGAAGCACAGGGTAGGGGAGCTAAACCCTCCCCTCCTATACTTAACTGGGCTCTACCACCCCACCCCCCGCCACAGTTAGCTAACTTGCATTATGGGAACTATGCTGGGATAAAAGTAAATCAAGCAGAAGAACACAGCTGACTAAAACGGATGTGTGGGGATAGTTTAACTTCTATGCCTTGCATGTTCCACAGGCTCTCCCTTCTACACAGGGAAGACATGTGAACATTCACAGCTGCCCCATCACATCTAGTTTGGCCCTATGATTGTCTATTTATTTATTATACTTCAGTTTTATGTCATTATCGTTGATGAAAATTGAAAAATAAAAAAGGAAAGAGAACAGATCTATTACTGCATAAGAATAGTCTGTTGGATCATGCCAATGGCCCATCTTGTCCAGCATCCTGTTCTCACAGTGGCAAGCTAGATGCCTGTGGGAAACCAGGGAGTAGAACATGAGCACAAGAGCACCCTCCTCTCCCGTGGTTTCCAGAAACTAGTACTCAGAAGCATTTCTGCCTCTGAATGTGGAGGTAAGAGTATAGTCATCATGGCTAGTGGCCACGGATAGCCTTCTCCCCCATGAATACATGGCAAAAATAAGATATCATACAGGGACTGCTGTGCTGCCCACATTCAAATGGAAAAGTGACAGCAAATGTCCTTGTAAGCTGTAAAATTTTAAAACGTAACCCATAAAGAATAAAGCCCCCACTTCAAATTTCTGGTATCTGCATTTTATTCCAAAAGACTAAAATAAATAAAATATGATGAAAATATAAGCAAAACTTATACTGAAATTCTGTGCGCTCCCCAAATATTTTGCTAAGACAGAATCTCCATGTAGTAAAAAAAAAGACCCAGCTCGCCTATCTAGATTCATCAGTTCATGTAAAGGTGCTGCAGTTGGCACCCAGCCCATCTTTGAAAATGAGCCCTACAAACCTCTCTGTGTTAATTAGCTTTACGAACAAGCAGCTTTTGGTTTCAAAGAGCTCTGGAAATATAATTAAATACGTCCATAGCGATCTGCCTCTGGACTGCCTTCTTTCATTAGATTGCCTGGCTGGTACATGAGATCTACAATATATACTTGAGGGGGAAGCAGAAGTCCAGGTATTCCCAAGGGAGAATCATCAACCAATTTCACTTCATTCCATGCTCTGGTGTACTCTCCACGGACTAAGCTGCAGCTAACACCAATTCTGTCTGCTAGAACCTATGGGAGGAAGTAACCAGATGAGAGATATATTTTACTTTATTTTTATTACATTGACATACTGCCTTTTGGTCAGTGCACTGAAGGGCTTACAGTTTAAAATAGTGCTTTACCATTTGAAAGACATGCTACAAAAGGGAAACTGTACATGGAGAGAAGAGGAAAATAAGTGAGAGGAAAATGATTGAGCAGAAAGATTGTACCATGCATTTTCCACCCTGAAGAGAAATCATTCAATATTGTGTTTGCCTGTGGGAGTTGCCATTTCACTGCCCAAGCACAAGACCATTAAGACTGCTGTTAGAGAGAATTATCTCTTGTAAGAAAAAGTAGCCTTTAAAATATTTAATATTTATATTGTGCTTTTCCTACGTGCTCAAAATACTTCACAGAAACTACCCTCACAATAACCCTGTAAGGTAGGTTTGTACTGTTATGTCCATGCTGCAAAGAGAGGTATAAAGGCAAGAAATAGTGTCTAGCTTATCAGTGAAATAATAATAATAATAATAATAATAATAATAATAATAATAATAATAATAATAATATACCATACCACCTTTCATCCCAGGATCACAGGGCAGTTTACAGTATAAAAACACAGAAATACCTAACATAATTACAAACAAAACAATAACCTTCCACAGCCTAAAAGGCTATAGATTGTTTAATTAGCCAGAGGCCTGGCCAAAGAAAAATGTTTTTTCTGGTGCCTAAAGATATATAATGAATGTGCCAGGTGAGCCTCCCTCGGGAAAGTATTCCACAAACAGGGAGCCACCACAGAAAAGGCCTGTTCTTTTGTTGCCACCCTCTGGACCTGTCTCAGAGGTGGCACATAAAGAAGGGCCTCAGATGATGATTGCAGGGTGCATCCAGGTCAGTTCATATGGGGAGAGGTGGTCCTTGAGGTATTGCAGTCCTGAGCCATTTAAGGCTTTATAGGTGAAAAGCAGCAATTTGAATTGGGCCCAGACAGAAACTAATTGACCGCAGCCAATGCGGTCGGGCCAAGATTGGCATTACAGTGGTACCTCTGGTTGCGAATGGGATCCATTCCGGAGGCCCGTTCGCAACATGAAAAGCCTGCAACCTGAAGCACCATATCTGTGCAGGTGCGTGGCACGATTTGGCACTTGTGCGCATGCATGAAGCACAATTTAGCGCTTCTGCGCATGCGCGAGCAGCGAAACCCAGAAGTACCTCTTTCTGGTACTTCCGGGTCGCTGTGGGACACAACCTGAAAAAACGTAACATGAGGTATGACTGTATATGCTCAAACGTTGCCCCAGTGAGCAACCTGGCTGCTGAATTCTGAACTAGAGGCAGCTCCACATATAACATATTGCAGTAATATATAGCTGAGGTGATAACTCACAGCGCTGCACCAGTCATCAACATGGTCATTTGTATTATTTTGCTTTTAATACAGCAGTGTATTAACATCACTCACACTTGATGATTTTAAATGGTGCTTACAGAATAGGACTGTGTGTCTTTGCTTGATGAGAAATCAGTACTAACCAAACACAAAATGACTTAAGTACACAAATAAATAAGGTTTGAATAACACTACAGCAAGGATATGTTGAAGTTGATATACATTAGCATATGCTGTGTGCTATTAAAATGAAACTTGTATCTGGCTGTGTAATTGACTTTACCTTGAAAAGCAAGGCCCTATGGTAGAAGGTCCCTTTGTTGATCTTCCCAATAGGCACAACATTGCATTTCAGTTCATATTCAATTTCACTTATATGAAGTTCCCAGCTGAATTCATGCAATTTGTCAGTTTCGATTGGACCACCCATCTTTTCTGCAACAAACCTGTTTTAAAATCCAATAGTGACTTAAATTAACAATTGTCATAATATTTAATCAGGTTTAATACTAGCACTGTTTCTACAAAAGATCACTTTAAACCTTAAGTGGTGTTTAAATATGTTATATTTCATTATCCATCTCAATAACTTTCAAAGATGTACACATTCCCCTTCCAGTTCTTATCTGCTTTGCTGACTCTACGTGAGCTCTCAAGGCTTGTGAGTAGGAGCTGATCTTTTTTCCTACAGCGCTTAGATCCTTTTAAATAATAAAAAATAAGTATGAGGAAGAAAAAATCGTCTACAGTACAGATATAAATAAGGGTATATGTTCCCATATTAACCAGCTAGCTACCTCAGAACCTCTGGGAAGGTTCTTGCTCCACAAGATGTCACAACTGGAGATTAAGCTGGCACTACAAGGAATTCAGTCTTTCATGAGGTGATGCCTCAGTGTTGAAACTCCCTCAGCTGTGTCAACTTTTTTTTTTTAAGCACCTTTGTATCGTTTAGGCTTTAAAAGACTATTCCTTTTATTATTTGTCAGTCCTATTTTACCTTTCCATTACATGAAATTGAAAGCTGTCTTAAGTCTGTTCTGCAAAGAATGTGTGACCAAAAGGACTCACAATACTGATGTCAGGGGTTCAGAAGGAGAGACACAGGAGGGGGAGCAAATGGAGAGTGAGGAGGAGTACGAGGGGGGCGCAGGCAGTGACAGTGGCCAGAGTTATTCCACAAGCCTCTCTAGCGAATCGGAGGACTCACAGAAGGGAGCGCTGGTGGCCAGAGCGAGGGGGGTTCCGGGGGGAAGCCCCAGGAGGGAGGGGCCAGCGGGGAGTCCCTGAGCAGCAGTTGGAGATCAGGACCAGCGTCTCCACCAGAGCGCAGTGGGGAGGGGGAGTCCCAGGAGTCGGGACCAGTGTCCTCACCACCAGAGGGAGGAGAGGAGTCAGGTTTGGCAACGCCCACATCAGGAAGCGGGGAAACGGTCAGAAGGAAAGTCACCGGCTGGGCGCGCGCGCCAAGTTCAAATGTACAGGAGTGCGGCACAGCGGGGAGCCCGGGAAGGGAGCCAGGTCCTAAAGTCCGCCGGAGGGAGGGACAAGACTCAGGGGGCTCAGCGTCAGAGGAGTCCAGGAAGGAGGAAACCCCAGAGGGCAGAAGGACCCAGCGAAGGAAAAAACAGCGTAAGAGGTGGAGCCGGGCTAGAATCTTAAACTGGTGTGGGTGGAGCAGTGAGTCAGAGGGGACTTAGCCGGTCTAGCGTCAAGACGTGGGTCTGCGCGCCCAGAGCTTTGAAATGGAAACTAAACTTCAATAAAGACTTTTGTACATTATATCCACCGGGCGTTGGTCCTCTGTGAGCTGGGATCTAGAGGCAGACCTGACAGTAAGTCCCCCCTCTCCACACCAATTTTATCACCTCGTGACGTGCGGGAAAGCAGTGAGGGGTGAAGATTGGTACTTCGCGAGCTCACGAATACCTGAAAAATGACTACCGAAGAGAAGGTAGCAAGTTTGCAAAATGCTGTGACGCAGCTGAACGCAGAGATTTTGGCGTCCAGAAAGAAGGAACAGGAAGCAGCTGCTGCCTGCCAGGATCTGCGAACCAGGTTAGAAGTGCTGACTGCACAAGGGCTACCGGCCGCCAGACCAGAGGGGATTGGGCTGGGGAACAGAGGAGGGAGCCTTGTGTCGCATTTCGATGGGAACCTGCAGCAGTATCCTAACTTCAGAGCAGATGTAGTATATGCACTGCAACTGCTGGAGAAAGACTTTAGAAGAGAGGAAGAGAAAGTGGGATTTATAGTATCGCATTTGCGGGGAGAGGCTAAATCCTGGCTGCGCGATCTCTGGAGAGATAAGGATCCAGCCCTCCAAAATGCGGGTGCCTTCCTTAAAGTGATGGATGCGTGTTTTTTGTCTGAGATTGATGTGGATATCGCTAGGAAAGAGATTCACGGACTAAGGCAAGGCAGAGCCACTGTAAGGCAATATCATTCACGCTTTTTTGCATTGGTGAATGTAATGGGCTGGGAGAGAGAATCGTCTGCCGTCAGAGACCTGTTCTGGGAGGGGCTGAACGGAGCTGTGAAAGACGAAATTGCAAGGGGAGAGAGACCCCAAACCACCAAAGACGTTGTGGAGAGGGCACTCACGATTGGGGTTAGGCTGGAAGGACGCCCTTGGGACAAGGAGGAAGAGCATTGGGGACGCACGCCAGCGAGAGGACCGCCCCCCTTTCCCAAGGAAGCGGCGCGCGCTCGATCCATGCCTCCGCTGGGAGGAGGAGAGGAGCCGATGGAGATAGGTGGTGCTAAGGCTCAGTCCACAGCCGGAGCCCTAACGCCGGGAGCAGTCAAAATGAAGCCTCCTAGAGGGACCAGGAAGTGCTACATCTGCGACAGTGCTCAGCACATGGCGAAAGAGTGTCCCCAGCGGTTTCACAAGCACACTGCAGCCGCAGCGACAGTAACAGAAGCAGTTCAGCAGAGTGACTCACAGCAGGAAAACTCCACTGTCTGGCTGGAAATGGAGTCACTGGGGGCCAGCCAGACAAGTCAGTGAAGCAATCCCCAGTAATGTTACAGCCCACAGACCCCCTCCCACCCAAACCAGTAGTGCAGCTCACCGCATCCCTTCAACTTCCCAATGGGCTCACTGTGGAAATCCCCATTACCATTGACTCTGGGAGCAATGCAGATTTTATAGGCATGGAGTTCATCCAGCAACATGGCATAGCCCTTCTGCCAGCGACGGTACCTCTGAACGTTGTCACGGTGGACGGCAGGGAGCTACTGGGAGGGCAAGTGCTACAGCAGACGCCGCCAATGGTGATGCGCATTGGTAATCACCGCGAAGTCATCAGCTTCAACGTCACCCGCCTGTCAGACACGCCCATAGTGTTGGGAATGAGTTGGCTGGATAGGCACAGCCCGGCATTAGCTTGATACCAGCGGCAACTGACCTTCGGCTCCTCCTACTGCGCAGAACACTGCATCCTGGCTGACTTGGACGATGAGGAGCACGAGGATGGACCACAGCTGAACTTGGGCATGTTGCAAGCGGTACCTAACAAGTACAAAGAATTTTTGGAGGTCTTCTGCGAGAAAGAAGCGGACAAGCTGCCTCCCCACAGACCCTACGACTGCAAGATTGACCTCCTGCCGGGGGCGACGCTCCCGACGGGGAAACTGTATTCCATGTCTGAGGATGAATTGCAGGAGCTCAGGGAGTTCATAGATCACAACTTGAAGCGGGGATTCATCCGAGAGTCCAAGGCGGTGGGGGGCAGCCCTGTATTCTTTGTAAAGAAGCGGGACACGCCCCAAAAGAGGCTTGTAGTTGATTACCGCCTCTTAAATGCGAAAACTAAGCCCTCAGCCTTCCCTATGCCCAAGATCGATGACCTGCTGGCGACGGTGAGGAAGGGTCGCATCTTTACCAAGTTGGATCTGCGCGGAGCGTACAATCTCATTCGCGTGAGGGAAGGTGACGAGTGGAAAACGGCCATGTTTACGCCGCTGGGCACCTATGAATATAGAGTTATGCCTTTTGGATTACAAAATGGCTCCCACTGTTTTCAAGCATTCATGCATCATGTCTTGGCGGGTCTTCTCTACACAAAGTGCGTGTGCTTCCTGGACGACATCCTCATCTTCTCGGAGTCGCCGGAGGCTCACGAGAGAGATGTCAGGGAAGTCCTGCAGCGGCTGCGGGAGCACCGGCTTTACGCCAAGCTGGAGAAGTGCCAGTTCGACAAGACGGAGGTGGACTTCCTGGGCTACAAACTGTCCGACAAGGGACTCGCCATGGACAGTACCAAGGTACGGGCAGTGCTGGACTGGAAGAGCCCACGCAATCGAAAGGAAGTCCAGAGGTTTGTCGGCTTTGCCAACTTTTATCGCAAGTTCATCAAAGGTTTCGCCATGCAGACAGCGGCCATCACTGACACCCTCAGTTCCAAGAAGAAGAAGTTCATCTGGACGGAGCAGGCAGAGCAGTCCTTTCAGAAGCTCAAGCACCTCTTCGCGTCCGAGGAACACCTGCTACACGTGAACCCCAGCAGGCCCATGAGAGTGGAGACGGACGCGTCAGACAGGGCCGTGGGGGCCGTCCTGTTGCAGAAAGACCACCAGGGGGACTGGAGGCCGTGCGCTTTCTACTCCAGGAAACTCAGCAAGTCGGAGCAGAACTACACCATCTGGGACAGGGAGTTACTGGCCATACATGCAGCCTTCAAGGCGTGGCGGCATTTCCTCGTCGGGGCCAAACACACGGTGCAGGTCCGTACAGACCATAAGAACTTGGAGTACTGGCGCACGGCGAGGTTCCTGAACCAGAGACACATCCGCTGGGCGGAGTTCTTTGCAGATTTCGACTTCAGAATAGAATACATCCCTGGAAACAACAACATCATGGCGGACGTGCTGTCCAGGAAACCGCAGTATCTCGAAGAAGAGGCGCCGGCGGTGGCCAAGCATATTTTCGCACCAAAGGCGTGGGCATGCGCGTCAGCCACGGTGGACCTGGACGCGGTGCGTCGCGCGCTGCAGACGGACTCCTTCGCGCGAGCCAAGATGGAGGAGGTGCGTAGCGGCACGGCGAGGGACGACGACTTCCAAATACGCGATGGCCTGCTCATCCGCTAAGGAGCCCTCTACGTGCCGGGAGACAACCTCCGCGCGAGGGTCCTGCAACAGCTGCACGACGCGCCCAGCGCGGGACACTTCGGCAAGGAGAAGACGGTGGACCTAGTAGCCAGAGACTTTTGGTGGCCCAAGATGAGGGGGGATGTCGCGGAATACGTCAAGAGGTGCGACACCTGCCAAAGGGCCAAACCAGTACACCAGCCGCCGGCGGGCCTGTTGGAACCGCTACAGACACCGTTCGAACCGTGGGAGAGGGTGGCCCTGGACTTTGTCACGGATCTGCCCAGCTCGAGAGGCAAGACGGCAGTACTCGTGGTAGTAGACTTGTTCACCAAGATGGCCCACTTCATTCCTTGCGCGAAGGTGGCCACAGCCGAGCAGACCGCCAAGCTGTTTATAGACCACGTGTTCAAGGTGCACGGCCTACCACGGTCCATCTTGTCCGACAGGGGGCGCCAGTTCATATCCAACTTCTGGCAAAAGCTGATGGGTTTCCTGAACGTCAAGGTCAGCCTGGCGTCGGCGCGACACCCGCAGACTAACGGACAGGCGGAGAGAGTCAACGCCATCATGCAGCAGTACCTGAGATGCTACGCGAACCAGCAGCCCTCGACCTGGGTGGACTACCTACCGCTAGCCGAGTTTGCCTACAACAACACGAAACACGTGTCCACGGGGGTGACACCGTTTTTCGCCAACAATGGGCGGCATCCCAGAACCTTCCCGGGTTTAGAGAAAGTGAGGGAGGGGGAGCCGCAGGGAGCAGAGGCCGTGGCAGCGGAGTTGCAGGAGATCCACGAGCAGCTCAGGAGGCAGTTAGAGATGGCGAAACAGGCTTACAAAGTGCAGGCAGACCGACACAGGAGGGTTGGGGAAGACATCCGGGTAGGAGACTGGGTCTGGTTAGCAGCCCAGGCAGTTCTGGCCAGATCGTTGGCCAAGAAGAAGCTCGGGCACAAGCAGCTAGGGCCTTACCAAGTAGAGGCGCAGATCAACCCAGTGGCCTTCCGGTTAACACTCCCGGAGGGGTCCAGAATGCACCCGGTCTTTCATAGATCAGTGCTCACACCCTACAAAGAGCCCCACAGGTTTCAGGCACCAGGGACAGCGCCAGACCCACTCAGGGAAGCACCCCAAAAGGGGGGGTCGCCGAGAAGGGGGCCACTCAACGAAGCCACAGAGATTTTAGACTCAAGGTGGGGGGAGGACGGGATTGAATATCTTCTTGCCACAGAGGACACCCCGGCCAGCGCCAACAGGTGGGTGCCGGATTACGCATTGGAGGAGCAGTTGCTCAAGGAAGAATTCCATACACTTTTCCCGCACAAGCCTATGCCGGCGGGCTTTTTCGATGATTGTCTGTTCACACCCACACTCTCGGCCAGCACTTTCCGGGGTTTCTCGTCAGCGGAGGACTCGGCTCCGGGAGGCAGCTCCCCAGAGGGCTCGCTCTCAGGTTTTGGCACGGGGGGATCTTATTGGTGGGAGGACCAACCCGAAGTGGGATGGCGCAGAGACATGCCGGAGGGACCCTGGGAAGTGGCGTCACCTCAGGCGACAGGGGGAGAAGGGGTTTTGAGTGATTTGGGGGCGGCCTCAGATTTCGAACACACCGCCCAGGAGATGGTAGCGGAGGGAATCGCAGTCGACGAGCCCATGGAGGACTTTCCGGACTTATCACGATGGCTGCACGCCTCGGGGGACGAACTGTATCCTGAACTCACCCTGACAACTCTAGAGCACCCGGAACCCGCACCTGAAGAGGGGGAGGGGGGAAGGGGGGGCTTCGAGGGGGGGATGGATGTCAGGGGTTCAGAAGGAGAGACACAGGAGGGGGAGCAAATGGAGAGTGAGGAGGAGAAGTACGAGGGGGGCGCAGGCAGTGACAGTGGCCAGAGTTATTCCACAAGCCTCTCTAGCGAATCGGAGGACTCACAGAAGGGAGCGCCGGTGGCCATAGCGAGGGGGGTTCCAGGGGGGAAGCCCCAGGAGGGAGGGGCCAGCGGGGAGTCCCTGAGCAGCAGTTGGAGATCAGGACCAGCGTCTCCACCAGAGCGCAGTGGGGAGGGGGAGTCCCAGGAGTCGGGACCAGTGTCCTCACCACCAGAGGGAGGAGAGGAGTCAGGTTTGGCAACGCCCACATCAGGAAGTGGGGAAACGGTCAGAAGGAAAGTCACCGGCTGGGTGCGCGCGCCAAGTTCAAATGTACAGGAGTGCGGCACAGCGGGGAGCCCGGGAAGGGAGCCAGGTCCTAAAGCCCGCCGGAGGGAGGGACAAGACTCAGGGGGCTCAGCGTCAGAGGAGTCCAGGAAGGAGGAAACCCCAGAGGGCAGAAGGACCCAGCGAAGGAAAGAACAGCGTAAGAGGTGGAGCCGGGCTAGAATCTTAAACTGGTGTGGGTGGAGCAGTGAGTCAGAGGGGACTTAGCCGGTCTAGCGTCAAGACGTGGGTCTGCGCGCCCAGAGCTTTGAAATGGAAACTAAACTTCAATAAAGACTTTTGTACATTATATCCACCGGGCGTTGGTCCTCTGTGAGCTGGGATCTAGAGGCAGACCTGACAACTGAGTAAACAGAGACAAACTCTCTGAAGGGTTGATAAAGGAAAGCAGGTCAAAATGGGGACTATATTCAGTAGATTTCAAAATCAATCCCTTAAAATATTTACTTTGAATTCACAAAAAAGACGTCCTGGTACTCACTGTGCAAGGGCTACAACCTGTTCTTTCGTGGTTGGTAGTGGGAGAATTGTTTTGGAAACCTCAGTAATGTAATCCACCAAGATGGAATCAACAGGGGGATACCATAAGGCCTTTAGAGGAACTTCTTCAACTATTTTAGGCATCACTGGCTCCGGTTCTTCTTCTTTGGGTTTTTCTTCTTCCTTTTTCCCTTTCCCTTTTCTTTTGCAAAAAGCACAGGGGTATTAGGAATGCTTCCCACATGCTCTGATTTAAGTTAAAGTAAACAGGTATGTCAGCTTAGAGAAAAGAAAGAGATATTCTCTCTCTACCCAAGGTGCTTTAATCACCATTAGATTAGAATTCCCTGCGTCTTTCCAATGACACAACACCTAGCCTTATATTCAAAAGGCCCCCTGGACGCAGGTGGTGCTGTGGTCTAAACCACAGAGCCTAGGGCTTGCCGATCAGAAGGTAGGCGGTTCGAATCCCCGCAACGGGGTGAGCTCCCATTGTTCGGTCCCAGCTCCTGCCAACCTAGCAGTTCAAAAGCACGTCAAAGTGCAAGTAGATAAATAGGTACCACTCCACCAGGAAGGTAAATGGCCTTTCCGTGCGTTGCTGTGGTTCGCCAGAAGTGGCTTAGTCATGCTGGCCACATGACCCAGAAGCTGTATGCTGGCTCCCTCGGCCAATAAAGCGAGATGAGCGCCGCAACCCCAGAGTCGGCCACAACTGGACCTAACAGTCAGGGGTGCCTTTACCTTTACCTTTACCTTTACCTTTACCAAGGCCCCCCACCACCGCCCTTTTCTGGAAAGGCATTCCACCACCACCACCACCACCACCACCACTGCAAAACGGCTAAGATCCTATGTTATTTTCTTGATTCGCCTTTTCCCATATGAACCTGTCTACTTTCTAAGTATAGATAGAGCCCTATTTTGCATCCTACTACTGATGGTACTAGGATGGCACTAGCACAGGGCAGCATCATGTCACCAGAGACACCAAGACTATGGAAATCCTTGTCACCTGAGGTTTGCATTACCTCCACAAAACAGGTTTTCCAACATGCAGTTGCTGTTCGGAGGAGATCTTTATTATATATTATCCTTTCTTTCTCACATTTGTGAGTTCAGAAGAGTGCCTTCCCTTTGCAGCTTAAAAGGGAAGCTGAGATCAGCTAGTGTTAGCCTTTTTGTTTAAATAATCCAGGATGCTTTGAGGCAGACTTAAGACAATATTTTATTTCATCAGAACTCTGGCCTTGATAGTTTATTTTTACTTGCTACTGTCTTTTTATATTTGATGGGCTGCTGTATTCGGTTTATTAATTTAATTTTACTGCTATGAATTTTTATGGGTTTTAAACAATTTGTTAGGTGCTTTGAAGGCCTATGGGCAGAAAAGGCATCTGTTAAAAATTAAAGAATTAAAGAGTCTGTTTGTAGAAACTAGCAAACATGAACCCACCAAATATGCAAGCAGTCCCAAGCCATCTTTAGAACAAGATGCGGAAAGATCTCTGTTAGCTGGGTGATAGGCGGACAGAGCCACTAACTGCAGTTCCTGGGATTAAAGTGACCCAGAAAAACTGCAACCAAATTAACAAAAATTGCTGCCAGCTGTTTCCATTTATCCTATGAGTCACATGTTTGTTATTCTGTGTGATCATGAGCACAAGTGTGGCCAGGTATGGTTTTAACCATCTGCATATATTGTTGACAGACGAGTGGAAAACGTGGGACCTCAATAATCGGGAGAAATACTGTGTGAATTACTCCTGTGATAGCTGTATTATCGGTATCATAATTCAAGACAGCTGTTACACACTCTGTTCAGCCACTTTCATAAATTTCCGAAAGATCACACTGGGGACAAAATGTGTGCATCATGTCCATTGTGGAAGCAGCCTTCACATCTGACCCAGAATTTGACCAAAATTCATTTGTGATAGATACCCTGCCTGTTGGGAAATGCTAACATTTTGGAAATCCCAGAATATGAGGTTTTAACTGGTGAAGTCAGCTGCATAAGCGTAACTATAAAGGAGCTGAATTGGGTCCTGTATAGACACTGATGTTTTAAAAACAATACTTCCATGAATCCAAAGGCTTTCCTTTTAAAAAGCAGGAAACTTAAAAGGAAGCAAAAAACCCAAAGCAACCTAAAATAAAAAGAAATCAAACAGCAGTGGAACAACAACAAAATAATCAATAAAGCTGTTTTGCTGGATTGACACAAAGAAAGCTACTCTAAAGCCACCAAACACAAACATAGATCTGTTTCTCTGCACAGCCTGCATTCATCCTTCCTCCTAGATCTATGCTGCAACCCTAGACACGGTTACCTGGTAGCAAGTCTCATTGACATTTTATTAACTTACTTCTCTGAGTGGTCATCAATAGGACTGCACTGTTAGTGTCTGAATCTTGCTAGTGAGCTTGGGGAGGATTACCTACTTCTAGCCAAAATGAGGACTTAGTCCTATATAAACTTTGGGAATGCTCTGCTTTCTATGCAACTGTGATCCCCAGTAAAGGATACATCATGACCTCAAGTGCTAGGGACATAGACATCAAAGGCTTTTTATACAGTGCTGTTAGCCCACCCTGCCAGTCTAACATGTGCTAAAATCAACCAATATGGTATCTTAGAATAAAAACAAAATTAGTACATATAGAATATGTGTTTGGAAGAATCTGAAAGAACTGCCTGGATTTCTGAGTGGTTGTAGAAACTTGTTTTTATTATGTGTAATCATATATTTTACCCGTGCTTATCCCTTGGCTCCATTTCTCTCCCCTTCCCTTTGTCTTTTTTTTAGATTGGAAGCCCCTTGGGGTATAATCTTTATAAAGCACCATGTATATGAATGGTACTATAGGATAACTAAATAGTAGTAGTAGTAATAGTAGTAGTAGTAACAACAACAACAACAACAATAATAATTATAGTCTAAAGCTTCTACACTTAATAAGAATAAGCAGCTCTTAAGAATAAAAGTACCTCGATCCTTTCTCTCTACCACCTCCTTTACTGACTGAAGAAGACCGTCCTGGAGATTCTGGCTTCTCCTTCTCCTCGATTGAGCTATAGAAATTACAAAGTAATTTCCCATTTCTCCTTGACTTCTACAAGGCATAGGCATTCTTAGAGTGTTGTGCACACATTGCATAGAGGGCAGTGGCAGTGATGTTAAAAACCTCCAGGTTATCCTCAGACAAAGCCAAAGGCAAAATAAAAAGTATATGGTTCACTGTGGAACACTAACACTAATACTAACAAAGAGACTGAAAATGGAGAGTAGCGCCCACTGGTGGAGGAAGAGGGGGTGGGGGAGTGCACCACCACCCGCAGCGCGATCCTGGTGGGGTGCCATCGCAGCTGCCCCCTGCCTGCGCTGGGCGCCACACCCCCACAGGCAGCGCACCACTCTCCAGGACCCGCACCACACCCCTGGGACGCACGGCAGCCACGTCCATGCCTGCTCACCGGGGGCAATTCGCCCCCCGTGCCGGAGCATGAAGCTCTGCCACTAGTAGCACCTTCATAAGGAATGCATTCAAGGTGGCCAGCTGCTAGTAAATTAGCATGCTGGTTAATAAAATGCTTCTTCCCTGTATTTAACCTTATCCCCCCCCCCTTCTTAAATACCAAGCAAGCAAGCAAGCAAATAAACAAAAACAGAAAAAGCATTAACTTATTACCAATTACAATAGCAGAATAAATACTTATTTACAATGAACTGGATCCAGACTAATTTAGTTGCACTTAGTTCCTACTGAAATCAATATAAAATGTTATTAATGATGAACAAGTTCATTGATTTAAATGGGAGCTATTACATTGATTTCTGTGCAAAACAGTGCAACATTATACATGTCTGCTCAGTAGTAAACTCCACTAAGTTCAATGGGATTTATTTCCAGGTAAGAGAGTATGGAACCTGTGGCCCTTCTAGGGTTGCTGACCTACAACTTCCATCATCCCTAACCGTTGACCATGCTTGCTAGGGCTGATGGGAGTCCATTGTTATCTAGAAAGCGACAGATCTGCCACCCCTGTTGTATAGGATTGTGACCTTAGATTGGATCCAACCCTATTAATTCACTGGACGTTTTAAGTCAAATATAAAAATTAGAAGACTGGCTTTTTACACCCGGAGAGAAGCATATAGTCAGTAGCAATCAAAACCAGATGTTACTGGCAATAAGGAACAGAGATTAAGTTTTTCATGCTTGAATGCAGATCTGCATTGGGGGAAATATACATGACTGTTGATGGCATTGTTATTTCACACTTCTTTCATTATAATGTATATTATTGTATATAAATCATGTTGTGCAGTTGTCTTAAGCGATTACATTAGATGTGGGAAATCAGAAAGACTATATCTGTGGAATCAAGAATTCATGAAGGGAACCACAGGGATTGTGAAATATTTATTGGGGGGTTGGATGTCATATATATTTTGTCCTTATTACATTTGGGGTTGGTAGATCTCGCTTATACTGTTGCATGCAATTTATAAGGGTTTCCTCTGCTTAGCACAGATTTTGGATAAATGGTGTTTAAATGTTGTATGATTAGTTTCAGTCCTTTAAAACTGCAGACTGCCCTGCATGCCTTGGCAGGAAGGTGGTATATAAATGCAATGAATGAATGAATTGAATGAATTTTCAAATTTTACTTCCTGGTTCTGGTTTCAAATGCTGACCAGGGAGATGCATATTTGGTTGGTCTAAACATACTCATTTTCACCTAATTCAGAACAGTTTTCATCAAGTTTATAATTACACCCAGAGGGAAACTGTGATTCCAAAGCTCAAATACATACCTAGCTCTTTCTCTACTAATTTTTCTGTTAGTACTACTGCTGGAGGTTGTAACTCGGCTGCTAAGAAAATCTTGTGGTGATTTTTCATCTGTTGCAACAGGAGGAGCTGTGAGTTCACTGGAACAATAAAGGATGCTATGCTGTTGCTGCACACCATAATATCAGACAAATAAGTATTTTGCCCACATAACAGAATAAAATATAATCTGTACAAAAAATTAGAAGTACGTATCACATGGGGAGCGAAGGAGCATGCCTGAAGACAGGGATGCCTACCCTTTTTCAATCAATGGGCCACACTCCTGCTGTAGATATGGCCAAAATGGCCAACAGCCACTCCTTTACACAGATGTGCATGTGCACACAAACCCTCGCCACATTTACAGCACATGTACAGACCACACACACATCGCAGGCAAGTATGCACACTACATTTAGATGGCCCCTTCAAAGGTGCCAATTCTAAGGAGCCCAGATCCTTTCAGCCTCCCCCAAAATATTTTGGGGAGCCCTGCCCAAAAAATTGACTATGCTGATCCTCCCCAGCCTGCTCCATCACCGTCATGTGAGAGCACATGTAAGACGCCTCCCTCTGTCCCAGGGACCCTGCTTCTTCCCCACCCCTCTGCGTCCTCAGCCTAGAGCTAACACCCCACAAGCCCCACCATGGAGGGGACTTGGCTGCTGGCATCTGGACAGGGAGAGGAGATGTAACTGGTCATGAAAAAGGAAGAAGTATTCCTTCCTGGGCTCTAAGCCCTATTTGCAACAGTTCCTATTATAAGAAGGCCCCGGAGCACAGGAAAGAGGGAGTGGTGCTGTGACAGAAGGAGAAGAAGCCTCTTTCAAAGTAAATCAAGTTAGAGGCACCCAATTTTTGGGTTGCTGAACAAATGCGGGGGTGTCACCTGGGGACCTCTCAAGAGAAGAGATTTTTTTGTTTTGTTTTTAAAAGCAATATTATTGGGGGTTACAAAAATACTCTTGGCAGTCAGCTCCAGCACACAGGCTAGCCAACCCCTATCCTAAGAATAGGTGGTGTGTCAGCAGGAAAAAGCCTGTTGAAGTACATGGGACTGGACTGAGGATGTGCGTAACCTTCAAAGAGGGATGCAACTAGAGGCATTCCTTTCTTGTCATGGTCTTTTAGACAGTACCCCTGCCATTCTATTCACTTTTTTCCTTTTTGGGTTGTGTGTTTTCTTTCTTATCTTTTCCACTTCTATGTATTCCTGTTCCTATTTTCAGTCTTTCCTTGGACGTTTTCTTTTGTTTGCAAGATAGCTTCAACTTAAACTGCAGGTGTTGAGAAAGTTGCTTAAAAAACCCCCAATGCACAACAATGCTTTGACTAAAATGTGATGTGACAGCTTCCTAAATTCCTAGCATAATTAAAAGTGATAAAACCAAAATTATCCACAAATTGTAGATAGTTGGTAGCCTTCTGTGAGTCCAAAGGCTCTTGATTCAGATAGGTTTGCTAATGGAAGAGGAAGGAAGGGGATGTTTGCTGATTTCCCCTCCCTACAACCGCCCCCCCCCCCAATGAACATCTCCCAGAAATATTTTTTGCAGGGTCCTCAATCTCATGTAACATGCAATACAGGTCAGAGTAGTGTTTAACAGACTCACAGTTCTGGTGTTTTAGAATTTACTAAGATTATAGCACGGCGATCATTAAGCTGCTGAGCACTGAGTTCCTCCAGTGACAGTAGTTTTACACCCGGTTTTACCTATGTAGGAAGATTAGAATGAAGCACAAGATGTAAGTCAACGTAGGTTTCAAGGAAACTTGACTATCTCTAGGTGAGCCACCAAAACGGTTAATCTTGCCCAGCTGCTCAGAGCAGCAGAGGATTGGCTTGGGAGTGTGCGGACAGATGGGCTCCTAGCCACTCCAAGCCAAAGGGGGCCAACCTAAAAACCCCTAGGTACAACCCTGACTGGAGCAGGCATAGCACACTTTAGGGTTTGTAAGCTCTAATTTATATTTTAATAGAATCCTAAGGTCCACCAAAGTCAGAGCTAGAATGAGTATCAGTCCTGGAGTGGGTTTTTCTCAGCATACTGCCATGAATGGGCTACCAACAAAGACTGACTGCCTCATGCATCCCCTCCCTACACCTTGTGCTGTCATTTGAGCTGCAATTGGCTGCAATTGAAGCTGGGTAGTTGTCATTTTTTATGCCTCACTGCATTGCAACTTGCCAGCCCATCTGCTAATGAAAGTTGTTGGGTTGTTTCATGTATGTGAAGTCTTAGCTTGCAAAAGATTTGGGGCATTATTGATACACAGGGTTTATAAATAGAGCAAGAAGATGGGCAATAGCCCTCTGAAGATTTTAACATACTTAAAGTAAACTTACCTGTCCAAAGTCATAGAACCCATCTGTTATTATGTTGCTGGAAGTTAAAAAACCCATTTGGCTATATTTCTGTGGAAGGTTGTGATCAAGTATTTTATCCAAAGCTGCATCACTGAAGTTGTTTTTGCGCCCAATGGACAGGTTAATTTCTTCAAGGATATCTAAAGCACTGTTCCAGAAACACAAGTACACAATAAAAAGGGTTCTTTGTACTCTAACCCATTAAAAAAAAATATCTTATTCTACTATGATATAATGCCTATTAATATCTGATCTGATCTAGTCTGATCCGTTATGGCAAAGAGACTCATTCTGCAATTAGTTATGTCTGTTTTAGTTCTCTGTATAGTAGAACTAAGCCTTTTCTAGTTCTCTGTATAGTAAGACCACTGTATAACAGTTACAGTGGTGCTAAGCTGTGCCTGAATAAGCTGTGAAATCATTTATCTCAATCAGAATTTAAGAAATTAAAAATACATCTCTATGTACAATAGTGAAATTCTCAGAGCAGGGATCCTTATGTAGTCAAAACAGCATTACCTGTACACATGGAGGTGGTTATCAGGAGGCTTGCAAAACTGCCAAGGTTTGTAGAAGTAAAAAAAGAATTCAGGAGAAAAAAACTTCTGTGGGTGTGAAAGAGGGGGGGATATGTACGCAGAATGAAAAACCATTAAGACTGAGCATGTTCAGGCACATAATGCTGGTTGTTGGTAGGAGGGAAATGTAAACTAAGGGAAGAGAGAATGTAATGGAGTATCCTGAAGAAGGGCATGGCCAGCTGACTAGAACCCTGAACAGGAGCATTACACACACTTGTAAATTCTTGATTACAAGTTTTGCAGTCACTCTGGGATTCCTACTACTCACCCTAGCCTGGTCATTGCAGCAGCGGTTGGATCATCAGCTGCACAAACCATAACAGCCCAACAGGCATTTCTTCGGACTTCATCATGTTTAGAATATAGGAGCTTAATAAGAGGTTCAAGCCCTCCTGAATTCCGTAACTAAAAAAGAAAAAAAGATATATTGCTTGCTTGCTTGTCAAAGGATACATTCAGTAGGAATATTGTCAGCACTTGGCAACACTCTAGGCTGAAAAATGAAGGTTATGTCTGCACTGTGTATGCTTCTCAGAACAAACTGAAGTAGAATAAATCCACCACCAGTAGTGTATTAATTGTGTCAAGAGCATGCTGAAGAATACAATTGCAATAAAACACCAGTACCTGGTGAGGCTCCATTGATATCCCTCAAATGAAGAAACCAGAGATTGAACATGGGATCTTCTGTATACAAAAGCATATGCTTCAATATGAAGCTATTACCCCACCTCTAGTTTGCTTCATTCATACCCCACCCCCAAACTTGCATAGTTCACCATGGTAAAATTTCCCTGCACAAATTTTATATACTGTAACAAAGACAGCGCATACTTGGTTCCTAATTTTTATATAAGAACCACAAACGAGATCTTTTCTGGGAAGCATAATAAATGCACTGATTCAAGAAAGCCGCACAAAGCAAAAGAGTTCCCCCCCTCACGATTTTCAAAGCAGATGCTGCATTGCATGTACCTCACCTCAGTCCTGGCATCAGCATCACAACCAACTGCAGCGACGGTAAGAGCTGCTCGGCTTTGCACTATGCTGTTGGTGGAATGCAGTGGTTCTACAATTGCCGTCATAATACCATGGCTCTGGATGCTGAGACGCAGAGGCTCCTGGGTGGCCAGGTTGGTGAGAACAGTAGCAGCACTTGCAACGACCCCATCTCTCTTAGAACTCAGAAGGTTGATCAGTGGCTCAATACCATCCGCTTCCGCCACTGCACTAGAACAGGGGATAAAAAGGGGACATCTCCAAAGCTATTTTAATTTTTAAGATGAGGAAAGAAAGCATCCTTAACGTATCCCTTTATAAGCCGTATCAATTGCTTATGCTAACATTCAAAAACCAGCGCAGATGCTCATGTGTATTGAGGCCGAAACATTTACAGCACATACACACGTTTCCTTAGATGTCCAATCGAGCTCAAGTAAGTGTGCACAGGATGTGCCTTTTCCATTTCTAATCCTACCCTTTCTTCAGCCTGAACTTACCTATCAGTAGTGCAATCTAAGCAGAGGAATTCTTTTTGCATGCATGCATGCATATTATTATTTTTGTAAAGAACATAAGCCATATGCCCAACTGAGTATCATTTCATAGTCATTTTATAGTAGGCTCATCTGTTTGTTAAACAAAACTTGGCAGAAGTGTTAGCACAGGAAATATACAGATGGAAATCTCAGTTGTCCATGTGCTCTGCTATTTATATCCTTGCTGTTAAGCACCAACCTCTACATGTTTACTCTGAATTAAGCCATAGAAAGTGTGCTTAGGACTACAGTCTTACAGGAGGTAAGGCCTGGTAATTTTTAGTCAGAGGTAAGGATCGCTGAGCACAATGGATTGGAGTGATAGGGCACAATTCTATACTAAGCTTAAGGGAGCAATCCTATACTTCCTGGGTGGGTGGGTGGGTGGGTGGCTGGCTGAGCTGCCATAGGATATTTCACTTTCTGTGGGTGAAGAGGGGAGGTTCACAGGCAGAGACCTCTGCAGTGCAACAGCTGTTACTCTATTGGCTGGTGGTGCTTCAGAGGCAGTAGGCCATAAACAGGGCATTCTGGGGATGGATCAGGGCAAGACTCAGATGTACTGAATTCAAAGCTCCCTTGTTCCTCTGACATGGCCCTGAAAGGGGCAAAAAGCACACCATCTCTGGATCTTATTTTCTCAATTGGGGGGAGGTATTAGAAGACCAAGTTGGTGTGTGTGGAAATTCCACCCTACAACCTCTGCCCTGGCCATTGTGAACCATCAGAGTTTAGGAAGTAGCAGTTTCTCCATTTTAGGTTTGCTCTGTTAATGAAATTTTAATCTTCATCCATCAAAGGAAAAAACAGTCACTGGTCCAAGGTAGCTATTCCCCCATTTCAAATCAAGTAAATTTGTTAAATTTACTTTTAACACTTTTATCTGACTCTTAACTCAAAGGAGTTCAGAATTTTATTTCCAAGCTTAGAGAGTCAGGCCCGCTTAGCTTCAACAGCTGAATTACCCCACATGTCCTTCATTCAGACCAGTCCCTGAGAAACATGGTTCCAGCTAAAGAATCTCAAGCAGAAGAATGCACTGTGCATACAATATGGTATGTGAGAATCTCTCCCTCCTGTCAACAGAAATGCCTCAATTATGAACTGTGCATACTTTCATAAATGCTTTTGATGGCATGTAATAGTAGTAACAACAACAACAACAACAACAACTTTATTATTTGTACCCTGCCCACCGGACTGGGTCGCCCCAGCTACTCTAAAACATAATAAAACATCAAAAATTAAAAACTTCCCTATACAGGGCTGCCTTCAGATGTCTTCTAAAGGTTGCATAATTACTTATCTCCTTGTAAACATTTAGAAAATTATTTCCCTTTCATATTAAGCTCAGTGATTAAGTTTTGATAGCTAGCATTTTTATTCTACTGTGTGATCATTTTATTCCAAGTTCATGATTAAATGCTTCATTTTACACCCTACAATAATTTATCTCCTGAATCACTGCCTACAGAATCCAAATGAATCTTCGGGGCAAGGATAAAATTTAACATGCTGCCACCATAATAGTATGAATCACTAAATACCAATATTTTATTCAGGGTTTTCTGAAGGCCTAAGGCCAGGCTATAGAACAAAACATTTCTGGATTCTGGATCTGGTTAAAAGATCCTGATGTTTCTTCTAAAAAGGTACAACTGTATACCTTAACTAGGGAATAAGTCCCACTGAACACAGTGGGGCTTACTTGCAAGTAAATGTGCATTGGACTGCAATGTTAAATATTAATCCAAGTAATTAGGCAGTCTAGGGGACGCAGGTGGCGCTGTGGGTTAAAGCCTCAGTGCCTAGGACTTGCCGATCGAAAGGTCGGCGGTTCGAATCCCTGCGGCGGGGTGCGCTCCCGCTGCTCGTCTGCCAACCTAGCAGTTCGAAAGCACCTCCGGGTGCAAGTAGATAAATAGGGACCGCTTACCAGCGGGAAGGTAAACGGCGTTTCCGTGTGCGGCTCTGGCTCGCCAGAGCTGCGATGTCACGCTGGCCACGTGACCCGGAAGTGTCTCCGGACAGCGCTGGCACCTGGCCTCTTGAGTGAGATGGGCGCACAACCCCAGAGTCTGTCAAGACTGGCCCGTACGGGCAGGGGTACCTTTACCTTTACCTTTAATTAGGCAGTCTATGGAAAGATGGATACAATCTGTTGGAAATTCCCAAAGGACCAACACAGGAAATAAATTAAATGGGATTTAGAAGCAAATACAGTATTTAGCATAAAAATAAAAGAAAGTGACAAAACAGTGGCTTTAACCTTGTTCTATCTAGCACCACCCCCTTTCTGGATTGTAGGAAAAACAGGGATGAAAAATCTGTAGTCTAAGGTCCATTTCACAGTCAGTCTTAAGCTTTAGGCAAAACACCTGCCCTAGGGCATGGAAGTTTAAAAGAAGCAGAAAATAATGAAAAGTCTTCACAGGTCCACACTTAACCCAACCAATGACAACAAATAAAAGACAAGTTCAGCTATACCTTAAATAAGAAAATACTTTCCTGAATGGAAGCGGAGAAGAATTTCCACTTATAATGTGGACTCATTAGAAGTCTGTGAGTCATAGTGACTTTAGAAGGCATGGTTCTGAAAAGAACAAGTAGTCCATCTCAGATGAATTTTGACTATGTTGGCCAGCAGAGGCTTTCTAGGATATGGATATTTCCTAGTTCTATGTGAAGATGGCAGGTGTTGAACCTAAGACCTTTTGCATACAGAATATGTGCTCCACCACTCAATTACATCCTCTATTTTTAGGATGCCCATACTCATGCTGATGCAATGAGGACTCATATTTTAAAGATCCAAGGTCCTGATCCTGCATATTTGGAAATATGGATTAGGGTTAGGATCTAAGACTGTTTCTTTTTCGCAACTTCGGTAGTCCCACCTATAAGAATATGGTCCTGTGGGAGCATGAGATGTACCGCAGTTGGGTCAGAATAGTGGGATCTTCTAGAAGCTTGATGGGTCTTTTTCTTCTAGCTTTAATGAAAATTAAAATTTAGTCATTTTGAACCTCCCAATCTTTAGAGTCCTACAAAATTAAAGGAGGGATTTTGTGTCCAGTGTTTTGACCCAAAAGTATAACTTGGCATTCTTTTGTACAAAGACAATGAGCAAATATGTCCCACAGCAGCTGGTATTTGGCTGCTGCTGCTGATTAACGCCTTATACCGCTTTTAAATGTGTTTGTGGGAGGGGGTGTGTGTTATTGGTTTGTGGGTTTTTTGTTCTTGTTTTTATCGTGTATTGTTTGTTTTTATATTTTTATGTTGTGCACTGCCCTGAGATCTACAGATGAAGGGTGGTGTGCAAATTTTACTACTACTACTTCCAACTATATTAGTTTGCTCTAACCATAACAGATACCTACAACTCAGGATACCAAATCATGCATCTGATGAAGTGAAGTGTAATCCACAACAACTTATGCCGTAATAAATGTATTCGTCTTTAGGGTGTCATCAGATTCTTCTTTATTGTTGCTGTGAGAGACTAACATAGCTCATCCCTCTGGGATATTGGCGTACGCATTGTGTTAAGTTCTGCAGGCTGTCACTAGGGGTCAGTGTTAAGTCACACATTACTACAACAGAGGTGAGCTAGTAGTTTATTCCAGACCTCAAGCACAGAAGGACAGTAAGTTTATGGGGAAAACATAACATTATATTAAAATATCTCAAATTATCTTTTAAAAACAAGGTTCAGTAGAATATTCACAATTTAGATACCAACTCAACCAGAATGTTGTCTGCATCAGCATTATCTCTGTTTTATCTGATTCAACAAACCATATGCCACTTGTATTCCTACTTGTGGGGGAAGAGTTTAATTTGCTGTTTGGTGGTTGCACTTGGCTGATGCTACTCATAAAGCATATCCTGAAATCTCCAATGATGTTTGAGGCATTTCTGATGAACGCAGAGTTTATATTTGCATTTTGGTACAAGGGGACAGCTTATGGCTGTGTGCTCAATAAATGCTGAAGGTCTGAAATGAAATTGATAGCCTGTAGCTAAGGCTGAAGGAGAAGAGTTTGTATTACACCATTGATACCATCCAGTCTAATGACTTGATGATTCTTACACCAACAGGAATATCTTGTAAGAAACTGTCACGAAAACTTCTTCTGGTATGTCTTTGTTCTTCTGATAAAGTGGCATTCCTGTAAGTCCTCTTCCATTCTACATGTGCAAACAGCATGGGATTCCCAATAATTATGGTGATGTGGCTATTCTAGCTGTTGCATTCAAACAAAAGACAGTCCTCAGATCAATGGGACACCAAAAGATGACAGAATTTCATTTGTTTTGAAATAATTTCTGCTATGTTTGATCTGTGATAAACTGCTCATATAAACAGTTATATCCAGAATTGTCTTTACTAAGCTCTTGGCAAATTAAAGTCAGCTTTCTGTGACTTTTCGAGTAATGATTTCTGATATGAAGTTTGGAATTTTAAGCCTGGAAAAACTAGGTAGGCTCCCATAAATGAGTTATGTGGGCATACTGAACGTTGCACATGGTTCAGCTTATCAATTTGTGTTTGCCACTGAGCATAGCAATACTAAATATTGTGAATACAAATACAGTGAATTCAACTTGGCACAACATATTGTTGCATGGAACCCCAATCTCCAAGCGGTGCGATATTCCACAGGTTTCAGGTGCTTATCTAGGATTTGTGTTTCCTTTTGAGATAAGGCACAGTTGCCATACGTCCAAAATTTCCTGGACATAGCCGGTATTCAGCCCTTGTAAACAGCGTCCAGGCGGAAATTGCTGAAATGTCTGTGAAAATCCAGATGTATGGTATCCCATGTCGTAGTGTTGTTTTTGGTGATTGTCATTTAAAATAGCTCAAAAACCTCGGGTTCTTGCAATTTTGCCAAATTGTTTTTCTGGTATATGGTTTATTTACACAAAAGTACAACTTGAGGCTACGATGGAGAGATTCACAGCATTAACACCCCCAAAGCATCTTGTTTCTCCCATAGCTGCAGCCTTGGATCCAGACATTGCTCTTTGACTCTGCAGCTTGCTGCTTTATTTCTAGGTCACATCACTCCAAACTGTCAACACTAAACTCTACCTTCATCCTTCTAACTAACCATGAGTCCAGACTCTAAAATTAATTAACTGTATAAACCACTAGTTCCCATCCCTGTGTCAAAATTTATATTATAAGTCATAGTAAGCAGGAAATTGACTTTTTGCTTATGAAAACTGTTAAGCTCCATATCTAAAATTGATACAAATAATACAACTTAAGAACTAATTCAGGTCAGTTCATCCTTAATATTTATGTGACAGTCAGTGTTTTCTCAAAATATTTCAGAGAGAATTAAAACAAAAACAAAACCCTGACACAACAAACTAATGAAACAAAGTCATTTATTCTAGTATCCTCTGTGTAGTGAAGAGTGAACAGTGGTAACTTGTTACCAAGAATAATTAATATTTATGGCAGTAATTTAAATCCAGTATAATATTCGTCTAATCTTTGTTTTACAGAAGCTGTTTATGTTGGCAGGTTTTGGGAGCTTGTTAAAATATAAATAGCATTTAGAAGGCAACTACTTGCCTCATTTTACATTTAACAACTTGTATAATACATATATTGTGTTATAATAAATAACTTAACACATGGTTCAATCTCAATAAAAGTGGTACCAGTAGAACAGAATGACCAATAGATGGCAGTGATACTGTAAATTAATGTCCAGTCTATTAAATCAGTGGTTTGTTTTAATAGTGAACTGCTGGTACAGTTTTGATTATTTCATAACTGGATTGATGGGAAATCAACCAGCACACACAGGTTTACGAAGGAGATGCTCATGGACTTTGCAGCAGTAACATGAGTGCCTCCTTGGGGTCAGATTTTCAGTCAAGCTTTTATCTGAAACTGAGATGGAAAACATGAGCCTAGCTCATGTTTTTCTACAGCCTAGCTCACATTTGCCTTTTCCTTTCTTGGCTTTCTGAAAATCCACCTTTCATTTTGGAGGCTGAAATTTCTTTGAAAATGTGGCTCTGGACATTCAGTCTTATGCTTTCCTTTGCTTATGCTTGCTTTAGCTAATACATAGCAAGCCATGACATGTTGCTATAACCAAAGGAGCAACCTATGGTAGGCAAGTAGGATTGTACAAGTCCTTTGCATCCTGTACCAAAAGCATTGTTCTATACACAAATCTGTGATACTTTAAACATGCTTGAAACAACAAATTAGGCATCCCTTAAAAACAACAACAACCTGACACAGATTAGTCAGGAGAGAATATAATCTTAGGATGAAGTGACTTCTCTCCCAACAGACAAATGTTTAAACTTGAAAACATTTTACCATCATTAATACATGGCTGTTCCCCTCAGGACAGGCAAAGCCTGGTTAGAGAGAGATGTTGTTAGCACACACTGGCCTGGTTCACACGCAACACGTAAGTCAAGGTGTGTTTAGTTTAACCAACAAACCAAGATCTTAAGCCAATTTTTGTTGCTGGCTTATGAAACTTGGCTTGTTATACCTATGGCTTTTTATTACAGGCAAACCCAGCATGGTTTGTTTGCTCACCCTGCGTCAGATGCCTGCCAAACAATGGCAAAAAGGTACCAAAAAAGACCACTATTAAGGTGAAGCAGGTCTCTCTGCCACTTTGTCCAATGAACCCGCTCCTAACTCTGCCTGGCAACAGGCTTCTTTCCCCATCCCACTTCTCCATTACACCCCATTCTTCACAAGGCAGACAGCTTCGTTTTGTAGCTGCTGTCCAATAGCAGAAAGTTTGAAATGACTACAACCCAGCACTCCCTACTAAATCTAAAGTGGGATGTAAGCCGCAAACTGAAACGATCAGTACATAATGATACTCTAGTCTACCCTATTAACTTGTAGCAACCACACACACACACACACACACACACACACAGAACAGTTGTTGCGGATAAAAGTAAGCATTCACATAGGTAAAACTGGGAAGGTTAAGAAAGTTCAAACTCATTATGGCATAGAAATCTAATTCTTGGAGGGGCACAAAAAACCTTTGCCCACAATTTGCAACTCATGGCTGCAGGGTAATTAGCACCTCCTGTGCAAACACCTGATTTGCAATCCTCATTGTGCCCTGAAGCCTCAGTTCTGTTTTCCCAAACCCAGGAACAATATTCCCTGGCTTTGGTGGCCTGGAGTTGTTACTTGCATTCGGTATATGCTCATAGAGATGGGCTTGCCAGACTTCATAATAGGGGTTTTGAGATATTGCTTCCCATGTTATCCATTTTCTGGCATAATGCACAACCTAAATGATGGTTTGATCAACAGCAAAGACCCTACAGTATGAGCTGCAAATAGTTTTTAACACAGACTGCCTTCCTGACTGAGGAGCAATCACAAGATACCTAATACATGTAGTTGTTTGACTCTGAACAGATGGCCTCCCAGAGATTAAAGACTTAATTCTGGTCAGATGAGGAGGCTGTGGTGTGCATATATCTGTGGATCTCATCTCATGTACTCTCACATGAGAGGCACTCTCACACTGGTTTCAGAAATATATTATTTTTACTTGGCTCTCTGTGGAGATGCACCAGTGAAGCTACCACAATATTATCACCCAGTGCAAGGAGAAAATTAATGCCTTCAAGATGTTCAAGGATGTCACTACTCACCACCCAAGGTGATGCCTTTTTATGAAAAACTGGCAACCATCCTTTTGAATAGAAAAGGTATGACTCCAGGCTACACTGTGAATAGTGGTATCAGTGTTCCCAACCAGTATCAGCTGAATAGACCCAAACCAACCAAAGAGTCTAACTTTAAGCAAACCTCATCAGTCATGCTAGGAACACCTGGCCAGTAAAGGTGGATGCCTTCACCCTCTTCAGGAACAAGTGCCAACTCTGCCAAGGCCAATACTTTCAAGCACCCCCCACTTCCTTGGGCTGGCACAATCTCTTCAGGAATAATCTGTGCTTGCTTAGACCAGGGGTAGTCCCTGCATCCTCACCTCATCCTCATTTATAACATGTGCTGGCTGCTCTACAGCAGTGCTAAGTGGGCAGAAGCAGCTTGGAATGACCACCTGTAGGCATCAAGCAGCACAAGGTCATCCCAAAATCCTTCACCAACTCTTAGGAGTCACTGATACCAATAACAGAAGTCCAGCCCTCATGACACCTCCACTCTCTTTGTGTACAAAGGCCACCAACACCCATAAAGGTAACAACAGTCCTCCAGAATTAAGGATTTACTGCTCCTCTTGTTTCCATCCAAGAGGAAGACCAGGTTGAGGAGGTGGTTACTGCAGTGGGTACAAATAACAGAAAGAATATTTATGTTCATCGGGAATGTGCAGAAGAGAAGGCAGATTATAGTTCAGGCAGCTGTACGCTCCCTAAGAATAAGTGATTGTAGCTGCAGTGATGATGACCTGCATGGAGAAGACACAGAAATGAAGGAGAATTTGTTGACACCAAAGAAGTGCACTCTAGTGAAGGATAAAGAAGAAGCTACCTATGAGCTCCCATCACCACCATTTGTTTCTGTACTGCTATTACAGTGCTTTTTACGCCTTTGGAAGTGCAGCAGTGTCTATTAACTCCAGTTAGTGAATTCACAACCAGATAGCATGGGAGAAAGGAGACAACATGGAGAAGACATTGCTTCTTCTTAAAAGCAGGCTGAAAGTATCATATCCTGCATATGACCAGAAAAACTGCCCCAGCTCCTCACTGCCATAACCAAACTGCTACTACATTACTGCCCCTTTCCGGTTTTTGAGGCACACTGCACATGGGCCAGTAAATAAAAACTTCACACACGTTTACAGCACGACCACATACCACAATAAGAATGATTAGATGGAAAAAGGTGACATGCCCAGGACCTCAATACTCTAGCAACTGGTTATCATTGAAGCCCAGCGTCAAATCTTTCATCTTCCCCAAAGGGGATTCTAGAGAGCATCTACATCAGTCCACCCTCTTGAGGATTGGTTTTTACAGAACAGCATTGTACCAATCAACTTTACAATTGTTTTCCAACTTGAGAGCTAAGCAAAGCAATTCCAGCAGGCTTGGGCCCTAGAGGCCAATACCTGGTTCTTTATATGTGAGCCTAGATACAATTGACATTAACTGAAGAGCCACAAGAAAGGAGTATCAGAGTCAATATCTACTGCATTTTTTCAGAAAACAGAAAAGTGGGTTGAATAATGACTACACATGATGAATGATGTTTCGTCTGGCAATGTTAAATTAATGTCAGTGGCTATTAGAGCCGAGTGAATAATTTGTGACATGAAATGTATCCGATGAATTATGTCTCTTTCTCTTCATGGAATATCTATGAGCCAATCACTTTCTCCATTTCATTCATTATTTGAGATACTCCAAGAAACCTTTTGCAAATTTCATTCCTTTAAGTCTTTTGACATTTGAACTACCTTGCTCATTTGTGATTGTTCATGTAAGGCACATATGGTTTTATTTCTGACTGAGTGAACACAGCCCTTATAATCTGGATACAGATGGAAATAAATGGAGGAGAAAAAATGTATATGTATGCGCATATGTGAGTATGTATGCCCACAACTGTTTTTTATGAAATTTCATGTTTAACTCAAGATGAACACACCTGAAACAAGTTCAGTTCATAAATCCTGATCAACTGTTGACAGGCGAGTGTAATCATTGCTGTTAGTTTCTCATAAAATTCTCCAAATGACCATCTAAAATGCTGCTTTATAGGCACATTCAGTCAACCAAGGCAACAATCCACAGCATTAGACTCTGTTTCCCCCTTCTTTTGTGGAGTAGCTTGCAATGAGGGATGGCAGAAGAGAAATAACTAGATCTAAAAGGACTACCAAGTGGAAAGTTAGTATTGAATTGAACTTAATTCCCTAACTTTGTTATACACGGTTATGTGTATATGTACCATATATTACACTGATCAACACCCTAGTATGAATCCAATAGCTTCAATAGAAACAGTCTGCACTGTCAACAAGATTCCTTAACAACAGAAGATGAACATCAATAGTATCTTCCCTCCTGCAGCAAAAAACTATTTCAGATAAAGTTAACCCATGCCAATGGTCTTCACCCTGTTTGGAGATCCCTGTGGCTTTTTTAAAGACATTCAAGTTCAATCACACATTTAATGCAACACATCCCATTTTATTTTTTTTATATTTATAGCCCACCTTCCTTCCATCATTGAATCCAAGGTGGCATACATGTGGTTCCCAGGCAGTCACCTATCCTGGCACTGTCTAGATGTGTACCTGCTAAGCTTCAGCAAAGTGATACCTTAGCATATATTCAAACCATATTGTGTAATTCCATGTAGACATAAATGTTTAGATATGGGGTTTGATCCAGACCTCTGTATGTGTCATGCCTGTGCACAGGGATTTCCCCTTATCCCTCGTCACATGTTCACAGCTGCATGTGCTACATACCACACTTAGGTCATTTCAGGGAATGGGGACATCACAATCTAGCCCACCAACTTTATTCAGCCAAAAAATGCTTCAATATTCACAGAAAGAGGAAATTCCTAAAGCACTGATCTTTAGGAGAGCTATAAAATGTTTCATGAACTCCCCCCTCCAATGTATTATTATTTTTAGCCTCGTTTTCTAAAAACTTCCCAAACATACATATTATTTCCAGGTTTCTTATAAAAACACCTAGCTGATTTCACACACTACACTGGATTCGCATATAAATAGTCAAGAAAAATGAAAAATGAATGACAGTGGTCTATTCAGTGAATAGTACAGGAGCCAGGATGTAAAGCAAAATGGAGGTAACAGGACAATATGCCACCTAGAAATTTCACAGAGGTAAAATATACGTCCTGATAAATGTGTTCAACAATTCTTTATTCCTCTTGAGCTTACCTTGCATTGGCAGGGTGAGCTGTTGTCAGATTAACTAGAGCAGTAGCAGCAGCTTCCTTTACCTCTTCATTGTCGCTGCTTAGCAACTGAACTAGCTGGGGAATTCCTTTGGAAAAATAATAATAATTGTATGTATGCGGTCTCAAATTAGCCATGGCAAAACTGCAGATTGGTAAATATTTTCTTACGGATCATAAGTTCTACCTCCACCATAACCGATTTACCTAGAGTTCCAATGGTTTGTTTGCTAGCTAAATTCTCACACATAGCAGCGATTGCTTGAGAAGCAGCTATTTTAGTTCCATCATTATCGGTTCCCAAAAGGGTGACTAGACATTTTTCAACTTCTTGTTCATTCAGGATTTTTCTGTTTTCAGCTGCGCATAAAGAAGAAGAACAATAATAATCAGCAACATCAAATGTTAAATAGGAAGGGGAATGAAAGATCAAATTTTCATGCAGATTATGTCACTAGCAAATGTTTGTTTCCATTCATCACAACATCAAAACACAGTGCATTAAAGTGCACTTATAAAGGGTCACGCCCTTAAGCTGCATACAGAACCTCACACTAACTTGGTTACGTTTGCTGAAATATGGGAGTTTTTAAAGCAGGTCAAAAAGATGCATTTCACTTACCAGCAATAAGCACTTGAGCTAATAACAACCAATTATATTCCCTTTAAAAACAACAGCCCTGAATTTATGCAGAATCAGAACATGCATGCCCCGCTTCCTGGCAATATATCCTCACTAAGGGATACTAATAGGAGCAATGTACATGAAAATTAAAGAAGTCAATTTTTTTAGTGGAGATGCTGTATATCTGACAGTTGCTATATAAATCAAATTAGTGCATGGACTAGCTACCATAGGATGGTAGTTTAAAAAGTGCATTATGCCTTTTCACAGATTCATACACTCTTAATTCCTATCTAGACAAACAGGAAGAAGGCTCTGAATGCTCCCTGTTTCATCACTAGAGACAAAACACTGGGGTGAATGCTCCACAGTTTGACATCATTGCAATGCACATGTGGGTTTCACAGTGAGGACAAGACCACAGATTCCCCCATTCAGGGCCAGCTTGCAAGGGCCAGAGTGAAATGAGTACACTCTGAATGTTGCAGCATAACAGTTTGCCTTTCCAGTATAAAAATTAAGGTTTTATTGAATGCTGCAGCTCTGCACAAGGCAAGGGGGAACAAGAAGTGGAAGTGTCCCCCCCACACACATAACATCATGCAGCTTATGAGAATTTATATAACCTATGGTAACTTATTATTTTACCTTGATATGAGAAATATCCCCTGAATCTTAGGAGGTTTATCTTATAACCCTCGCCTCGTTTGGTTAGCTTTCAACAGCCATACAAAATTAGTGCACTAAAGGGACAGACAAATATACTCCAATAAATATTATACTATGTGCCTCATAAAGCTGCCCAAAGCAAGAAAGCCCTTGTTGGCAGAGTTTTGTATATCTGAACTGCTCCCTTTCATGTTTATTCAAAGGAATACTTAAGCACTTACATAACCTTAAGCAGACAGCCGATCTGCTAAGTCCTATTGACAAGTAGCTAAAAGGATCAAGGCTTAGATTTAATTTTATACTTGTTCTATTTTGGAAACGGAGAAATGTCACCTAAAAGAGGTTTTATACCAAAAAATGAACCTTTCCTTCAGCTTAAATATATTTACTTTATATAGTGTGTTTAATAATAAAAGTTAAGGAAGTTCAACAGATTATTAAGCAGTCTGGTTACTTTTTTAAAAGTCCAAAATGTACATATTTATATTTGATTAACTGTTCAGAACATTCATAGCAAAAGCTAGACTAGAAATAAAAGGCATTAGAAATCTAGCTGCTCCACTTTCTCAATTTTGCACCTTAAAAGGTGCACTCTTTCATATGCGGTTTGGTGGTGGAGATGTTTTGTGTTTGTGTTTTTTTGCTTGTTTGCTTTTGTTTTACAGGATTCAATAGGTTCTGGGAGAATTCTCAACAAAAGCAGAAACAAGTTTTGCCACATCACTGACATGTAACTGCAAACACTCTAGAGATGGCATTAATTGGGATTACAAATTGGCTTGACACATAATGGACTTTGCCTCCAGCTTGATCCTTGCCAAACTTGTGTGTAATCCCTGGTAATGGTCTCTTGGGGGGGCGTGTCTCCATACTTCAATCATTTGTTTTTGATAAAGTGAATTCGATGTCCCTTAGTACCTGGAACAAAAGTGTTTATTATTCTGACTATTTCCTAAAAATCAGGTACAATCTTATTTTTTAAATAATAATAATAATAATAATAATAATAATAATAATAATAATAATAATAATAATAAACCACACATTAGGTATAAAACATATTTAAATTCTGCATAAAGGGAAATAATGTTTGCTTTAATTGTTGAAAGAGAAAATTGAAAACCATCAGAAAGACTAGAAATGCATTTCATATCCTATTACACTGGCAATGCAGCATTGGTTCTACTGATGTAGGTTACTAGAGAATAAGTTCCACTGAACATGGGGCATACATCAACATCAGTAGGAATGGACTCCACACCTCTTAATAATGGAATCCTGTTGGAAGGACAAATTAATACCTTCCAACATTTCATAAAGGAAAGTAGGCATCTTCTCTAATACCCCAGTTTTCATATCAAAGACCAATGTCTGAGGGCTCCCATTGCCATCTTTGCATACTGCTGAAAGCTACGCTTTATCTGTTGCTGTTCATGAACTGTGTAATACCTGCCCTCTGCTAGGGATGTGGGAGAAATTTGATTCAGTTCACATCTAAAGGCAAACCAACCTACTTTGCACTTTCCAAAACAATACAAAAACTGAAACATACCAATCCTTCTGCAGTTGCACTTCTCTGAGTTTTGTGTTGCAGTTCTCCAGCCAATGAATATGTTCAAAAATTCTATTGGTGTAATGTTTCCATAAAAACAATTTCACTGGTGAAAATAACCTTTAAAATGCTCTGTGCTAGGGGAACTATGTATATTTTTTGTATATACATATATAATACATGTATAATGAATATACAGATATGTATAGTGTATAGCAACTGTGAAAAGGGCAAATGTTATGCAAAGGATCAGGACAAAAGCTAACCAGAACAAAACTCCCAATGTCATAATTCTTTTATGTAAATCTACTGTGCAAAAACATGTGACATACTGTGTACAGTTCTGGCTGCAACAACTCAGTTGCACCCATGCTAGTTTGTTGCAGACTAGGCAAAACAAAAGTTTTATACTTAAGACTACATTTATTTCATTCATAAAGAAAAGCTGCAAGAAGTTACATAGAATTATATCCAGAGATACATTGTAATAGGTAGTTGTTCTTGACAGAAATCTATTACAGTGGCACCTCGGGTTAAGTACTTAATTTGTTCGGGAGGTCCGTACTTAACCTGAAACTGTTCTTAACCTGAAGCACCACTTTAGCTAATGGGGCCTCCTGTTGCCGCGCCACCGGAGCCCAATTTCTGTTCTTATCCTGAAGCAAAGTTCTTAACCTGAAGCACTATTTCTGGGTTAGCGGAGTCTGTAACCTGAAGCATATGTAACCTGAAGCATATGTAACCTGAAGCATATGTAATCCGAGGTACCACTGTACAGCCTATTGTGCAGCTCCTCTTATTTTTTAACAATGTCTGTGGGGTACAGAAAAGCAAAAGAAGACCAAGGAAGAGAGGCAGGAAATATATTTTCTTTTCCAAATGAATTTGAGAGCAGGGATATAATTATATATTGAAAGTAGAGTCTAATAAATTGGGGGGGGGAACTTACTGATTTATCTATTATCATATTATGTATTATCATAATTTGAATAATTATTATTCATGTTATTTATATCCTGATTCAGCTGTCAAGCAGCTTATGTGATAAAGAACATAAACAGGCTGCAACCTGTTTAAGAGTGAGTAAGTGCGGGTGGCGCTGTGGGTTAAACCACAGCGCCAAGGGCTTGCCGATCAGAAAATCGGCAGTTCGAATCCCTACGATGGGGTGAGCCCCCGTTGCTCAGTCCCTGTTATTTTCATAAAATGTATATATCTCTTGAATATTATTTTTTAAACCCTCAAAGTGGTTTACAAAAAGATAAAACAAGAAAAATTTACAGCTATACTTTAAAACATCTAAAAGTTAAATTACTTCAAGTTTCTAAGCATCTGAGTAGGCTTTAACCTGCCAAACTGGGAGACTATGGAAAAATACATAAAATATTAGAAAGCAATTATCTAGCAAGAAATAAGGGACTTTTCTGCGTTAGAAAATGTGTGAGACAAACGTACATAAATTAAAGTAATATTGCCAGAAATTCTAGAAGTAACTAATCACCCAGATACGGTGGAAACAAGAAGCATTTAAATCTGCCGCATTTTACGTCACCAGAACCCCTTGAGGGATTCAGAACAATAAGAAGTACATTATTATTTATATTACTACATTGTATCGTATGGCACTGCAGTCCTTCGATTTCAGCTTTGCAAATCACTATACAGATGCTACTCTGAGACATAAACAGCACTGTCATGCCGAGTCCAAGCTATGAGCGTTCAGCCTGCTTGCTTCAAAATTCCATAATGAATTCAAAAGCAGCAAACTGTTTATATAAATAAATAATTACATAATGAATAATTATAAAAAGTAAGATGAAGTGGCTAATCCACTGGGGACATTAATCTATATGTCATTTTGAAGGCTGCTATGCAAGAAAAGCGTCTGCTCCCTAGCAGCCCAAGAGGGGAAATTCTAAGAATATGAGATGGAATTATTACTGAGAATGAAAAGTATTTGCCAAGTGGGGGGGGGATGACCCTTGAGATTACAGTTGTTTAATTAAATAAATAAAAACAAGACTGAGACAACAAATCTTTTGTGAGGTATTTTCCGTACACACACGATGCATTTGATAGTGAATGGAGGGGTAAAATGTGACAGCAGTGCGGCATTTCATATTTCCATGAAAGATGTAGGGGGAAAAGGCTATGAAACATGGCTCAAAGGCCTGGTCTTGGCTATACTTGGCTGTAATTCTATACTAGTCTACTTAAAAGTAATGTGCATTTGAATAGACAAGCACAGCAGTTATACTGCAAGATGCAATCCTATACTGTACACACTTTCCTGGGAGTTAGCCCCACTGGGACTTCCAAGCTAATTTCCGTAGGATAAAGCTGCATATTGCACATACAAAAAAAGGAGCATTATTCAGTTTATTATTAAATACCTCATAATAAACAGAGATATAGTTGCTCCTAAGAAATAATCATAGTGGGTCAATGACAAAAGGGAGATGGAATGTGCCCACCCACCAATCCTAAATAAAACTTTAAGCCAAGTAGCTGAACTAATTAGCAATATCTGTGTCAAATAATTACAGTTAGTGAGAACTAGAAGGAATCTTATTACAAGGCAGGACATCCCCCATCAACATGGTCCATGTTCAACCATAAAAATATATGCCACAAATATGCTCTAAGACTATCCATAAGAAATATGTATTTTAGAAATGACATACGGTCATAAGCTGCTTTCGCAATAGCCTTTGCCGCATTCTTCTGAAAATCGGTGAGAGTGGAAACTTCAGTGAAGGCAAGTAGTTTTCTGAGGCCCCCTGTCTCCTGAATCAATTGCATAGTATCCACATCCTCAAGACAATTTGCCACCACTCCGAGAGCTTCTACATGTAAATCATTAAATTCCTAAAAGTTAAACAGATACAAACATTAAATGTAAATCACTTTGAGGGGTTTTTTTTTTTTACAATCAAGTGGTATATAAATTTCATTAAATGAATAAAGAAATAGTTTGCAAAATGCCATGTGTTTAATGTAATGCCTGATCACATTTATATTTTAGCACAAAATGTGCCAGTCATTGGAATTTTCTTTAAAAATTTGTTCATAGTTTCCATAATTCTATATAAATACACTGCCCAACTGAACAAAATGCCTTGTTGCAATCTATTTAAAGTAAGCCCTAACACAAGTTTTTTGTCTGAGGCCTATTCATATGTGCCAAAGAATTTGCAGGAAAGGGGCCCCGCTGCACACAACCTGAGTGGGTGTGGATGGAGGCATTCCTCGTGCAACGGGCATGCAGCACATGGTGGAAAGGGATTGAAAAAGCTGCTATCATCCTCTTTAGGACAACTAAAAGACAAGCAAAATTATTCAGTTGACACCAATAGAATCTGTATACTTCTCTGCAGAAATACTGACATTTTAAAATTTCCAATTGATATACAAGTAATTAAGCCTTGTGATTTCTCATTGAGACAAATAAATGATGTATATCTTATCACAGAAACGGAAGGTTCTTACAAACCCAATCCCTGGTTAGCATTGGTATACTTTGAAACTAAACATTATTCTAGACACCAAATGTTTAGTAACATCAAATAAAATACTAGTGCAATAAGTATTCAACACATGAAAGTTATTTGTCCTGATCCCTGCCCCTGGGGGATGCATCTGCCACTTCGGATTGCATGCACTGTGCTGGATAGTTGGTGGTTTTGGCTATATATTCAGCCAAATAAATGATTAACTCTGCCTTTGATGACAATGCCCAAAGCTAGTCATCTGTTTTGGACTGTTCACAACCACACATTCACTAGTAACCAGCACTGTCCACCCAGTCAATGGGGCTACCCTCTCTTTGGATTGAGGCCATTAAAAATAGTTGACAGTTCCATGCAATTATTAAGAATGAAGTAAGGATTTTCAGTACATGTTTTGCGTGAAAGAAGTTGCATTTTATTTACTGTATAGATTGTTAAAGTTCAGTTTAGAGTTGACCATATGTTTCTAGTAATGTTTAAATACTTAACTGAATAATCAATTACCCAGTAGATCCATCAGTTAAAAACAATTTGTTCTACTAAAAGTTTAACTAGCAAGATATTTAAATCAATAATATTATAAGATGATACGTACAATGGCACATGTATGCATTATCTAAGTCAAATAATGCTTTCCCCCCTCTATTACAACTGTGAGTTTATTCAGATTGAGTAACAATTAATGGCCTACAATTAATATGACTAACTGATTAAGATTTCTTCAAGCAAATGACAGCTCTATATTTAAGTAAAAGGTACCTTAGTTTCAAGTATCTTGAAAAGATGGTCTAGTCCTTGATGTTCTCTTAGCATAACTCTGGTTTCTCTATCAATGGAAATAGTACCTAAGGTTTTGAGAGCTAACAACTGAATAATTGGATAGTCAGACTTCAAAAGATCCAATAAAGGAGGAATCACATTTAGTTCACGAACTGCAGCACGACTCTGAAAATCCTGTAGTTAAGTACCAAACAGAAATGGTTAGATGGAAAAACACAGTAATGTATAATGTTGTGGTTTTGTAAGACGATTATCACAAATGCAATTAAATTATTTGTTATTTTGAAGCTGACAATTGTTAGGCTCCGAATATCACAAATTACGCATTACACAGAACAATACTCAGCAATCCTAGTTTGCAGGGCTTCTTTTCAGCCGGAACTCACTGGAACTCAGTTCCAGCACCTCTCATGCAGGTTCTGGCACCTCTCAGGTAGGTGCCATTGCCATTCTAAGAGAATGAGAATGGAGAGTTCTGACACCTCTTTTTCTTGAAAAATAGCACTAGTTTGTATATAATTTAAAGCATATTGCTTTCACGCCACATTTCAAAGTACTTTTCAAGAAGAAACTGACCTTAAAAATTTCTAGTGCATATGACATTTACAAAAAGGATCACTCAAATTCAGTATGATAATTTTATCTGTGTGAGAAGGTCTTTGCACATTCACTGCTATTTTATTACTTCTTAAATAACTGAATATTAAAAACTTTCTTGCAAAATATTCCAACCTTTTCTAGTAATAAAACCTTCCAAAAGAACGACTGCGTCCTAAGCAGTATAAAAATGGTATATAAAAAAAGAGTTTTAAGTTGTTGTTTTTTAAAAATAGCAGCTTATGCATGTTTCTGTGCAATTTCTATTATCAATCTAAGCAAGCACCAGGTGCAGTTGTCCAGATATATCTTACAACAAAGACAGCTAGATAGCAAAAGAAGGGAAACAGCAAAATGTGATTCAGAATAAAGACATGCTCTGATGCCCTAGAAAAGATTGAGCTGTGAATTGAATTCATTACCAAGTTGATTCACTTATAGCCCGATCCACAACACAGTTAAATTTGAGTGCTTGAACTTAAGCCAATTTGGTACCACTGAAGTCAATGGAACTAAATCCGCTTAAATCCTCGTGTTTCAGCTTCACTGGATTGTGGATCAAGCAATTAGACTCTGAAAAGAACTCCCATACACAAATGCACCATTCTTTTGCTAACCAGCATATGGTGACATTAACACTTGATTGTGAAAGTAACCAATTACAATAACCTTCCTTTCCTTATGAAAAGAAGCTGTCAAAAGCATTTACCAAGAGTTAAGAAGATGTGCAAAATCATGGTGTGTTATGCAAGAATAAGCCAGAACCCATTTCTGATTCCCTCCCTCTCCCCCAAAGACAGACATTTTCACAACCCTCTCTGGAAGGGTCAAACCATTTTTTCCACACAATAAAGAGACAATGGATTTTATGCATTCTAGTCTTAAAAAATGATTTCCTTTATATGCATGCAAATGCAGTTTGTTCCAATTCATCCTAAACACATTTAATTGGAAGCACATTCCACTGAAATCAATAGGACTTGCCATCAAGTAAATCAACCCAGAGCAAGAGAGATCCACAGAGTATTGTTCAGGGATCTCATCTCCTACCCCTCCTCACCCCCATGTCAATTACAAAAGGGTATTTATAAGCGTAAAACTCCTGCAAACAGAACCTGGATCTCCATTAATAGTGACAGTATTAATCATCCCTTAGGCAGGGATGGAGAAGTGGATGTCAGACTCCTTTATACCTCTTCTGCCTAACATGTGATCAGCATTGATAGAGATGACAGTGTTGACCATCTAATGGGGGCACTTTAGAGGGAGTTCCCCAAGTTCAACAGTAGGTAGACAGTGAATTCCTAGTTTATGGGATATGAGGAAGATGTATTGGAATGGGCAATTGGGAAAAACTGGTGTAAATTTAAAGATAACCATACGCCAACCAATAATTAACTTTGATGTACAAAATGAAGATAAGCATCACTTTATAATTAAACAATATATTCCTTCATACTTAAAACAATGAAAAATAATCACCTGTACCATGTTATAGATGCATTCAACACAATTCTTCTTAACATCAGGATCAGGACTTCCTAGCAGGCTGATAAGCGGCTCTAGTCCACCTTGTTCAAATATTTGCACTTTACTGTTGTATTCTGCTGCCATGTGTACCAGACAAAGGCTGGCAAACTCATGGGTGACTACATCTTCTATGGCATAAAAATGAAATAGTGCAATTAGCCATTAACTAGCATAGTAAATACTCTCATTTGTTGATGGTTAGCAAAATGTCATTAGAAACTATATGTAAACAGAAGCTCTTAATCCAGTCTCATCTCATTTTGCTATACACTTTTAAAAGAAAAATCCAAACCACAGTCCTTCAAAAAATATTAAATGACAGAAGCAAACAAAAATATGCACAAAGGAGCACTACAAATTACCTTCCGGTGCCAGGCGAGCTATAAATGCACTTGTAACATCTAGCTGTCTTAATGATTTTTTCACATCATCTACAATGAAGCAAATGCAGATATGAAGCAATATATTTGGTCAATATATTGAAGGAATACAGTGTGCAATTAGAACTGGTGATGTAATCTTAATATTACAGTTGTATTAAGTTCTACTAGGTAGTAGAAAATATATGGCTGCTGTATGAGTAACATCAAAGGTAGAGTGTACTTTGCTGGGAGTTGACAGGGAAATATATTAGGGGAAATTAGAAAACCAAAAAGCAAGCCACTTCCAAAAGAGATCTTTATATCCTTTTGTGCCAAACAACATAACATACACAATAACAGTCAATTGAAGAATGAAAGAAAATGACAAACACTCCCACTCACTACTTTTGGCAACAATTTTGCAAAAGCTTTCATTCTAAACCTCTTTAAAACAGTTTTGAAAGTGGTGATCAATTTATTTTCATATTTAAGAACAGTCATAGTCCTCCGTCCTCCCCCAATAGATTTGGGTACATTTATCAAAGTTATATTGAAATGCAATGTTCTAGTTTCGGTGATGATTTCAAAATGTTTGAAAGACACAAGCAGACCTGGACATATTTGAAACCAGCAGCCTCACACCCAGTGTTGTTCAGGAATTCTAAGAAACCAAGACGTGTGAGCAGACGTCTTGTTGTGGACTTGCTGTAGCTGAAATGGCTTGTAGTACCCTCCCCTGATCAGAACCCCTGGTCTGTAGGGTTTTTGTTTCAAATCCCATAGTGTCTGATGCAGGATTACAAAAGCTTTGAAGCACACCTCTTTTAATAAAACAATGTGTGTCGTTATTTGAGGTCAGGTCTGCACAACTGGTGACATGTCAAGTCAAATGCAGAAGTCAAACATAGCCCATTATTTGCATATTGCAACCTACCAGGTGCTTGACAACCACGCCTGCATTTGCAGTCTCAGGCAGGAAACAAAAAATATTTATTGAGCCCCCGATGGGCTGCCATATTTGGCAGTGGTTGCAGTTGGATGGCTGAGTAACAAGCTGTTCAGTCCTCATCTATGCTGAATCTCCACCATCAAGTACTAGATTATTGTTCTCTGTATAGGCCCTTCTTCCTTGCCCGGAGACTTGGTGGATAGTGATGCTGCCTCCAGTATAGTTGTTGGGATTACTCCATCAGTGTGATGATATAGGAGCCCCAAGATTTCAGATGAATTATTCTACTGTCATTCTACTGGACTATTATGATTTCATCAGTTGCACCTAACTTATTTAATATTGCTAGCAAATATAATTGTGCATGATTCTCTTACTGTGAGAAGCCATCACCCCAACTACCATGGTGGCATTTCTGCGGACAATAGGGTCTTCATGTGTAACTAATTTAAATAAAGGTTCCAAGGCTCCAAGGTCAAGAAGAGTCAGCTTATTTTCTTCACCTAGAAAGCAAATAAGAACATAAGAGGAGCCTGCTGGGTCTGGCCACTGACCCACCTAGTTCAGCATCCTGATCTCACAGTAGCCAACCAGATGCCTATGGAAAGCCCATAAGCAGGACTTGAGCACATGAGCACTCTCTCCTGCTGTGGTTTACAGCAAATGGTACTCAGGTACATACTGCCTCCAATTGTGGAGGCAGAGGATAGCTATTATGACTAGTTGCCTCTGATAGTTTATACCCATGAAATGGTCCCTATTGTCAGTGGTCTTTACTGTCAACACAAGATGAATAATAATATTAACAAGTGGGACCTGCAGCAGTAATGTTTCAACACAGAGTGCTGCTGATCACAATTCCAGCCACTATTCCCCCTCCCTCCCAGTTTTCACCACACGAGCCCCACCCAATCCATCTGAGTAGTAATCAGCATTCTGCAGCCAATCAGAATCCACAGTCCTGTTGTGGTTGTTTTGGGATCCCCCTTCCACTGGGTTTTTCTTTAAAATGTATTTCATACTTCAGCAAATTTTGAATCCCCGTAAGTCTTCTGATACTCTTTCCTGTCCCCCTTTTGTGAATGAATGGTGCCATTTTGGTTACATAAACAATGGCATCTACAGTCTGAACACCAGAAATAGCATAACATTCCATTAACAGGGATGGACGAATCAATCTATTTCCAGTCCCTGCACTTTTTGCATGTGCTTACTCATAAATTTGCTCTATCTTGATTCAGTGGAGTAGCATGGGTTACAAGCGCCCAGGGCAGGAAAGTATTGCACCCCTTAAGGCAAGTGCTGTGTCTCCATGTGGCGCTACTGCTATAGACTGAACTGTGGAGCCTCAGTAGGACATTCATGTGCGCCTCTTTGGGCTCGGGCACTACCACCACCATGACACAAGTCTTGCCGTCCGCCCACCTTCCCCACCAGCAAGGGACACTGTGCAGCTGAGATATGCAAGAGTCCGTCCTCTCCCAGCTCCTCCTCGGTGTGCTGCTCAGGTGAGGTGGGCAGGTGAGGTGGGGAGCGCTTCTGGACAGGGTGGCACCTGGAGGCGTGCCCATAAATTTTTTTCTGCACCAGGGCAATTGCCCAGCAGCTGCCCCCCCATGCTCCACCTCTGATCCAGTTTCCCCATTAATCTGTGAATTCTTTTTTTTTAAATCCTCACAAATTTGTATTTCAGTACTACTTTAATACAAAGTCTTAAATGTATTTTTCTCTTAGAATGCATATTTCAAGATTCATTTTGATACATTTTTGAGCTGTGTTAGAACATTTAGGATGTCCAAAAGCAGGCAGATAACCCAAGTGCTGACTCTCTCATTAGCATGGAAGGTACAGATAAGTCAGTTCACATTAATGTGAATTCAAGTCAGAATTCACAAAGATCAAAATATTCAAATGCTTCTAATAATAGTACTGGAGTCCTAGAGCACAAGATCTTCACTATATCATTATAAAGCTTTATCCTCCCACTTCAGCTTTTCTATCTTAAATCAAAGGGACATGGGTAGATTCTGAGACACCCATGTACATGTGTGATTCAACAACAAAAGGTAAATATATGTTGTCTAGTGCTGTCTTTGCTTATGGCTGCTTTTGAAAGTGAAGTTGCTTTCTTCACCCCACACAGAAACTAATGGGAAGATATTCTAGCACCTCAAAAACAGGAACAATGCCTTTGATGTTACAGCTGATTCAAACAGGCTTTTACTGTTCTCTCTTGAGACTAAAACAACTCAGAATATATGTGGTGCATAACAAGAAAAAGTGTTGTGTTTAAAATCTTGCTGCAGGTGAAGAGCTAACACAGGAGGTAGAAAGCATCTCACTTGCAGGGTTTTGTCTCAGCCAATTTTAAAGAAATGATCCCTCATATCCCTTCTACAGTGGTACAATTCCATAAAACGTGTGTCAAAAGCAGATGTCTGGATCAGCTGTAAGTCTGATCTGGCTAAGAAATTCCCTCGTCTTCATCCTGCAGAGGCTGCTCATGAGTCATGACTAGAGATGGACAAAATCTCTCAGTTTCTTGTTTTTCCAATCACAATTTCAGTTCTCCACATTTCTAAATTTTAAAAAAGGTTCATGAAATTTTAAAAAGGGGTTCATGAAAATTCACCTGCTTTTTTAGTGCAAATTTATTCTAATATGTATATTTTGTATGCATTTTTATATATAAATTTTGCAAGCAATTTCCCCTCATGTTTTCACTTAAATATGCATTTTCATCCACACTTTCTCATAATATACACATTTTTGTGCACATGTGGGTGAAGAACTGCATTTCAAAATGTAGTGTGAATTTTGAAGGGTAGCTCTACTTTGGTTCACATATTGGTTTTGCAATCCAAACTGAAGCAAATTTCTATCTCATTTCTAGCCATGGCTCAGCTAATCAAGAGAGGAACCATATCACTGCACTCTGGATAGTATCTTGCATATACTTGTGACTTAAGAAATATTATGTAGCAGCAGCAATAATTATTGATGAAAATCTTTTGGTACCAAGCAGATTTATTAATGAGAAGAAAGACAAGACATGTGGTAAGATTTGATAACTGAAACATTAACCTTTTGTTGCAAATTTATAGATAGCTTCACATGCTTTAGACAAAACTTCCTCTTCAGGAGAACTGAGCATCAGCACCACAGTTGCAGCTTTCTTGCTTTCAACTGATAAAGGATCAAACTAGAAAGCAACATTATAAGATTATCAGCAAATGTGAAACATACGGTTCTTCAAAGTCCATTCTGGAAATTTATCATCGATGATACATAAATTAAACACTGGATATAATCCGATATTTCAAATTAGAATAGAAAGTCAGGATAGGGTTACTAACTCAAAGGCTTCTTTCAGTGGCTTGCTTCTTAGTTGCTTGGTTAGCAAGTTAGCAATTTAGAAAAGAGCCAAAATCACAATGGGGTTTGCCTGCAAATACTTTGAGCAGAAACATGTTGTTTTTAAATGAATGAGAAACTTCATTGGTCCAATTCACATGCAACTGTAAACCTTAAGCCATGGCTTACAGTGAACAAGCAGCAGGATGGTCTCATTTGGGCCCATCCCTCTTTCCCCTGTGCTATGAGGGAATAAACCAGAGCACTGACTTAGCATTATGCACAAATCAGCATTCATGGTTTGCTTCTATACAAGCAAATCAAAGGTGGAAGCCAAGGTTTGTTTTTGGCTTGCCACTTGTGGTTTGTTTGGAGCATTCAAACCATCAAAGGAGCAGCTGTGTGGTTTTTGGGGTTTTTTTAAGGCTTTCCCTGGAAAAGAGAGTGACATGTCAACAAATGCATCAGAAACATACAAACTGACTCAAAATTGTTTCCTCATCACTAATACAAGTTCCCTCTACAATAAAAATACTCCCCATTGTAATTTATACATACCATAAATTATGGCGTATAAGATGACTTTTTAACCCCGGAAAAGAGGTTAAAAAGTTGGGGGTCGTCTTATACGCCAGGTATCCGCCCCCGGATGCTGCGGCGGCGGCACTGCTCCATGCCGGGAGAGAGCCACCCGGTGCAGAGCCTGCCCAATGCTGCTTCGGAAGCAGCAGCAGGGGCAGCTGGCTCAGCTCCATGCCGGGCGGCTTTCTCCCAGCACGGAGCTGCCCAGCGTATTAGACAACTGGGCTTATAATACGAACCCCCAAATTGCAGCTGCCAATTTGGGGGGTCGTCTAATATGCCCAGTTGCCTAATACGCCAGAATCTATGGTAGTGCACCATTAGCAATACCCCAAAAAACGTTCATAAGCATCAAAATCCTTTAGGCTTTTTGTTGCTACTGAAAAACAAAAAAATTGGATTCTTCTCAAACCTGGAAATCCCTAGTCTTCATTTTGCCAAGTATCCAAACTAATGAGTTTTCTTGATTTTCTTGTTTTATTTTTTTGTAGACCACTTTGAGGGGTTTTTCCTTTGTTTTGTAATCAAGCAATGTATAAATTTTATTAAATGAATGAATGAATGGCTGCTAAGACAAGGCTACGAGAATTCCACTTTGTGACACTAAGCTGCATCATAGAAAGAGATATTTGAGGCATTCTTTTTGTTTCTTTAATTATCTGTAGCTATTCAGAACAGCCAGTAATAAAACATTTTCCTTTGTCATCAGAAAGCACATAACAAATTCTGTTTTGTAACATCACATTCCTAAAGATCCCAAACCACCTACTATAGAGAAGTTATACTGTATAAACAATTTTCCAAATTAATAAAACAATTTCAAAAGCACCAACAAGCATCAACCTCACCCAGCAAAGCATGCATTTTCACTGATAGCTCTTGGTTCTCTTTTGTCTTAGGGTCGAATAAAGTTCCATATTGATAACAATTAACTGTTGTGAGCTGATAAAACTCAAGTCACATTTCTATTAAGATCAAACAAAGCATCCAGCCATATTGCCTCTTAACAGCAAGTTCCTCTTGCTGCTCTGCATCTAGTTTCCAGGCTAGGACAGTCTCCAGATCAACCACAAGTCACAAACAAAGAACAAACTTTGGTTGTGGCTTGGGCTAGTATGGAGAGAGTTAAACCATGAGCCCTGAATTGGACATCATGCAAAACCAAACTATGCCCTTATTTCAGTGTGTTGCAGCAACAAACGACTGGCAAGGAGCAAAGTGGCCAGGATCTTCTCCCTGACAGCCAGCACACTCATGTTTAGCTATGCTTTCCACCTCCCCAAAATTGGTTCCCCCAACTTCTAATTTTGAATCATGCTCTAGCCCTGGAGTAATAATAATAATAATATTTTTTTTATTTATACCCCAGCCAAGGCCGGGCTCAGAGCGGCTTACAAGCAATAATAAAAACAAGATGAATGATTACAACTTAAAAACAAAAATAAAATACAACATTAAAATAATGGAACATTAAAATATTAAAATTTAGCCTCATCGCAGGAGGAGAAGGAAAAGAAAGAAAAGAAAAAGAAAAGGAAAAAAGAGAGGGAGGGAATCAAATTGGAGTGAGGAACCTTTTGCAGCTCAAAGACCACACTCCATTCCAAGGACTGCATACCAGCAGCGGGCATGACTAGAGGTAAAAATGGGCAGCACAATGGATGCAACTCTTACCTTTGTACAATAGTCTACATTCTAGCCATACAAACCGTAGACCATTCTACACACACACACACACACACACACACACACACACACATCACTCTGTCCTCCATCCAGGCAAACAAAAGACAATCTAACAGTTCCAATGACACATTTCAGCCTGGCAAAAGGACTCAAGGAAGAGTGCAGAGGAGGGCTGGCAAGGGATGTGACCTGTGAAGGTGGTGTGGTCTCAGAAGAGTCGTGAGGACTAGATAGAAAGGCCTGGAGGGCGTCATGTTTCCTAGTGAGTGAAAAGGACAGGATGTTGGAAACTGGCTATATAACATATAAAATTTAGTGATCTTGAAAAGGAAAAAGCTGACAATGTGGTGCCGAATGGGATACTGTGGGCTCTGGACAGACTTAAGGAGTACTTAGGTGAGATAACATTTATTGTTCATAGGCTATAATCACATATAAACAGGGTAGTGAAGAACCTACAGATATGACCAAAGCGTGTGAACTCAATATAGCGTCCACAGATAATTTTCAACATGAATTACACTTTTGTCACTCCTGTGTTCTTGCTCAACCAGCTCTCAAGGTCCTACACAAAAGGGTTTGGAAAAGTATGAATGGAGATCATTGTAAACTGCTTAATGAAGAACTCTGTTCAATGTGCAGGTGCAGTCGAAAAGCAAACAGGTTACTAGAGATACAAAAGGGGCGAAAAAGAAAGGGAGTATAAAACCATACAATTCAAATGCATCTGGAATTTGTACACAATGCTGGTTATGTCAGCTCAGAAAGAATATTGTTAAATGGAAGTAAGGATATCAAGAGTGACAGCTTAGATTATTGAAAGTCTTCTGAAGAACTGCTATCTGAAGCTAAGTAACATTAGCTTCAACACCAGTATAGAAAATAATGTAATGACACCAATATATATGCAGGACAGAATCTATTATTTTTTCTTTTTTATGGTTCAAACAAAATGGAAATAAGCTATAAGTGGGGAAAGTAGCTAATTCATTTCCCTCACCGAATGCAACTGAACAGTTGCAGAATCTTTTGCATCAGGATGCGTCAATGCCATGGAGACTCTTTGTCTCGGGGTCATGGGTTCAAGCCCCACAATGGACAAAAGATCCCTGCATTGCATGGGGTTGGACTAGATGACCCTCGTGGTCCCTTCCAGCTCTACAATTCTGTGAATGAAATGAGCTGAATAACATTAAATGAAATCCACATCTGTATGGACTGTAGCAAGTACATTTTATCTTTAGTACATTTGTAGCTGCAACAGTGGCATGTAAGCAAACATTGGCCAGGTTCATAGGTAACACTAAACCAAGCTATGGCTTAGTATGAACAAGCAAGGATGCTGGTACACAAAGCAAAAAACCTCAGCTGATTTGCTCCTCCTCCAGTCCTGCAACTGCACTATCCACAGTTTAACATTATGTGAACCTGGGCTCATCGTTTTCTTGCTCCAAACAAATCATGTTCTTGGCTTACCATTCACAGTTTGCCTGGAGCAAGACAAATCAGGTAACACTAAGCCAAACCATGCAGTGGTGGCGGTGGCAGAATTAGTGTAGGAGCAAAGGGCATGCAAGGCATCAGTACACTTCTTCATTCACTCTTAGCCTTGTTTTGGCTTAATGTTATTTGGGAATGAGTCCAAAGAATCAGTATTAAAATTTTAGAGGATCCTACATGTGAGCTACTCCACCCTTTCCCCCCCCCTTTTTCTTTTTTTGCTATGTGAAAAGGTAAAGTACATCACAAAAAATTTAATTCAAAGACTTAATGTGTTAATATGGATGGGCCCTCAGTGCATAGAGCATATGCTTTCCATGCAAATGGTGACAGGTTCAATCCTTGGCACCTCCAGGCAAGACTGTGAAAGCCTCCTGTCTTTAATGCTGAAGAGCCTCTGCCAGTCACTGCAGATAGTATTGACCAAGAACAATAGTCTTGACTTGGGGTAAAGCAGCTCCCTGTCCCTTACAAAGGTTTATAGAAAGCAGCAGAGTATATTACCAGATAGCTTTCTGGGTTCTTGATTCTTCTACAATCCATGAGACTCTGATTGCCGTTGAATGGCTGTATGAATTTTAGGATTCGGACACCTGCCCTTTTCTTCCTATTAAACTTCCAGCACCCTATGGCCAATGGCTAAACCAAAGTGGAGCCTGTTATGAATTTACTATATGCATTGGCAGATCCATACTGGCCCTCTAAGGTGGAGCTGGGTCCTGTGGTGGCGGCCGCTATTCACAACACCAATTCTGCAAAGTCTCTTCCTCTTTCACAGCATTCCACACACAGCCAGCTACGCTAATTTCAACAGAAATTTTGCACATCTTCCCACACATGCCCCTTTAAACTAATAGAAGTTTTGTACAGCGTAAGTGCTTGGTGGATTGCTCTCATAATGTCAAATGGGAGATTTAAAAGATTTTCCATACATTATGAATAAAGCTGGTGAAATGTTGCAGCTCCCTTGTGGATCCAAAGCATTCTTTAGGCAACAGGAATGACTTAATTGTTTGATGCCAGGCAAGACTCCAAGAAGTTTTTGGCAACATCAGTTTGTTGTTCTGCTCACTGGAGAGCCAGCAAAGCACTCTCTCTAGAAAATAATCTGAGCAAAGCAATCTCTCTCTATACAGCTAAATGCATTCAAAGATAGTGACAGAATTTGGCCATAGATTGCATATTCTGCACTACTACCTATAGTGGATATTCTAGTCTATAGTGGATATTTTTAAATATATTTTAAAAATAGAATGGCCCTTCTTGTGCTGTCTTCACAAAGGTTTCTATCTCAAAGGCCAGCTCTCCATGATGCCCGACCGGTCAAAGCACTGTCATGATTCAGCCATCTGGAAGCGAAGCAAAATGTTCATTTCCATTTCTGACCTTTCCCAACCGAGAGAGCTCTGCTATGAAATCCAGCTGTTCTGACCCTATTTAATAGATTGCTTGAAACCAACATAGTTTGGGAAAGGGCAAATCCTTCTAAAAGCCTTTCATTCTTCAGTTTAAATCAAACATTTTGGAATGCTTTACATTCAAACAACATTAAGCACTTTTATCATGCTCAATTAAAACAGTATCTCGGATCTGGACCAACTATTTTTTGCCAAGCCTACACCATGTCAGGTCCTGTCTACATTGTGGGAACAATTTTAAGAACATTAATATGGTTAGAAATGCCAGTCTTTCTAGTTCTTGGTTCAACAGTGCATGCCCTCAGGGGTCCTTTATCTTTTTATGGGAGAAGAAGAATGTTTTTGCCTGGCACCTAGAAATATGTAACAAAAGCTCCAGGCAGGCATCCCTGGGGAGAGCATCTCACAAGCAGAGAACCACCACAGAAAAGGCCCATTCTTGTGTTGCTGCCCTTTGGAACTCTTGTGGAGGCAGCCCATGAAAACGTGTCTCAGGTGATGATTAAAGAGTCCATAGTGGTTCATATGGGGAGAAGTGGTCCTTGATGTATTGCGGTCCTGACGTGTTTAAGGCTTTATAGGTCAAAACCAGCACTTTCAATTGGGCTGGGAAACTAATTGGCAGCCAGTGCTGTCGGGCCAGGATTGTCATTATATGCTCAAACCATCTTGTACTGATGAGCAACCTGGCCGCTGAATTCTGCACCAGCTGAAGTTAAGTTTCCATATGATAGGGTTGCCTATCCAGACCAAAATTGTTGAGCTTTTTTTGGCAAAGTTGTTGAGCTACCCTGTATTCTGGGTATAATGTGTTGCAGTTATTTAATGCAGAGGTTACCACAGATGACAGAAGTTAGGCTGGCCAAAAGTGACAGATGGCTCTCCACTCCACCAAGTGCATATGTGCTTGTGGTAGTCAAGCTAATAGAAATAATGATGATTCATAAAGCAGGCACACAAATATGGGCCTACATGCAGATCACAACACTTATGGATAATCTAATTTAGCAAGGATTTCTATACTAGTAAAGGTAAAGAGACCCCTGACCATTAGGTCCAGTGGTGACCGACTCTGGGGTTGCGGCGCTCATCTCGCTTTATTGTTCGAGGGAGCTAGCGTACAGCTTCCGGGTCATGTAGCCAGCATGACTAAGCCGCTTCTGGCGAACCAGAGCAGCGCACAGAAATGCCGTTTACCTTCCTGTCGGAGCAGTACCTATTTATCTACTTGCACTTTGACGTGCTTTCAAACTGCTAGGTTGGCAGGATCTGGGACCAAGCAACGGGAGCTCACCCCATCGCGGGGATTCGAACCACTGATTGGCAAGTCCTAGGCTCTGTCATTTAACCCACAGCGCCACCCGTGTCCCACATGTCTATACTAGACTAAGAGAAATATAAACTTTCACACTGGACAGTCAACACAGGTTTGTTGGAATATTTTACAGAACATACCACCAAGCCTGTAAGGACTAAACATTATTAGGCTAGAAGAGACGACTTTCATTGTTCAGCATGATATGATAGCAACAAAATAATTTATGCCTACTACTTCCAAGGAAGATCAAAAAGAGTAACTTTAAAAATACAAGATACTGATGACCACTCCCATTATAAAGAGCTCATAACCCACCTACTCTCAGCAGCCAGAAGCATCATAGCCAGACACTGGAAAGACCTGTCAGGAGTAAACACGGACCAATGGTATCAAATAGTATGGGAAACAGCCTTACTAGAAAAACTAACCAATAAACTGAAACTGACATAGGTACAACTAGAAGATGCCTTCACCCTGATATGGTTCCCCTTTATCACATACATAGCCTGATAAGACCTCAACAAGAATCCACCGACAGCATGCGAACCAATCTGGCTAACCTGATCCAAAAATCCACACACACACCCCACACTCCCACACATAAACAAATCTCAACCAAGGACAACCAACCACACCCTAGGCCACCTCAACCTCTCTCACCACAAAGGAAATACAACAATTGAATAGTAAGAGAACCCATACAAGGGACACTGAACCCATACAAGGGACACAAAACCCCACACATACACTAAGTAGAAGAACAGAAGAATTATCACCCCACCCCACGCACCATCCTCTATCCCCCTCTTGCCCCTCTTTTCTTCCCAACCTAATACTGCATGCAATACTAATGCCTCACAACAAATGAAACTAATTTGTAGAAAACACAACTAGAAAAAAGAGACAATGAACGTATTTTTGTAAACTAAGAAATCTTTAATAATAATAATACAAAAACATTCTTTGCTTCAACATTTTTTACTTTATGGGGGAAAGCAGAAATCCTCTTTATGAATGGTTTCATTGCAACAATTGCAACAGAGGTAAAATAATGTTGGGATAGTTCTTCTAAAATATTATTGAAAACCATCTTTTCAAACATCTTTTAATTTGCATAACAAGTTTAGAAATATAAACTTCAGTTTATAGTCCTTATATTTTAACTACTCGTGAATTATTATTCTTCCAGTTTTATGAAACCTGAGAACAGTTCAATCACTTGAAAAAGAAACAGGATACCTGAACCTAGTTTCCACAAAAGGAAAAAGCCAGGTGTCCTTTGTAAGTGAATGTACTCCTCTCCTTGACTGGAAAGCAGCATACAGTGGTGGGAAACAGACTAGATCACCCAATATGCTTTTGATTTGGGTGGAAGTGAAATAATCTACTCCCATACCTGATCCCTTCCTTTTGCTGCTTCTACTGAGGTTAAAAATGGAGCAGAAAGATTTAATTTGCATAACAAGTTGTGAAGGAAACGGTCAGGTGGCAGAAAAGAGGTACCGTATATTGGGCTAAGCTAGCACCTCCAAACTTGTAGAGCTTTCTGGAACAATTTTATACATGGTATTCCATAGAGAAGAAGATGAAGAATTTGTTCCCACCATATTTTAATGTTCTCAGTTTTGAGCACTGAGGACTATTCTAAAATTTCATGAGATGGTGGAAAGATGTGCTTCAGAACATTCATGGAACAGATCAATTGCTGGAGTCATATGTTTGAAAACTGAAGCAACCATTTCAATTAAGATAGTAGGATTTTACTTACATCTTGATCCTTAGCATAGCAGTAGATGTCAGTGGAACCTGTTTTTTCATGTAATGACATTGATTAGTTGAGCCCTTTTATACACATGTGACTTCATGCAAGCTGTAAATGTTTTATTTATTTAAATGTATATCCTAACCTTCATTATGTAGACTTAAGGGGGGCTACTTACAGCTTGAAACAACAAATAAGCCACATCGTGCACAACAACTCCAAGGCTCTAATCCTAACCCCACTTCCCCAGGAATAAGCCCCGTGAGCCCAGGGGTGCTATCTTTAAGGGGCCAAGCCCTTTTGCTCCCCCCCCCATATTTTTTCATAGGGAGATACCTGCATACTGTTTTTTTCTAGACCAAGGACAAAGCTCACATATAATCAGACTTGAGATCCACCTTTACTCCACAGGTGGTAACCCAATGTCCATAGTCAAAACCCAGAGATTATACTGTATATTCCTTTCTTTTCCATTCTTCTTATTCCAAGTAGAAAAAGGCCTACCGTAATATAATATTTTTCAGAAAATAAATGTGATTGGTCCCTCTGTTTACACACACAGTCAAACTGAAACAAAAATGTTATTTATCTTTATCTTTACAAGACATTTTTAGAGGCAGAAGGGGAAGTAAGTGGGAGTAAAGATTGAAGGAGGAGAGCAAACTTGAATGTTATAATTTTGAAACATTTTCATTTTTATAGTGAGGAGTGTTTTATAAACTTACCACATCCTTGGGAGGAGGCTCCACTTCCTTTTTAATTTTTTTACCCATTCTAAAAACAAACAAAAGAGCAGATGATGAACAGACAAGCAATGTTGAGTGGACACAGTTTACACAGGGTTTCAACCATAATTCAGTAGACTTCATGGAATGATTGTTACTGGAGTGAGGAATGATTCTTAGATTTACTTTATCTGCTGAATGCAAGCTGTTAGCAAAAGCCTTTTATCTCTTGGCCATCCTGATGTAATCCATGGCTCTAGGAGTTGCTAAAGCAGTAGCAGCTCAATTTCACTTGCTTCAAAAAGCTCTTATAATGCCACTCACTAGCTCTTAAGGATGCTTTCAAACTTCAGAAATAACCAGATTTTGGTTGTGATAAGTGAGACCATTTTCTGCACTTACTGGAGGTTTAAAAAATTTGGCTTTATTTTCAGATGCATTTTAAGGCAGGCACATGTACATTTACGGAAGTTTGCTGGCAATTTTTGCATTCACAGAGCTGTATCATTTACACATACTAATGGTGCATTTGGCCAACACTAATCAAATCTGTTCATATGTGTTTAGTGGAAAAATAAAAAAGGGGGTGGGTATTTATAGCATAGCCCAAAGCAGATGAGGCCAGAATGCCAGCAATTATAATGTATATTTATATTAGATCTTAGCTAGAATATAAAGTACACAAAAATTCAATCAGAGGAAGAACCATGAACATGACATACAACTCTAGTTATAATTGGAATCTGTGGTTGCAATTTATGAGCTGACTTCACAATGTGTACTATTATGAAGTGTAACCACTAAAACTCAGCAGGAGGTCTGTCAATTCTCAGTACAATATACAAGTCAGCACAGCAATGACATAAAGACAGATGGGAGCTTAGGAAACAGAGTGACTGCTATAAAAAAGGCTTCAATTGAAATCATTGTTTCTGCATAGGAATATACTTTCAGCTTTTCTCTACAACTAAGCTCAGCAGCATGCCAAAAGTAGAAACGTATACAATGATAGCTTCTTGAAAAAAAGTTTAGATTGATAAATGTAATCGCGATTCACTTCTGCAATCTTTGTGCATAGAACATTTTACAAGGGAAAGATGGGTTTCCCAACCCTATGTTACAAGGCTGAAGGAGTGTGTTTGATTTTCCTCTGTTAATTCTCCTCTATAAAAGCTGTACATAAACACACACATGGTCATTTAAACACATACACATAGACTCCAAAACACAGAGCGTGTATAACTGCAGAGGAAACACTGGAAAGGAGGGCTTGTCAGTAGAACTTTGACAGGAGAGCACGGGACGAGTTAAACCCATCCGTTTGCCAATTCTCCCTTGCCAGTGCCTTCTCCTTATCCCTACATTAATGTTAATGTTTCTGTTTGAGCAGCATACGTTTGCCAAGATAGTATGTAGTTTTGCCCAAACCAACACAGCTAATCCATATATATGCCTACGATATATACAGTAGATATATTCATTTAATACCTTCACTTTCTTTTCTGTGCAAATTAAAATATATAGGCTTCCCACAGAAAACTGATTACCATTTTTATTTGATTTTCTCTGTGATCCTCAGCCCTGGCTCAACCTGATAGCACCAACTTCGAGTTTGCCAACCCACTTAAATGTATCACATATATGTAGCTGAAATTCTGCCTATAAGGGGAGCAGGGGAAGGGAGAGCTTTGTACAATTATATAAGAAGCACTTATTTAAATAAGGAATTGATTCTCTAGAGCTGTTGACCCTGTGCTCTCATTTACACCTGTGCTAACTGAAGATCTAACCTCATCATCTTGAACTGATAAGTGACGATATAACCTTATCATCTTGAACTTATGTGAGGTTTTGCTCTATACAAGGTATAACTACACAAGCTCAGTGGTAGGGCTGGAGAATCAAATTTTCACCTTGGGATTTCATTTAGTGTGTTTTGAGTTATATAATTTCCCTGCTTTGGTACATCTAAACTGCATCCCCACCCCCCACCCCCACCCCCTCTCCCAGTTCAATAACAACATAAAAATGCACTAAGATTTGCAGGAAAAAATATTGCTATGAAGCAAATATTTGTTTTCAGGAACTTAAGTACCTTTTTTACCCCACCGCCTATAACCAGGATCCAAGTCAATTGTCTTCTTTTCCTTGCTAGTTCACTGGATTTGTTCTATCCTCTAAAACCTGAAGCAACACAGGACAAGAAATGCTTTCATTTATTGGCAACTAAAAAATGGGCATGTTATAATTAAGTGGAATTATTTCTGTTAATCACACAAATGTACACAGATGTTGAAAAATTATGAACCAGGAGTACTTTCCCCCTCAGTTATGCAAATTCCCAGTTGATTAGCATCATGATTGTATTGCTGATTATTTAGTCATTGTGCAGGCTTCTGTCTTTAGCAGAAACTTCCTGCAACAAATTTGACTACTTCTTGGCCTCATCCTTTTCCCAGCTGTGTTTACATGACCAAGGCGAATCATATTTAATGTGCAGCAACAGAATCTATTCCAAACCTAACTTCTGTACTACACACATATATTCCTAACTGAACGAAGAGGAATAGGAGGATAACAGTATCCTCTTTTAGTGGTATATATAAACGGTGGTAAAAGGCGTTTCCGTGCGCTCTGGTTTCCGTCACGGTGTTCCGTTGCACCAGAAGCAGTTTAGTCCTGCTGGCCATATGACCTGGAAAGCTGTCTGTGGATAACATAGGTTTTAACAATGCTTATGTCCAGCAGGGTAAATTCACATCAGAGTTGTAGGGTAGGAGAAGGAGACAAAACAATGCCACAGTCCACTCTTCATTCCGTAAACATGATTAAGGCAGGGGTGGAGGAAGGGGTGTGGTAGGGGTGGGCCGCCCTCGGTGTCACCACTGAGGAGTGCCGGGCAGCACTCACCGCGGGGCATGCAACGCGGCCGAGCCATAAGTCTCTCCTGGAAGAGACGCGATGCCTTCGGTGCACGCAGGCTCCGCACTGTCCATACGGTCCGCCCGCTGCCTCCCCCCCCCAGCTGTAGGGCAGCTGAGTGGGAGGAGACAGGCAGACTCCAGAGGCCCCGTAGTGCGCACCGCCCCAGGGCACACCTTGCCCATGGGCGCACCGCCCCAGGCGTCCGAGCAGCTTCCCCTGTCGCTGCATTAAGGGAGTGAGAATATTAAGAATGCATTGGTATGTAGTCTTATATATTGTCTGGGTCTTTGGTTCATTAAAAGTAATCATACATGACATGACATGAAGCAGTAGCATGCTAGTACAGATAATGCATTTGCTCCCACTTTGCTCCTCCCTCTGTACAACTAGGTAAACAAACCAGAAATGAATATGACTGCTGAATCTGGGATTCTCATCAGTTGTTCTTGATAAAGACAAAATCATAAACCAATTTTCAACAGGGATTTGTTGTTGGTTTGCCAATTCTGGTTTGTTTAAGAGTAATAAACCAGATTCCCGGGATCAAAAACCACTCAAAACCTTCCACTTACATGTGCTCATGCAAAGGGAGGAATAAAGAGGGAGTGAAGGGGATGCCTACACCAGCACAGTACAGTGGTACCTCAGGTTAAGTACTTAATTCGTTCTGGAGGTCCGTACTTAACCTGAAACTGTCCTTAACCTGAAGCACCACTTTAGCTAATGGGGCCTCCTGCTTCTGCTGCACTGCCGGAGCACGATTTCTGTTCTCATTCTGAAGCAAAGTTCTTAACCTGAAGCACTATTTCTGGGTTAGCGGAGCCTGTAACCTGAAGCATATGTAACCTGAAGCATATGTAACCCGAGGTACTACTGTACTCATTTACATTGTGGATTATTAAGCCGTAACTCATGGCCTATCATTGTGTCCAAACACACATAGTCACTAGAAGATCCTGTCCCTAGTTGAAAACTCCAAAACCGAGCCTTGTAAGCTATTTCAAAAAGCACACATTTTCACTGTGTGATGCAGTACAAAATATAGTCATTACTCGTTCATGAAATAAAATTAATGGAGACAGATGACAACATTTGGCTCCATTAATTTAACTTTGTTTGGGATAAAATTTGTAAGGGTTCGTAAGGCAGAATACAGATTTCTAGTGGATGTGACACTAGTAAACCACAGGGATAACACAAGCTGTGACAAACAATCTGAATGAAAACATGATGTGTGAGATTTCCGATGTCTTGCTGAGATGCACAGCAAAATCCTTCTTCCCAAGAGGGAAAGACTTTAAGAAAAAGCGCTTTAATATAAACCTAAAATAAATGGAACATGGCAGCTATTCAATCACTTGCTTTAAATTAACAGCAGGGCAATTTTATGAAAAAGATATTAAAGGGTCACATAAACTAAAGAGCTTCTTAAAGAAGTGTCACTGTAATTAGATTAAGCCCTGCTTTCCATCTCTAAACCCAAAAATATATGGATGTTCCAGTTGTGTTATTTATTTCATGTTTGCTGCAGAAACAAGCAGAAAGATACCCATTTCAGGTGCCGTTGAAAAGCAGGGTAATGCAACCACTCACGTGTAACACTTAGTTGGTCTAAACTCTAATAGATACTTGCTTGATTAAAATAAAAACTCACCCCCAGTGTTAGGTAACATGGAATTATATTTTGATGTTGTTAAATCAATAAATACATACAACTAGGAAGTGGCTGTTTTCACTCCTACTCCTTTCATCAAAGTGCAAGTACTGTACATTGCTTCAAATCTTTAAGCAAGCTTCCATTCTGGTTGCTACATTTATCATCACAACTCTTAAGACCCCTTTCTTAACACCAGTTAAGTGTATCTCCTGAAGAGTTAGAGGGGTATCAAAGTTGTCAAAGACACAAGGGGAGTAAATTAATCAAAAGATATCAAGCATTGAAGAGTACTTGGACTTGTTATTAAGGCCCATCTAACTTCTGTCAATAACATTAACAGGGATTGGACCCAGACAGAACTCAGTCAGAGCATAGGGCAGCCACACTCCAGCTAAAATCTTTTCTGTGAAAGGAGTGCCTTGCGGATGACTATCAGAGTGCCAGGGTGTATAAGGAACAATGAAGCACAATGGATGAACAATAACTTTTTGGTCTGATTGGCAACTGCCTTGTCAATCCTAATTGATTAGACATTAGCAACCACCTAATTAAGGGAAAGGGACACAGGTAACGCTGTGGGTTAAACCACAGAGCCTAGGACTTGCTGATCAGAAGGTCAGTGGTTGGAATCCCCACGATGGGGTGAGCTCCCATTGCTCAGTCCCTGCTCCTGCCAACCTAGCAGTTCGAAAGCACGTCAAAGTGCAAGTAGATAAATAGGTACTGCTCCGGCGGGAAGATAAATGGTTTCCGTGCACTGCTCTGGTTCGCCAGAAGCGGCTTAGTCATGCTAGACACATGACCCGGAAGTTGTCTGCAGACAAACGCCAGCTCCCTTGGCCTATAGAGCGAGATGAGCGCACAACCCCAGAGTCGTCCACAACTGGACCTAATAGTCAGGAGTACCTTTACCTTTAATTAAGATTATGAGAAGATTTCATCCCCTATTACAACTGCCCCTCCTTTTCCTTCCTCTGTTCATGTCCACTGTTGTATTTAGGTTTTAAGCTCTTTATGACTGAGATCTGGCTTCTTACACCTGGCACTTTACAGAGCAAAACATCAATGACACTATATAAGCACACACATGTATATATTTGATACTATTTGGACAGATGCAAGGAAAAGGAAGTTTCTGCTAACAAGGAAGGTTCTGGTAACCAAAGCAGTGGTAGTCTTTGTTTGCTCAGGCCTATGGCACAGCATATATTTTATATGTAAAAGATCCCATTTCAAGCCCTTCTAGTCTTGGGTTAAAATGATATCAGATTGCAGGATGGCAACATACTTTTCTCTGCCTTGGAAAGTCTCTACTAATCAGAGTAGGCAGTGTTGAGATAGATGGAGCAATGGTCAATTTCAGCATAAAGCAGGTCTCACTGTTTAGTCTCTTCCTTCCTTCACCCCTTCAAGTTCAGTGCTTGACAACAGGTAGCTTAAAACAACTGTTCAAATAATTACCATATTTTTCACCCTATAGAACGCACCGGCCCATAGGACGCACCTAGTATTTTTTTTGGGGGGGGGGAATAAAGAAAAAAAATTATCCCCCCCAGCCACGGCTTCAGCGCGCCCCGCGCTCCGGACAGCAGGCTGCTATCCGCAGCCTAGGGAGCCCTGCGGGAAGTCCCGCGGGCTCCCCAGGCTTGCTGATAGCTTCCTGAAGCCTGGAGAGCGAGAGGGGTCGGTGCGCACCGACCCCTCTCGCTCTCCAAGCTTCAGCGAAAGCCTGCATTCGCCCCATAGGACGCACACAGATTTCCCCTTCATTTTTGGAGGGGAAAAAGTGCGTCCTATAGGGCAAAAAATACGGTAATTAACGTTCATGAATAAAATCTGAGAGCTACTCCAACCGATGCGGCATCCCTACCCAAGCAGGCAGTCAGTCACTCTTCTGCCAGTCCACATTACTAATGCCTGCACTGCATCACTCTTATTTTAAAACCTGTCTTTCCTGCCCTGGACACCCTTTTCAAATGCAGGGGCAGTCTTGAGTGGCAAAGATGACAGCATGAAATTGTAACACAACTGACCTCAACTGATTTGTTAGGAACTGGAAAAATGTACACTTCAGAAATGAATTACTTTCTAAATCCTCTGAAATCCTCCTCTGTAAGTCGGTATATTCCTTGCTTCTTTCCTCATATAGTTTTGGCTAAGCTGCTCTTCATTAAAGCAAGGCTCATTATGCAGCTACAGTGGAGATGTTCCCAGAAAGACAGAACTATCCCTACCTACAATGTTGGCAGGGAGAATATGGAAAAGGGAATACATATATGATAATAAAGAGCAAAGCAAGTAAAGCACAAAATCCTCAGATGTGGCACAGTGAGCCTAGTGAAGTCAAGAAAAAACCCTAGTTGAGCTGCCCAAAGTATAATCAAAATTGTTCAAAGCTCATGTGGTCCCACTCATTCTTCCCCAGTGGCAGGTTTTGGTTTTTGTTTTAAATGGGATTAGGGTCAAATGGGATGTGGAGATAAAGGATCAAAGAAGTAGAGAAGCGGAACAGTCAATCCCTCTCACAGGGAACTGAGAATTGTAGCTCTGGGAAGGAAATAGGAGCCTCCAAACAACTGTCCGAATCCTTAACAACAGCTCCAAGAATTCTTTGTGGGAAGCCATGGCTGTTTAAAATGGTACCATAGTGCTTTAAATGTGTCCAAAATGTGGGGGGGAAAACACCTCCCTGCTCATCTCTGTCCTGCCAGAACAAGCAGAGTTGCTGCTTCTATGTTCAGTTGCACTCATACTTCTTCTGTGAAACCATGGCTGGGATTGGGCTAAGCAGTTATTTGAAATATATTAAATAAAATCATAGAATTGTGGAGCTGGAAGGTACCTCAATGGTCATCTAGTCCACCCCCTGCAATGCAAGAATCTGCAGGTGGCCCGTATGGGGGATTAAACCTGCAACTTGTCATTAATAGCACCATGCTCTAACTAGCTGAGCTAACTGAAAATAGTCCATTCTAATTCTTCAGCTTTTATTTTTTTCTTGACTTCATGCTTTTACATTGCCTTATGATGTGTGTGTGTGTGTGTGTGTGTGTGTGTGTGTGTTCTGCTTGGGTATTTATTATTTTCATGTGGAGCGGTATATAAGTTCTGAAACAAACATAAAACATTTGAATACTTGCAAAAAGGAAACTTTTCTTTAAAAATGCAATTTCTTTCTTTCTTTCTTCCTCCCTCCCCCTCCCCCTCTCTCACACAGGGGAAACGCCTTTTCTGGAAGCGTATGCACGTTGTTGTGACACGTGTGTGCGTGAATCTCTAAACGCAATGAATACCCCCATCCCGTTTAAAATCAATTTGTCTTATTCATATGCTTGTTTTTTTTTCTTTTTCAAAATTAATAAAACAGTTGCCAGTAAAACCCAGAGGATTCATCAACATATGATCCAGTTACCCGGAAACAAACATTTTCCTTGCCTTAGACGGCTTCCCAGCCCAGCCTTGGCCGGAAAGTCTCACCAGTTCAGCAAGATCTGTACACTACTATTTACACGGGTAGCTGCGTTCCCAAGAACCCACAACGCCTGTCCCCTCGCTCTTTTCCTAACGCGTCCGGCTTCTCCCGTTGCTAGGTTACACCGCCAGGCGAGAGACTTCAGCGCATGCGTAACAGGAGCTTCCCGGGCCCGTAAAGCACAGAGTATAGGCGGGAGGAAAGCAGAGCATGCTGTAGCTAGTCATAGACTTGCTCAAGTAGACTAGCACACCACTTACAGATTCCGGGTTCGCTTTGAACGCCATCTTTATTTCCGCTGGGGCGGGACTAAAAGCTTCTCATAGAAAGCAATGAGAGGGGCAGGAATTTAACGTGCCTGTGATGGAGCAGTAGCGCCTTCTCTCCACCACCCCAACAAAACGTGGCAGCAATGACAATTCTAGTACCCTTTCCAACTCAGGTCTTACGTATGGATTTTTATTTTTATTTTAACTTTGAAACATTTAAAAGCACAACAATCTGCATTCAAGTTTTCAGATTAAGATTGCTTTTACGTTCGTAAATGAATGTATATGCATGGCTTTTAATTGTTACCCGTTCTGGTATTTTTTTTGTTTTTGGTTTTGTTTTCCACCGAAGAGCGAGATAGAAGTGTTTCAAATAAATAAACTGAGCCCTGGATTTTCTCCTGGGACGTGTGACTTTAGTAGGCTGATCGTTTCTTTTATTTATACCCCTCCTTTTTCCCTGATAGGGACTTATATTTACAGCAACCGTAAATGTGTGTGTATGGGAGAGTTTTGGTTGGAACTCTAAACCAATCTCATCCTCAGCCGTCTCAGAATAATTGAATCGTAACTTTAAAGAACTTACTGTATCTCTATGTAGTCACTGTGCTGCTTCTAATGCTGCTGATGACGACGACGACGACGACGACACATGCGCAGTTACTAGCAGGGATCGGGGTTTTTGAAAGCTCAGAAGGAGGAACCTCTGCTCCTCCTGTCCGCCTTATTTTCTTGGAAACCTTTTCGTTATCTCTCGCCTACGCCACATTACAGAGGTGGTGTACAAGAGACATGATTCAGTGTTAGTTCCTAAAACACCCACATTCCCTCTGGTACAAAATAACGCGGTTCGCTTTCGGAAATACAGTAATTCACACACAAACACATACTGCATTTTAATTTGTATATATGCGTGTGTGCATTTTAGCCGCACCTTCCATAACGTGTTCTTTCCTACACTTAGTTACACAGCTGTGAGCTCAAGGTTAAACTGTCCAATTACAAATACCATCATGGACAGCAATAATGTGGATGCACTGCAGAATATCACAGAGCAACGTGAGCAGATTAAATCCACCACTAAAGTAGAATACACCAAACCATAAACTTTATCCATATTCTGTTTCCTCATATCTGGGATTAAAACATAAGGTTTCCAGGTCCAAAGGCAACACATAATCTTCCATACAGACATGGGACTCAACATCTTTCTTTTGAGAATTTGAACACTGGGACTAAAGTCCCCTTCCACCATAACCACCTTCACTCCCTTTAGCTACTCTTCAGGAACATACTGGCCCACCTTCAAAAGTGGGAGTGAAAAGAACCACCATCATTCTCTGTAAAATAAAACCGATGCTTTTTTCTTTAAAAAAATGTTTAGGGATACTCTCATTTTGACCCGAGAAAGCCACCTTTTTATTGTTCAAATCGGGAAAAATAAATACAGCAAATGAACAAAAGTACAAAGATTCAAAAAATGTTTAGGGGTATGCATACCTCTGCATCCCCCCAGAAAAAAAGCACAGAATAAAACCTTAATAAGATTGTCCCCTGCCCCTTGTGGAGCTAATGAGACTTTGCCTTCACCACTCCATAAGCACAACAGAAAGGTCAGAACACGATTAAAAACATTTGTATTCTGCCCTTCCTCCAACTTGCTCAGACACTATATGTGGCAATTATCCCAATTTATTTACGACAATTTTGCAACATAGGAACATGCCATTCGTCCATTTAGGGTTGGGAACCTGTGGCCCTGCGTACATTTGCTGAACTACGGTGCCCATCATCCCTGACCATTGGCCATACTGGCTGGGGCTGATGGGAGTTGGAGTCCAACAACACCTGGATACCCATAGTTCCTCATCCATTGTCTACATTGACTGGCAGCAGTTCTGCAGGGTTTCAAATGGGACATTTCCAGTCCTACCTGGAGATGCCAGATTGAACCTGGGACAGTCTGCATGCAAAGCAGATAACTATTACCAAGTGACAAACATTCCCCTCTTAGCTGTTGCCCTTCTCCTTGTTCAAGGTAGGTTAGGATGTTTGTGCTACTGGCCCAAGATCACCCAATAAGCCTCTTAGCCCGAAACCAGATCTCCTTTGTTCAAGTCCAACAGAGGCAGCTTTAGGGGAGCACAACCAGTTCAATTGCACTGGGTGCAGAGCCTCAGGGGTGCCACAGAGGGCATCTCAGCTGTGATGTAGACTGGAAGGTGATGGGTGGGGGCTGAATTTTGGCGTTGCACAGGGTGCCACTGAAATTTGAGACTCCAAGGTCCGCCACTGAGTCCGACACCAGTGCTAACCATCAAACTGGGTGAAATTATCCCACAAGTTCACATGCTTATTGAGGCATTTTGTAACTGAAATGCTGGAGGAATTGACGATTCTACTCATCTGAAAGTTGTGATTACATCCAGGGTAATCATTTGTAGAAACTAATTAGAAAACTGGAGTAATGTAGTCATAAGAATATGTTCTCAGGACATTGGAATATTGGTCTCTTTCTACAGTGGTACCTCGGGTTAAGAACTTAATTCGTTCTAGGACCCATTCTTAACCTGAAACTGTTCTTAACCTGAGGTACCACTTTAGCTAATGGGGCCTCCCGTTCTGCCGTCGCATGATTTCTGTTCTCATCCTGAAGCAAAGTTCTTAACCCCAGGTACTATTTCTGGGTTAGTGGAGTCTGTAACCTGAAGCGTCTGTAACCTGAAGCGTCTGTAACCCGAGGTACCACTGTATTGGCAAGTGATATGCATACTCTGCACTGGGAATATTTGCTTCCATTCATGGTTTAATTCTGGACCTGTCACTCATCTCTATTTGTTCATTGTTGCCAATATAAACATTACTCTCATGGGACTATTAGCAAATTGGTATTTGGAATGAACTTTTTAGCCTTCTTTTATCAGAGAGCTTTGCTGTTCAAATTCCTCCTGTGAGAATCTCTTTCTCCACCTTTCTTTCAAATAAGTAAAATAACACATAGACACACATTGTTTTATGAAATAGTCAGCCAACCCCCCTCCCACAAAGAATCTATTAGCTTTGTGAAAGAAAACATCCTGGTCCTCATCTCATTCTGCACTGACTATTGAGAACTTGAGTTTCATCTAATGCTATGAACAAATTAACAGCATTTGGCAGCGTGTACTGTGGCAAAGGGATTCACGGCATTTTTCTTTTCCAATGTCATGAACAGGTTGGAGGCAGAGGAATGGTGGGAGGAACCAGCTGGGGAACCACCAAGAGAAGAAGCCTCAGAGCCTGGGGAGTGGTGGTGGGACAACAATGAGGGGTCACAGGGAGAAAAGAGAGAAGACTGGGAAGAGGAGGCGTCAGAAGCTGAAGATGTAAGAGGGCTTAGTGAGCTGGAAGAGTCTGTGGCAGAGAGCAGTCCAGAAGTAGAAGCTGAAGCAGGAGGGTGGGAGGAGAGAGGCAGAGATGAATCAGGCTGATGAAAGAGTCATGAGAGTCTCCCTCACCTGCTTCAACAAGCTCCCCTCAACCCTTCTCTCCCAGAACCAGAAGAGGCATGAATAGGGCAGAGGAGAGATTAGCGATGTGCAAACACAGTCTCTGATTGCTTGGGAAGAAACCCTGGAGAAGAAGGGGCTTAGGTAGCTGCGGGGAGGGGGTACCTTCAGCCTCAACAACTGCTTCATGGAAGCTAGACCTACTAGAGATGAGTTGCTGGGCTCATTAGGCCTGACACTCCTGTGCAGAACGTGTTTTTGCTAATAATGAGTTAACTCCAACTTGCACAGTGTGATTTACTGCTGGCTAGCTGCTGACATTAGACAATATCCAGTACTAGCTTTACCAACAAGAGCACAACTATTTTTCTCACATATATTATGTGCATACAGCACTACCACCATGCCCCTGGTTGCAAATCCATTATTTATTTCCAATATACCTGGTTTTAATCATATACACCAGTGGTGGGAAATCTTTTTCAGACCAAGGGCCACATTGCTTTCTGGGCATACTTCTGGCAGCCAAATTCCAGCAGAGGGCAGAGCCAGAGACTAGGTGGGAAAACGATTGGAAAATCTACCTTTATACATTGGACTAGTTTCTACACAGACTCACACACACATCTGTATTCAGGCAAGTAAGAGGCATTATCAGATTCCAGGCAGACGAAAAACACCTGTGGAGGGTGCAAAGGTAAGCAAGAGGAGAGAAGGTGTGGCTGAAGAGAAGGTGTAGCCTAAGGAGAGTCCTCAAGACCAGCCAGAGAGGTCTGGACCCTAGAGCGGCACTTTTGGCCTCCGGTCCTGAGCTTCTGTGTCCCTGATTTATATCCTGCTCTTTCATCTAAACGATAATCAAAGCAACTGACAAAAACAATGCAAATTATAATATGAATAGAATAGAATAGAATAGAATATTTGGAACTTTCTGCCTGTTGATATCAAGCAGGCACAATCACTGTACTCTTTTTTGGTTCCTGTTGAAAACATTCTTGTTTAGACAAGTCTAACCAGATGCTTAGAAAGCTGAGGTAATTTGAATCTGTTTTAGCATTTTAACTTCTGTATGTTTTAAAGTATGGTTGTGATTTTTTAAAATTGATTTTATTGTTTTATCTTTTTGTAAACCTCTTTGAGGTTCTTCACAATCAAGCAGTGTATAAATTTTATGAAATAAATAAATCAAAATAAGGTAACAAGAAGAGATAAATCCTCAGTGTTAAATCCTGATGCTGGGAGAAGTACTGGCAGAGTTCACGTCTTCTGAGCTGCTTCGCACTTTGAAAATGTCAAAAATCAAATTGCCACCCACCCAAGAGCATTAGGTGGGGTGATCACCAGATCAGTTTATAAAACTACGAGGGTGGCTTTCACTGGAAACATAGCAAAGGTTTTCCAGTTGAGATGAAAACCTTTCACAATTGTGAAAATGTTTTCTGAAATATAATCATGTTTTTGTTTTGAGTATAAATAACTTTATTTTATTTACTATGCAGTCCATCTTATAGGCAACAAATAAAGTAACACTATATCTTCTTGGGTGACATAAATGTTACCATTTTCAAAAAGGTTTTTAGCATTCATATTGTGGTTTCTCCTTCAGTGATATTTAAAGCCAGTCTTTCTGTTTGTTTAAGCCTTTTGAAGTAATTTATTTTTGGAGTGTCTTCTTGGATCATCACTGTGTGCTGTTCAACGACACAGCAAACCAATATTTTAGCAGGAATTCCTATTTTATGCAGGTGACCCTACTAGAGCATGTTTGATAGTGTGAGGTCTCTAAAATTATTCTCAGAATGCCACTCACTGATTACTCTATTTTTCGCAGGGGCCCTCTGGCACTAAGGCACCTAAGAACCAGTGGCCAACTCCAGGGCTGCTTTTCCTTGCCCATTGAAGCACTTTGGCTCCTCTCCTTGGTTCCTTGTAGCTTTGCAATGACTAAATTTGGGGGTGCAGCCATAATTTTGTTTCTCCAGTGTCCCTGAGGCTGCATTTTCACTGTTGGTTTTGTTGTAAGCACTTTTGGCTTTATGTTGTTGTTGTTTAGTTGTTTAGTCGTGTCCGACTCTTCGTGACCCCATGGACCAGAGCACGCCAGGCACTCCTGTCTTCCACTGCCTCCTGCAGTTTGGTCAAACTCATGCTATGATATGCCTGTTGTCTTTGTCCATGGAGTTTTCTTGGCAGGGATACTGCCAAGTATCCTGCTGGTTCCTGCTCCAGGTGGATCACGTTTGGCCAAAACTCTCCACTATGACCTGTCCATCTTGGGTGGCCCTGCACGGCTTAGCTCATAGCTTCTCTGAGTTATTCAAGCCCCTTTGCCACGGCAAGGCAGTGATCCATGATCACTGCCTTGGTTTTATACATCCCCCCAACTCCTCTTTCCTTTTTCCACATCTCAGGATACATCCGTCCCGTCCCACCCCGCAATCCTCATAGTACAATGGTTTTCAACTGATGTGCCACAGTGCCCTGGGGTGCCTTGAATGATGGTGAAGGGAGCCAAGGACAGGACCAATCTCTGTACCTCCTTCTTTCCCTCCCATCTCTTAATAGATACTGTAGATTAGATTGTGTAGATTAATAGAAGTGGCCACGTGTGGTGGAAGCGAGGGTTGTGTCATCTGCAAAGCGTGCCTGATGGGAAATGTAGTTCCTGAGCCCTGCCTCCATCTTGGAGGGGGCTGCACTGTCCGCAGACAGGCTAAAGGTGAGCCTCAGAAAGTGAGGGAGCCGTGGACTCAGAAAGGTTGTAAACCTATGGTTTAACCAGCTTCCTCAACCTCAGCCCTCCAGATCCTTTGAGACTACAATTCTCATCATCCCTGACCACTGGTTATGCTAGCTATGGATCATGGGAGTTGTAGGCCAAAAACATCTGGAGGGCCCGAGGTTGAGGAAGCCTGGTTTAGGAGTTGGTACTAGGTGCTGCAGGAGAAAGCAGCTATTGGTTACTATTGCTTTGACACCCCCCCAAAAGGATCAAAGCCTCTCCCCTGAACTGAGGGGACCTTTCCTGAAACAGAAGGATTCCTTCCACTCACAGAAGAGTTAACTCTGCACACAACCCAATGTGGAACTTTATTTTCTTGTTTTTGTGTGCAAAACAAAGCATGTAATTTAAAGTTACATATAATTGGTTAGAAGAAGCATTACCATGGCTGCCAAAAATCCTGTCCCGATTTATCGAGCCCCCACTCATGTGAGACAAATCAAGTGTGGAGTTTTCAGAAAGTTTGTAATCCATAATTATTTGGAACAGCATCTTTCATCTTCATCTTGCAAAGGCATTTAAAAGCAACATGGATTTGTTCATCAAAGCCCCACACATTTGAAAGATTTAAAGCTTCAGAAAAAATTGTGTACTTTCTGGTTCCTGAAATAATCTTTCCAAATGCACAGAAAGCACCCTGCTGAAGAAGACATTTTTCATTTCCTGAATGATCAGTCCTGGCGTTATTATTTGCCAGATTGCATACTTGAAAGAAGACTTGCTCACATTACTTTTTCCAGAGGCATCAATCACTTTATGTTTATGATCAGCTATGAGTTATGAATATGATCTACTGGCATATTGTACAAAGATTTCCTCATTCACCTTGCTTGATATAATAACCCTGAAAGGATTGGTAATAAAGAACTTTTTTCCCTGTTGACTTGTGTAAGAACGAACGTACAACTCGTCATCAAGATTATTACTTCACTGAAACAACCAATATCATTTTTCTTCCCACAAAAATATCCAGTTTTAAAGTTAACCCTTGTTTAGCCATTGATTTAATTGTACCTTAAGTATAAGAGTCTCGAACACTAAGAATTATGTTGGGTTGTGATTCCATTGGAACCACTGAATGAGCTAGATGGCCTGACTCAGTACAGTGGTACCTCGGGTTAAGTACTTAATTTGTTCCGGTGGTCCATTCTTAACCTGAAACTGTTCTTAACCTGAAGCACCACTTTAGCTAATGGGGCCTCCTGCCGTTGCCGCACCGCCAGAGCACGATTTCTGTTCTCATCCTGAAGCAAAGTTCTTAACCCAAGGTACTATTTCTGGGTTAGTGGAGTCTGTAACCTGAAGCGTCTGTAACCTGAAGCGTCTGTAACCCGAGGTACCACTGTATAAGGCAGCTTCCTATTTTCTTACTCAGCAGGTGAGGCTTCAGTTAACAACACAAAAACAGCCGGCTGGATCAGGCCAATGGCCCATCTAGTCCAGTATCCTGCTCTCACTGTAGCCAACCAGCTGCTCATGAGCCATTCCAGGCAAGCTGATTTTTGGATGCTTTGGAGTCACATGGTAAAGTGTTTCTATGCAAGTGCACATTGTAACACACACACAATTGCTTCTGCAATATCATGTGACCATCTACAAAGTGGATCCACTCTGTCCAGATCATAGGAAGCACATCGGAGACTTGGAAGCAATAACAAAAAAGCAGAGCTGATGTAAAAAAGTTATACGCATTCAAGCAAAAAGGCACCAAATAGCATCTGGTCTAATGACAAAATTGTGCAGGGACTAACTTGTTGGAATTCTGGCCCGGTCAGAGGTATGTGCCTATCTGTTCAGGCACCGGCTGAATTCCTTTGACCTCCCTCCGGCGACTCCTGGCAGAACAACATACGAGGTCCGTTCCGGCGATTTTCCTCAGGCTGTGAGAAAAACACACCAACTGCTTCTCCTCCTCCCTGCTCCCTGCATATCCCCAGGGAGGGGAATCAGACACAGACAGAAATGTAACTACATGCTTTTATTCCTGTCTTTAGCAGTCATACAGTAAAAGATGTTTGCTCTCTTCAACAAACAGAGAGAAACTCCAAACTCCACCCATGTACATCCTGTACAGGTCATATGACACATCCTGAGCTCACATCCTGTGCTCAATAAGGAGAATGGACTGCCCCTTCGTTTTCATGGCAACAGTCACATACTTCCTGTTTGGCTTTCCAGCCACAAGCAGCAGACTGAGCTGCTAGAGCCTTTGCTTGCTGCAGCATTGCTGCTTTAGAATAACATAACTATCCTTTGTGACTAACAAAAGAAGACTGCTAGCTCCCTGTTCCACAGCAAGAGGAGGAACCCCATTTAAGCTTTCTTCTTGCCAAGCAGCCAGGGGCCAGTGTCTCACAAATATGATAAAAACCATGCTTTACTGTACTAATGTATGTGTGATTTATGCTTCTTTTTGTAAGTGGAGCACATTACAAGCAGCTGAAGTAAACAAAATGCTTGGCTTGTGTGCCGTTACGCCTTAATCTCCTTCTAAATTATATTGCTCATTTTTAAAATGTGCACTCATAAGCTCTAGAAAGTGTTGCTTATATGCATTTTTGCTGCTGATAATCAAGCTGATGTGTGTGCTTAAGAGAACCTTGGCTTAACCCTCTATATAATTTGCTATTATTGGAAGCCAGTTGAGATGATTACTAGGGTTTGTGTTTTTTTCCATCTAGATTGTGCCAGAATCCAAAAAACAGCAGGTAGTCATACACATTATGCTTTCCTTCTTCTATTTTGTGTGTGTTGTTACAAAAGCCTAATTGGATCAAGTATGGGTCATGCGTTGGATCTTTTATTTCTAAATATGTAAAATAACACCCCTCTTCATCTAAATGCCTGTCCTTGGTTTGTTGAGGCTATCTGTTCCATATTTAATAACTGGCTGGAATCACCTTTTTTGGAGAAGTAAAAGAATTGGGCAGGGGAGAGGGATGAGTAAGTATTAGTGCAGGGATGGGAAAGATGTGGCCCTACAGTTGTTTTTGGACTCCCATCTCTCATTACCCCCAAATAGCTTGGTCTATAGTCAGGAAGGGATGCGGGTGGTGCTGTGGGTTAAACCACAGAGCCTAGGACTTGCCGATCAGAAGGTTGGGGGTTCGAATCCCCACAACAGGGTGAGCTCCCGTTGCTTGGTCCCTCTCCTACCAACCTACCAGTTCGAAAGCCCGTCAGAGTGCAAGTAGATAAATAGGTACCGCTCCGGCGGGAAGGTAAACGGTGTTTCTGTGCACTGCTCTGGTTCACCAGAAGCGGCTTAGTCATGCTGGCCACATGACCCGGAAGCTGTACACTGGCTCCCTTGGCCAATAAAGTGAGATGAGTGCCGCAACCCCAGAGTCGGTCACGACTGGACCTAATGGTCAGGGGCCCCTTTGCCTTTACTTATAGTCAGGAAGGATGGGGGCTATAAACCAGGTGTGGAGAACCTTTGGCTTTTGGATGTTGCTGAACTACAATCTCCACCATCCCTGGCCATTGGCCATGCATGCAGGGGCTGATGGCAGTTGTAGTTCATCAACATCCAGGAGGCCAATGGTTCCCCCTACTGCTTTAGTCCATTGACATCTGGAAGGCCACAGGTTAGCATTCCCTGTCTTTAGGAAATAGAATATTTCAGAACATGACAGGTCTTTAAAAACAACTGTTCCTTCCTTCGGAATACCCCAGCTTTGTAGCTGAGCAGACCAGACAGTACCTCCCCAGAGGGACCCTTATTTTTGTAATTGTGATCTGGCAATCTTACTGTGCTCATTACTCTGCTCCTTAGACCAAATCCTCTCTCAGTCTAAATTAGAATAACTAGCTTTGATGGGAACTGCTGCCGTTTACATTGTCTAAGGAGATGGTCCTGTGAAAATGACTCTGCTTTTTTTGCCAGCAGGAATTCAACTCAGCTCTTGTTCAATTTTCTGCTTCAAGATAATGGAAAAAAATAGGTGGAGGGCGGAGGGAAACCATGTACACCACCTTGAGCTCATGGGAGTAGAAGTGAGATATAAATGTAACAAATAAATAAAAATGAACAACAAACAACAGGTTCTAGCAATAAATCCCATACATGAACTCAGGGTGTTGTCATTTCTGCAAGAGTATCTATGTAGGTAAATACAATTCTTATATTAAAAAAACAAAAACAAATAAGCCTCTCTCCAGCACACATATTTCTTTTTTTCTGTGTAATTTGCAGTGCATACATCATAAGCAATATATTTCAGTGGTGGCTTTACATAGGTAACAATTATGGAAATGTGCTGATAAAATGCATCTTTTACAGCTGTAATTCTGTGTATTAGGAGCATTTAATGGAGGGGTAGAGGCAATGACCCAGTTCCTCAGCTTGCTTTCTGCTTCCAGTGGTGTGGTAGCAACATTTGTGTCATGCCACTTTGAGGTGCCTTGGTTCGTCCACCTCCTTCAGGCCAGACAGTAAAAGGCCCCACACTACCCAGAGGTCCTCTGCCAGACGACAAAATGTGGATGCAGTGGAAGCAATAAAGCTATCCTTTTTTGCTGCCTTCACTGCCACCAGGTAGGCTCAGTGTTCAATTGCACTCAACCAGAATTTTCCTCTGCTCACGTTTGAGCCACCCCTCAGCTTGTTTCCTCGCCCTAAGCTCTGGAGTATACCAAGGAGCCAAAGGGGTTCCACGAAGCAGAAGAACATGAGATATACTGTCACCATGCCATTCCCCTCCCATTGAGGTCAATAGAAGAGAAACTTCCTGTACTGCAATTCTGGAGCTGATGTACACCTGCCAATTGTCCTGATTTGACTGGGACATTGCTGACAAAAGCCGCAAGCAGTGAGGTCGCCTGGTGGGACGGCATGATGGAGGCAGGGGATGCCCTAGATTTAGGTTAGAAGAAGTTGGAGGGTATGCTGCTGTAAAGGTGTGCCATGGATGGGGGTACGCTTGTGGCTTGAAGGCATAAGTATGCTTCTCCTCTATGTTCTTAATTGCTGTGGCTGTCTCCCATGTCATCCTCTGCCCCCGCTTTGCAATATGTGAACACTGTGTTTTGTCTCAGCTATATTAGTCTATCGCTGTTCCCGTCCCACGTCCATGGGGAGCAGCGTCTTGCACACGTGCAGGAGAGGCACTCGCCACCCCTACACGCAGTTAGGCTCCCTGTTGGCAAAGGCTACAACTCTGTCCTTTGAAGCCACCTTTTGCCTTTTGGCACCTGTGGAGATTGGCGGCAACAAAGAACCTTCTAGGTTTGTTGTTTGGGCCTTAGACGCGTAATTAGAAGTGAATGTTCTTCTCTGTTTATCAATAATGCAGATTTAGCACAGCTCCTCCGCTGTTTGTGCAGCTATTATTATGCAGCACAATATGTTCACACTGACAACACAGCCCCGATTAATAATTTAGCCCTGATCTGGAGGAGTCTGTCACATTGAGCAACGGCTTTCGTCACCAAGTTTGTAGTTTGGCATTCACAGACAGGGCCAGATCAAGGCCTCTGTTAAACGTGCCATAGGCTACATGCCCTGTAATGTAACAATGGGAGAGAGATCCCATGTGAAGTGTGGACCTATGCCTCTCCTTGTGTTTGCTCAGTTCATTTAAAGTCAGCATGTAGCCATTCTTGGGACACAGTGGAGGCTGCTGGAACCTAGTGGGGCATCAAGGAGGTCCCATGGGGGGCACCTAGGTCTCTATCCTCCTCTCTTGTGACGAGGATGTAATACTAAATCAACCACTCTGTGGCTTGCTTCCCTGGTCAATTAAGAGAAGATTCTGATACAACTTACTCTCATGTGAGTGGACAGAGGATTGCAGGTGGCACTCATCATCCCGGGTGACATATAGTGAGCTTCATTGCTGAGCGAGGTTTTGAACCCAGGTCTCCCATGCCCTAACTGAACAGTCTTACCACTTAACCTGTACACAATGCAATCAAGTAGGGTTGCCAACTGATCAAAAGAATGGCCTAGTCTGCTCAGAAATCTACAGCTGTAAGCTGATTTATCTGTGCAGATGAGCATCAGCAGAGTCTCATGTCAACCCCTGTTAAAAACACAAAAGCAGGCCGGCTTGCTTCTCCCAATATGTTGGATGTTAACATTTAGTGTTGAAGTAATTATGCTAGTGCTTATTTTTGGGCTTCCACCCACACACTCTTGCTCAAAAGTCTGCAAATAAGCTATATCTAGGCATGCTATTCCACTTACATCGAAGCACCCACAATATTGTTGGCCGGCTACTTGAAAGCTCTAATCCACTTTCCATATTTGTTTACCTGCATCTTTCATTCTTCTGACTGTACCTTATCTTTAAGAGTACAAATTAAAGCGTAACACAGATGTTTCCAGAAAGGGAGCCCTGTTGATATTCTACAATCTGACAGTGTACAGTTTTGGATGGATAATAAAGCATTGAACATCCATCCAGAACTTCAAAGAATACAGACCCAAGCATTCTAGCCAGAAATGTATTTCAGAGGCGTAACCATGTTAGCCTATTGTGCCAATAAGAACAAAGAGTCCTCAGGCACCCCTGGCCAAGGAAGGCACATGTCTGATAGTGAATTCTTTATTGACAAAAGCATGCACTTATAGCAATTCCAGTGGTGCCCCAGATACACCCACATACTTCCTTCTGGCCTCTAGGCAGCTGTCCCAGGGCTGTGCCCTATGGAGCAGTTGCAGCAACAGTGGGGACTACACACCCCAACCAGCTTCTGTACCCTCGCCTGACAGGGTGCATGCACACAACCTGAGGCTTTTCCTGTGTTGAAGGCATCGCTGCTCTTCTGTCTTCAAGCCCCTCCTGGTTCTAGGAGGCAGCAGAGTGGGGGATGATGGGGATTCGATTGGCCTGTCCCTTGCCTGAACAGCCTCCAACATATCCTCCAACATATCTTCCTCCAACATATCCTCCCTGCCCAACTCTGTCTCTGACAGCTCTGAGCATCCCTCTTCCCCTTGCCCAGGCTTCTGCCTCACGGGTGGCACCAAACCCCATATAACGCTGGCCTGGACCAATGCCACACATGTGTCAGACACTGGCAGCTTCATGGTGCCATGTATCTGGTAGTGTTACCGTCTTCAGCTAATTGTTTTGATTTTTTTTTTAGTGCTAATGTACAAACTCAACTGATACAAGTGTACCATGTTTGGGGAAGGGCTGCAGCTCAGTGGTTAGAGCATCTGCTTAGCATGCAGAAGGTTGCAGGTTCAATCCTTGGGATCTCCCAAGTTAGGCTGGGAGAGACTCTGAAACCCTAACAAGTCCCTGCCAGTCAGTGTAGACTATACAGTGGTACTTCGGGTTGCATATACTTCAGGTTACAGACTCCGGTAACCCAGAAATAGTGCTTCAGGTTAAGAACTTTGCTTCAGGATGAGAACAGAAATTGTGCTCCGGCGGCACAATGGCAGCGGGAGATCCCATTAGCTAAAGTGGTGCTTCAGGTTAAGAACAGTTTCAGGTTAAGAACGGACCTTCGGAATGAATTAAGTACTTAACCAGAGGTACCACTGTACTGAACCTGATGGACTGATAGTCTGACTTGGTATAAGGCAGCTTCATTAGTATGATACAGAAAGTTTTTCCTGGTAGACACTGAATCAGTGTAGAGATTTTCTGCATCTTTCCTTACATGGATGGTGGCACCACCCAGGCTTGGTCTAATCTCTTAAGGAGACCATGTGTCCTTCTATACAGAGAACAGTCCCTGGTTTGATGCCCTGGCTGGTCCAAGTCCCATTCCAGATAAAGTACCATAAGAAAGGAGGGCCTGAAGTTGCCAATCAACAGTTAGCATCTAGACAGCAGACAATACAGGCAGGCAGGCCACTTGGTTGCAGTCTTCTTTGCTATGGCAAAATGTATCGTGTTTCCATTTAAATTACAGTTATGATTTCTAACTTTACATGTGCACATTTTTTGCAAATCTGTGCCTCCTTTTGTCCATGTTTTCGGTGATGCATTTCCTCTGCTCCCCTTTTTTGTGGGGAGGGGATGAGCCAGGAGTCGCCAAATTCCACTCCCCATGAGTAGCTGGGGAAGGGAATTTGGAGAGGTGAAATGGCAGAAAAGGAGTGAATTAACCACCACCATCTTGCATTTGTGTCTTGGGATGTGTACACACTGTACATTTAAAACCACATTAATAACCCATAGTCCCCAGAATTTTGGGGGGAAACTCATGTGCATTTAAAGTATGTCTTTAAGATTTATTTATTTAGAATATTATGTGTGCTCTTTGCAAACTTCAGCTTGGCAAGAACCAGCTCCAAATTATTGCATAGACCTTCTGGTGAGGGGCGGTTTGCCCTCCGCTGCTCCCTTCTCCTGGGGAGGGCGGGTTATAAATAAAAATTATTATTATTATTGTTGTTGTTGTTGTTCCCAGGGCTCAGTGGTGGGAGGTAGTACAGATAAAGAATAGCCAGGACCCCCTGCCATGACATCACCTGGGGCTGCCCTTAGGTCTCAGGTTTGGGTCCTGAAATCTCAGGATGCTTCTGACCTGGCAGACCTACCTCTTACAAGCTATTTTTGTTTCCTGAGCCAAAGGACAAGATGCAACCCCTGCTATGTGCAGAAGGTGACCAGATGGGCCATCAAATCTTACTTCAAAAGTGGCAATGCAACAGCATTCCTCACCATGCCTCTTGGCACATACAACTGGCTCTCCTTACCTACCCACCCTCGGCATCTGCTGCCTGATATGGCCACATCACTTTACTTTACCTAACAGTAGGGCCATCCCAACCTCACTTCAAATACTTCAGAGTCTGGATTGAATGCCAGACTAAAAAGCATTTGCACTGGGCTGTGTAAAGTTCCCCTAGTATTGTTATCTCAGAAGGACTATCATAGGACCAAAGGAAGCTGGAGTGGTGGCTTGTGGCCACCAGGACTAGTTGGGTAGAAAGGCAGGGAGATCAGCAGTAACTGGAGCCAAAGCCATTGATAGATGGAAGCAGCCAATTCTAGTTTTGTCCCATGCTTCTCCATGCTGAATTCTACAAGGGCAGCACTGAGACTAAGGAGAAGAATGAAGCTTACGGCCACTCCTGCCTTCTGTACTGGTTGTAAGGGGCAGACTAGTGGGGCAGTGACTTATTTGCCCTAATGAACCAACCACCATTGAGAAGCTGCCCTATGCCAGATCAGAGTATTTTGTCTATCTAGCTCAGTGTTATCTATGTTGGATAGCAGTGGTTCTCCAGGGTCTCAGGTGGAGATCATCCACCTCAATGACTACCTGATCTTTTAAACTGGAGGTGCCAAGAGGGATTGCACCTGCGACCTTCTATACACCACTGAGCTCCAACCCTCCTGGACACCATGTCACAGGAAGGAGAAATTTTCTAGAGACTTCGATTGCATAAACCAGCCCTTTGCATGCATTTTGGCGTGTAATAGCTGAGGTGTACAGCACAATTTGCTCGCTTGGAATCGCTCAATATCAAATTAACTTCAGATGTGCTCGGATTTATCTGTTGCAGGAGGCAAATGCCAGGCCAAGTAGAAGATAAATTTGATATGCTTGCAATGCAAAGGCCATTTTGTGAGTAGAATTATAAACGTCCTTTTAGAGGTATTAACTTCCCCCGTGCTTACAAAAGGAAACCAAATATTTTTGCAGTTGGTCTGAGAAATGTTTGATCCAAAACTTATTTTTCACACTGGAATGTTTGAAGCATCCAACATATTTGGCCCATGATGAAAATGTCTGTCTCTGTTGCTCGGCTGCTGCTGTTTTTCTTCTTCTCTACATCATCTGCGCTGCGCACAAACAAGCGAGAGCCGTTCCATTCCACTCATTTTTCTTATGTTCTGTGCTGAGCAAAGGGAGAGTGTTTTCCTTTACATTCCCATTAGCTGCTGCAGCTAAAGACAATTAGGGGGAGCAAACGGAATAGATTAAGAGAAAATTAGCTTGGTTGCTACACTGCTGGAGCCTGTTGGCATAAAACTACATTGTGTTTGAGAGTGGGGATGGTGATATTTTTGCTGCAGTGACAATTTTTGGTCTAAGACGTAAAATTATAACATAAACAGCTTCTTTGGAAGAAATAATTATAGGTAGTTACTCAGCTGCAGGATTGCAGGAAGCAATGATCATACCTTTAAATCAGGCATAGGCAAACTTGGCCCTCCAGATGTTTGGGACTACAACTCCCATCATCCCTAGATAACAGGACCAGTGGTCAGGGGTGATGGTAGTTGTAGTCCCAAAACATCTGGAGGGCCGAGTTTGCCTGTGCCTGTTCTAAATCCATTATGCTACATGGCAGGGTTGGCTAACCTGTGCCCCCCCAGATGCTGCTGTACTACAGCTCCCATCATCCCTGTTGACCATGCTGGCTGGAGCTGATGGGATTTATAGTCCAACCACATCTGGAGGGACACTCCTACTCTTTTTCCAACATATGGAATACAAAGAATTGTAAGGCCAGATTTCATCTAATCTTCCCCATCCCTGGAATCCCTTACTTGTAAAATTAATCCTCATCATAACAAACATTGGAAACTTCCTTATCCCAGGTTAGACTATTTCCTCATCTAGCCCAGTAGTGTCAACTCTGACAGGCAGCAGTTATCTAGGGTCCACCTGCACTATGCATTTAAAGCAATGGCGTTTCGCTTTAAACCGTCATGGCTTTTCCCAGAGGATCCTGGAAACTGCAGTCTATTTAAGGTGCTGTGAGGAAACCCCTGCTCCCCACACAGAACTATAATTCCCAGAGTTCCCTGGGAAGAGGCATTGATTGGTAAACCACTCTAGGATTTGTAGCTTTGGGAGTCAATAGACCTCTAAGGCAGACAGCACTACCTCTAAGTTGGAATCCGATTTCTGAAGACAGAAACTGCACCCTTAGCTTCTTCACCTCCTCTACTGGAGTCAATCACTCCAGATGCAGGCAGATCCATTCCAGCCTTTTTATTCTGCCTCTCTCTCTCTCTCTCTCTCTCTCTCTCTCTCTCTCCACTTGACTGGGTCCATGTTTCTTTGAAATGTCAGAGTGAGTCTGGGCACACCAAGCACATACCCTACACACATGTATGCTTGCTTTTAACATATACTGTATTTGTCTCTGATATTCCCCCAGCCTTTGACAGACTGATCCCTGATGTCTCTGTGCAGCCCATTTGTTGAGTTCCTGATCAACTTTCAAGATAGTCAAAACCATTGTTAACAGGCTCATTCTGAACCATAGTTTTCAGCAGGTGGTGCCTCTTACTTACACACACATTGTATCTCTGTATTTATTTAAAGGTACATTCTTCCATCTTATCAAATGGCACCTTATCAGCTGTATTCCATGGAGGCAAATTTAAGACTGCTATATGTATGTAAAATATTTGTATAGCCTTTTGCCTCTGTTGGCTCTGCAAAGATAATGCAGAATACTTCCTCCTTATACATGAGTAACGGAAGTGTTTACACAGGCCAGGCCAGATATATGCAAAAGGAAGACAGGTAAGTTGATAAATTGACTAGAGGGTTGCACAGATGCAATTTAAGCCTTTCTTGTCTTGCACCAATGCATATAATGAAATGAAAAGAGAATAAATAACCCTATCTCCATTATGTAGATAGAAGGACAAATTTGTCTGAAGGGAGAAGAAGAAGAAAATGCAGAAGCCACTTTAATTAACAAAGGTGAAACATTTGTAATGTGTGTTTTGGCTTTATCTCAAAACAAGTATAGTTGTTTCTCAGAGTTTGCAAGAGGGTGTGAAACCAGCTGTTTCCTGTATGAGGCTTCCTCCAGTATAACCCATTCCTATGGAAGAGAAAAAGAAAGAATTCTCAGCGCTTTATCTTTATTTTACCCAAACAAGGCAGCTATTTGCATTAGGCTGTGCAGTAGGCGAACAGGGGTGACCCTTAGACCAAATGGCGCTGCAGGCAAGGAGGCGTGTACTTGCACCCCATTTCATGATTTTGATGCAGTGTGCATGCATGATTTATCCCTGCCATGTAAGATGATAAATTTGCATACCTGGATCTATAAATCTGTACTTATTCATGCTATACGAACTGTTTGTATCTGCTTGTTTCAGCTACTGAGTGGACAGTTGAGGAGATGATCTGCAACAGATGCACCTACCTCCCTGGTCCAGAAGCCTCCAAGCTTGCAGCCCCAGGGCACTTTGCAGTGAATGAAGTATGGGCAAACTATTAAGACGTAGCCTGGCTGATTGCAGTATTTTTAGGCCGCTTTGCAGTGTTGCCCCTCCCAAGGCATCACACTGGAGTTTTAAAATGGCACTGGTGACAGAAAGCTGGGGGGGGGGGGGCTGATGTTCCCTGGCACTTAGCTGTGTTGCTTCTGCCTAACCTTTAGCTGTGATACTTATTTTCATTTCTCTGCGCAGTTCGTGTATGCATTTTTGTATTTATTGGCTGCCCTAAAATAATTCTAGTCACAATTTAACTAGTCACAATTTTAAAATCAAATAAAATGCAGCATATACAGGAACTATAGGATCAAAAAAAAGAGAGACTAGTTTAAAAACAGAGAGCCGAGTGGCACAACTCTGCAGTCTTAAAATAAATTTAAAACAGAAACCAGTATTTTACTCATACCTTTTTTTGCATTATATTTGAAAGAGTGCCATTGAAAAGTGACAGAAAGGGGGAGGGGGGCAGTGCACCAAGGCTGGGATAGAGAGGCAACATCTTGCTACTTTTTTGTACCTCACCTAAAACCTTAAAGGTAAAGGGACCCCCTGGCCATTAGGTCGTCGTGACTGACTCGGGTTGCGGCGCTCATCTTGCTTTCTTGGCCGAGGGAGCCGACATACAGCTTCCGGGTCATGTGGCCAGCATAACTAAGCTGCTTCTGGTGAACCAGAGCAGCACAAGGAAACACCGTTTACCTTCCCGCCGGAGCGGTACCTATTTATCTACTTGCACTTTGATATGCTTTCGAACTGCTAGGTTGGCAGGAGCAGGGACTGAGCAACGGGAGCTCACCCCATTGCGGGGATTTGAACCGCTGACCTTCTGATCGGCAAGTCCTAGACTCTGTGGTTTAACCCACAGCGCCACCCTTTACCTGAAACCTTAGGTGATGACAAAATGCAGCCCTCCTAATAACACTTCTGAAAGCTTTTAACATGCAAGTTGTTATTGTTTTGGACTCTGTTTTGAACAACCAAAACGCTGCATTGATGCAAACACAGAATGATCCATAGCAGTAGAGAGAATCCCAACATAATGAATTGAAATTTGTAAAATGCTTTGATACTGGCACTGCAGGCATATTAAAAAATTAAAATATATGTTATTGTTTACTTCCTCGGGTGCATTCTTAGAATGGCATTATCAAATATCACACATCAGAATGGTTCTTTTTAACCACTGACTCTAACTTTCCTACTTGTGTCTGAACAGCTGAACACAATGGAGATTCATGTGCCATAGCTAAGTGGATGTGTTCAAATAATTTGTAATGGTTGCACAACAATAATTGGGCAACAAAGATTTGTCTTTGTGGGTGTTTTTTGTCCATCTAATTCTACTGAATAAAAAGCCCTCTCTAAAATGTAACGGAATAACAAATTGACAGGCTGGAGCAGAATATTACACCACCATCTGTTGTTGGCATTGAGATTGTGGTAAACATCTCAAGTGCAATTCAGAGAGCTCAGCAACAACACACCTGGGATTAAAACTCAAGCTGTGTTTTCCGGCAATTGGGTTTCATCCACAATCTATATATAGTCCACACTTTTCCAGCCTCCTAACAAAACTTAGTTGTAGTTATCTGCTGGCCAAATTAATTGCCGAATGATCACAAGCACTCCATGACCACAGTTGGGTAATACATTCATTAAGACCAACCAAAAAGTTATTTAAAAATGGCAAACTTTCAAGTGTTCCAGAACTCTGCCAGGCAATCCCTCCCAGGTGCTGAGATATCAAGTTACACGCTTTGGATTCTGGGATGAAGTTGCAACAGCTGACACCATATTGGGGGGGGGAGGTGGGGGTGTGTGAATGGTTGGTTTGCAACTCGGTTCTGTCCTGTCCCATACCTGAAGCGAAACACTTTTGTTTATTGTGTGTGGGACAGAGAACAGAAGTAAAACAATACTCATGACAGCCTCCTTTTTTGGCAAAGCTAGGGGGTTAATACTGGAAGGTTTGCCAAGTAGGAGTCATTTTGGAAGTCCAATAGTATAGCAGGAACACTCCATGTTCCTCTTCATATCTCAGTACCCAGAAAGGAGTTAGCCTTCAACTTCTGTCTTAAAACTCAATCTATAAACAAACCTTATGGCTGTAACATCTACCCTGCCATTTCCCACCCGCCTAGTTTTTTGCTTTTTAAAGATTTTCATCCTCCAGCCACTACCCCTACCTTGTGTATTATCTTGCCTGGCAAAGAATTTTCAAAAAACTCAAAAGCTTGCTACATTTATTTCTTTGTTACTATATTTCTATCCCAGCTTTCCTCCAAAGAGCTCAAGGTGACAAACATGGTTCTCCACACACTCCATCCTACCCTCACAACAACCCTGTGAGGTAGGCTAGACTAAGAAATTGTGACCTGTCTGAGGTCAGCACGTGAGCTTCCTAGCTGATGTGAGATTTGGTCTCTGGGGTCCGAGCCCGACATTTTGACCACTATGCCACAATGGCTCTTAATTTTAAATTGCTCAGCTGTAGACTTTGGAGGGGGTGTTATGGTGTATTATATGACCTCCTGTGGTTCTCTTGATTGCAGTTATTGGCTTATCTATGCTGTGCATACACACCTGTTTACTTTGCATCCTGCATGCTCCCACTGCTGTTTTGGGTAGCAATGTACACATGATATTAGCCACAATCCATATCTATACTGTATCTATCCTGTTCTTTCTTATGAAATACTGTTTTTGATGCGTTTCCCCATAAACCAGCTTTGCTTCAAATTAAGAAAAAAGAACAACTGAGCTGCATTTTACCGGTATGCTGGTAACAATGCAGGAGGCAGCAGTTATGAGTTACAAGTCTCTGTAGCCACAGCAGGCGCTGTGATTCTCCAGCAGTTTGACTTCACTCCTGAAGACGCACTCCATTGCCTCTTCAGACAGATTGATGTCAACAAATGCATTCTATAGGAATAGCTATTTAACTTCCTGGGAGCTCTTTAAAACATAGATGGGGAACCTGTGTCCCTCCAGGTGTTGCTGGTCTCTATAATTCTCATCAGCTCCAGCCAGCATAGCCAATGGTCAGAGATGATGGAAGTTGTAGTCCAACAACATAGGGAGCGGGGCTCACATTCCCCTTCTCTGATTTAAGAACTTGTAGGTGAATGGATTTAGAATACAGCAGCTTGATCATTTTTTAATCTGACATTAAGTTATAAAACTTAATCCTTGGCCATCTCTATTTTACATTATTCTTCAGAATACCCAGGGGAAGTCTGGGAATCATTTTTTGATTCCCCAAAGGTGGGAATCAGGTGTAGGCTTCTATTTTATTTTTTTAGATTACAAATGTGTTCCTTTTTAAACCAAACAGCTTGATCTTATACCTGTTTACTCCAAAGCAAGTCCCACAGAGTTCTAACTCCCTAGCCAAACTAACCAACACACAATGGGTGTTATTTTTCTCATATGAGAATTAGTATTAAATTTTCCACATCCGAACAAACAGTGGTGATATTTTCACAGAAAATGGATTGTACACTGGAGACTACTGAGATCTTCCCAGTCTAATTAAGATATATTTGAAAATGAAAAGATAGGGCTTTTTGGACATAATTCTACAAACACTTACTCTCTAACAGTCTTGAGACCAGGCTAAATAACAGTAAGCAAAGGGCAGGAATGATTCTAAGCTACTATGGGCCACTCTTTAACTTATGCATTAACAAAAAGAAGCTAGCATTCAGCTTCCCATTCAGTTCTGGCACCTGAAGCTGATGTCTCTATGTCCACTGACTGATATGGAACTGATTCGCTGTAATGATTCTTTGGTTTGCAGTAGCATTGCCTTTCTGTGAATCCCCAGCAACAGAGCAGTGACTCAGGCCCTGTGCTATTATTGTCAGAGGGAGATTAATTAGCTGGAGAGGATCTGGGGTTGTCCCCAGTGCACAAGAAGGTTGGTGTGAAAATAGCAGCTATTATTTATTGGTGTGTGGAAAATCAAATGCCAATTCCCACATGAGGAGGAACATAAAGTATATCGGTGATAAAAATAAATCGAGTAGATGAATCTGACGGGGAGGTAGATTGGAAAGAATAGATTAAGAAACTTATAAGGGGGAAAAGAAGAAAAGGCAGAATGGAATATGAGTCTTAAAAGAAAAAGATAAGATATAAAATGGTAGGTGGAGAGAGAAAATAGAATAGTGATGATAGTGAGCCTTAATGAGGAAAAATTCTCAATGCCAGTTCTTGACTTGGGATGAAAGGATTTGTCAATTTTGGCTCTCTTAGTTTCTCCTTTTTCCAGTTATAAATTCAGTTATCCACAGTTTGCAGCAATTTTTATTTATTTATTTATTTTAAAAACCCTAATGAAAATCCATCACCATTTAGTGCATATTTCCCTAATAAATACATTTTCAAATGTAGTTTTTACAAATGTACACATTCATGTAAGCAATTTCCTTAATATAATGCATTTGCATATGCTATTTTAGCCAATACATTCGTTTTTATGCAAACATTCCCCTACTATACACATTTTTTAAACATGGGTTGGTTGGTGAACTGCATAACAAATCTCAAATAAGTGCAAATTGCATGTCTGATTTGCATACTGTTTCAGAAAGTGCAGAAGTGATAGATTTGGCTTCAAATTGGACCTGAATTGAATTTCTGTCCCATACCTAGTCTTGACCATAGTTGAGGGTTGGAAAATGTTTTGTGGCCCTCCTGACGTCTTTGGACTCAGCCTCCATCAACCCCAGACAGAATGGCCAATGGTCAGGTGATGATGGGAGGACCACAAGTCCCCCATCACAGAAATAAACTGAGTAGTGTGTGTGTGTGTGTTTTGTGTTGTGGAGGAACTTCAAAACATTTCCCAAACTATCAGAGGCAGAAGGTCTTGGTTTGTATCAGGGCTTGCCTGGGAGCTAGCATGGGCAATGAGAGAGCTGAATGTGTATTGGAGTGGGGGGACAATGACAGTCTAGGTCTCCATCCCATCTGCATAGAGTCACGGACAGGCAGGGAGAATTGTGCTGACTGCAATAATTTATTCTAGTCTTACTTGTTTTCAAGTAATATGTTTAGGATCAGGATGATAGATCCTAAGATGAGGTCAAGTGCACATGAGGCTTTGTGAAATTTCTCCCATAGGTCCCAAGCAGCACATTGTAAAAGGGAGAAGGATGGAAACATGGGTAGCCTTGTGACAAGAAGATAGCGATGAGTGTGTTCAAGACACACACAAAAAAAATGTTTTTTCCCTAGTCAGATGTGTACATTACTGAAGGAGCACATCACTTTCAAACTTTTAAGTTTACTGTAGTTTAGTTTTTAAAATGAGAGATGTGCACAGGAGACCCATGTTGTGGTTTGCATTGCTTATTTTTGTTTGTTTTAAAATAGGGCATGGCTGAGTGCTCTCATGCTGCGGTTGTACAGCAGAGGAGCACAGAGTTTCCAAAAAAATCAAAACATGGAAATAATAACCTAAGATCTAGGAGGCACAGGTCCTAATTATATCACAAATAATATTCATCTGATAACTTCCTCGATGCGGCGATTTTATTTGCTTGTTTAAACAATTTGTTTGCCACTTGGTTGCAAGCGTCTTTTAAGTGGTGCACAAGAAATAAAATACCAAAAAGATAACAATCCCCTTAGAATTATAAAAGAAGACTTCAGTTCAAATGCCTGCTGGAGCAATCAATCAATCAATCAATCAATCAATCAATCAATAATAAAAAGCAATAAAAATAAGTAATCTTGGGAATGAGGATAGGAGCATTACTCCCCCCCCCCCAAAGAAAAAACACAATACCAGAAGCACAGACTTGTAGTAAGAAATTATGCATAACAGTTAGTTACCCATGCTGGTACCTATTTCAGATTTTAAATTGATTCTATTTGGCAGTTTTTAAATAGTTTTATATGTAGTTGGCTTTTGTTAAAAAAATGATTTTATATATGCAATTGTTTAACTGTTTTTATAAGTGTTTTTATACAAGTTTTTATTGTACTTAAATCACTTTGAGATGCCTCAGAGGATGTGATTAATTAATAACAAAAAATTAGAGACAGCATAGCCATTCATCTCACACACACACACACACGCATGCACCCCCTGTTTAACCACTCTTAACCAGATTAGCCTTACAATGATGAAGACCAGCTACCCTAGTCTTTCAATTTAGAATATGGAAAGAGGTCCTTACCAAATCCTGATTTTTCCATCTGCCAAGGTGAGTTACTTGAATGCAGTAGTGTGGAGACACTCGACTATTTGATCAAGAGTTTGGGGACTGGCTTTATGAGATGATGCTAATGTGGGTATTTTTGTGAAGTGAGTCATTTGTTTTGGCTGATCCTTGCCTCTTTTGTGCTCACAGATTGTGTAACTCTGCATAGCAATTTCCTTGTCATACAGTAGGTGTGAAAGAAGGGAATGAAACACCCTCGGCCTTCCTCTTCTTATTATTATTTTCCATGCTGTGTATTTTGTCTTTCATTCCTTCCCATAGTTGCTGTGTCCTGTCAACTCTTATCTTGGCCTCGTTCCTCTGAGACATCACCAGCACCAGCATTATAAATTAAGATTATTATGTTATTAGAATTCTTAAACTGCCTTTCATCTCAAAAAGAAATACCAAGCCTGTTCAGAAACAAATAAAAAACCAACAGCAACATAGCAAGAATAGAGAGCCAACTGTGCAAGGGTCTGTTTCTTCCTTGTATTTGTGTATTTCTGCAATGTATACTTTGCAGCTGCTAGGAGTGCATCATGGGCCTCACGTAACTTCCAACACTACAAATATGGCATTCTGGCAATGGAATAATAATAATAATAATAATAATAATAATAATAATAATAATAATAATGTAATTTATTATTTATACCCCGCCCTTCTGGCTGGGTTTCCCCAGCCACTCTGAGTGGCTTCCAACAAAACACTAAAATACAATAACCTATTAAACATTAAAAGCTTCCCTAAACAGGGCTGCCTTAAGATATCTTCTAAAACTTTGGTAGTTATTTTTCTCTTTGACATCTGATGGGAGGGTGTTCCACAGGGCGGGCGCCACTACCAAGAAGGCCCTCTGCCTGGTTCCCTGTAACTTGGCTTCTCACAGCAAGGGAACTGCCAGAAGGCCCTCGGCGCTGGACCTCAGTGCCCAGGCAGAACGATGGAGGTGGAGACGCTCCTTCAGGTACACTGGAGTAATGGAGAAGGAACACCATTTGAATGGCAATGTCTATCAACTTGAGGGTGCTAGCCTCCTTAAATATGGGGGGGGGGGGCGGGCAAGGACCTTGGCATCTAGCAGTTGGCTACTATGACAGCCAGCATCTATCAGAAACAGGAAGAATGTGATGCTTCCTGAGCTCAGTTCTCTGAGGCAGGTTGTACATCTTGAACAAAAAATGGTGAGTGGGCTTATTATGCAAATGCATACTTCTCTATGCCACCATATAATTCACAAGCCTTTTTTTGCAAGCAATTTGCATGCTTTATTTTCATGATATTACTTTCACAGGTGTCTTCAGACACAGATATTATGATTCACCAGTGTGAATTTTCACCTTTGTATTTAAAAAGTATTGTGAGAAACAACACTTAGCAAAGAGGAACAACTACTCCCGCAAAGTAGAGAAATTAATATGCTTGATTCCTAAAACAACAACAAAAATATCACTCCTTATTGTGCATCATTCACTACCAAAGGAAGGAGGGGACTGTCTAAATTACACGCGGAACAATCCTTCAAGAAAATTTCTACCTCTCACCCTCTTTTTTTTTTTTTTTTTAACTACTGGACAAAGAAGAAAGGCACCTGGAAAGAGTATTCTAGGGAAGTAAACACTGAGTGTGGGCATTCTTTATGCCCACATTTATGCCCACATTTCTCAATGGATCAGGGTAAAACTGCCACCTTCACATCTAAGCCCCACCGGCTGAATTCAGATACAACACTAAATTATGGCTTAACCTTACAAGACCAAGCTTCAGTGAATCTTGAATGTGCATGTGTTCTCCAGCATGGCTGCAAGGAGGCGATTGGAACCTTTTACTCCTGTTTTAGATAAACCACAGTTTTGAATGTTACCCTAAACTTATACTGTGGTTACTCTTAACTATGGCTAGTGAAAACAAGCCAGATTCATTACTCATGTTTTGAAGTTGGCTTGTTCGAGCTCACTATAATTAAGATTAGCCACAGTTTGGGGTTATAACAACATGCTAATCTGTGGTTAATCTAAAACAGGAGTGGAAGCTTGCAATCTCCTTATCGCAGCCAAAATGAAGGCGGTGGTGGTGGAGGAGGTATGTGTGAGCCTGAGACTCACTGCAGCTTTCCCCCATAAAGATAAACCACATCTCCCAGAGTTCACATGTGTAAATGTGCCCATAGATGTGGGAGTAAGTCCTTTTTAACTTAATGGGACATGTTTCTTGGTATATACATATATAGGATAATGCCATCACTGTCACCTTCTCAGTGTCGTAGGTAGTGTGCAACGCTGTAGGACAAAAGACATCATAGAACTGCCAGTTGCATTGACTCGGCAGTTTCTTCAGCAACAAAAATGTACTTCCTCTGCAGTTTGCAAACCCTGACAGCTGACCTATTACTAGCTTGCAGAGGAAGTGTTGGCAGCAACATCATCTGCAAATGTAGGAAGGGATGGGGTGGGGAAAACCACACAAGAAGTATGCACATGCAAAATAGCAACAGGGGTTTCCAACACTGTACTTTTACTTGCTGCAGATGCAAGATCCTCATTTCAAAGAGAATTAGGCGCAAACATAATATTCTGCTGAAGAATATTCTTGGACACTGACCCATGCAATCCTATGCACACTGATCAGGCCCAAATCTCCTAGTTAGCTTCACCGCCAAACAGAGTTTCAGGCAGGGTCTGTCACATTCAAACTCAAACTTCTGCAAAGGAAACACAATACTTTCTAAGCCTAAGATGGCACTGTAGAGGTACTAGCTTAAAAATAGCCATGTGTTGTCCTTTTTCTCTGATTTGTAAACAAATTGGAGGAATTAAAAATGTTGCTCTAGTTTCCATAGACAGTAAAGCACACACATAGGGCTTTACCCTAACCCTAACTTAAAATGCGGCTAGGTCATTCTTTTTCTCAATTTGGATTGAAGCTGGTTGAAGACGAAAAATGCATCAAAATGCAGCATTTCATCAGAAACAGCAGGATAGACATTGGTTGTGGCTAATGGAATGTGTACATCGCTTCCCAAACCAGTAGTGGGAATGCACTGGATGTAGCATAAACAGGAGTGTGTACAAAGCCACACACCCACATCCTAACCATGTTTACTTGAAAGTATGTGCCACTGATTTCAATGGCATTTACTTCCTAGTAACATATAGGATATGCAGCCATAGCAGATTTCTAAAAGAAGGGAATTTGTAACAAGAAACAATAGTAACTAAAAACAGGCATGGCCTGGAATGCATTAGGTGTGGGAAGAACATCTCTGATGAACAATATAAAGATTCCTCAAGATGAAAAATGCTTTTCTGGCATAAGCCCCAAACTGAGAAGCTGGCGTTGCATTCTCAAGACAAAGAGCAAGAAAACTAGCACCAGCATCAGAGGCCAAGCAAAATCTGAGACCGGGATGTGAGAGCTCATTTTTAACATGGGAAAGTGCAGTGACCTAGCCAAATAAGGAGTTCTTCAGGACGGAATGCAAAGGTGATGCAATGATGAAGACCCTAGCAAGTGTTACGGGTTTCTTATGCTTTTATCCAGTGGGAAGAGCCAAGCAGCATGCAGCCATAACTGTGAACAACCCAGTTAAACAAAGAGCAGCCTCGTTTTGGGGGTCCTTGAGTGCTCTTGTAGGTAACTAATGCACTGATTCAGCCTGCTAGATGTTCACAGACCAAATTTAGTGACTCAGACCGGCATGCTGATTGGTATCTCTTCCCACAAGGATGTTGGCGTTGCTAAAAGCCAACCACAGTTGCTCCAAACCTGGGATAAAGTTTCTTCTATGAGGTGGTGCCTGTTTCAGTTCCTTATCTGGCACTACTGCTGCAGCGGGTGGAGCTTTCTCTATGCATGCTACTTTTCCCCCCTTTTTCAAATCTTGATCTAATGTTTCTGTTTGCTTCCTTATATGCTCTTATATGTTCAGTAACCTGAACGGGTGCAAAATGATCTCCACAATGGTTGAGGGCAAGTTTGGTTACATTATGTGCATTTACCTGCTGGTGTCATTGCTGAGCACTGGGGCCATCAGAGATGCAAGATACCCACACATTTCTCTCCATGCAAAGAAAAGTAGCTTGGGGCTAAGGTCAGCAGTTCATCTTCCTTCTGCACCCCATTCCTTCTATCAGGTTATGAGATTCTCCATTAACTCCAGTGGGAGTGTCTTTACTTACAACACCAGTTTCACATATGTAACAGATCACACCATCATCACAGGGTGAGGGCCAAACTACTGTAAATGTGATTTGCACATTTCTCTCCTTACCAGTCACAATAAAAATCTCCTTTCTGAAGCTGCTCTTTGCATTTCAAAGGAACGAATAGAAGCTTCCCTTAAAGCAGGGATGGTGAACTTGTGGTCCTCCAGATGTTGTTGGACTCCAACTCCCATAAGCCCCAGCCAACATGGTCAGTAGTTGGGAATGGTGAGAGAGAGCTGTGGTCCCAACAACAACACAGGTTAGCCACCACTGCCCTAAAATGCAGGCAGCGGTTTCAGAGAGATAAGATAAAGAGCTAATCTTCCTAGTGGTCTCTGGGCTCAAAAGACCTGTGCATTAATTGCATCCACATAATTAACCTCAGAAGTACCGTAGTTTGGCCCTGACTCAAGCCAGCATGAGACTTGAACTAAATAAATGTGGCCCTTTCCCCACTACACCCACCTTGCAAAATTTCCCCCTTGCATTGGCGGAATCCCACCAGTGCAGAGAGCATGCTAGCAGCATTTGTGTTGCAACTCTAATATAAATTCATTACAACAGTGTAGCATCTCATTCTGCTGGCGCAGTGAAATTTAGTATCAATGTTATCTTTGCTCTAGCCCAGGGGTCTGCAACCTTTAAGACAAAAAGAGCCACTTGGACCCGTTTCCGAAGAAAAAAAAACACCTGGGAGCCGCAAAACTCATCATTATAAAAATAACTTTTTTGTCACTTTGTTATTATTTCTTTGTTTGACTCCTCAGAATTACTCCTCCTCATAGAAATAAACGTTAAATTAACAAGTTACCTTTGTGTGTGTGTGTGTTCTTCACTCCCCTTCAAAACAGTGACCAGCGTACATGTCCCCTTTCAATGCAGTGACCAGCGTACATGCCCCTTACAATGTAGCGGGCGGGCGGGAAGGTGACGTTGGGACGGTGCGTGACTAACGCACGCACTGCCCCCATGCGACGTCACAGCCAGTACAGCGCCCGCCACAGTGGGGAGTGTCGGGGCACACAATGCGCCTCCTCCCCTCGCTAGTATCCGCCCCGGAGCCACGGCAAAGGTGTAAAAGAGCCACATGCGGCTCCGGAGCCGCGGGTTGCAGACCCCTGCTCTAGCCAACTCTTCTATTAGGCATAGCAGCTGCCTCAGGGAACTGATTTTGAGTGTCACGAGAGGGCAGTAAAGTGATAGTTATATAATTTATTATTATTGTATTTTTCTTGTCAAGTATCTGTGAGATTTGTTGCATCAGATGCCAAAAAGAACTTGACTGGCCTTGGGTACATGGGAGGCAGGAGGCACCAGTTGCTTCTCTGCTTCTGGCAGCAAAGCCTCAAGGTCCAATTTTGTTCTACCCAGTGTGCAGAACAGGATAGGCTGTAATTCAAAAAGAAGATCCTCCATTTCCATGCAATAAAAATAACTGTTATATGTTAAGGTTTCTCCAGGATAGGTTTGGATTGCAACTTAATATTTTTAAAGGCATTTTAATGAGATTTGTTAATGTGCCCACTTACATTACTTACGTACGTACGTACCCACCTGCCCTTCACCCTATAGTCCCTAAAGTAACATAGGGTTACTAGATGTCCCCGGTTCCCAGGGATAGCCCCCGGATTTGCAAATCTGTCACCAGACAAATTCTGTCCCCGGAATGTCCCCAGATTTGCAAATCTGTCCCCAGGAAATGTGGCAGTGGTAGCCTCAGTGGCCCGGAGCCAGCCTGGTAGCGCAGTTGGCTCTGGCTGATTTCAGGAGCTGCTCGCTGCCATGGCGCCCGCCATTTTTCCTCACCGGAAGTCCCCATATGATGTTCCGGTGAGGAAAAATGGCGGGCGCCATGGCAGCGAGCAGCTTCTGAAGCCAGCCAGAGCCAACTGCGCTACCAGGCTGGCTCCAAGCTGCTGAGACCACCACTGCCAAAGGGGAACCGGGGATGTCCGGCGGTACAGATCTCCTGCCACCTTCCCCCTTTGTTTTGACTGATTGGGGGAGGCTCGGAAGTTGTGGGTGGGCAGCCGTTGCCCAGGTTTTTAAAAACTCTGCGCATTTATGTTTCACAGGTGTGAAAGAAGGGCTTTGCACCTTTATACAATATGCATGTGAGCTTGGGCCCAGGGTCTTTTGCCTCACCATCCCCACTACTGACTCCGTTGCTACTCAGCTTTAAAAAAAAATGGGTCACCAGATTCATTGAAAAAAATCTGGTAACCATATTATAACACAATATTGAAAACAGTTTTCAAACAACTTAAAATTTCATTTGTCTAATCTACTTGATGTGATAATCCGGACGAGAAGCAGAAGACCATTTATCCGATCATTTCCCTGGACCCAGACCTATCTCCCATGAAAACAAAATCTCGAAAGCAGTTTACAACAGCAAAACGTGTAGTCAGAACAATTTAAAAACTGGGAGAACCCACCAACGAACACCGGTTTTCCATTGCTCTTCATGTGGGACTTTAATCAGTTACTGTCCCCCCACCTACAATCGAACCAACTTGTCTCAAGTTAGCAGAAGAAAGCTCGGAACGAGGCGTCGGGCAAAAGGGGGAAAAGGAGTTGGTGAAAAAGGGGGAAAGGCGGCTTCACTTTCGGCCGCCGCGCATGCCCAGAAGTGCCGCGCATGCTCCTTAGTAGGCAAGAAGCCTTGGCTCGGCCGCAACCTCGCCTCACAGCTCCGCCGCTGGGAATGCGATGCCTCTGTGGGCGGGGCCAAAGGAGTGGGCTGGAGGCAGTGGCGGCGGTGGCTGCCTCCCCCCCGTAGGAGGGTAGAGGGCGTGGCCTGAGGAGGCGGAGGCGGCGCGCGGGGCCATTTCAGCGAGCGGCGGCGGCGCAGGCGGCCCGGCCAGGATGCGCTTGGCAGCGTCTCGCGGCGGTAGCAGCAGCAGCAGCAGCAGCTGCGGCACCAGCAGCAGCAGCAGCGCCAGGGACGAGCCCGCCGCTTCCCTCCTGCCGCAACCGCGCTAGCGCCCGCCGCGCAGCCCCAGCCGCGCTCCGTCTCTCCTCCCGGCCCTGCCGGTCCCTGCTCCACCTCCTCCTGTGTCGGCGGCGGGAGCATCGCCGTCCCTCCTTCTCTGCCCTGCTCCTCTCGCGTCTGCTTCCTCGGCGTCTCCCATGGCGGCCCCGGGCAACATCGTGTCCGTTATGGCCAGCAAGACCAAGACCAAGAAGAAGCATTTCGTGGCCCAGAAAGTCAAGCTCTTCCGGGCCAGCGACCCGCTGCTCAGCGTCCTCATGTGGGGGGTGAACCACTCGGTAAGAGCCGGCGCTTCCTGGGGCGGCGGGTGGTTGCTTTGCTGGCCCGGCGGAGGCCCCTTCGTCTCCGCCGCAACCTCCGCCTCCTCCCTCCACCCCTCTCCTCCTCCTCCTGTCAATGCGGGGCCTCTCTCTGTGCCCCCTCGCTTCCCATACTCCGGATCAGTACCTTCCCCATAGCTCTATCTCCCTCCCCCTTCAGCAGTTCTGAAAGGGAGTACGTACTTGCAACCCCCCCCCCCCCAATATATGCACACTTTCTCTTTTTAATCCACCCATCTCTCCCACCGCCTTTCTCTGTTTTATAGGGGATTCCTGCCAGTAGTTCCTAGTGAGGAAGGGGACTGGCTAGTGTAATTAGAAAGGGGAAAGATGAAATGTCTTCACCTGTGGGGTAGGCGATGTGCTTCTCTGCCTGTGGGGTAGGAATGTGCCCTTGGGCACTTGAGTTCAGAGGCGTCCTGCCCTTGGGGTGGCAAAAGCCATGGTACACCCTGTATATACGGTACACCCTGCCGTATATTCTTTTCTCTTTGGGCACCTTTCGCTGTTGCATGCACACACAACCTTGTGTATAGGGCTATGGGCATCCCAGTACTTGGTAGCTGCTATCGCTATTTGCTGTGGCGACTAAATGGACCTCAAAGCAATACCGCTCTTATATTCACTGTGCTAGCTGATTGTACTTCTTCCCCTGAAATGGGCTTCGGGGTGGGAATCTGCTAAACAAACGCTACTCTTATTTAAGTGCATCTTGGGGATGGTTGACAGTTGGGCAGCGTTAGATTAATGGTCGGAGCTGTGTGTGTTTTGCCACTGGGCTAATGGCTTTGCTGCTGTCCAGGTTGGATGCATTTTGCTGAGTAGTGGTAAAAAAATATGTCAGGCTGCAGAAGTGCTGGGATCTGTTATACATGCACAGCAAACCATCTCCCCCCCCAACCCCCCCCAGACATAATCAGTATTGTGTAGCTGGGAGGCAGGACGATTAATGATGTCTGAGATAAAACACTGCTACAGTTAGGAAGCTAGAGGCATGCTGCTGCCTTGGAGTACTGCAGTGTTCTGCTTCTCTGCTGGTAGCGGTGCTTCTACCTGTGCGGTGTTGATCTGATCAGATCAAGGAGAACAGAAATGTGAGACTTGGCTACTGGCTTTTGGCAGAGTTGTAGCATATCAGCTTGAATATTGGCAATGATAGGACCTTGTGACTTCAACCAAATATTATCCATGAGCAAGCTTTGAAAATAAGTAGTTCTGATGGATATGCATGTCTAGTTTCAATGTTGGCTGTTCTAGGGTGTACCGTATTTTTCGCCCTATAAGACACACTTTTTCCCCTCCAAAAATGAAGGGGAAATGTGTGTGCGTCCTATGGGCCGAATGCAGGCTTTCCCTGAAGCCTGGAGAGCGAGGGGGGTCGGTGCGCACCGACCGCTCTCGCTCTCCAGGCTTCAGGAAGCTATCCACTAGCCGTGGGAGACCCAGCTCTCCCAAGGCTAGCGGAGACCTTGCCGGCACCCAGAAGCTTTGGGCGCGCTGAGCTCCGCTCGCCCCAAGCTTCGGGATTAGCACAGCGCTCTGCTAGCCGTGGGAGAGCCGCGCGGCTCTTCCACAGCTAGCGGAGACCTTGCCGGCACCCAGAAGCTTGGGGCGCGCTGAGCTCAGCGCGCCCTAAGCTTCGGGCTTAGCGCAGGGCACCTGGGGGGGGAATAATTTTTTTTCCTTTATTTCCCTCCCAAAAAACTAGGTGCGTCCTATGGGCCGGTGCGTCCTATGGGGCGAAAAATACGGTACTTTGTAGTAGGACTTAAGATGCTTGAAGCTTGGATTGCACTATGTATAAAAGGCTTTAAACAGGAAAAGGAGTGTTGACTTGTCAAGTAAAAACATGTGTAATGTCTTACCCTGTTAGGGTTGTGTTCACCTGGTTAAAGAAGTGATACTTCAGTTATGCAAGTGTGTTCAGACGAGACCTGCAAGGTTTTCTGTTCAAGGTGCTGCTGCAAACTGCCCTTGAGCTTGGGGAAGGGGGGGGGGGAGAGCACAATCTGCACTACATTCTGTGAACTTCTGATATCTGCACTTTGCTGACTGTCCCTACTTTGCTGGGGCAGAAACCTTTGCTGTCTTGTTACTTTCAGTTACTGCAGTTATTTAAAACAAACTGACTGTGAATTTCTCCCACTGAACTTGTGTGCCTATATTGGCAGCTTTTACCAGAAGCTAAATCAGGCTGCCTTTTGATCTTCAAACCTAGCTACTTCCAAATCCTCTCTGCTGCCTACACACTTCCCCTCTCTTTCTTGAAAAGTGCTTTGTTTTGCAAATTCATTTGTCTTGTTGAGAATTGTTTTGCAAATGCATTGTTGTACATATATGGGAAATATCCACCACTGCACAGGCATCGCCCTTTGCACAAGTTCAGGTTTGTATGCAACTTTAAGATGTTAATGATAACTTGCATAGCTATTCACTCTGTTCTATTGCAGTGGTGCTATGCTGCATCTTGAGGTTAGGTTTGTGGTTTGGTGACTAATCATCCTCTTTATCCAGAAACAGCATAATACTATCTTTCTTGGGAAACGTATCTGTGTTAGGGGGAAGTTGGCTAACAAGTCTCCTGAAGCAGTGTTACTAGACTTCTCATTTCTTAGACTTATTCTTGGCATCCAGATATATTGGAAGTTGTGCTAAACTGTGTAATGGCTCTCCGTCTTCATATTTCCCCAAACAGCAAGTGAAGATCATTTTAACTAGAGCTTTTCATCCAAGGAAGAGTGATTCTATGTGAAAACCCTAACCAAGCACAGCATCTGAGCATTGCATGTGGGTATATTTACACAAATGTGTCCAACTTCGGTCACTGTCCTAGGTCTCATCACCCAAGAACCTCATTTGTGTACAAGAAATAATTTCACACTTCTGAGCCACAGACCCTTGGTAGCAATCTAGGCTTGGGCTTGTGGAACTGTGAAAGTCATGCATCACCTGTGGCGTCCGCCTTATGATAAATGAGAGAGATGGGTTGTTGACTCTTCAATTCTCTTTTAACCTCTGATTTGTTTACATCTTCAAGAGATAAAGGCAAGTTCAGGGGTTATCTCAGAATAATTGATAATGTAATCAGACTTGTTTTCTATTGATTGAGGTAGTAAATGCCATGGGTTGATGACTTTGACATTAAAATAATTGTAACAGATTTGTCTTGTAGGATGAGAAGCTGCAGGAGATGTTGAACTGTAAGTTTTAGTGCAGAGTTTTCACCATGTTTTTTAACTTCAAGTCTTACAGTGGCAAAATAATTTTTATAGATGCAGTACTTCTAAATACATAACTTAATAGACTACTTGGAACATGTGTTAACTTAGAAGCAGCCTGATCTGCTAAGAATGGGGCCATAGGGCTAGACCTGTAAAAGATAAGGTAAGTTAATTTGAAAAAGGAATTTAAAAGTCATTAATAAAGATTAGCAATCATTTGGTTGTCTCCCTCATAGCTTTAACTTCTTTTTAAACTCTACCAGACTGAGCAGCTTTTGTAAGATACTAATGTTGAAGTCATACTGAATACATTGAAACCACAAGTGTAGAATTAAATTGTGAAAAGTGTAAAATCTGAAGAAAAACCAGAGTATGTGTAGAATTAAAGAAATTGCAGAAACATGCTCTTAACTAAACTTGTAGAAGAAAAGAAAATACGGTTTTAAGTACTCTTATTTTGTAAGTGCATGTGTTGGAATGGCCGTTCTTTTAAATGACCAAAGCGTTATAGGCAATGCTGGAAAAATATATTTCAAATTCCTAAGCCAGTTTGAGCTTTATATATTTTTAGATGACATCCTTGGGCAAATATGTTATGGCTCATCTCCCCACCCCTACAGATTCTATACCTTTTGTAGGCATTGTTAGATTCCTGCATCTTTGTCTAGTCCTGGGCATAAGGGAAAGTACCGTAAATGCTAGGAGTGGTAGGAATGCATTCGCCATTTGTGTGTGTGGGCTTTGAATAGTACATAACTGTGTTCTGTGTTTGTCTACAGCTTCCTTGGAACCTGTGCAGAGTATCTTGGGTGGAGAGGAGTCCTCTCACTCATCCCATTTGGCACAGAATATAGCTACTTGGAAAGTGGGTAGAGTAGAGTCTCTTCTGCCCTTGCTAAGAACTGATTGCAACATTTTTATAATCCCCACGATCCTGTTTCATATCACAGTGAACATCTGTGGAATTTCTTGTCTGGGAATGAAAAAGCTTTCTGTGAACAGTGTTTCAAACAAGCAGCTTTCCCCATGAGTAAGGACCATATAATAGAAAACTCTTCTTTGCCTTCATTTTCAAAAACAAAAAACAGCAACTTCTTAAAAATATAGTAATATTGTTGCTAGTCAATTAGTTTTTGCCTTTTTAAATATATATATATTTACTAGCACTGGTATGATCACATTTTCATGATATAATCTCTTGGGAGTAGAGCTAACTTTTCTGCTTAGAAATGCTTGACCAAATGGCTCGGAGCAAAAGTAATTTGTAATTTACCCACACACACTCCCAACACTTGAGCAGTGAGTGCTTAAAATAAGCTTCTGAGCTTTCACCAGCAGCTACTACTAGCTCTTGGAGCACCTAGCCTGATAGATATGCAGATCATGCAAGTGCAGATTGGCACAAGGCCAAAACAATATTGACTTTCCATTTTGAGCAAGAAGAAGAATTTCAGGGTAAGGATGCTTTCCTCAGAATACAGCTGGGCATTACAAGATAGATAATCTTTTGTTCCAAGCCCATTAATTTCAGATGCTGACAGCATCACTAATAGACTTTTATTTTTAGGAGACTATGAAAACAGCCTTGGCTTCAAACTTGAATATAAGAATGAAAAAAGTTAGAATTCATTTGTAACATAGTGTAGGTAGACCTAACTTTTAGGTTGGCTCTTTGCTTTGTTTTGAGGGTTTTATGTGGCCCCAGGTTTGTAATGCTGGAGAATGGGGTGGACCAAATTCCTGTTCTACCTCTCCCAGTAATGCTATGTCTTAAGCCCTTTTTAGGCCTCACTCTTGCCAGCCCCACCTGGGGGTGGGATGAAGAATGGAGCCATCTGTAAAGTGAAATGTTATGTATAATAATTTATTATTTATATCCCGCCCATCTGGCTGAGTTTCCGTAACCACTCTGGGCGGCTTCCAACTGAATATTAAAAACAATACAGCATCACACATTAAAACACAGGGCCGCCTTCAGTTGTTCTTTAAAAGTAAAATAGTTGTTTTTCTCTTTGACATCTGCTGGGAGGCCGTTCCACAGGGCGGGCGCCACTACCGAGAAGGCCCTCTGCCTGGTTCCCTGTAACCTCACTTCTCGCACTGAGGGAACTGCCAGAAGGCCCTCGGCGCTGGACCTCAGTGTCCGGGCTGGATGATGGGGGTGGAGATGCTGCTTCAAGTATACAGGACCGAGGCCATTTAGGGCTTTAGAGCAGTGTTTCCCAACCTTGTGCCTCCAGATGTTTTTGGCCTACAACTCCCATCATCCCTGACCACTGGTCTTGCTAGCTAGGGATGATGGGAGTTGTAGGCCAAAAACATCTGGAGGCACAAGGTTGGGAAACACTGCTTTAGAGGTCAGCACCAACACTTTGAATTGTGCTTGGAAGCCACTCCCAGTCACCAGTCTAGCTGCCGCATTCTGGATTAATTGCAGTTTCTGAGTCACCTAAGTTAGCCCCACGTAGAGCGCATTGCAGTAGTCCAAGCAGGAGATAACTAGAGCATGCACCACTCTGGCAAGACAGTCCGCGGGCAGGTAGGTCTCAGCCTGCGTACCAGATGGAGCTGGTAAACAGCTGCCCTGGACACAGAATTAACCTGCGCCTCCATGGACATATGCTCCTTCAGGGGCAGTTACCCCATTCAGGATCAGGAAGTCCTCCATGTAATGCATAGACTGTCCCTGCTATTTGAGACCAAGGCTTTGGAGTACTTAGTGCAACTCTGGCACAATGTGACTTACCTGCTGCTTTCCCATAAAACCCCAGTCAGCCTACCTGTTGACTAACTTTGGGTTTAGCCCTGAAAATGTGAGGAAATGCAAGCATCCTACAATCTTCAAAGTGCTCTGACTTAACTGAGTGAGAAAACTGATCAAGGGGGTGGAACAGCTCGCCTGTGAGGAGAGGTGGCAGCATTTGGGCATTTTAGTTTGGAGGAAAGGCAATTAAGAAGTAGAGGTATATAAAATTATGCCTGGTGTGGAGAAAGTAGATAGGGGAAAGTTTTACTCTCTCTCATAACATTAGAATTCATGGACATCCAATGAAGCTGGACATTGGAGGATGCAGAAGAGACAAAAAAAAAAAATGCAGCACATAGTTAAACTTTGGAATTTGCTCCCACAGGAGGCAGTGATGGCCACCAACTTGGATGGCTTTACAAGAGGATTAGACAAATCCATGAAGGATTAGGCTATTGTTGGCTATTACCTACCCATAATGGCTATGCTCTGCCTCCATGGTTGAAAGTTATAAGCAAATTGCAGGAAACCACAGGAAGGGAGAAGGCTCTTGCACTCGGATCCTGCTTCCCAGCTTCCCACAGGCATCTGGTTGGCCACTGTGACAACATGATGCAGCTGGGTGAGAAGAGCCACTGGCCTGATCCAGAAGGCTCTTTTTGCATTCTTAATGGGGGAAAATACGTCTTTCAGGCCAAACTGTAGGAAGATCTTCTCTCATGCTGTGCCATGTTGGCTAGATTACGGGGCTATAGATCTGATTTGCATTCTTCTCAATGGAAATCCGATGTGTAGAACTCTAGGACTGGCTTGTTCTGAATTTCTAAAAGCTATTGCAGTGACTGCCAATATCATAAAAGCTGGGCCATCCAAAACAGGATTGAAATCATTCGATGCATTATGTGGATACATTTAGTAATGCTAACTGTCAGTCATAATAGAACATTGAAGACACAGTTAAGATGTCAGGTAAGATATAATAAGTCAGTGCATTCTACAATACCTGCCAATTTATTGCCCAATTCACTCAGTTTGCTGAGAGCTCCGAAAGGGAGCCCTTGAATTCCTTTTTGCTGCCACTCTGAATAATTTGGTGTTTGCAAACTTGGGTCACTTTGCTGCTCACCCTAACTTGAGATACGAGTTAGCATTCATAGGATAAGAGAACAAGTCCTCCTATGGATTGATAAGTTTTTTTCTGGAGCCTTTGAGAGCTTCTCTCAGAAGCTATTTGAACATTTAAGTATACGATGTCCACTGGCTCACACCTGTCCATATGCCTGACACACTCCCCACAAATGCTAAAATGTTCGTAAGAGAGGACTTGCCTTTGCAGAAGCCATGTTTATTCTTTTTCGTTAAGACTAATTCTTGTGTTGTCTTGGCTATATCACAATTCATGTTATCTTTAACATAGTCCCCAATCTACCCAAAACAGATATTAAGCAAATTGACCTGCACCTTCCTGGATTCTGGTCCCCTAATCTTTAAAAACTAGTGTCACATTTGCTGTTTTCCAGCCCTCTGGTACAAAGGCCAATATTTGTTGAGTGGTAACCACCTGCTTGATTAAGATGGCTTGGCATTACATAAATGGGCTTCATGTTTGAGGGAAAGCTACAGCACTAAAGTTTACGCATTTTATACTTAGAGCAGATAACATGATGGAAAAAGTTGAAAGATTGCACTTTAAAGATTTAACACAAACTATTCAAACCAGCAGTTGCTATAGTTACTGTGGTAGCATCTGCAAACCCATAGGACATCTTAAGTAGGCAGATCAGACTATCTCTCTCTTTCTAAAATGTGACTCATTTACAAGAACCAGATCCACTCTTCTTACTAAGTAAAGGAACTTGCAAGATGTTTGACCTTATAGGAGAATAACACAAATTCTTAAAATATTTGTGCATGGCAGTGATTCTTTAAATATAGAATGAGTCCAAATGGATACAGGGCATCTTGGAGGGATGGTAGTGCAAAGATAAGATCATGAGCCGTGTGGTGCCTGCCTTCCTACGTTGTCCAACTCCCTAAAAGATAAGAGAGGGTTGTCTATATTGTTTGTTCTCTTCTAATGATGCTGCTCTGTATGGCTTTAGATCGTCTGGTGCCTTGCTCTTCTTTTAGCGCAGGTGATAATGCCTCATGCCATATATGCTTGGCAGCTTTAGCTTGCACCACTCTATTCAAGGTGTTCTGAACTTTCACCTGCAGAGCCGATGGTTAACTTGGCCCCGCTTCTGTGTGAATCTTTACTTTTTGCCCTCCCCAACCCAGTATTAGCAGACTTTGAAAAAACACTGAGCTGATGTCTAGTAACCCTGTTACTGTCAGAGGATGTTTTGTGAGGATTTTTCTTTGAATACCATGTTTTTCCATGTACAGTGGTATCTCGGGTTACATATGCTTCAGGTTACAGACTCCGCTAACCCAGAAATAGTGCTTCAGGATGAGAACAGAAATCCTGCCTCGGCGGCACGGCAGCAGCAGGAGTCCCCATTAGCTAAAGGGGTGCTTCAGGTTAAGAACAGTTTCAGGTTAAGAACGGACCTCCGGAACGAATTAAGTACTTAACCCGAGGTACCACTGTATAAGACACCCCCTTGTATAAGACAACCCCCCTTTTTTAACCCAAAATTAAGAAATTAAGTTGTTTAGCTTTTTGGGGTGGGGTGGGGAGGTCACTTCCGCCAATCGCTCACCCACCTGCCCACCACTGCTGATTGCACACCTCGTCGCACCCAATTGTCTGCCAGTTTGCCGCCACCAGCAGCCCACCCGTCCACTTGCCACAGTCACCAATCGCCAGCAGGCCATTAATCGCACGTTCCCCCTCTGCATTCACTATCCGTGTATAAGACGACACCCAATTTTTGCCTTTTTTTTTTTTTTAGCAAAAAGCATAATCTTATACACATAAAAATACGGTACTTCTCTTGGGGAAGCCAGTGTGAGGAAATGAAACACTGTATTAATTACACCAAAGCAGGCAGAGTTACTTAAGTTGCAAAACCCCAGCTGGGCATAGGGTTAAATCCTCAGATAGTTGAAGGCATTGGCAAAAGGGAAGAAGAATCTTGCCGAAGGCTTTTAGTTTGTAAAACTCTGAAATACTGGAAACCTACTATATAATTTCAACTTCATTGTTCAAACTGTGAGTTCTAGTGCTCATGCAGCCAAAGTGGCGCTACCCAAGCAACAAGAGGGAGGTATTAGCAGTCTCGAGAACTTCAACGTTTTCAGAAGTGCATCTTTAGAAAAGCCCTAAGGAGAATGTCCAGAATAGCCCAGTGCAGACTGAGCATGCTCAGTGAGCATAGAATGTTGACAAACTCCAGTGGGGGGGGGGGAGGATGGAATGCAGTGGTTGGAATTCTGAATGCCAGTGATGGACTGTGCAGAATTTGGTTGCAGATCTCACTTGTATCTGCTGAAATCCCATGGTCTAGAGATTGAATTCATGTATGTAAACCTTATTTTCTATTAAGGTTAGAATAGAATAGTTTGCACAACTGGAATTAAAATCAATGGGCATATAAGTGTGTGCTAGTTCCTGTAACTTCAGTTGTAAATAGAACCTGTTCAGGGTTTTGTGGTGTTTTCTGGAACTGTAAGTACAACCATCTCAGAGGCGGAGTCTGTATAATTAGCCTCAGGCTGGCTTGATCTGAGCATTCTCTTGGTGGCACTCTTGATACTGTGTGGATACTCCTAAAATATGTTGATTACAAGTAAGACTTGACACTTGACTTATATCGAAACATAAGCTATAGGTTTGCCAATATAACCATGTAATGCACCTTGTGATGGCCAAAGAAAATCCAAAGACCATCCCGTCACTGTCAGCGACAGTGGCACCATTGACTCACCACAGTAAACCTTTTGTTAGCTGTTTACTATGTATGTGTCTAAAGGGGCTCTTTTGCTCCTCCCCACTCACATTGGGAAGGAAACAAAGCGTGATCCCTGGCTTAGCATTTCCACCCGAAATGAGGATTGGGCTTTGTTTTGTACCCAACAAACCATGAACTCTAGCCAATGTTTGCTCTTGGCTTACTGATCAGGGTTTGTTGGGTGCAAAACAATCCACTATCTCTGTTTTGGGTGTAAATGCTAAGTCCACGGATCATGTTTTCTTTCCTCCCAGCATATGCTGAGAGGGGCAAAGATTTTGCCCATGCATTGTAAGACATTGGTTTTCGAGGTACCGTGAAGTGTATATGCAGCCATTAATTTGTGCATTTGTTATTGTTTAAGCTGAGCTGCAAGTTGTGTTTCTATGCTGATTTTATTATTGTAAATCTTGTATCACCATTGGTGAGTGGTGATGTTGGAACTGGTGCCAAAGCACATATAAAAAGGTTGTCTTTGTGTTGCCATAGAGCACATCACTCTGGAGTAAGTTAGCTTGGTATTAAAGCATATGGCAAGCCCCCCCCCCCCTTAATTCATTTCTTTACAGTTAATACTTTTTTCACTTTATGATTTTCTTTCTGGTTAGAGGTATGCAGTCTTCCATTGCCCCCCACCCCTATTCTATCACTGAATCATCTGCTTTTTCTTGGCAAACTTTCTCAAGACTGTTTATGGTAGCATCAGCAGCATAATTATTAGGGCTGATGGGCTTGCTAGATAATATGCAGTCACTTCCCCAAAAGGCTTTTCCGTTGAGCAGATTGAATGCAGGCAAGATGAAAGTACTCAGTATGCCTGAGTCTATAGGATGCACCGGACCATAGGACGCACCTTGTTTTAGAGGGGGAGAACAAGCAAAAAAAAATTCTCCCCCTCTCTGCTCAGCGCCCCTTCAGCGAAGCGGCAGGAGAAACGGAGCCCCTTCCATTTCTCCTCCCACTTTGCTGAAGGGGCGCTGCGCAGCTCTCCCTCTCTGCTGAAGCCGGGAGAGTCTTGCTCTCCCAGCTTCAGCGAAAGGAACCCGAAGACTTTGGAGCGCAGCGCGAGGTCCCACTGTGCTCCAAATGCTTCAGGGATAGCCACCTGGCTCCCTCAGCCTGAAAAGAAAGATGAGCACCGCACCCCATAGTTGCCTTTGGCTGGACTTAACTGTCCAGGAGTCCTTACCTTTTACCTTTACCTATGTGGAAGTGATAGAAAATGCGTGATGATTGAAATTGTTTTACTAGCAGTTAGAGCTGAACAGCACTGAGAAACCTACTGAATATAAACTCTCTCATTTTCATTTGGCAATGCATTGTGCTCCAGTATACAGCAACAAGTTTAAGATCTGAAGCACTGAGTCTTTTGATGAGAGCTACAGAGGAAAGCATACTGCTATTGGTGCTTTCATCTATTTTGTTGAGGGGAGAGGGGGAAGCTCTTATTTTTATTGATCCAAGTTTGGTATGATTTCTTTACTTATTCTGCATGTTCTCTATATGTTTTCCTAAACACATGGATGTTTGTTGCAATTGTTGCTACAAATCCTAAGCATATGCAAAGCTTTGGTTTCAGTTCAAATTCCAGTATTAGTAATTGTACTGCCTCCTCGGCCTCTCCAAGCAACATAATTGCGGGCAAACTACCTGTATTCGATTTATGCTTTCCTGATAACCCTATTATGCCATTCTATCTGTCTTGTTTTCTGAGGTGTAGTTTCTTGGAGAGGTTTGAATCATGCTTGGCTCATTAGTTCACAGCTGTCAGCATTTGCTATTGCTAGCATTTAATTCAAGTGTACTTCAGGGGTCAAGAATATATAAAGACTGTTGAGCCACTCTGCCACACTGAGTTTCTGAAATCATAATTTTGAGAATCACCTTCACTTTTTCAATCTGAATGCTAAGTTAGGTGATGTACTTAAATGTGGAGTTCTGCAAGTATCCGTTTACATTTTAATGGTCTAGAGATGGCAAACTTTCCAATGCTTATCTTAAAGAGGAAGATAAAATTAAGCAGTTTCCTTTGTGCACTGTTACGAAGATGACAAGATTCTCCTCAGTTGGATACTACGGTACATGTTTCACTTTTGGTGTTCTCTTTATTCTAGCTTCTGTTGGAGAATTTGATTTTTGTCTGTCTGATTCTTGCCAAAAGGATGTGTATTGATTGCCATCCTTTTTATATAACCCTAAGAACTGCAAGTTGTATGTTCTGCTGATTGCGAAAAATTTGTCACCACAACGGACACCATGGAGTTGGCATGTTTACTTTGCGGTCTTCTTCAATGAGTTCTGCAATGCTACAGCTACATGGGTTAAAGCCTAGTGGCACACAACTATACATTTGTTCTGTAGAGACTTTTATATGTTAAACAAGTCATGTGAACTGGCCTCTACCAAGGCACTGGAAGCACAAATTGCTGTGTGGATTCTTCACTTCGAATCTCTTTAATGGAGGGTGTGTCGTTGACAAAAAATGATGTTGCGCAGTTATTAACCAGCTGTCTTCAACAACTATGAGTGACTGGATGGCTGGAGTACTGTCACAGTTCTAGCAAATGGAGCAGTGCATACACGGATGCCATTCCTGCTATATATAGGTCTTCAGGGATTTCTCTGTGTACCCACCAGAAATCTTTCTGGACTGATCTGTGCTCACAACTGAGAAAGGGAGTATGGCTCCATAGTCAGTAATGTTGTTTAATGTAAGGGCATTGCGAGCATGAAAACACTGTACTCTCTATGATATATAATTGTTCTAAACTATTTTTAAATGTTCTGTGGATGACTACAGTTGGTATAGTTAGTGTCATCAGCACCAGCTGAAGTTTCTGAACAGTCTTCAGAGGCAGCCTCACGTATAACATGTTGCAATGATCTAACCTTGAGGTTACCAGAACATAGGTGGCAGAAGTTAGGATATCTCTGTCCAGTTGGGGTGCTGCTGGGCCACCAGCCAAAGCTGGTAGAAGGCACTCTGTGCCACTGAGGCCATCTGAACCTTAAGTAATGTCAATTGATTGAGAAGTATCCCCAACCTGTGTATCTGCCCCTTCAGAGAGAGTGTAACACCATCAAGAGCAGGCAACCTCCCATCCATCTGGTATAGGGAACCACCCACTAACAGTGACTCAGTCTTAACTGGATTGAGTTTCAGTTTATTGGCTCTTATCCAGTCAATTACCACTGCAAGGCAACTCACTTTCCAGCACATCCCCTGCCACACCTGAGGGCCCTATCCTCAGGAAAGGCTATGGGGGTTGGAGGCTTGTTTGGAAGAGAGTTGGAGCTGTTGACTCCAATCTTTGACCTGACCAACTAGAAATTGTAGACCTTTGTTAGCTAGTATGAGCACTAGAGGCGAGATCTAGCAATAGATAAGTCTTGAAAGAATATATATATTAAGGCTGAACTTCTAGACACATTTTTTGCTGGTTTAGTGGGATTTCCTGATTCCCTCCTCCATTTTTGCCAAAACTGGCAACAGTGGCTGTTTGTAATTAGCAATTTGTTGGGCCATTGATTACATAATACTATTCTACATAAAAGTATGGTACCTGGAATGCATAGTTATTTCTTTGATTTGGAAGACCTGGATTCATATCCCTTGTCTACTTTGGACTTGGAGTGACCTTCCTGTGGTCAGTGAAGTAGTAATAAAACAAATGTATTGGAAGTAAAATAAGCTTCTTAAATATGAGTAGTCCAAACTTCAAAAGTTGCTTCTTCTAGCTATGTATACTTCAGATGGTATTTGGATCAGTTCCATGAACTCTGAGTAGTAATAGCCTAGTTCTTTGATCTTAACAGCTGTTTGACAAAGGCTTGTCTTGTCAGTGGTGCAGAGTGACCTGATACTCAAATTAGACATGTCATGTAGGTCAAACAGGATTCATCATTACTTTGGCCTAACTGCATCATACTTCAGACTCAGCATTGTGTTTATTTAGCTGACAAGAAGATAAAATATCAATCCAGAAAAACAATTTTCTGTGCATGTTCTCTTTGCAGATTTTGTTTCTGCTGCTCTTTATGTCTTTTTCCCATTTCTGTTAAAGAAGAAGAAGAAAAAAGCCAATAATATTGCAGCTGCCACATCCTCAAGGCACTTAATTCAGATTAGTTGCACTGTATATGTTGGATTGCTTCTGAAATAAGTGGTTTGAGGATTGTAGTCTCTGCTACATTCCCCATGGCACAGACACCATCTGTTCCATTTGCTTCTTGTGGCGGCTTGAGCATAATACATGGATTGCAGCCTCTTTTTCTTATCTTGAGCTTCTAGGGAAGAATACATTTAGTTACTAGTCCTTTTTCGTAGTATACTTTCTTCAACTTGTGAGTAAAAAATCATCTTGGTCTCCTAGCTAGAAAGAATGAAAGGTTTAAAAGAATGTTGACATTCTTGGTTGGAGATGGGACACCATGTAACCTCTTAGTTTCTAAGAGCACTTAAATAAACAACTTTTGTGTTTTTGCTCTTGCATGCTATGGCAGAACCCCAGTGGAACTGCTAATGTGATCCCTAGAGGTTTAATAAACATCAAAGCAGGAAATGTTTACTAGATGCTTTAGAAGTATTGCATGTTGAAACTCTTGGTTAAAAGCACAATTGGTCAGTGATGAAGCCTTAGTTTACTGAATTGGAATGACTTAAAAAGTGGGATACTAATATACATACAGGGAATTTTTGAAAAGCCTTTTATCCGCGGGAATGGTGGCAGCAGTGGTTACTTGAGCAATATCTTGTTATAAACTACGGTTATTGTCCATAGAACTGGGGGAAGTTCCATAGTCATAAGAGCTTCTCTCTGTGTTCTCGGCAAGGAATGGAGTCTGTGATTCAACGCCAACCGCTGTGTGCTTGACAACAATTTCTAACTAGGTCTAGTACAAAACCATTGTAATGGCTATTTAGGTTATTTTCACCCTGTCTTGCAACTTTAAAAAAAAATCCTCAGGGTAGCTTATGAAACACAATATACACAACAGGGATCTGTGCTGCTTTCTTCTCCTGCAGACAGTGAGGGCAGGACCCAGGTGGGTAGTTTGTTCCAGGCAGGCTGACTGCCACTGTGGGAAGCTATAAACCATTGCTTTCCCTAAGCACCATCACCAGAGGCTGCTTCCTTTCTTCTCTTCACCTGCCCCCTCCCAGGATTCTAGTCCACAGAGACATTTCTGAACATTGGGGGGGGGGGTCCTAAATGGAGACTGCACTGGATTGCGTCCAGTCTTGTAGCTCTCTCTAGCCATATTAACACAGCTTTGTTAATATACAGCCAAAGATAGCTAACCTGTGGCCCTAGATGGTGTTAGACTATAACTCCTATTACCCTGGCCCACTGACTGTGCTGGTTAAGGATGATGGGAGCTGGTGTCCCAACGGCATTCAGAGAGCCACAGGCTAACTGCTAATTTAGAATGACATTTACAAGCAGGAGTAAGCCGCAGCAAGCCTTGAACTTGTACCCTTCCGTTCTCACTATCCTCCAGGAAGAGGCGTTTGGAAGCTTCAGTATTAACCATGGTTAACATGAACCACCACAAGTGAACTTGTGGTTTGTCTGGAGTGAGATACCACAAGGTTAGGTCTGGACACTAAAGCCAAACCATGACTTAACTGCTGGCTGCATGGCGACAGCAGCAGAAACAAAGCAGCTGTGATTTTTGCCCCAATCATGTTTCACTCTTGCTCGTTCACACTTCGCAGTGGTTTGAATTGTCCAGTGAAACTCAGCAGAATTCACTTCCAAGGTTTTGATCTTCTTCACAAATCATCATCTGTCAGTTTAAATTCTGTATTTTAGAGTTATACCCTACATTCACAATTGTATATGGGGTTGAAACACAGATAGCTAAGAGCGTATAAAAGATAATAGTTAAAAAGTAATTAAACTACAATAGAATTAAAACAATGTAAAAACAAATCTGTTGAAATGCAGGCAGTAAAAAAACAACAACAGCACAGCACTATTAAAAGCCCTTTCCTTAAAAGCAGTCAATTCCCCAAAGCCTGCCAGAGCACGACAAATCTTCACTTGCTGGCAAAAGGACAACAAAAAGGAAGCCAGACTAGCCTCCCCATTAATGGAATTCCAAAGTCTGGGAGCAGCCACTGAAAAGGCCCTACCAAATGTGCCTAGACGAGTGATGGGACTGAGAAAAGGGCCTCACCCAAAGATCTCAGACCCTGTGCAGGTTCGTAAGGGAGAATATGGTCTTTCAGATAGCCTGGGCCTAAGCCAAACGGAAATGGAATTGCTGACCACCAGATGTAGCAGTGGCCAACCCATTAGATGGTGGATGGGAGAGATTGGTGGTAGAGGTGTGTGGAAACCTCTGGCTTGTAATGTCTACTGAATGTAGCCTACTGTACAAAGTTAAGAATTGCATCTGTTGCTGTCCTCACTTTTGCCTCTGGCCTTGCCAACTTAATTGCCTCTGGGGACATCCACCACTGTCATGTGACACACACCCAACTGTTGCTTGTGCATGAATTTAAAATGTTCCCAACCCCTTGTATTGAAAAACAAAGGCAGTGTGTGTGTGTGTGTGTGTGTGTGTGTGTGCGCGCGCGTGCGTGCGTGCGCGCATGTACACATGCACTCTTCTTGGAACCAGACTGTGATTTGCTTGTTTTAAAAACGAGGAGTTACACTTCCCTATGAAGGACAGTCAGATTAGCTATAGCTTTTATAGATCTGTTGGTTGTCTTGCACGAACTGCTAGGCCTGCTCTGACTTACAACTTTGAAGTAAAAATAAGATTTCCTTTGCTCAATGTGCATTCGCTTAATACAAAGGGTTTAGGGCAACAATAGATGTTATAGTCTTCCCATCTTAGAAGCTATCTTCTGAATTTTACAAAATAGGGTTTACTTAACATCTGGATATATGTTATCTAAACATGGAAAAACTTTCCAGACAGTATGCCCAAATTAGATCCTCAAACAGCTGGAGAGTGGTTGCATCTGGATGTCTGAAAAGATTTTAGATTGAAGTAAGAACACAGATTTAGCATTTTGGCACACTTCAGATAGCTTGGATTCTAAAAGGGATCCCAAAGCATGTGAACTGTAATTTTTTTTTAATACAGTTCATAGAACTTATTTTGTACACTAATAATAATAATAATAATAAATAATAAATTTTATTTATATCCCGCCCTCCCCAGCCGAAGCCGGGCTCAGGGCGGCTAACAATAATCAAATAACTAATAGTTATTATGGTATGTTACAGTTCTTAATTTATCACACACACAAACATGCAGACTACATTCACCCTTTTCTGACTTATCAAGGTGGTTATCATCCTCAGATGCCGCTGTGGTTCTTGTGGGCAATGGAGACCTGAAAATGTTTACCAGATTGGTTAGTCTGGCCAGGGCTTTTGCACAAATGAAGTTGTCTTAGGCAGAGTTGGGCCACTTGCAAAGGTATTTCTCAGTCCTGCTACCTTGAGATCCTTTGAATTAAAAATCCTGGGCTTTTAGCACACAAAACAATTGCTTTGCCTCTGAACAAAGCATTCTTCCCTAACATACCAAAATTTACCATTATCATATTCAAGACCATTTCCTTAGGATATAGGAGGGTTTTATCCCTTATAAAAGTACTCTTTCTGATTTGTAGCAACATAGTACACAGTAACCATTGTTTTTCATGCAAATTGCACTTCACCAGATAAGACAAAACCATCGTTCTACACTATGGCACAGAATGGTTCAGCTTTGTCTGGCTCCTCCCAGTCTTCAAAGCCAGGCACCAAAAACCTTGAAACAATAGAGTCTTCTTCAGTTTCTGTTGACCATCACTTTAATTGAAGATGTGATTTTGAGCAAGGCCTGAGAACAAAGGCTTCTCAAAGCTTGCCTCGCTGTGCCTGTCTCCATTGTGTTCAGTTCCAAGCTATCTGTATGCAGTTAGGCAAGCTTCTGTGCCATTCATACCTTCTGTAATCGAGTGAGTCTGCTGGGGGGAAAATGTCAGTTGTGTATGTGATGTAAAATGTCACTTTAGTAGTAAGCAGGAAAAGTTGGAGGTATGCTGAACAGACATAAAGGGATATGAAAAAAGCTTATTCAGAAAAGGGAAATAATTTTTAAGTTTCTTGGAGGGGGGTGCTAGATCTCCAAATTGGAGTTACAGAGCTGCAGGAATAACTCTGTTGTTAACAGTACCTCATTCTGTTTTTAAACACAACAGTTGTAAATTGCCCTGCTTATAAAATTGGTTCTACTGCTATGGATTTGGGAATAAAGGATCTCCTGGGTTAGGAATATCAACTGGCTTACCATTTTATTTTAAGCATTAAGATGCTGCTCAATCATTTGCATTCTAAGCTACATGCATAAAAACAATCCATAGACAATAAACAATTAATGTAACACTACTTTAAAATGTGTGCTGCAAGCCTTAGTCACCCACCTGCACTTCAACAAGGAGGTTACCTGTCTAATCTGAGCTGGGAGACTTCATAGACTTCATAGACTTGGTCCCACCATTGAAACTATTTTGTTATATCCTGCTCTACTATTGGTTTTCCTTGACGAATCTGCTAATTCAAATTTTCTCCTCCCCTCACATAGATCAATGAACTGAGCCATGTTCAGATCCCTGTTATGTTGATGCCAGATGACTTCAAAGCATATTCCAAGATAAAAGTGGACAATCACCTTTTCAACAAGTAAGTGAAGCAGTTAGTTGTTTTTAGTTTGGTTTATAATATGGTTTATGTGATTCAGTCATTTGTAACAAGCTTAGACAGTATAGGCACGACCTACTGCATTTTTTGTCATATGGCATACAGTTTTCTGTAAGTATCTTATGTCGAACTGTGACTACAAACTTACTGGAACATCTGCATGTCAAAAAGTGGTATTTGTTAATGCGGGGATGGCCAACATGGTGCCCTCCAGATGTTGTCGTCTTAATGCGCTGCAGAGGGTGATGGGACTGAAGCAATGGCCCATGGGAACTGCAGCCTCCTTGACAACAGCGAAGGCAGGAACATAATTGCTCTTTCAGTCCTGACGTGCTCTGCAGTGCATCAGGATAACAGAACGGAGGAGGGAGGAAAAGACCCTTTCTTGCTCCTTCACATCCTGCGTAAAGGAAGGCAATTCAAGAGTAGAGGAGGTTTAGGCCCATTTGCCTCTAGAGTTTTATAATGCGAGGCTAGCATAGGTCTCTTCTAGAAGTAAATGGGCAACTGGAGCAGTAGTATAATGTATGTCTGATGAAATGGCATCAGATGATGAACTGCATCTTCTGTGAAGAGCAGCCGCCATTACAGTGCAGTAGACTAGACTTGTCTCACCAGGCATGAAGGCATGAATGTCTCTTTGCTAGGTCTGAGTCCTGCAAATGAGGTTGGTGCTCTGTCTGAAGTTGCAGGCTCACCGATGGATCCAGGTTCTGCCCCCAGGCTGAGAACCTGCTTAACCAGGGGAAGCTGATGCGGTCAGTGGAAATCCTTTCCCTTCCTGCATATCAGGGCCTGCCAACAGCTACTAATGCAGGCTTGCCTGGATTTAATCTTCAAGCAGTTTGCCTGTCACCAACCATGGTGAGGCACTGGTAAGCACTGGCACCTTAGGACCTTGGTTTCATTAAAGGGGCATGCAAGTCTAGCTAGATGAGCTTAAAGCTATCATAACACTCTAGATTTCCATATGAGCTTACCCGCTGGCCCTGCATGATTCCCTGCAGAGGTTGGAATGGGTGTTTTTGAGATACTAACAGCAAACATCTCTGGCCTTTTGTGCCCCCAAATAGCAAAAGAATGCACTTTCATTTTGCAGGCGTTCATTAGGTGCATCCTCCTCATTTCCCTGTTATAACCGACAGTACTAGAAGCTGCCAAAAGAGTTAGTGCAGTAAACAGCATCCTAATCACTTAGACTACGGGTATCGAACTTGCAACCTTGGCCTTATTCATCATCATGCAGTAACCAACTGAGCTATCCATGTTGTTCAGCTTCTCTAGTTCTGCATGGTCTGACAGCAGTTCTCCAGATTTTAAAGGAGTTTTTCCTTGTTCCACCAGGAGATACCAGTGATTGGATGTGGCACCACTTTTTTGGGGGGGGGGGTATGCAGAGCATGTGTTCTGCCACTGATCTATGAATTCCCCCCCCCCCCTGCCATTGCAAGTTCAGTTTTTGGCAGCCTTCCTGATTCCTGGCAGCCTTCCTGATGTTTCTGGAATACAACTTCCATGATCCCTGATTATTCTTCATGTTGGCTGGGGCTGATGGGAGTTGGGAGGGCACTGGATTAGTTGAGCTGGAAAAAGCCTTTTCTGGAGACTTTGGATTGCTTATCTCAATCTAAGTAGACAACATTAGGCTAGATGGACCAAATGTTGGGCACTGCTGTGCTAGGTGTGTTTTTTTTCCTAAATTGCACATGATACAGGCCTCACTTTATCTAGCTAGTTTGGACCTTCTAGGGGAATTCTTGGGCAAAATATAACACATTAAGTTCTTGAGCAAAATATGATGTTCGGTTCAGAGGTTTGTTACAGTTCTGTTTAATGCATTTTGATGTAAATTTACAGTGTTCTGTATTATAGTAACTGTTGCTGTTTTGGAAGGTACTTGGTCTTGTAGGGGAGAAAGCTTACTTCTGCAGGTTTATCTTTATAAATTCTTAGCAAGTTTCCCCCCCCCCCCCCAAATCTTCTGTTTCAGAGAAAATATGCCAAGCCATTTCAAATTCAAAGAATATTGTCCAATGGTTTTTCGTAATCTGCGAGAGAGGTTTGCAATTGATGATCAGGATTTTCAGGTAGGCTTTCTACCTTGATAAACAATATTGATGATTTCTAGCTTTACAGGCTGCAAGCAGGAGGGGGAAAGTCTAGGCAAAGACCTGATTTGGGATCATTATTTGATGGTAATTAAGTGCCCCTATTTCATGAATGTGCTCTATCACAGCCTGTGGTTGGGACTGCCTGATCCACACTTGATACTCGTACTATTAAATTGTGTTGCAGCTGCTATTCCTCCATCAGACCTCTTGCTTATCTTCCCTCCATGCCTGTGGTGATCAGCAGGCCTGACTTTGCCCCACGGCAGGAGGGATAACCTTAGGCAACAGCTGATGGAGGAATGAGGATGAAGACCTGAAGAGCAATATCTACAGTTTCTGTGCCTTGGTGTGTAACCTTAGCAAAACTTTATTAGAGAGATATAAGGAAAGTCCTAACGGCACAGTTTTATCGTCGGAAGTAGGTACACTGTGTTCATATCATCAGAATTTTTTGTTTTGTTCCACAAGCTTGTTTAGCATGGGCTTCCTTAGAAGTATTCTGAAATCTTAGGTGGGTAACAAATGCTCCTTCCCTCATTGTGGAAATGATTTGCCTTGCTGACATATTTTTACACTTTTCAGTTTAACTTTCCTTCCATTTGTTTCCTCTCTGTCATTTAATATGGTCCGTGTACAAATACCTGCAGCAATAAAGACTCCGAGAGCTAGTAAAATAAAAATGTATTTAGCTAAACTACAAGGTTAAGCTAAAAAACCCCCAAACACTAATGTTTAATAAGTGCGATGAAGAATCTTACAATAAGCTCCTATATGGATCTGCTTGATTGCCAAGGTCATCTTCGGAGAACCTGCTCAGGGTGCCCACTTCCTGGGGTGAAGGGGGTAGCAGCAAGAAGGAAGGAGCCACTTCTGACGCCTTGCCCCTGGAACCTCCCTCCCTCGGAACATCTGCCAGGCTCCCTCTTTATTTTTAGAGGACCATGGAAAACACTTTCCCCCTTAACATTCAAGAGGGTGTGGTCCTTACTGCTGTTTATGCTTCTGTGTCATATCCGTTGGTTTCTTGTGGGTGGTTGTTTTTTTACTGATAAGTCTTATGCTTATTTAGATTGAGAAATCATTGTGGCTGAGACGCAGGATACCAATGTGTGGAGAAGGGGTGGCCATTTTGTGAGCTTTTGCCTGGGAGAGTTCCAAATCATATATCAGCAGCAAAACCTGTCATGGTATTGGTAAAATGACTCCCAAAGGCAGTGTGTCTAGACTCAGCAACACGTTATGAGAGAAGGCAGTAGCGGAGAAGTCTTTTCTCATGGTGGCAAAGCAGGTGATTTTGGGGAGCATAAGTGGGGGATCACTGGGTTACTTGAATCCTTTAACACTGACCAACTGCTGATATTACGGTAAGGAACTTAACCATCATGTCTGGTCTGCCATCAGTGATCCTGATGAGTCATCCTTAAAATAATGAAGGGGGTTGATAGTTGATGTTTCTCCAATTGCCTAAGAGGTTGGGGTTTTAATTTAAAGTATTGCAAAAAGGGCCTTCAAGCTAAAGTTGCCCCGAGGCAACTTGCAAGTGACTTAGACCGAAGGGGGTGGGACTCATGTATTTAAATAATCTAAATAATCAATGTACATTTTTTCTTAAGAGCTAAGCAATAAGATGTTCCTACACCTTTTCCAACCAGTAGTTCATTACTAGCCCCTCCTGGTTCTATGCAATTGGCATTGCTTACACAGTGGTACCTCTGGTTACAAACTTAATTCGTTCCAGAGGTGCGTTCTTAACCTGAAACTGTTTTTAACCTGAGGTACCACTTTAGCTAACAAGGCCTCCTGCTGCCGCTGCTCCACCGCTGCACGGTTTCTGTTCTCATCCTGAGGTAAAGTTCTTAACACGAGGTACTACTTCCGGGTTAGCGGAGTCTGTAACCTGAAGTGTTTGTAACCCGAGGTACCACTGTATTAATAAGTAATATCTGTTCCCCTCCTTTGTTGCAAGTTGCAGTATTAGGAATTTCTGGTTCCAAGTAACATTCAGAGAGGCATTCTCCTCAATAGGGGAAATAACGTTTCATCTGAAAACATCGAGCTAAAATTTTAACAGCTGCAACTTAAATAGAAGCCTTTTCGTCTTGAGAAATGTGTTATTCAGCCAGAAGGGAAACACAAGCACACGCTTGCAACTTCTGCTTTGCACCTCCCCCCCCCCTTCTGAAATTACCACTTCCTTTTGTTTCACAGTCAGCTGAAGTGCTCTGATAACCACTGCCATTCTGACACACAATATAGTATGGCTATAGTAGCATTGCAGATTGAAAAAGGGAGTGCTTGCAAAGGTGCGTGCAAGTCAACTTGCTCCATTCTTCCTTTTTGAAGTACTGAATGTTAACTTTTTCTACATATTACAATATTTTGGGGTGGGGGGGAGAAGCTGGATTTGTTTCTAGCCCAATGATGTGCACAGATGGCTTCTGTTAAGGCAGCCGAGATGGTTTACAGAGATAGGAAGTAAGATTGTTTGTCTAACCAGGATATATGCAGCTTCTTTTAACCAGAGCCAAGCTATTGGTCCAGCATTGGCCATTCTGACTGGTCCATAGAAAGCCAGGCCATTGGTCCATCTAGGTTAGTCTTTCCTTCAACCTTTTCAGACTCGGGCCCCACTTCTAACCCAAACATGCAATTGGTGACCCATTTCTCAATATTTTACCATATATTTGGATGGTGTTGTGGTGCTCCTGTTGCATTGCAACCTACCTCGGATTCAGGCCGTAACCCACTTGTGGGTCCCAACCCACTAGTTGAAACTAGTGGTCCATGCTGACTAGCAGTGACTCTCCAGTGGTTTAGCCACAAGGGACATTTCCAGCCCCATACTAAGATAACAGTCTTTAAACCTGTGTATCACTTCTCGGCCTTTGGGCTAAGATCAAATGTAGTGTGTAGTTTAATCCTGCGACCTCCTTCTACATGTAAGGCTGATGGTCATACAACAGAGCTTTGGTGGCAAATGGATTCTCTCTACACTCATAATTTATAGTAACTCTAATTTCAATTAGTTGAAAAATATGGCTTGCAAATGCCAACCAGAATTCATTCTCAGCTATTATCGCTGTTATTGCTGAGCACTGTGCAAGAAGAACATGGGTAAAATGGCACACTTCCTGGTTTGTTTAATAGGGCATGTCGGTGTAATTAAAACAACTGTTCTCCCCAAATGTCTTTGCTTGGAATCTACAGTAGATGTCCTTGATAAATTGTTCCAGGGGCTAGACATAATGTGTTTGTAACATGAACTTTTCAGAATTAGGACTGCGTGTAAGTTGCGGCTGTTACACTCAGATCTGAAATCCATTTTATGGAACGCTTGCAAGCACTGAAGTTTCGGAATCGCTCCTGCACTTAAAGAAATGAATTGGTGTCTTATTTCCTAACCAGCAGTTCAAATTGTGTGAATTGTTGTGCTTAATCTCTGTATAAGAACAGGGGCATCTGGCTCCAGTTACTCTAAATAGTTTAAGCCGAAATTCACAAATGTCCCAAACTCACTCTGTCGTTTGAAATCAAGACGTTCTGGTCTCAGTGGTGTTTCCTCCAAGTCAGCATGCTTAGAATTGCTTCCTGAATAGTTTTTGAAGGTGCTGCAAAATGTTTTGTTTATTGAAAGTTTATATAACGGGAGAGGGCTAAATGGTCTTGATTTTTAGAATGTGCTTGTTAATGTTCTTCACTCCAGTGAGAGACCTAATCAATAGCTGTCAGACCACTGCCATAAAAGTAGGACAGTCATTAGCAGATGACTTTGACCTTTATCAGGCAAAAGGCTTACTGGGTTTAATCAGTTTGCTCACAAAGAAATAGCAAAACATCTGTTTGTTTTTAAAAAATCAGCTGCTTCACAAAACATATTGTGAGTTTCCTGTCTCAATTAAGATACCAGCAAAGGTTTCTAAGGGTATAAGAGGTTGAACGGCAGTTCTATTATTTTCATCTAGGGACCATATTTTTATCTCTTAAAATCAAGAGTTCACTTATATACCTGAAATAGTTTTGCACTCTCAGTGAACTTGTTCAGGGAGCAGAAATCTAAGATGGCCACCTTCTCCCCACATATTTGTAAGAGAAATGGAACAAACTGCTGATCTCTACCTTAATACTACCTTTGTGAAATCAGATACTCATTTGATGTCTAGCATTTTTCAGGTTACAAACACTTTGGGTTATAGACTTGGCTAACCCGGGTTAAGAACTTTACCTCAGGATGTGAACAGAAATCGTGAGCCAGCAGCAGCAGTGGCCCCATTAGCTAAAATGGTACCTCAAATTAAGAAAGGTTTCTGGTTAAGAACGGACCTCTGGAACGAATTATCGTATTTTTTGCTCTATAAGACTCACTTTTCCCCTCCTAAAAAGTAAGGGGAAATGTGTGTGCGTCTTATGGAGCGAATGCAGGCTGCGCAGCTATCCCAGAAGCCAGAACAGCAAGAGGGATCGCTGCGCAGCGATCCCTCTTGCTGTTCTGGCTTCTGGGATTCAGAATATTTTTTTTCTTGTTATCCGCCTCCAAAAACTAGGTGCGTCTTATGGTCTGGTGCGTCTTATAGAGCGAAAAATACGGTAAGTTCATAACCAGAGGTACCACTGTATGCAAGGCCATTTCTTCAGAGTTGTTGATTTTCTATTTGAGAGTAGAGATCTTCCATTTTACTACCAAACTTCCTGAGATGTTGTGCATTGGGCTCTTAGTGGCTTTGATTAGAAAAGGCACTATGTGGGCTTTAAACAATTTTATTACAAAATGCCCATTAATGCCTTGCCATCCATGACATCTTCCATCCCTTGTGTAGATTGGGATAGTGCCCGCCAGCATCTCTGCTCTAGAGAACACCAAGCTCTGGTCTCCCTTCTGAAGATAAACCCACAGTTGTATGATTCATGTTTTGTGCTCGTAGTATTCCTTGATAATCATATTTTCAGAGAGAAAGGTAGCAGCCCTTTGCATTATGGAAAACTTGTTTTAAGATTCCCTTTTGAGGACTTTTGTGCACTGAAGTTATTTAAAAGGGCCATTGTAAAGATGGCAATGTAACATCAGAGCATCTACCAAGAATTTTATCCCAGATTTTACCCTGATGCATCTCACCTCTTGTCAGATACAAGTCAAACCAGCAATTATTTGTAATTTAAAGACAGAATGATGTATTGTGTCATTTCTACTTAACCCTAACCTTTCTAAAAAGTTTTTTTTAAAAAAATATCCAGCTTTATCATCCATTTCTTCACCTCTGAAGAAAAAGATTTCCTCTACTGCATTTTTTTCTAACTCCCTTTTTAGGATCACTTTTGACATACTCAGTATGTAGATTAAATATATTGCGCGATTGCATAAATAATCTTTAGTCTTGTGAAAAGAGCAATTATAATTTAATGATATTAATATGCCAACGAGAGTATAAAATATTGGAGATTAGAGTGGGCTAATTAAATTGACCTTTAAATCCTTCCTACCCTCTTGGAGTCCATTGCTAATCCCCAAACTCCCATAGTGCAGATAAACTTCAAAGGGAAATGAGGTGGCTTTTCCTCTGTCCCCACGCTGCTCCTGCTGCTTGAAAATTTCATTGAGAAATGTTAAGATAGCACATGTCACAGGACGGAAGGCATCTTATAATGCCTCTCTGAGTAACCAGCTTGTGCAGGGAAACGCTAAGACTTTCTACCAGCTGTGGGGCTTACATAGTCAAGGATTCTCCCAGTTCCCCCCGCCGCTCCCTCCCCACACTATTAAGAAAATCACTAATGTCAGAACTTCAGTTTTTGCTCAGCTCCCAAGCTATATTTCCATCCTGCTTCTTTTTCTGCTACTTTACCTTCCCACCAGAGCGGTACCTATTTATCTACTTGCACTTTGACGACGTGCTTTTGAACTGCTAGGTTGGCAGGAGCAGGGACCGAGCAACGGGAGCTCACCCCGTCGCGGGGATTCGAACCGCCGACCTTCTGATTGGCAAGTCCTAGGCTCTGTGGTTTAACCCACAGCGCCACCCGCGTCCCTTTCTCTTTTGCATACCTCATGCCAAATCTTAACCCACCTGTCTCCCAGTGCCCAGCTTGCCTTCTCTGCCTCTGTTACTGTTGTTTCACTGGCCTCCTACCCTGGTGGTGATGACTGGCCAGCTGAATTATCTAGACCAGTTGGTGGGAACATTTTCCAGGCTGAGCTCCACGTTCCCTTCTGGATAACCTCCTGAGAGCCAGCTGCATGCCAATAGCAGCCAGAGCCAAAAGTGGGCTGTGTGGCAAATTTGAATTTTACCTTTATACAATAGGCTAGTTTCTATACAGGTTCACCCACCTCTCTATCCTCCAAACAAACGAGGCATTATCAGAGTTCAAAAGCTCACTTCAGCCTGGCAAGAATCTTAGGGTGCAGATTAGGGCCATTGAGGGATGTGGAGGGCCGTTGAAGGACTGTCAGTGGCCTCCGGGCCTCAGTTTCACCACCCCTAATCTAGATGTATTTTAATCCGGCTTCAGGCCTGGGTATGGCACTGAAACAGCCTTGGTTGTCCTGATTGGGACCTGTATTGGGAGAGAGATGTAGGGAATGTTTTCCCATTGATTTTTCGTAAGAAATTAGCATTGCGGGGCTTCTGCATGGCCTCATGGCAGTTCTTTAGGGGTTCCACCTTGTCTCTAAATCACTGCTGAGGAGTCATCTGGGAATTCAGAGTGCAGTGCCACCCATATGCAAGTGCTTCCAAGCGCACCCTTTACTCAGTCCGAATCATGGGAAATTGTGCAATGGAATGGATGAGGGCTGAATCCGAATCTTGATAAGGCGGGTGTTGCAGGTAAGTAGTTCCCGAGTGCGCGAATTGAGTAGACAATATGTTCTGAATGGGGTAGGACTCCACATGAAGGAACAGGTGACATTCCTCTATTTCAAATGGTTGCCTGAAATCCAAGTAGCCTCAGTGACTGCATTCTCATGCCCACCTCTACCTGGTTTGCCAACTATTGATGTTCCTGGTCTGGGATTACCTGACATCAGTGATTCATGATCTGATAATTTCCTGGAGGACTATATCACTCTACTACATCTTGCATCATCATCATCGTTGTTGCTGTTATATTGAATTTGTTAGTCACTTTATCTTGCTTGGGACAACCCACAGTGCCTTACAACCAACCAAACTGTCATTTTATGTGGGATGAAATGGGGTTTTATGTCATCAATCCTTAAAGCACTACAATGCTGATATGAGATATTGAGCCCAATTCAAGGTGTTGGTATTAGCTTGCAAAGCCCTAAGTGCCTTTGGATCCAGTATCTAAAAGAGCACTTTGCAATTTTTACTGGCCTTGCAATCAGCATGGGAAAACCTGCTCCTGGTCACCCTGTCAGACATGGCCCATGGGATGGTGGCACGGAGCTGGGCCTTTTCTGTGGCAGCGCCCCAGTTCTTGGTTTTTCCCTCAGTGTTTGGGCCTTTAACACAAAGCACATAGAACTGAACAGAACAATTGCCATCGCCTGCCGCACTAACCTTTCTGCTCTGTTGATTTTAAGACCGTAATTTTGCCTGGACTCTTAAGAGAGGAAGACGCAGATACAAGAATATTACCAAATAATAATAATAATGAAAAACAAATAAAGATTTAAAAAAAAAAACCTGCTGGAAAGAAGCCGTAAATTTCTTTGGAAAAAAATAGGCTGGGCCTTTTTGGCTTCACCAGGCATATAATGCATTGGATCTAACAAGTGCCAGTACAGCCTCTGGCATGGGACATCTGTTTTGGTTTGTTTGAAGTTGTAAGTGTTAAAGGTCAGTTTAAATTTCATGACCTTCAGCAAATGCTTTTGCTCGACTGTTCTCAGTGCACATGGAAAATCTTTTTATTGACTTCTGCAAATACATCGTGACATTTTCAAGCAAAGGTTGCTAAGAAGGTTGCAGCCATTGGATAGATATAGTCGTGGGTTTGAAATAAGCTGGCATGTCTCTCAACTATATTCAATATCTGCAAGTAGTCCCCATTATGAGGGGGCAGGGTAGGTCTTGTCCCCTTAGCTTTTATGATGGCCCCACTACTTAATGAGTTAGTGCCAGAGATGGGTGCCAGGAGAAGGTGAGGAATACTCACATGGCTTCAGCGAAATTAACTCTTTATTCAAAGAGGCCAGGCAACTCTTCCCAGTAGAACTTGCCCCTATGAGGCAGTTGTGGAGGACTGAAGGTCCTCGCCTTCCCATAGCTCCCTATGTCTCCTCCCTTGGTTCCTTCTTAAGCAGTCTGATGCTCTGTCATCTTGCCTGCCTTTGCTCCACCCTTTACATACCTCTTTGGGCCCTGGGAGACCAGGTGGGAGGGGAGCTGGTTGCAGCAGGAGAGGGAGACTCCCTGGTTTCTTCAGCAGTCTGCTTTATCCCTGCCTCTTGCCCCCCTCCGCTCTACCTTCTGCCCCAATTCTGCACTGCTCACTGTCACAGTCTCTTCCTTCTCACTAAATTACCTCTTCTGCTTCTGACACACACACACACACACACACACACACACACACACACACAGAGAGAAATTAGTAGTGAAAACATGCAAAAGAGGATAGCGAAGTCTGAATTTTTAGTGTGGGTTGAACTTGGGCTGTTAATGCATTTGCAGGTAGGTGATGATGGTGATGTTCTCTTAGGAATCATAGAATTGTTGAGTTGGGAGGGATCCTGGGGGTCATCTAGTCCATCCCCCTACGATGCAGAAATCTCAACACGTGGTCCCACTATTCTAAGTCCCCCAACAAAGCTTGCCATCAATACCTTACATACTGTTTTTCTTAACCAGTTTTGGCCATTGTTCTTTTTCCCTGTCTCCCCCCCCCCCGCCCCCATTTGGCATCATATCTAAGACTAGTGACCTGTTCTGGAATCTACCCTCTCCCTTCTCTCCCCACCCCCTTTAAAAGTTAATCCTGAGTAGAAATTCCCCTGTTCTAGACGATCTCTCGATTGCTCTGCCCAGCCTGGCCTTAGACCAGATGTGTCAGAATATGGTTGCTTGTAGGCCCAACAGTCTTGGCAGATAGCAAAGGCCTTTCCTTTGAAAAGCTGAGACCCCAGAATTTTCAGAGCATGGCTTCCAATTTGACTTCAGATGAAAGTTCCTGCAATGGAACAAAATGCCCACCTATGGTTTCTTTGTTCTGGCTAAGATGTCCTTGGGCAGCAGGGGAAGGCATTTTCTACCTTAGAACTTGTGGAAATGGATTCTGAGATACTAGGCAATGCAAAGTCAGGATAAGTATTGGCCATATAGATCTCATGTTCCCCTCCCTCCAGATTTTGAAATGCCTTGTTTTTCTAGTGAAAATGCCTAGTGACCAATTTCTTTTAAAACTGCATTACTGTACCTTTATAGGTTGTGCAGAATTGCTGTCTTGTGATCTACTTTGCGGCTAATGAACCAACTTATTGAGACTTTTATAAGAAACGTTAAGTGGCCGTAACTGCCTAGAAAAGTTGAAGTTCAGGTTCAGGTTGTTTAAGTGAAACTGATGGATAAAGCAAGGTATCAAGTTTTTTAGGTTTTTTAAAAGGTGTTTGCCACCAGATTGCTGCCACAATACGTTGTATCTTGTCTAGATGCTTTTTCCTGTGCCAATTTCAAGCCATCAGTTGGATATACTCAAGCCTTCGAATTTGTGGAATAATTTTTGTTTCCAAGGTGATGTTATGAAAGATGACATTTTGATCTGGATGTCAAAACCTTCATATATAGAAGACACAAATGGATTTTTGTAGTGGTTTGATGGACACCAGAATATTAGCTTCAGTATGAATTAGGAGAAAGAACTTATTAGATGTGTTGGTCAAAGTTGGCAAGATAAGAAGTATGTTTTATAGAAAACCCATGGGAAAATTCTCATGATATGACAGTTCACATCCCAAGTATGTTTAACTGATGGTCAGTTTAAGACATGAGTAAGCAAACTAAGGCCCGTGGACGGTCTGCGAATCAGTTTGTTTTTACATGAGTAGAGTGTCTGCTTTTATTTAAAATGCATCTCTGGGTTATTTGTGGGGCATAGGAATTCATTCATTCCCCCCCCAAAAAAAATATAGTCCAGCCCCCCACAAGGACTGAGGGACAGTGGACTGGCCCCCTGCTGAAAAAGTTTGCTGACCCCTGGTTTAAGAGTTTTGATGAGACACTTCATCTTCTTTTGATTTTTCTGTAGGGAATAATTTCAGTTAGCTATAATTTGAGGACTAAAGCAGTCCCAAATGACATATTGAAATCAGCATGGGGGGGGAAACATCATAATACAGGTTTTGTTGTTGTTGTTTTTAAAAAAGAACTGGATTTCCAGGATTCCTGTGGTTAATACATCATGACTATTTGTGGAATTGCTAACGTTATATACTCTTGTGATTGACTGTTCTGTGCTTTTTGGAATATATTATTAAATGGTTCTGTATTATAGGCATTGATCTTTAGGCAAAAGATTGATTCCTAGTTTATTGATAGATCTAGAAAAATAGAGATTTGTGAGGGATGATAGGTATCTATGCCTAATTGGAAAGTGCTTCCATGGGGCCTGCATGTCTTTAATAATCAGCTGTCATCACCACTTCTGATCTCCCTGACTTTGAAACCAAAGAGCTGCAGGATTTCCTGAAAGTAAGGAAGTGGAGCTTCTCAAGCCCCACAGGTCTCCGTTGTTCTGTTCTCGTTCTCTCCTTCCAAACCTGTAACATGGACCCAGGCTGGTTAGGCATATGGGTGAGACAGATCCTGATCTGGATCAAAGTTAATCAACCAGAATCTTTCAATCCAGGATATTTTATTATTTGTTGTCCAAGGGTAAAGCAAGTGAGAAATAATAGGTCACCCCTGAAATAAATTAAACCGTATATTGTAACTCAATCCTACACTTGCTGTAGATCCTAGAATTAGTTGTACTAATTGGCAGATGAAAGCATAATAATACTAATTTATTATTTATACCCCGCCCATCTGGCCAGGACTTCCCAGCCACTCTGGGCGGCTCCCAGCAGAATATTACAAACACGATAAAATATCAAACATTAAAAACCTCCCTAAACAGGACTGCCTACAGATGCCTTCTAAAAGTCAGATAGTTCTTTATTTCTTTGACATCTGATGGGAGGGCATTCCACCAGGCGGGTGCCACTACCAGGAAGGTCCTCTGCCTGGTTCCCTGTAACTTCGCTTCTCGCAGTGAGGGAAACGCCAGAAGGCCCTTGGAGCTGGACCTCAGTGTCTGGACTGAACAAAGGGGGTGGAGACGCTCCTTCAGGTATACTGAGTCGAGGCCGTTTAGGGCTTGAAAGGTGAGCAACAACACTTTGAATTGTGCTTGGAAATGTACTAAATGTCAGTGGTATAGTGGGTTTTTCCCCTGGAGCTTCCCCAGGCAAAAGCATGTTCATAATGAACCATTTCTGTATTGTCTTCAAGGGAGTGGGGGTGGGGACAGCAAGTGACCAATCAGCTAGGGTCCTAGGCTTCCTCTGGTGTCATATGTACACAGGATGGTGATACTGAATATAAATAGTAGATAATTTTGCCAGCTAGCCACGTTTATCTTAGGTCACTGCTATCCTTGAATATATATACATGTGGTTCTTACTGGTGGTAGTGATCGTTTTTGGGGTGGGGACTAGAACAATTTTCAGGCTTGTGGCTCTTGCTACTTATAAAATCTATAAGAGTGTTTGTTAGTGGCTTCTATAGTAAATTATTAGTTGATACTGATAGCCTTTTTGCTGTGCCTATCAATTATTTTTTATTGTTTCATGTTGCTTACTTAAGCCATTCCGACTCCTTCCTGGAATGCAGATTATTGCATATTTAATGATAACAGCACCACTGAAGGGATCTACATGTAAATAAAGATTCAGTTTTTTAAAAACTGAGCCTACACTCTTGGCACCATGTTGTGATGGAATAAACCTCCTTTTTCAACACGTCCTCATTCTTTCAGAATGACGCTGCTTTGGACAAAGTGATGCATCGAGAAAATAAAATGCATTGCGCTGTGCTGCTGTTGTAATTCTTGCTCTTAAAATATACCAAGATGAGATACTTGCTGAGACTAGCACCATTTGACTACCACAGTATTAAATTGCAAAGCTCGAACCTGTATTGTATTGTATTGAAAATGACTGTCTTGCAGAAAAACCAGTGCATTTGTTTATCCAATGCTTGCTTTTGTGCTTTTTAAAAAGCATATATTAAATTTCAGCTTGCATTATATATGATGAGAGGGGGAGATATCTGTTCATTGCCAGTAATGTAGCAGGCAGGTGGCAGTGGGTAAATTTCAGAAACGCTTAAACTTTTTTCATTCTAGCAACCGCAGGGATTGATTAAATAGTGTTGTCTTGGAAGAAAATTCGAGAAACAAATCTTGTTTGGATGCAGCAATGCAGAACAAAAGGCACTTCAGTTCACTTAACTCTTGGCATGTAGGTCATGACATTAGCTAGTGAATTTAGCTGGAGTTGAGGCAAAAAGGCATTTTGTCAAGACTCTGCACTGCAAAATAAAGCCCCCTTGGTCAACTTTTTTCTGGAGTGGCACAAAAACAGAGGAAGTGTTTGTGTAGCTGGTATCTACCCTTGGAGCATTCTTCCCCTCTCCACCATCCCAGTATCATTCTGGAGCACCAGTTTGCTTTGCTACTTTTTTGCTGACAAACTGGCACGAAAGTAAACTTCTGGAGGTCTTCTATGGAAACATTTCTCTCCCCCGTCCCCCGCCAGCAAAGTCCTTTCTGAACATTCAGTGCAGCCCTGATTTAAATCTGCTGCTAGTAAACCACCTTTCCCGAGGGTTTTTTGTACCATAATAGTTCTGCTTTAAGGATATTACAGTACTGCTAAATTGATTCCCCACCTTAGCCTTTTCCCCAGGTGCCCATGTTTTGACAATGGTATGATCCAGCTAGACATCTTACGTTTTAATTAATTTCTTGTTCTGATGCTTTCCTCCTTTTTTAACGTGACAGAATTCTCTGACAAGAAGTTGTCCCCTTGCTAATGATTCCCAAGCACGGAGTGGTGCCCGATTTCACACCTCTTACGACAAAAGATACGTCATCAAAACCATAACAAGTGAAGATGTAGCAGAAATGCACAATATACTGAAGAAATATCACCAGGTAATTAATTTCTTGTTTCAAGGGGGTGGGCTTGTGAGGAAAAACACATTCATTGAAGTTTTTATAATGCAGGAAACAGAGGTTTTAAACTAGAGTTGGTTTACCACTGTATTTTCAGTTGAATCAACACTTTGGTACATAAATTTTAAACATTATTAATGGCAGAGACTAGCAGTTCGAAAGCACGTCAAAGTGCAAGTAGATAAATAGGTACCACTCCGGTGGGAAGGTAAACGGCGTTTCTGTGCACTGCTCTGGTTTTGCCAGAAGCGGCTTAGTCATGCTGGCCACAAGAGCCAGAAAAACTGTTTATAGACAAATGCCGGCTCACTCGACCAATAAAGCGAGATGAGCACCGCAACCCCAGTGTCGTTCGCGACTGGACTTAACTGTCAGGGGTCCTTTACCTTTACCTTTGTTACATTAAAACAAACAACTCTAGACATTTTTGAAGTCTGCATCCCATCCTGAAATATCAGCCTGCTCAGGTCCTTTGAAAGCGTCCCATCTAGTTTTTGAGCAACAGAGGAAAACTTTTAAGTGGTGGCACCAAGATTTTGGAATTCTCCCCCCGGAAGTACAGCTGGCACCAACATTGATAGCGTTTTGGTGCCAGATTAACACTTGTCTGTTTACCCAGTCATTTATGGGATGTTAACCAGCTGCTGCAATTGGTGTGTTGGAGTATTTCATTTATATTACAATCTGCTCTTATTTTGTTTGGGTTGTTTTAAATGTTAATTTAACCTACCTGGGAACCAAGTGATGGGGCTGGGTATAAAATGTTCTTAATAAAATCAGTAACGGTAGCTGGCTTGCTATAGTTGGGAAGATTCCCCTCATAATAGCATCAAAATTTATTTGCTTGAGTGTTTTGTCTTTCAACCTCCTCTGTCCAATTTTTTTCTGTGCCTACATGATACTTTAGCTTTCACCCTAATACCATGAGTGGCAGTCAATATGGCTGCTGTCAACTCCTTACCCATATAAATTTGGTTAAGCAGTGCAGGCTAACGTTAGATCTAGCACTTACCCTAGAGGTTTTTAGGTGCCTGACTTTAACAAATGAAAACATCAAATTCAACATTACTATTCTAGTTAAAATGGATATATGTGTATCACATTACAATCAGAACAATTAAAAGTTGACAATTACAGAAATAGTGTCTGATATTAACTTGAAACAACTATTTGTGACCCAGTTGTTGATGTGTGAAATATACCTATTTTTGCTATAGTAGAGGCAAAATAATAGGAATCACTGTATATGTATCCATGGCATACTAATTTAGCAGCATATCTTGCAGGAACACATGTCAGGCAGCTAGAAGTGTGGCTGGTTCTCCGGAATGTGTGCATAGGATAAAGCAGACACATATTTGACTTTGCAGTTCCATGTAAATGAGTCCTTAGTGATCACGGCTACATCTGGGATTAAACAACATGGCTTTAGATAAGAGAGCATGACTTCAACCATTGTATTCCAAAAAGCAACTATATGTCAATCATTAGGATCATATACAATGTATTAGCCATACATGAAGCAATGATTTTATTGCAATCTGAAATATATATGGAAGGAATACACATAAGGAATGCCTGTTTTTGAAGCACTTTTTGGCTTTATCTATCTATGTAAGGCATTTTTACCCTCTTTTGAAGAAAAGGCTCCTAGAGCAGCTTACAGATCAATAAAAAGCACACTGGGTTTTGCCTTCAGGCTTGCAATCTAAAATACATGACACAAAAGAAGATAGGAATGGTGAAGGAGGAGGAAAAGCAAAAGTGCCAGTTCTTTAGGTTACATTTCTTATCAGTTCGCGTAGCCAGTTCAAGGGAGCCTGAGGACAGATGCCAGTCCATAACTGAGATGCAGTTGATTTATCCCAAACACATCATCCTGCCCTGGACTTGTTCTCCTAAAAACAAGTAAACCCCCACCTTCTGAAAGGCAAGACAGAGCAAGTGTCAATCTCTTCATCAATGGGTAAGAAATAGGGCCAGAAAGTGTCTTAGTCATGTTTGGAAAGATGCTCCTCTCAGTTTCATTTTTTTGAATTGCCTCTAAAGGTTGCGACTGTCCCTTCTTTTTTTGGGGGGGTGTTTTGGGGAGGTCAGCAAAACATAAACAGTGTTTATCATGTCTTTCTTCTTTCCTTCCCTCAAATCTCTGCTTCAGTAAGCATCGCCCAACTGAGGAATAGGAAACACTTGAACATATTGAATGCATTCTGTTTTTAGTTCCGTTTCAGGCATGCACAAGTTTACTAATAAATATGCTAAAGGGCACTATGCTTGCCTCGTAGATTTAATAGTCCCAGGAGTCCTGATAGCTGCATTAAAAGCCTATTTATGTTAAACAATCCACATTTTAAACTTAATTGCAGTGTATTTTTTATTTTTAAAAAACCTGTGGTTTATATCTGCAGACTAAAAATAAAACATAGTTCTAATCCATCTGCTGCTGCAGCCAACTTCAGTTGACTCTCTTCTCTTTTTCTTCTACCACGTGTCGTCCGCCTGTTAATAACTTTGCAGCCTTTTCTTTCCATTGCATCCTTTTTTTCTGTAGGACAGCTTCCTTTTTAGCTTGTTATACTTCATTCCTGACTACATGTAAGTGGTGCTGATTTCAGTTGAATTTTAAGGTGGAGTTGCCCACATTCCTTTTTCAGCTTCATGGTAGTGTTTCCCTTCCACCACTTTCCCCTGCCCCAAAGTCAGCATGCATAGGAAACATGGCAGGACTTTGGGAGATGTGTGTGTCTAAATTTACCGTTATTGTGTGACTATTCTTGATTCATTGGCTACTGGAATGCCAGAGGAGGGGCTTGCAACTATTTTTCTACGAACAGGTTTTGCTGGTTTATCTTGCTTACAAGTGACCCAGTTCATTTCTCACGGAGCAAACTGCTACTCACTGTATGTTTTAACGTGGGTGGGCTGCATTCTTAGCATGTACGTCTCCTTTAAAAATATAGGGGAGTCTGTTTTTGTCTTGTTTCTTCCTGGTAAGATTTGGTCAGTTTTGTCTTTTGACCTGGATGTTGTGAAAACCCTTTTCTGCTGTTGGACCTAAATTGTAGTTGTTAAAAATGAGAACTTGAATCTTCTTTTTTTAAAATGTACATATATGCCTTCCTTACATATCAAGCTTTTAAACCGATGATTTAGGAGTCGTGAAATGTTTTACTGTGGTCTATGTCACCATTGTAGGGACGCAAGTGGCCCTGTAGGTTAAACCACAGAGCCTAGGACTTACCAATCAGAAGGTTGGCGGTTCAAATCCCCGCGACGGGGTGAGCTCCCGTTGCTCGGTCCTTGCTCCTGCCAACCTAGCAGTTCAAAAGCACATCAAAGTGCAAGTAGATAAATAGGTACCGCTCCGGGGGGAAGGTAAACGGCGTTTCGGTGTGCTGCTCTGTTTCGCCAGAAGCAGCTTAGTCATGCTGGCCACATGACCCGGAAGCTGTACGCCAGCTCTCTCGGCCAGTAAAGCGAGATGAGCGCCGCAACCCCAGAGTCGGTCACGACTGGACCTAACGGTCAGGGGTCCCTTTACCTTTACCTATGTCACCATTGTAGCTACAGTAGAAGTACTGTAGTAGTGATCTAGCATGTATATATAGAAACAGCTTTGTAGATACAGTCAGGAAACATAAGACTTGTATGGCCTCTGCTTGCACGTTTACTTGAAGGTAAGTTCAGAGTGGAGCATTACCTAGTAAGCATGCATAACATTTTAGCCTTGACACCTTTAGCAGTTTCTGCGACTAAAGAACATTGACACAGCAGTGAAGTCCCAGAAAAAGATGTATGCAAATGGCTAAAAGTAATGGGGAAGTGGCATTAAATGCCACAGTTTCTTATTTGTTACCCTGGAAGAGATCTACACTCAGCCATGTAGCTCAGCTGGTGACTGGGGGCCAGTCACAGGACTGCTCATTTTTATTTATTCCATTTATAGGCTACCTTTATCTTTCAAGGATCACAAGGCGGTATAAATGGTTCTAATTCCCCCCCATTTCATCCCCACAACATCCCTGTAAGGTGGGGCAGGCAGAGTGGTACTAGTGACTGGTCCAAGGTCACACAGTGAGATTTCATGGCTGAGTTGGGATTTGAACCCTGTTCTCCCAAATCCTAGTCCAACATTCTAACCATCTGGAGACGTTATTCCCTCTTAACTCCTCACAAAACTCCTTCTGGCCTATAGGGTTGAGTGGTGTGCATTTTAGCTACTGCTTTAAAGTAATGTACAAATGGACTTTAATCTTCTTTAAGGCAGGGTTAGGAAACCTGGGACTCAGGTACCAATTGCAACCCTCCAGGCTGTGGTCAGAGGCAGCAATCCTTCTGAATCCCAGTTGCAGGAAAGGGTTCTTGCGCTCGGTGTTATGTATTGAAGTGCTCACCCTGGCCACCAGGGGTATTGTGTATACAGTGGTACCTCGGGTTACATATGCTTCAGGTTACATACACTTCAGTTTGCACACTCTGCTAACCTAGAAATAGTGCTTCAGGTTAAGAACTTTGCTTCAGGATAAGAACAGAAATCGGGCTCCGGCGGCGCGGCAGCAGCAGGAGGCCCCATTAGCTAAAGTGGTGCTTCAGGTTAAGAACAGTTTCAGGTTAAGTACAGACCTCCGGAACGAATTAAGTACTTAACCCGAGGTACCACTGTATAGTTTTCACTCAGGCCCACGTCAGTTAATTTAGGTGGGAAACCCTGGGGTGTTGTTACAATGTTGACAGCCGACTGCCTATAAAAGCAGGCCGGCTGTTCAGTTCAGTTCAGTTCAGTTCCAGCTTACTATAAAGAACCACTTGGAGAAATCTGTGCATTTTCTTTGTCAACACACTACTTAATACTCAGGTCCTCCTTGAGGTTTATCCCATAGGGACCTGGTGAGCCAGTGGTGAGAACAGGATGCTGGACTAGATGAGACCTTGGCCTGATCCAGAAGGGATCTTTTGATGTTCTTATGTTATATTCTCTGCCTTGGGAATTCTCCCCAGGCCTTCCCTTGCACCCCAAGGTTTTCTGTTTGTTTGACTAGAATGCGTCCTTGAACTCTGCTAATGCCTCTTGCTTGGCTGGATGGAGACAGGGTGTGTGTAGAAACAGGCCTATTTGTATAGAGGTGAAATATTTGTAACTCTACCCACTTTGGTCTGTGGCCAGTATTTCTATGTGGCCCTTGGGAGGTTGCCTAGAATATAATGTGGACCTTGGATTGAAAAGAGTTCCCCCACCTCTGGTTTAAGGTATTGACACTCTACCCTTCAACAGGGGTTGCAGTGGTGACTAGGATTGGGTGTTCAGCAACTCCCCACTCAAGCCTTACTTGTGTAGGGGCGTGGATGGGGTTGTTGCTTAGTTCCTGCTCATCCCATCAGCCAAGTTGGCTTCCAGAATTGCTGGGTTACAGCTTCTGATCTTGCTCTGTGTGCAATGGCTGAGCTGTGGGCAGCAGAACAGCTAGCAGACTTTTGTAATTAATGTTGTGGCATAGCCAAGATTATTGAGATTTCTGTACCCCCTGGCCACAACCTGTAACATTGAATGAACCTGAACATTGAAAACATAATGATCTGCTTTTTCACACCTGACAGATCACTGTCTTGCCAAACGTATCTTCTCAGGGCTGATCTAGAAATAATTTAATGAGGCCCTCTATACACCAAGCTTAAACTGAGTAGGAGATGACTCTCTAAATTGGCTTCACAGCACAGAAACTCTCTTTTACCAGACATTTGGCATAAGCTGTAAAGGTAAAGGTATCCCTGCCCGTACGGGCCAGTCGTGTCCGACTCTAGGGTTGCGCGCTCATCTCGCTCTAGAGGCTGTGAGCCGGCGCCGTCCAAAGACACTTCCGGGTCATGTGGCCAGCGTGATGAAGCTGCAGCTGGTGAGCCAGCACCAGCGCAGCACACGGAAATGCCGTTTACCTTCCCGCTATAAAGCGGTACCTATTTATCTACTTGCACTTAAGAGTGCTTTCGAACTGCTAGGTGGGCAGGAGCTGGGACCGAACAACGGGAGCTCACCCTGCCGCGGGGATTCGAACCGCTGACCATACGATCGGAAAGTCGTAGGCGCTGAGGTTTTACCCACAGCGCCACCCGCGTCCCTTTGGCATAAGCTGACCACCCTTTAAAACAATGCAAAACCATTCTGTTCAGGCTAGCTGGGATTAGAGAAGAATTTTTGACTAGCACATCTGTATTTGAACTTTTACTTGTCAAAGCCTTGTCGTTAAATGCATAGTTCTCACCTTGAACATTTTTAGGGCAGGGTATTAATGAAGACTCATTCAGACTTGCATCTCTTTTTGTAAAATAGCTTTTATTTACACTGTGTGAAGCAGTGCAGCTTAAAAAATATATAGGCCCTTTAATCTCAAAGGAGAACGCATGTCTTTTTGTCAAAACGTATGCTGAAATGCTCTGGAGGAATTATCCTGGAATATATTGAAATGATCAAAGCACCGGCAAACCAAAGAACAAAGTCGGAAACGATTGCTGTTGCCAAGTAAGAGTTTCAGCAGCAGTGACAACTGCAGAACTCTTGATAGACATCTCTGTGCAAAGGAGATCAATGTAAAAATATGAAGGTTTAAATTATAAATACCTGATACAGTTGGCTTCTTTTTATTTCAAGAAGGTTCCCAGGGGCTACTCATACAGCAGATGATAATGATGGATTTCACTGCTGTGGAATGAGTTGTGGTTACTGATGATTTTTTTTGGGGGGGGGACCTGTCGTCTTAGTTAGCTCCAGCTCCTTTAGAACCACCCACCAAACTGGCACTACTGATATCATGAAATGCCTCTTTTTTATTATTATTCTTTCCACAATACACAATAACAGGGTTGTACTTGTCAGGGCGGGACACGGGTGGCACTGTGGGTTAAACCACAGAGCCTAGTACTTGCCGATCAGAAGGTCGGCGGTTCGAATCCCCGCAATGGGGTGAGCTCCCGTTTCTCGGTCCCTGCTCCTGCCCACCTAGCAGTTTGAAAGCACGTCAAAGTGCAAGTAGATAAATAGGTACTGCTCCGGCGGGAAGGTAAACAGCATTTCCGTGTGCTGCTCTGGTTCGCCAGAAATGGCTTAGTCATGCTGGCCACATGACCTGGAAGCTGTATGCCGGCTCCCTTGGCCAATAAAGCGAGATGAGCGCCGCAACCCCAGAGTCGGCCATGACTGGACCTAATGGTCAGGGGGTCCCTTTACCTTTACTTGTCAGGGCATCCCAATATGGAGCCTGCTGCCATCTCTAAAGTTTGCAGACCTTTATGAAGCTCTGCAGCATTAAGTTATTGTGCTCCAGACCACAGAACCTCACTCGAAGTGCAATGAATGTTTTGACACACTCCTGGTAATAATGTTCACTTTCTTCATAAACAGTCTGCTAGAAACTGTAGAATAAACCATTGCTCATAGATCACATATGGACTTCCGCATTGTCACAGTGAGCTATATTCTGAAGAAGGTCCCTTATGGTGCCAGAATTGTGCCTTATATATGAGAGGAAGGAAGAAACTGGTGGTAAAATGTTCTTCATTTCACTATGGAGAGTCAGGGATTTTATTTTTTCTTGTTGGCTTGGAACTTTGCATTCTGTTCATGCTCTGGAGGTTGAACATAATGAGCCACTGCCTCTGGAATTTTACAGGGATAGGGCCTCCTGCATAAGTGAAATCAGAATAATTGATTTGTAGGAAGGATAAATCTTTTTGTGGGGGACATACACACATAGATGAGGGGACACACTCATAGTTTCCTAAGACATGGAAACACCCCTTCAAACATACATTCCTGAAGATACACTGGAACAGCCAAGTTGTGGAGGAGTCCATAGCTCAGAAATCAGTCTGGTCACTAATAAGTAAAGGTTATGGAGTCCATGGCTCTCCATTTGTTGGACTACAATTCCCATCACCCACGCCATTGCTTGCTGGGACTGATGGGAATTGGAGTCCAATAACACCTAGATAGTCCTAGGTTCCCCATCCCTACTCTGAAAATGCAGTGCCAGTAAATTAAAGGAAGTGCCCAGTCTTTGAAATTATGTCTTTGGAGGATGTACAAGGACAGGGAGAAAGGATAGATAACCTTTTCCTCCCTCCCCAAGCCTAAACTTCGTCAGCAAGCTTGTGTAACATGCTGCTTTTTCCTGGTCAACTTGTAGATTTATAGGAGCATATACCGTACTTCATATAGTAGGAACACGCACTAGATAAACAGAACTTTTTATTTTAAAGGAAACCCTACTTGGTGTGTTTTGTTTCTGGTTTCCTATTTTGGGGCCATAGTAAGTAGGGCTAAAAAGTCCCAAGGATGCGACCTAGAAGAAGCATCACACAGCATAATATCTCAGTTTATATTAAATGACCCAATGGCTTGGACTTCTGATGGTGGCAGTAAGACAATAACCTGTCTGAAATCGCCCTCCCTGAGCAAATCTGAGTGTTAACAGTTGTTTTAGCAATGAGTTATTTCATGTAATTGTATGTGCAATCATGCAGGTTCATGTTTAAATCTGGAAGATGTATACTACTTAAACGCTTAGTCGTTTACAGTGCTGAGCATCTTCAGAAAGTATAATTAGCTCAACACTGTGCATGTCTTACAAACCATGAATTTAAAAGCCTTCTACTTAGTATATGCCTAGCATGTAGTGAATGCCTAACTACACAATTGGGGCAACTGATAATTTATGCTATATCCCCCTTTCACTTAGCATAGATGTCTTCTTTGAAAAGGCATTTTCTCCAAATCACATTGTGTTTATTAGCAATTTGAGTGGAAAGAGTGCAATTGCATTTCTGTGTGTGTGTGTGTGTGTGTGTGTGTGTGTGAGAGAGAGAGAGAGAGAGAGAGAGAGAGAGAGAGACTGGAGCTCCTCTTTCAAGATTTATTGTAAATGCAACACAAGAGTGCAGATAATTGCTGCCTTGATAATCCATTGCTTTTTGTGTCTGTAACACAGCTATATTAATATTTTCATCAGGGTAGTGGCATGACTGGCAAAATAGTTTGGGGATCAAATACGGTAGTTGGTGAGAGGACATACACTGTGCAGAAGCCTGATAATAGTACCAAACAATAGTACCAAAAGACTGTGCACAATGAAATTGGGCAAAGACTACACACAATGGAATTAATTTGGTGAATGTAGAGAGAAGTGGCTCAGGTTTGTAATGCTAACTTTCAAAGGACAAGAGGCACATCTTATTAGTCTTAGTGACTAATAAGAGCTGTTGGATTTAGTTTTAATACTCAAGATAAATTTTAGTATACGAATTCTGGAATTTACTGTGTTAAACAGAGACGGAATTACACATTGTCAGTACACTATGCAGGAGTCTTTGTCTGGTGGCATCTAAGAATGAGCAGTATGTGAGGCCTTTGTTTAATATGCTACAGTACACTCGCTGAATGTGTTTAGGAAAATTAGTGTTTTTTCTTTTCTTTTCTTTCTTCCCATAGGGCTCAATTTGTCTTTTATTTATAGATTTGTTTTTAAGTAGTTGAAAGCTTTAGACAGGTTTTTTTTAAAACAAAACAAAACGCTGAATTCTTGGAATGTATCAAACGAAGACTTGTTTGTGACTAGATTTCCAATTAATATGTAGGCAAAACTGAAACTGCCAGTTAATGGGCACCAACAAAAATCCTGTAGCCCTCTTTCTGAACAATTAATTTTGTTTGCCTACTTTCCAACAGAAATAGCAGGAATAAATAGGTTTTGAAGGGGGGAAAGGTAGGAAGCTTTAGATTAATTTATTAGGCTTTTGAATGGAAAACTTATTTGCCCCTCACCACACCTTTTTTGTGTGTTTACAGTAAGTTTTATTAATAGCCACAGACAATTCCCATTTCTATGCATAACGTATCAGGAAAAAAGGCAAGAGCTCTAACTAGTATATATGAAAAAACCTGATACAGTCAAACCAAATGCCTCCGTTTTGGAACGTTTTCGCTCCCGAACAGCGAAAACCCGGAAGTAAGTGTTCTGGTTTTCGAACGTTTTTCGGAATCTGAGAACATCCGACGCGGCTTCTGCTTGAGTGCAGGAAGTTCCTGCAGCCAATCAGAAGCCGTGCCTCGGTTGTTGAACATTTTGGAAGCCACATGAGCTTCTGGAATGGATTATGTTCAACAACCGAGGTTTGACTGTAATGTAAAACCCTGGAGTGTGGGACACAGATGGTGCTGTGGGTTAAACCACAGAGCCTAGGACTTGCCAATCAGAAGGTTGGTGGTTCAAATCCCCATGACGGGGTGAGCTCCCATTGCTCAGTCCCTGCTCCTGCCAACCTAGCAGTTCAAAAGCACATCAAAAGTGCAAGTAGATAAATAGGTACGGCTCCAGCGGGAAGGTAAACGGCATTTCCGTGCGCTGCTTTGGTTTGCCAGAAGCAGCTTAGTCATGCTGGGTACATGACCCGGAAGCTGTATGCCGGCTCCCTCGGCCAATAAAGCGAGATGAGCGCCGCAACCCCAGAGTCAGCCATGACTGGACCTAATGGTCAGGGGTCCCTTTACCTTACTAAAACCCTGGAGAGCTGCTTCCAGTCAGTGTAGACAGTACTGAGCTAGGTGGACCAGTGGTCTGACTTGGTATAAGGCAGCTTCCTTGAGGTATGTGAGTTGTGAATAGTACACAATGTGCCATTTATCACTTCTTTCCCTGAGGGAGCAGGGTGCCTGTCAAGGATTAGATGTGCCAACAGGGTTTCCTTCCTCCTTATCTCCTCCAGCTGTGCGCCTGCTGTTTTCTTATCCTGCCAGCTGCCAGCATGCCAGCGTATTTAAACCTTAAATTAGAACACCTGCTTTATTCACCACTTTCCAGTCCAATGCCATCATTTATTTTAATATCTTTATTTACCTTCTAGCCTTTGCATGTTTGGTAGTGGGGTATTATCATTGGTCCAAGGAGACTAGGGGTACTTACTTAAATTGAACAAATATACTTATGATTTATGAAATATTAATATAACGGTATGTTTACTTTCAGGTAAGTTCCATAATAAAGCTGGGTTTAATATCTGACACAAAATATTACTGTTACAGGTCTTACAGATATTTTAAATCAATGATACTTGAACGTTAGTGTTACTCATGGTTTAAAAAGATAGCAAAGTGTTTGCTCAAGTTCTTTTCCCTATACAGTAACCAGAGTCAAGTTATACTCCCTAAGCCCACCTCTGTTTAATTCTCAAACCTATTAAGAGAGCATTCCTTGTGTGAACTTAATTTGATAAATAGAAACTAAAATCATAGTCGGATGAAAAGCCATCTCTTTCATCAGTCTGGGAATATAGAATATATAGTCCTGCGAGGTAGCACAGTACAGCAAATATGGTTTGAAAAAGAAACACCTATATTGTAGAACATTCTTGTTTTTAAAAGATAGCATTAAAATGTATTTGTTTCATTTGCCCTATGTGGTTTTTTTCCTGGAAGAAAAGTCATGTTGAGTGAAATTCAGAATAGCTGCTATCTTTGGATATGAAGAAAAGGCTTATTTCACTCCATATTTATGTCACAAATGTAGTGTTTTATATGTCCCATGAGATTAACCCCCAGTCTGTTTCTATACTATTATAGATGTTGCTAGCAACCTGAAAAGCTGTTTGATTACAGCTAAGAAGTGTCTCCAGATATGGTTAACTTTGTTCATTGTATTCTTCTAAATACATTTCCATTTAATGTTGAAGTCACTAAACTAGGTATTTGAAGAACTGCAAAATATATATAATTGTGTAAGTTGTTAACTTTTGCACTTAAGAATTTGACTTATTCTGCTGTACAAAAAAGGAGTACTTTTTATTTTTATAAAACTCCTTTATGGCATTGCACTATGCAAGTCAAGTCAATACTACCCATCCTCCAATACCTGTATTCATGTTATTGTATTCTCAATAGTAATACAAGTCTAGGTGTCTTCTGCTTGGGAGAGTTCGGACTTTGCACTAAACCATAGTTTAGTGTGATGAGAATGATTCTCAGGGAGCTTCAGGCTCATGAGCTTCCCTGCCCCTTGTCCACCAGTGTAGCCACAAGGATATGTTAGAAGCTTTTGCTTCTGTTTTCCATTAGCTACAGTCTAGCATTCTATTTGCATCTAAACTATGGTTGACGTTAACAGTGGGTCTCTGGAAACAACAGGGGAAGAAGCAGCTCCAAGGTTTAGCATGGCTTCTAAATGTAAGCACTGAAATAAAGCAGAGAAAAAATTTGCAGAGTTAGGTAGGTAACTTCTATTTGGTATAAATGGAAGTAACTGCTGGGTCATAGGCATGGACTGAAATCCAGAGAGGAATGCATACAGAAAAAGGATATATCACTTGCTCCCTGACTTTCAGGAAGGTTGGGGAGATACTACTAGAGGAGGAGTTGATAAGCCCCTATGAACCTGCTGAACACTGAATATGGTGTTGCAGATCTAGGTCCTTTTCTGGTTCCTCATAAATGGTTGGGTGTAATTCTTCCTTCCATTAACTGAAATAACAGAAGTTTTAAACACGTCCTTTTCTTCTTTTTCAAAGAACACAACCCAAAAAGTATTTTTGATGCATACTGTGTTTATATCTGCTAGCTGAACGGGGCATGATATCTATTTTGATAGCTCCCATATATCTGCAGGTGGCAGGCTCCAAGGCGGACATCCTTTTTTGTGAGGGAATGCTGAGATCTTAGAAGTGAAAGTACATAGTTTCTACCTGCTGGAAGTGAACTGTGTAATCATGAGGTGCAGATTTGAGGTGAGAACTAGTAAGAGAAGGGAATTGCTAGGTTATGTGAATTCTGACTGTTTGTGAGAGACGAGGATTAGCGAAACACCTTGAAGAGATTCCTAACTAAATGGGGGGGAAATGTGTGTGTTCACTTTTCATATTTGTGTGGAAGAGGCTTTGCAAATTCTGCAGCTACCCTATAGCGTGGCCCACCAACAGTTAAAGAATGTGGGCGTTCTAGAATCATTTTTTCTAATTGTTTGCATTGTGGTATAACTTTTCTCATTAAATCTGTACGTCTGAATCTCTGTTACTTCTGTGTATCTCTGCAACAGATATCCAGTATGTGTCAAGTTCTAATATAATTTTTTTCCTCCTAGTTTATAGTGGAGTGTCATGGCAACACACTACTTCCTCAGTTTTTGGGAATGTACCGGCTTACTGTTGACGGAGTCGAAGTATATATGATTGTTACAAGGAATGTATTCAGCCACCGTTTATCTGTTTATAGAAAATATGATTTAAAGGTGAGCACTGAGCGGCTTCTGTTATGAATATTGCAGTAGCTGCCTTGATAGTCCCCTCCCCCCTAAATGGTACAAAATTCTGTGGGTTCTTAGAGGCTATCAGTTAGCAGTACACCAGAAAGTGTCTAGGAAACTCTTTCGTTAAGCTATTATTATTGAAATAGTTTGCGGCTTATCTAACGCCCAAACCTTTTATGGAAGTAAGATAACGTTGAGTTGTATTGTGTGCTGTAAAGGAAGTGGCTTAGCAGAAGTATGCTCGCTAAAAGTGGATAAGTGCTAATGGTTGCAGTGAAAACCATTTGAGGGGTAAAAAAATAAAAATAACTGAAGCAGCTCTCATGTCCTTAATGGATTCTGTAGACTGTTACAAATCAGTCTGCATGCAGATTTTTTTAAAAAATAAATAAATTAATAGAACCATTTTAATGGAGTTAGGAAGAATGTGTTAAAAGTTGAGCTAATATTTGTAGATTCAAAAACCCTAGTAAGCAACTTCTATTTTCTGTTACCATGACCAAATATATTAGGCTGCAGTCCCACTTAGCAAGGGAGTAAGCCCCAATGTACTTAATGGGGTTTCTGAGTAGACAAATATAGGATTGCACTGTTGGTTTGTTTAAAGCTGTCAAACTGGCTCAGATTAGCTTATTCATATCCTGTCTTGTTTCCTTAGCAAGGAACGTGGCGAGCTGAAAAAAAATGTTTCAATTGGAAACTGGCCTCTCAGGAAGACTGACTGACCTCCAGTGCACTTTATTTTAACCAGCTGATACATGCCCTTTTAGCAAAAGAAACTGGTGTATACCTTCCCATATGATTTGCACCTTTGCATTTGCTTACAGACCGAAACGTAACTGTAGGGTGGCCTTGAGAGCTCAAAATCCAGAATGCAAACAACCTACATTCTGTTGGCTTAAATAGACGTGTTTGCTGGCCAAGCTTATTTTGAATGACAACATAATTCTTTCACCCCCTTTTGGCTGTAGCGTACCCAATGCCTTCTCCCTCACGTTAGTATAAATGGTTTTCTGGAGACAACAAAATTACGGCCTGTCAGTTCTGCTACCTGCCAAGAGTGGCATGCAGCTAACATTAATACTCCCAAACATCAGGCCTCCTCGGTTTCTACAAATTCAATTATATGTACATTGTACACCAATTCAAAATTTTAAACTTGTCTCACTAGCTGCAAAAGTTGGTATTTGGCAGGGCTGATATGCTCGTCAATTGACAAGTCCAATCATAGATTCATAAAATTGCAGAGCTGGAAGGGACTTCAAGGGGGTCATCTATTGCAACCTCCTGCAATGCAGGAATCTCCGCTACAGGATCCATGACAGGTGGCCATCCAAACTCTGCTTAAAAACCTCCAGTGAATGAGAGTCCACAACCTCCCAAGGGAGAACATTCCCCTGTCAAACAGCTCAAATCAAAGATGGTCAACCGCCTGTTACCTTTTTTTCATGGTGTCATCTGGCAAGAGGTTGCAATTGGGCGTTCTGTCCTCAAAGCTTCGGTCACTGTATCCCTGTTTTTAAAATTGCAGACATTTCCAGATGGAAACACATCAGGAATAGGGGCCTCTGCTTAACCTACTGCTATGCCAGAATGTTTTAATTGCTTTTGAATGTTGCATATACTGTAATCTGAGTGTGTGTAACTTTGCATCAGGGCTACAGTGAAAAACCTTGCTGTGAATCTACTGGAGGAATTATGCATAAAAGAACACCTATGCCCTTCAGTTTTATCCCCAGCAGCAATTTAAATACAGTATTTCTGTTTCAGGGGTCTACAGTTGCAAGAGAAGCCAGCGACAAGGAAAAGGTATGGCAAAGGTTATGTTTCCTTAAGTTGCCTAACTTCAGCTTTTATGAAAGGGGGAAACAGTGATAATCATGTACCATGATTCTGCCATCACTCTGCCTATAAATAATTACAAACCTTTATTTATACAATAAGAAGCATAGGAAATCAGACAGCATACACACATTCTGAATTTCAAGCATTAAAAAAAAACATACAGTACTATTAAAATACATACAAGTACTGTTGAGTTAAAAGGATCTCAGTAGTTATTTCTAGGCTACTGCTTGGAGAAGCAGATCTGATTGGTTACCAATTTGCTTCTGGGCATAATTCAGAGTTTGGCCTCAAAGAAAAATGGTGGTTGGGTATTTGCATGCCATCCCCCTCTGCCACTGGTGTATTTTCTGCACCAGTGCATAGGTGCTAATGGGGAATTTTATGGCCAGAGTCAGTTGGTGCCCCAAAGTCTGGATTAGGGTTTCTGGCAGTGTGTGTAGACTCACATCACCAGGCTTGAAATGCTCATCTTACCTTGTACTGCCTTTTTCTCTTCTCCTTTGCCAATGCATCTTCACCTTCCTTTACTGCTTCCTCTGCCTTTGTGTTAAGGACCAATTTACACATATCCCTGTATAGAAGTGTGAAGAAATAAGCGTGTGCTGCCCTCTACCCAGTCACCCTTCCAGAAGTTTTAGCTAAAAATACCTTGCACAAAAATGCTTTGTCTTTGTTACAGTGACCTGGTTCACATAAACATTGGCTACAGCTTGTGGTTCAGTGAGGAGAGCTTCACCACAAAGCCATTTTTGGCTGAAACACTAAGCCAAATCTAGGCTTAGCTCAGCGCAGTATGGGAATAAAAAAAGGGTTTAGGATGAGCAAAGCAGTGAACCAGGCCACTGAAGCTTCACATTAACTTGTATGTGTGTCTTACATTGGCATACCTAGAGAACAAGTTGGAAAGCATGCCCTTAACTTTTTGAATAACCTTGGGCATAGCACAGCAATCCAACATGCTTTAGCCAGCTATCTCTTAGGGCAGGGGTCAGCAAACTTCTTCCACTGTCCCTCAGACCTTGTGGGGGGTTGGACCATATTTTGAGAGAGAAAAAGAATGAATTTCTATGCCCCACAAATAACCCAGAGATGCATTTTAAATAAAAGGACACATTCTACTCATGTAAAAATACCAGGCAGGCCCCACAAGCAACCCAAAGATGCATTTTAAATAAAAGGACGCATTCTGCTCATGTAAAAACATGCTGATTCCCAAATCACCCGCAGGCCAGATTTAGAAGGCGACTGGGCCGGATCCAGCCCCCAGGCCTTAGTTTGCCTACCCATGTCTTAGGGCAGCAGCTCTCAACCTGTGGGTCCCCAAATGTTGTTGGACTACAACTCCCATCATCCCTGAGCTCTGGCCTTGCTAGCTAGGGGTGATGGGAGTTGTAGTTCAACAACATCTGGGGACCCACAGGTTTTGAGATCAGGGGTGGAAATGTGGATTCTCCCAGTGCTGTGTGTGGTAGCAGTGGTGAGGAAGCACATGATTCATGACACCTGCTCCTGATCTCCCTTTACCAGGGCGGGATTTAGGTTTGATGAGGCCCTAAGTTATGAAGGTAATGGGGCTCTTTATATAGCAGGCGGGGCCCAGTGCTTACATCATAGGAACACAAAACACTGTTGCTGTATGTAGGTTTTATTTTATTTGTTTTTTATCTTTTGGAAGTGTACATCCAGGTGTTTTTTTTTCCTTTAAAGAGTGGGGCCCTAAGCTATAGCTTGTTTAGCTTATACGCAAATCCGGCACTGCCCTATACCATAGTTAATTGGGGAGCAGAGTATCAGAATTGGGCCCTTTGAATGTGCAGCATTTGTGGGGCGTTTTGATGAGGAGTGCAGCTGAGCCCTGCACCTATTTCTTGTGCTAGACTTCTGACAAACCAGATGTGTGTGCAACGACTCTTGACAAGGTGAAGGCTGGTCTTGCAGATGAGCAACGTGTTTTCTTTTTTACTGTAAATACTGTAAAATGGCTTAACTTAATCAAATCGGTCATAAAAGCAAACAAGGTCTCAATTAAATGGGAAAATATGACGCTCTGTTCCTTACATTTAGAATCATTGCTTGTGTGCACTGGAGCCGTAGCTCATTTGTGCCCCCTTGTGGCTATTCACATTTTGGATAGCTCTGAAATACTCCCCTGCGCTTTTGATCAGGAAATTCCTTGTTTTCATTGCTTGTTTCACTGGGCTCATAGTTTTGAAACGGTTTTTATGTGCTAGCTTTCTCTTGTCCGTTTCAGGCCAAAGAACTGCCGACATTCAAAGACAACGACTTCATCAACGATGGCCAGAAGATTTATATTGATGAAACAAACAAAAAGATGTTCCTTGAAAAGCTTAAAAAGGATGTTGAGGTAAGCGGTCGCTTGCCTGGTCAGCTCTGAAGCTCACCACACTTAGCAAAAGCCATATTGCCTATTCTAGTCAGACCTCCTAGGCAGATTTACCCCACCAATTCAATATTGCAAAATGCTGCAAATAAATGTTATAGTGACCTGTAAATTATTTGTCCTCCTGATTGTAACTGGGATTTTGCTGATGTTTTTTCATGAGAGCAATATGTTACGGAGGGCACCCAGTGCACCTGCCAGTACTTCTCATGGTACCCACAAAAGCTATCAATGAAAATTCCTGATACAGGTGCCTTTCCCCCCCTTGATGGGGTGGCATGCCTGCACCATTTCGTGATTCTGTCTCTTTTTCTGCTCTCTTAGATGTGGCAGCCATTGCACGAAGGCCCCACAGCAGTCATTTTATGGTGTGCCATGACTCTGCAGCACCATTTCATGACTGGTGCTCGTGGCACTTTCTCAAAGTTCAAAATGCATCCACTGGGTCAAAAAGGTTGGAAACCCCTGAAATAAGGAGATAAAGGGGGATTAGAGCCATGGTCTATTTACAGGAGGAATGCTGAGGCTGGGGCAGGCTATTACTTCCCTCAAGCTGGTGGTATAAACTAGCATCAGGGGGGAAAGCACAAATGTTGCTTTTAATATTCATGGCACTGCATCTTGAACTGTTAAAATGCTCCGTAAACACTTGATGTGCCTCTGAAATATGGGCAAAATTGCATTTTCTGCTATTTTAAGTATGACAGATTCTTGGAAGGTCAGTCATGTAATTGTGTTTGGAGTGGCTTCTATGGCATTGATTAGAATTCATATTGAAGGATCATTAAATTGTGTATGTAGGCAATTATTGTGTAGTGGTTTGGCATGCCACGGTGATAATGGAAAACTAGAATTGAATCTTGGTTTTATCTTTCACATTCTTATTTTTTGGGGGGAGGGCATGCTAAGAGCAGCAACTACGCTCACAAAATACTTAAATTTACCCCAATATATTTAGTTGAATGTAATTCAGTTTCAAATCAGTTTTAATCTTTGATTTATGTTTATAGCAGGGACTCTCTGGATCACGGCTTTGCCTCCTTAGAGTCCAGTTTTTCTGGAAACTCTGCACTCTGCTTCTGAGTTTGCTTGATTATTCAGTATGGCTATTCAGTTGCATGCAGCTGGGATGGGGCTAAGATGCTCAACAAGCCTTCATGGCAGCCATCTAATGTATATCAAATTATTGCACTGCTGCAGTCTTGTCTTTAAGACCGATCTTCAGGATCAAACTAGTTGCAACATGGCAAATTGAAAGGGAGGGTTGATTCAAATCAGGACAGTGGCAGGAGCAAAGGGTTAAAAGCCCCCTTCTGCATCCCCTCATCTTGGGGTTTTCTAAAGTAAATCAAGCAATGCACATGAACACTAATAGGTGTCATCCACACTGACCAGCCGAATCTGTTTTCCTTGCAGCTAGCATTCTTTTATTGAAAGTTGTCATGTAACAAAGCATTTCTTAAAGCAGCATAAATTTGGCTCTTCTGCCTTGCTTCACCACTTCAATTTTGCCCCCACCCAGTCACTGTTCATGCACATGGTCCAGGTAAAATGTACTCTTGGAGCGGGATATACAGTGGTACCTTGGGTTAAGTACGTAATTCGTTCTGGAGGTCCGTTCTTAACCTGAAACTGTTCTTAACCTGAAGCACCACTTTAGCTAATGGGGCCTCCTGCTGCTGCCACGCCGCCAGAGACAAAGCCTACTGAAAAGCCTACAAAGGGCTTCCCCACTGCTGTGACCCCTCATACTGTTTCTGAATAGGGAGGTTCCATTTAGCCATCAACTGATGGATGGATTTTACCTGAGCTAGTGGCCATCCACACATTCATTCTGTCACTAAATTGTGAGTTGTGTGAAGAATTGTTTCCTTTCGTCTGTCCGGAATCTGCTGCCAGTCAATTTCATTGGCTGGTTTCCTAGTTCTAGCACTATGTAAGAGGTAGAAAGCAACGCTCTTAAGCAACGTTCTGCTCAACTTCTCAAAGCAAAAAATAAATCCTCAAATCTAAATTATAGCTAGGGAAACTGTCGTGTTTCTCCTTTCGTGCCATGCATAAAATATACCAGACTTGAAGAATCCCACTTGTTTTCCATTGAAGCTTCCTATTTTGGCTTTCACTCGAGAAAGCCTGTTGCAGTAGAAAATAACATTTGCTGCAGAAAAGTTACCTTTTCCCACCCCCACCCAACTGGATCTTGGGATTTTCTACCCCTTGGTAACTGACCTTATTTTATTGTTGCCTTCAAAGTTCCTTGCTCAGTTGAAACTCATGGACTACAGCTTGCTGGTTGGAATTCATGATGTTGAGAGAGCAGAACAGGAGGAGGTTGAATACGAAGAGAACGATGAAGAGGAAGGAGAAAGCGATGGGGCTCATCCTGTTGGAACGCCTCCAGATAGCCCAGGAAATACACTCAACAGCTTGCAGCCTTTAGCTCCAGGAGAATTCGATCCAACCATTGATGTTTATGGAATAAAATGCCATGAAAGTAAGTATATTTAGACATGGGAGATATTTCAGTTCTTGCATCAGTCTCCAAGTCTCTAGAAGGAAAGAAAACTCAACCAAGGCCAAAAAGCATGATGCCCAATTATCAATTGCTCATCTATAGTAGGATTTTAAAAACTTTTTGGAGTGGGGTAAGGGATCTTCAATGCATGGCTCTGATTTTAACATGTCATTATTAGGTATTGTCTGAATACAGTAAAAGCAGTTCACTTATAAATGACTACAATACTGCATTAGCCAGCTATATTGCTAAATGCTACAGAAAGATAGAGATTCTGAGCTGATGTCTTGAATAACTCCTTTTTGATTTCATTTGAAAGTCTACTGACCGCATAGACATTGGACAGTTATTTACAATGGCAAATACCGTATTTTTCGCACCATAGGGTGCACTGGACCATAGGACGCACCCAGTTTTTTGGGGGGGAAATAAGGGAGAAAAAATTATTTCCCCCCCAGGCGCGGGGCTGGGACGGGGGAAGCTCGAGCTTCCCCCGACCCCAGCTCCCAAACAGGCAAGTCTCCGCAAGCCGTGGGAGCGCTCCCGCTACTTGCTGAGAGGTCCGCGAAGCCTGGACGCGCTGAGCTCAGCACGCGCAGGCTTCAGCATGCAGGCAAGTCTCCGCAAGCAGCGGGAGCCCAGAGCTGTCCCCCAAGTTTGCGGGGCTGGCGACGGGGAGGAGCAGGCTTCTCCCCCCGCCAGCCTTCTAGCCAAGTCGGGGGACAGCGGGAAGGGCGCGCTGCGCCTCTCCCGCTGTCTCCCGAGTTTGCGGGGCTAGCGACGGGGAGGAGCAGGCTTCTCCCCCCGCCAGCCTTCTAACCAAGTTGGGGGACAGCGGGATGGCGGCATTCCGCCTCCCCGCTGTCCCCCGAGCTTGTGGGGCTGGCGGTGGGGCTCTCCTGAAGCCTGGAGAGCGAGAGGGGTCGGTGCACACCGACCCCTCTCGCTCTCCAGGCTTCAGCGAAAGCCAGCATTCGCACCATAGGACGCACACACATTTCCCCTTCATTTTTGGAGGGGAAAAAGTGCGTCCTATAGTGCGAAAAATACGGTACACCTTGCTTGACAAAAGAAACAGGTGATTGTTTTGGCATGTTCCAGAGATTCTCTGTTTAGATTTTTACATTGTGCTGTGGGCAGTATAACTACCAAAGCTGATACAGAACAACAATTAAAATATTTTAAACAAGTTGAAATCTTACTACACACTTAAAATCCCCATCAAACAACCTGCAGCACTTACTACAAATAAAATTGCAAAGTGTGGGAGTGAGAATTACAATTACAATTCACTCATTCATTCAGTCATCAAAAAACTTGTAAACTGTAAGTTTTGGTGTGGAAGTTTTAATTCTGCAGTCACTTTTAATTGTGCCAGCTTGCAATTGCAGCTAAGTGCACCCACACTTTTCCCTCTCTCTCCACTGATTAGTGTTATCTATCTTTCTTACCCCTTATTATCAAAGAGTGAAAAGATTTCTAGGACTCACATATGGTTTTTAAGACACTATTAAAGGGGCAAAGGTCTACCACCAGAATAACTTCCAACTTGCTTCTGCAGAGTTGTTTAATCTCTTGGCTACAAATATGTGCATTATTTTTAGTACTATGAATTATTTTCACAGATGCACCCAGGAAGGAGGTATACTTTATGGCAATCATTGATATTCTTACTCATTACGATGCAAAAAAGAAAGCTGCCCATGCTGCAAAAACCGTCAAACACGGCGTAAGTTTCATTGATATATATATTCCAACTTAGTCAGTTATGTTCACATAAGGGCTGGGCAATACCTGGTTTTCAACTTCACAATATATCACCAGCTAAACACCGCAATATACTAAGATATCACAATGTCTGAAATAAGGATGGAGCTATGCAGAGGCTGGCTTCACGGTTTTTCCTACATTGTGATTTTTGCATAGCATGCTCTCTCTTTCACACACACACATCATGATTTGTGATATATTGCCAGGTCAAAAATTATAAAACCAATATCATGATATGGACTTCAAAACCAGTTTTGGATCATATACCAAGATATCGCCCAGCCCTAGTTCAACATTAGAGATCACCAGCGTTTTTAGACAAGTGGCCGCGTTTTGAATTTTGAGTTTGTGCTGGAGGAGCCAGTCACACCTGCGGCATTTCTCAGATAACACGAAATTAAGAGTTGCTGCCACCCGCTGCCACCACCGCCCCTCGACAGCCTTATGCAAGTCAGTCATGACTTGCTGGTACTGATTGGGGAGATCACACAATATCAGTGGCGTAGCGTGGGTTGTCAGCACCCGGGAGAAGGCAAGTAATTTGCACCCCCTAACCCGTGGATTTGCGCCCCCTAACCCTAACCCCCAGATGTTGCGCCCAGTGTGGCCGGCCCTCCCTGCACCCCCCACGCTACGCCACTGCACAATATTGAGTTCACATAAACATACACTGCTGTTCAGGGGCGCCATTTTGAAGAAAATATGGGGGGGGGGGCAGACAAGAATGGTGATATGGAAGGGAGGGTGGGAGGGAGGAAGAAGGGATGGCAGAAAAGAAACCGGAAAGTAAAAGGCGAAGCTCTGGACAAAGATAACTATGAATCAAGCTGGAAAAGAGTCAGAGAGGCAGGAGGGGCTTGGATGACTGGGTAGCACAACTTCAAGAGTCATCACTTGCAAGGCACTGGCACTCCCCCAGCGTGCTCTCTTTTAGGGCAATATCTGGATTGTTACTTTTGCTGTCCTCCTCCTTAATCCCATGGTTACCATAGTGTGTGTTTTGTGACATGGACATCATGAACGCATCTCCTGCCACAACAAGCCAGTTGTTCTCTTAAGCTGCCTCTTTCTTTTTCAGGCTGGTGCAGAGATTTCAACAGTGAATCCCGAACAGTATTCAAAGCGGTTCTTGGACTTTATTGCCAACATCTTGACGTAACCTAATGTTCCATTGGACAGATACAAGGTCTGGGAACAGCAAGGTCTGGGAACAGCAGCAATGGCTACAAGTGTGTAAGGGATAAAAAGCTTCTTTTAAAAGGAACTCTCAAAGTGCTATCTTGCAGAAGGCAGCCCCCTTGTTTACATCTGCTGGCAAAGATGACTGACTGGGGTGAAATACTCGCTTTAACAGCTGCCTGATTTATGCCCAGCATAGTTCTAGCTATTTTTGATGCGTGTGTGCGTGCGTGTGAGTGTGTGCAGAAACAAATATAAATTAACTAATAATAACTAAAATAGATCAGCTTCTTAATCGGTGTGCATTGCAACAACACTCCGTGAATACTAGCTGAGCTGGAATGAATGGTTAGAGTTGGGTGGGGAGGAAGGCATTATATGCATGTTAAGTTCTACAATATTGGTGTCAAAACTAAACTGTGGATCAGTTTACGTTTTGAGCTGAGAGGTGCAAGACAGTATTTGGTGGCGATGATGACTATGACCTTACTGCAAATGTTACACTTAACTACCCTGCATGTTGGCACTCTTTGAAAATAGAAACATCATAAGCTCCTTATGCCGGAAGCTGTCCTGTTGGCACCTTTTTCATTTAATTAAATTGGCCCATTGCAACAGGAAATAAGTCTTCCAGCAATTCAGAAGTCTGGCTCTTGTTTTACCAAAATCTAATGTCATAATCATGCTGTGTGTTCTTTGCCAAGGGTAGACATATTTTGAGGGAGGTGGAGACTGTTTAATTGTCATGTTACATGAAGATTTTACACTGTATGTTTATCGTATAGGAGCTGAGTGTACTACAAAGGAAATCAATGATGCTTTTTTTGGAAGAAATTAATCATTTTGGGCAATAATAGCATTTTACACCACATGAACAAAGGAATAGGAAAGTCTGTTCACCTGTAACTGATCAAAACCGAGACATTTAAATGCTTACATTGTGCTGTTTTTAATATTTTATTAAAATATTCTTTTTTAAGCCCTAAATTTTACTGTTTACATTAATAGGAAAACAGGGATGCTTTGAGTATGTCACAGTATGTGAATCTGAAGTTTACATGTAAAGTTATTTTGCAGTACAGATTAAGTAATTTCTTGAAGTATAATATGCAGTAATGTACCCAAGTGGATATTCAATTCACCTCCATGATAGAAAATATTTTTGCAGTCCATGGTGACAGGTTGTTTTGAGGTTATTTTATATGGCATTTTTATTACCTAATTAGCTCTGTTGCTCCAAACGATGCTGTGTTAACTGATTTGCCTAAAATTATGTTGTCGCCTATAACCTGCTTTGAAAAACCTCAGATCACTTGGGGGGGGGGGGAAGGTTCCAAACTTTGAGGACGACAGAATTAGATATGCTTAAAACTACTATTCTCTACTTAATACACTGTGCTAAAATTGTGCCTTTAAAAAATTGTATGTTGAAACAGACATTCATGGGCAACTCAAAAAATAAACCACACTCTCTCTCCCACTCTGCAACGTAAAGCTTGTTCCACAAATTCCAGGTTGCCTTTTCCACTTACTTAATGCCAGTTCTGTTAAGCTTGCAGCTGAGCATAATAAATATGTATAGTTGGCTTCAGAGAACTCTGATAAAACATAAACTGATCTTACTCTCATGCAGCCAAAGGCAATATATCCTTTTACACTGCACAATATTTCAACAGGGCTGTGATCATAGAATTAGAAGGGACTGCAAGTCCAACCCCCTGAAATGCAGGAATCTTTTGCCCAACATAGGGTTTAACACCCCAAACCCTGAGATTGAGTCTCATTGCTCTACCAACTGAGCTATCCCAGGCTGTGTTACCTTTTTAAAAAAATGTATCCAATTTGGTTTTATTTTCCCACCGAAGATAATGAATCTTAAAGAGTGATGGGATTCTCAGTTATTAAAAGCAATCACCTTCCCCCTTGCTTTTAACCCACAACATTCCTGGACGCTTTAAAAGGCCATGTTTCTTTGCGAAAACAGATGGATGTTGAGCTTTACACTGACCTTTTAAGACCTTCTATCCACACCACAATAAGTTAACCCAAACTGCTGATCTTTTTTGGCAACTCTCCCTTTGTGGGGGGGGGGGAGGGGGAGTCCATAGCTAAGTGTTGGAACACCCACTCTGCCCGCAAAAGGTCTTCAGTCCAATCCCTACCATCTTTGGGAGAGATGTCTGAAACCCTGGAGAGTGTCTGCCAGTCCGTGTAGACAGTACTGAGCTAGATGGACCAGTGGCCTGGCTCAAAATAAGGCAGCTTGCTATAGTGCATCTCATCAGTGCTGTTGTCTCCTTTCCCTCCTGCTGTTTGGGCATACTTCCCAGCCAAGCTATTAGTGACTGCGAGGCAAAAGGCACAGCCCCACATGGCTTTCTCACCACCCGGGTTCTCCTTCCCCTTTGATATATTTATAATGTTAATGACCAACTCGTTACTGTAGTGGGGTAGGAGAGCTGAAAATAATGCCCAGAAGCCTCCTAGAGCAAAATATATACATCAGGAGGCGTAGTTTGACCATAGTAGCTAGAGGGATGTGAAAATTTGTATCCCGGGCTTTTTAGACTCGTCTACCCCCATGTACTATCTGATACCAAAGGGGCACATTGGTTGCCAGATGTGACCTATGTTGGCATTATTTTCAGCTCTCCTGCCCCACGACTGTGTTGCTCAATACAGATGACGGTACCCCCTCTTTAAAAGTCATCTGTTGCAAATCTGGATGGCAAATTTCTTTAGTAGTTTGTCCAATATCTTGGAATAGCTGTAGCTTCTGTCTTACCGAGGCGCATGATACTCATAACTGCATTCTCTCCAGTTTGGGATAGATTACAAAAACACTTTTCAGGTTGATGCAAGGAATGGTTGTCAAGTCGTTGACAAGGGGTAGGTCATGCACTTTCCACACACGTCCTACTACCCTTGAGAGACATTACTTTGAACAAATCTTTTTTGGGGTTCCATTTTCTGCTTTGTGACGTAATAGCCTCTGAAATTCCCAGTCATTGCAAACGTACCCCCCAATGGACAGCGCACCATTGTAAGTTTATAGAGCTCCACCTAGCTGAAAAGTCTAGGGAAAATGCTTCACCAAATAAATGGCCATCTCTTTTCTCACCTGAATCTCTATTGGTACGATTGGATGTATTATATATACTGTATACTTGGGTGGATTGTCACAACAAATGCTACCACCAGTGACTTTTCAGGATTATAAATAAACTTAACTAATTTCTACTGTGCCGCTAGATGTGTCTCTTCACTTGTTGTGCTATTATACACAATTCTCACCACCCCAACCCTGTGCTAGCAGGTTTCCCAGCAGATCTATCTTAATGACCTGCATTGCAATTTGCTGCCTGAGTGTGCAGCTAGGGCAACAGAGGTACCTTCCTAGTCCTAACAGCATGTTGCTTTTCTCCCTTTTCTCTCGGGTGCCACAAGCAACACAAGTGTTACTTAGTTGCTTCCAAACATGATAAACATTGTATAGCATCCTTGTTTGCACGCCACACTAAACCAAACTATGATTTGCCAGACCTGCGCAAATATGCTGGCATCTGGAGGGGACCTTGCACCCCTTTTGCTGTTTCCCAGTCCGTTTTGCTTGGGGTAACAACTAAAGTAGGATTTGGCTTAGGCCCCATCCTCACTATGCATTTAAATTCTGAGTTTCCTGGGAAGGGGGGATTGACTGTTAAATGACTGAGAATTGCAGCTTGATGAGCGGACCAGGGGGTCTCCTAAAAACTCTCTGCACTTACAACAAACTACACTTCCTAGGATTCTTTGGGGGGAGCCACAGCTGTTTAAAGTGGCATCATACTGTCTTAAGTATATCGTAGAGATGGGATCTAAGCTTGTCTGAACCTAGAATCATTGACAAGATAACTCTTCCTTAACCATGGCCTATGGTCACAGGTTGTCTATGGTTAGAGATCATCCAATGTGGTCTGGAGTCTCTGAATGTCACACTAAGCCAAAAGTATCTGTTTGCTTCTGTGCCACACTGTGCTGAAAGGACGGAGAAAGGAGCAAAGTGGGTGTGAGCTCCTCTCTGAGGCCCAGCATCTTCGTGTGCTCCCAGTTAGTCAAAGTTTGGCTTACCATGATGTGTGAGCCAGGCCAATGTATTACCTTTTTTTTTTACTGATACATATTCACAAAGCTTTGTATAATTTTGTTTCTCTTTCCCCTGCTGGCTCAAACATGAGCATATTGGTCTCATCTCTTGCCACTTCCTTGCTTTGTCTTTCTGCCATTTTCTACAACTTACCCACTTCTCCCTCTTGCTTAATTTTCTCCAATTTTAAATACAGATCCAGTTTGGAGCCGTTCCTCTGGAGCTATCCATTTGCCAACTATTCTGTAAATGAATATTTTGTACATTCCATCTAACTAAAAAATCAGTCAGTGTCTGTTTATGGGTATAGGTTGTATCTTGGACTGACTCCACCATTTCTATATCTATACACTGGTTTCTTTAGACATTGTTACCTTGACACTCTCAAAACATGTTCTTGATCTACCAAGTGCCTCTTTCTATAATAATTGTTCCTAGTCTTATTGATAGGTTGCACCAGTATTTCTTGCTTAACTTCATCCGTGGCACAGCTGGATTCTCCATAGATTAGCCTTCTCCATCCAGATGTTCTCCAGATGTTTTGGGTTATAACCAGTGATTTTTCTGGGGGTACTTAAGGGTACACGGTACAGTGGTACCTCGGTTTTCGAACAGAATGCGTTCCGGAAGTCCGTTCAACTTCTGAAACATTCGGAAACCAAGGCACAGCTTCTGATTGCGCAGGCGCACTGGAAACAATAGCGGAAGCCGCATCGGACGTTTGAATTCCAAAAAAAGTTCGAAAACTGGGACACTTACTTCCAGGTTTTGATCGTTCGGGAGCCAAAACGTACAAGTACCAAGGTACGACTGTACCAGCACCTTTTCCCCCCAAATGTTAAAAGTGTGGCACTTACTTTAACAACTTAAGGGGAGTATCAGCATCTTTTTTCTACAAAAAAAGCACTGGTTATAATTCCCATTATCCCTGAATTGGACCTACTTGAATGGGTCTGATTGCAGTTATAGTCCAAAATGCACTCCTTATTTCCAGGCCATTTATTTCCAACCCAAGTTCCTCTTCTCCTTGTTCAGTCTCTACTTGATCAAGATGTTATCTCCTCTCATGCTCAAAGATAAATATTTTGCCCTTATGGCATCTGGGCATAGGATGCAGGAAAATGCTAAGAGTGAAAGTTGAATACAAAACCTCTCTTCCACCACCACACCCCAAGCTCTCTCTGCATACTTCTTTGTGCAAACACAGCACATAAATTGACTTTGGTATCTACAGCTTCAGCTCGTCTTTTTTGCCTTATGGGGCCTATAGTTGGGAGTCCTGCATTTACACTGGTTCCCATGTTTCTGTCTCTGCTCGCACAGTATTTTTGCAAATACCGTACTTTGCTATTCTATCTCTCAGTAGTCTTAAAGATGCAAACTAGTATTTGCTGCAGTAGCACACTCTGTCCTCCAGACGTAGCTTAACACACCGTTATAGACAGACATATAAAGCTTATTGCAAGACTTACCAGTCCTAGAGTTCTTCCTGCGGCAAAGGCGTTCAGGATTTCAGGATCACCTGAGAAGATACACAGGGCTGCATGCAACTCCTAAGGATGGCCCAGTCCTTTTTATGCCTGTTTTGGACAGAAATCCAAATGCGAGGGTTATATATGTGATTAGTTACATCTATATGGTAGAATGCCATGTTATCAAATATGTTTACCTGTCTGCAAGTTTTATTCAAAATGCTGGTAAGGGACTGAGGAGCCTAAATAAAGCTTAGGGTTGATCTACCCTGGCACTTGAGGTCTTCATGAGCAATGGGAGCAATGGGAGCTTAACTCCCTTCCTAAGCGAAAGTCCACAATTCTGTCACCTTAGTTATCTGACAAGGTAACAGGCTTATTAGAAGTCAGAGCAGACCCAAGTCTCACTCCTAGCAGGCAGAAGCATGTCTATGAGAAGTATAGGTCAGGTTTTTCTCATACCCACTCCACCATGTCAGCCCAGTTCCTGTAGCCCATCTCCAGGATCCAAGGCTATCCTGAATGCTTCTGCCTTGCCCCTTCTAGTGATGCTAAAAGTTTTGTGCTAGTATGCATACAATCTTGCATTTTATGTATTTAAATTGATAACTGTGGCTTGGCTTGATTTATTTCTTCCTTCATACATGCACACTTTCTCTGGCACAACATGAATGTTTTATTTCATGCGATAAACAGTGGTTTCTAAGGTACGGTGAGAATGTAAAGGAACTAATAGGAGGGCACTAATAGGAGGTACATGTTACAATAAAAGAGTAAATATTCCATTGTGGCCAATTAACATATGCTTCTTCTTTTTTTAAGAGTTAATTACATCTCTTCCCCCCCCCATAACAGTCTTTGTCACTCATTACTGTTAAACTGCTCAGAGAGGGTGAGGACAACTCACTTTGTACCTCCTAGTTCTAAAAGCACATTCCAGACATGAGTAAGGCTTTATAAAATAAAGCACTTTGATTTGCTAGGAAAACCCCTTGTCCTCTTTTCTTTCGTCTCTACCATGTGTTCAATCATTTCTGCCGTTTTATTTTGGGTGGTTTTAATTGGCAAACATGTTAACTTAAACTCAAAACCAGAAGGCTGCTTTTTATTGAATTTGATCTTGACATCTAGATTTGTTTCGTAACACTTCTGTGGAATGACATAAGGCGGGAGACAAACTTGATCCCCACTGCAAGTTCCTAAAGAGAAGCTTAAGAGAAGACCTTCAGCTGTAATATGGAGTCCTCCACCCATTAGGCCAGCTATAGAAGAACTTTGTGTTCATAGTAGCTGGATGCATTGTATTGCTGCTTTGCAGAGAAGGGAGTGGGGGCATAACTGGCTATGCTGACATTAAACCTGCAAAGATGGTGGTGGTGCTGCACTGATGCAATTCTGCTTCTGGAGCTAAGTAGGCCCAGCCCCTGTATGTTTGCCTGGGTGGGAAACCCAGTGGGAATCACACAGAAGCTGCCAAGTATAACAAACATAAATGGCTAAAACTGCAGAGACATGCTTCTTCAGTATCCGACAGATGGAGTACGACACTCGAGAGAAGGAAATCTTATTTTAAAACTCACAGCTTTAAAAAGTTTGCAAAGTAGTGGGATGCTGTGGCAAGAAGTCATGGCAATTCATGCAATGATCTAAATGAGCAGCTGGCACTTGAGCACCACAGCCTGTAACTATTTGTATGTTTAGAAAGGTTAAGCACAATGCCTTACCGCACTCTTTTTCCCATACTAGCCTGCCCATAAGAACGTAAGAGGAGGCTGTGCAGTCGGGCAAGTGGCCCAGCCAGTCCGCCATCCTGTTAACAACAGGATGCCTGTGTGAAGCCTGCAAGCTGGACATGAGCACAGAGGCACTCGGTCCACCTGTGACTCCCTGCATGATGCCACTGTGGCTAGCAGCTGTTGATGGGCTTGTCCTCCATGAATTTGTCTAATTCCGTTTTAAAGCCGCTGAAGTTGGTAGCCATCACTGTCTCTTATGGAAGTGAGTTCCATACCTTAACTACACATTACATAGAATCATAGAACTGTAGATTTGAAAAGGACCATCTAATCCAACCCCCCCTGCAATGTGGGGATCTTTTGCCCAACATGGAACTTAAACCCATGACCCTGAGGTTAAGAGTCTCATGCTCTACTGACTGAGCTGTCCCAGTTGCATAAGTACCTTTATTTTATCTGTTGTGAAGCTACAACATTCAGTTTCATTGGAATGCCCACAACTTCTAGTGTTACAAAAGAGGGTAGGGAAAAGACTTCCTTCTATCCACTTTCTCTACACCATGCATAACTTTATAACTGTATCATGCCATCTCTTATTTGCCTTATCTCTAAACTAAAAAGTCCCAAATGCAGCAACCTTTCCTTAAGAGAGGAAACTTTCCTTGAGAGCCAGTGTGGTGTAGTGGTTAAGAGCAGTTGACTTGTAATGTGGTGAACCGGGTTTGATTCCCTGCTCCTCCACATGCAGCTGCTGGGTGACCTTGGGCTAGTCACACTTCTCTGAAGTCTCTCAGCCCCACTCACCTCACAGAATGTTTGTTGTGGGGGAGGAAGGGAAAGGAGAATGTTAGCCGCTTTGAGACTCCTTAGGGTAGTGATAAAGCGGGATATCAAATCCAAACTCTTCTTAAGGGGAGTTGCTCTGTCCCCAGCTCTACAGAGTCCTTTTGAGTTGTGATGGCCAGAACCACAGGCAATACGTTCCAAGTGTGGTCGCAGCTTAGATTAGCATAGAAGCACTACTATGAGTATTTCCCCCACCCTTGTAAAGTAAAAGATCTGGAGGAATACACTGGATCTTGTCAGCTGGCCTTCAACATTGCTGTGAAATAAAGGTTTGTTTTGGTTTCATGCATGTAGATACTGCGCCTTTCAATCAAATGGTTTCCAAAAAAGCTCTCATCAGAAAGAAACAATAATCAAAATTAGCCCAGATCCTTACAAAATCAGACATAACTCAAAACAAGTAGGATCAGCAGTTAAAAGCAGCAGGTTAAAGCATTTTAAAAACTAAAAAAAAAAAAAAAAGCCTTGGAGAATTAAAAAAAGGGTTAGACATCAGCTTCTTGGGGGTAAGCTACCGTTGTCAGAAACAGGATACTGAAGTTGATGAAATGCAGAGTTGGTTTGGTAACACATTTGCTTCTGCCACCCAAATGATAAGACATAAAACAGACCCTGTCAGGACTGCAACAAATTGCAGACAGACAGCTACTCACGCCTGCCTATGTATTCCTAGGAGATGCCTCTTTCCCGTTTGCAGGCAATGCTTATGTCTCTCTTACGCCACAGATACCGGGCCAAAATTATTCCATGAATAGATGTTCTCACCGCGCATTGTCCTGACGGACAAATTTAGGTCACAGCTACTTTAGGGGAAAGGTCATGGCCCAAGGGTACAATGCCTTCTGTACGTATACAAGGGTCCCGTGTTCAATCCTTTACAGTTCCAGCTCCAAGAGGCTCTGGTCATGGTAGGGCTGGGAAATAGCTTTTGCCCTGCCAGCCAAGGATGACATTTTGTAGGCTAGAGGGAGCAGTGGTTTGATAAGCCATGGTAGCTTCATAGGAGCATCTCTGTCCTGTGCCCCCCCCCCAAAAAAGGACTGAGGATGACAAATTGTGGAAAGGCTCCAGACTAGATCCTTTGGCATAGACAGACATAGCTAGGAAAGAGCTGTAGAACCCTGGACAGCAGCTGCCAGTCTGTGATGACAATACTGAACTAAATGTCCCAAATTGACTCAGTGATTTGATTGCAGCTCTTAAGGAAAAGGAATATACTGCTGTATTTTGTTTTACTTTGTTTTTTGCTTTTTTACTATTTTACTTTAATTTTAATGCATTATTTTCCCTCAAAGTCCTTTTGAGTCCCCTCTTCACCACTCCACAAATCCCATTAGTGTATTTTTTATAGTGTTGGGACGATATCCCACTGAGAACAAGCATTTAATCTCTTCTGCTGTTCTATTACTTGCTTATTCACCCACCCACTTCTGAAAGAGGTTTACGGAGCACTTTTAAAGTAAACCTTAGCATGTTACAACCCTGAGTACTGTGGTAACTTGCTAAACCTGACTGCCATAGCCACAGATGCTCTAGGAAAGACGAAAGAGATCTGGCGGCGGGGGGGGGGGGGGCAAAATGGAGCTCTGATGCTGGACTCCAGTTGAAGAGCGAAACCTCGAGACTGCACATACTCCCCAAACAACACTGACACTGAGCTGCAAAGGAAGCGATTTCAACTGACTTAATGTTCTTGTGCTTCTTACCCAAATGAGACCTGACGGATGGACTATGACTCAGTGGTAGAAAGCATGCCTTATAAGCCAGTGGTCCTGGGGTTCAGTCCCTGGCACCTCCCCTTATAAGGGTCAGTTAGTAGGTAATGAGGAAAACCTCTGCTTTAGAAGCTGAAAAGTAACCAGCATGGCTGGTGGGAGTTGTACTCCAGCACCTGGGAACTGGAAAGCCTACAGTAAATAATACTGATCTAGGTAAACTACCGTATTTTTCGCTCCATAAGACGCACCTAGTTTTTAGAGGAGGAAATGGGGAAAGCCCCATTTTGCGGGGGATCAGCTCACCGTTGTGCAGCTTCTTTTGCAAAGGGGAAAAGCCCCTTTTTTGAGGATCAGCTCAAAGTTGTTGAGCTTACTTTGCAAAGGGGAAAAAAATCCTGTTTTTATGGGGTTCAACTCACAGTTCTGCAACTTCTTTAGGAAAGGAAATGGAGCCGTTTCTACAGTGTCCAGACAGATAATCTAATCAGCCAGTCACATGTCGCTGGGGAAACAAACAGCCTCCTTCTTCAGAATATTCAACAATGGAGACCTGGGCAAGGGGGCGGGGCCAGCAAGGGAGCCAGCGATTGACCACACATTCGCTCCATAAGATGCACAGACATTTCCCCTTACTTTTTAGGAGGAAAAAAATTGCGTCTTATGGAGTGAAAAATACGGTAATACTGAGCCAGGCTGCCAGCCACAATGGCTTTGCTCAGCCTACACAATTGGAAGCAGTAATGCTTCTGAATACCAGATGCTGGAAGCCACAGGAGTGGAGAGTGCAATTGTGCTTTGATCCTGCTTCCTGGTTTCCCATTGAGGCATCTGGTTGGCCACTGTGAGAAGAGGATGCTGGGCCATTGCTCCTGGTCCAGCAGGCTATTCCTGTGTTCTTGTGAGCAATGGCCTGGCTGAGTAGGAGACAGCTTCTTTTTGTTGCTCCTGCTTTGTAATCTGTACATCCTCTGCACAAGTTTACTCTGATACGAATCTTTAACCTTCACTTTTATTGTGGCAATTTAGGGTGGAGCACCTTTGGGGAGTTTGCATAACTTGACAAGAAAGATTTGCTTTTGCTGCGAAAGCTCACTAAAGTGAAACATCCTTTCCCGTTGGTCCGTCTGGGCTTGAAAACTTGGATCACTCTCTTCTGTGCAGTCCAAGCCTTTGATCCATTGTTCACTCGAGCCATATATCTGAACTGGTGCACGCAGAGCCAGAGAGGCCTGGAGGCTTTTCCAGCCATTGATATGCTTTAAAAGGAGAGCAGCCAGGATGCTTAGCTTCGCTCATTTCCAAAACAACAGCTATCACAACAAATGGCTGGCCTGCTCCAAGAGCTGTTAAGTCAGTTAAAAGGGTTCTGTTAATAACTCTTTCTTTTCCCACCATACAAACTGAAGCACACAGCAAGGCCAGGTCTTTTGACAGGTCAACTTCACCTGCTGCAATTAATGCAAAACAATTCAGTGCAGTGGAACCTTGGTTCTCAAACTTAATCCGTTCCAGAAGTCCGTTCCAAAACCAAAGCGTTCCAAACCCAAGGCACACTTTCCCAACAAAAGTAATGCAAAATGGATTAATCCATTCCCGACATTTAAAAACAATCCCTAAAACATGAATTTTACTATCTAATGAGACCATTGATCCATAAAGTGAAAGCAATAAACAAAGTACTGCGGTCACACAGTCAATCAATCAGTAACTGAACTAGGTTCCACACAGTAACACACAAAAAAGAGCCGCAAAACCAAACAGAGCTCTACGTAACACTCAAAAGGGAAGCGTGGCACTCAAAATGGAACCATGGAACCCAAAACAGAAGTTTTGGCACTCAAATCAGAAGAGGAGCACGTTTGGCTTCCAAAAAAAGTTCGCAAATTGAAACACTTTGCAGTGTTTTGCGTATCAAGGTGTTTGAGAACCAAAGTACCACTGTATAAGGGGAATGTACATCTGGAGTGGTTTTGGCCTTACCATCAGCTTGACAAAGACCAACATCCTGGGTCAGAACATCCCCAACACTCTACACATCAACACTGGTGACCACATGCTTGAGGTGGTAGATGATTTTGTCTGCCTGGATTCCAGCATAACCAACAACCTTTCCGTTGATGCTGAGCTAGACCAAGCGTACTGGCAACGCAGCTACAGCAATGGCTCACCTCTCTGAAAGCGTATGGGAGAATGTGATTCTAATGTCCAGTACCAAGATGAAGGTCTACCAGGTTTGCGTGTTGAGCACGCTGCTTTATGGAAGTGAGTCGTGGGCAACTTAAACCTGCCAGGAGCGATGCCTGAATGTGTCAGGATGATTTTGGGCATCACATAGCAGGACAGGGTCTCAAACAAAGATGTGTTTTCCCAAGTCCACATTCCCAGCATGTTTGCACTTCTGTGATGCTTATGCTGGCTTGATCATGTACACAGAATGGAAGGTGGCAGGATCTGCAAGGATGTGCTCTATGGGGAGATGGCTTCAGACACCAGGTCTGTTGGCAAACCAACTCTGTTACAGAGATCTCTGGAAATATGACATGAAGGCTGCCAACATCAGCCCCACTGTGTGGGAATCCCTTTCAAATGACCTCAAAGCCTGGAGACAATCACTCAGGTTATGTATCCACAGCAGTGCCCAGAGGAGGAATGACTGCTGCGAGGAGTGCAGAAGGAAGAAACACATGGTACACCTGCATCAGCACAACTGGACCCCTTCATCTGCCCCAACTGCAACAAAACATGTCTCTCCATATCAGTCTCTACAGCCACAGCAGGTGCTGCAAACTTCCAACAGTTAGACACAGGCACACTCTTCTATTGTCTCCCGAGACAGATGGATGCCAATGACATATTGTGGAGGGACCTAGTCATTAACTATGTAACAAAGTTGAGGAAAGCAATAGAGCAAGAGTTTTCTTGCTCTAAACAAGCTGGTAGCTTAGAAAACAACAACCATTAGAGAGAGAGAGAGAGAGAGAGAGAGAGAGAGAGAGAGAGAGAGAGAGAGAACACACACACACACACACACACACACACACACACACACACGACAAACATACCCTTTCATTAGAGATCCTCCCAAAAAGCAATCTTTGCTGACACTTTCTTGCAATAGATAAAAACAATCTACTCAACAATTAAGAGAGAGGCAGTTAATAGGTGTAATCTTCTGAGTGAGTCTCAGACTCAGATTTAAAACTGGTTCATTTTACAGCAGGAAACCAATCAGGAAGGAAATAGCTGGCTCCTTGCAATGACGGCAGTGCCATTACCCAACAGTGAGATGTCCCTAGTATGACAGCTCAGATTGAGCCTTGGTAGGAGATGGCTACCAGCTATTGTGTTTCAGTCAGCGCTAGCAGCAGTGTCAAGACTGTCAGTGTTTGTTCTGCCACATGGGGCCATCTTTCTGCTCCCTTGCATTCCGTTTGCACTTCAAACCAGTAATTAGTGCCAATCTTCTATGGTACATTGCTCAGAATCCCTCTTTCCATCTCATCTCCTTGGCAGGCAGTATGGCTCCTATGACCTTCAGCCCGTGTTGGGAGATGGTACACTAATGTGTGACGTGGTGTATGTCACTGTATTCAAAAGCCTTGCCCCCGTCATGCAGCCCACGCCTATTGTTTTAGCATCTTTGTAAGCCAAACATGAGAGAGGAGTTCAGAGGAATCAACAATTCAAACTGTAAGAGGCACCCTGGGAAGCGCTTCTTCAATCAATATGCATGGTAGCTTCTTTATTTGGGGGGTTTGTTATACTGCCAGTCCGGCGACTCAACACTGCCACTAAACTTGTAATAAATTATCCATCAACCCAGTGCTTTCAAAAGACGTTTTAGAATTGTTCCCACCATTTTCTACGTAGGCCCCTAGCCAGAATGCTTGTGATGAGCAGTCAAAGGGTGGGAAGGAATCCTTGCAGAACAGCCAAAACATAAAAACAGAAGGCCTCAATTATTGCATCAAATATTAATACAGTAACATTTGATTTTATAATACTTTTTAAACCACCACCACAAGGGCCTGTTGCTTGTCAGTCAGGAGAGATGAACAGCCCTTTGCCCACCCTGGGAAGTTCCGAGTGAACACTCACAAATGCTTGAGGGATCCGCACACATTCCGTATGAATGCACACGAAACACTCGCCTTTGCCCCTGCCCTTTCCCTTGCTGCCACCCGCTGCAAACAAACAAAAATCATCTAGAGGCTCATCTGAGGCAGGTGAAAGTAGAGGTTAAGAGTGCCAAATCCCAGTGGAGCATCTTTTTCAAGTAGTGGTATCATGGTACTTTAAATGTATAGTGTGAATGTGGCCTTGGACTGGCACTGTTTAACCCACCTTCACTTAACTACCTTGATTGATCCAGGCAGTAAATTCTACACAGGAGCTTTCTGAGGCCAGATGCAAAGGCAGGTGACTGCTTGGGATACTAGGGACCGCGATCAGGATTTCGCACGCCTGACCAACTGCTGCAAATCCTTAGACCCTTATACTTCCATCTGAGAAATGATTTGAGACTAATTTTAAATGCAAGTGGTTTGGCTTGTGGCTTCTGGTTTGCAGCCATGATTTTCAGACTTCACGCCACAAATTTGAGAGATCTGGCAGTAATCCAACTGAATCAATTAAACGTTCCAGAAGGATGCCTGGGGGGAACTCGGTGTCAAGCAAATTTCACCGCATTCAATACAAATTAATTCCGGAGTAAGTGTCTTGAGTATATTCAGAGACCTAGTATAAAAACACACGTTAAGAAAACCCGAGGTTAGGACCCCTTTGTACTTAAAAGTCCTTCCTGACTCTCTTGGTATAACACAGCTGACAGTCCTGCACAATACTCTCTGCATAGTTTCAGTCTGTGTGGTTTATTTTAAAGTCCTTATTTTGTCTCCCAACAGAGGGAGAGGGCTCAATACTGATCAGCCTTTAGGGAGAAATGTTGAATGCAACCTTTTTAATAGAAGGATCATCAGTGTGGATCACACAGCTTTTCAGCTTACTTTTCTGTGAGATTCCATAATGCTGATGGAGTTTATCCCGGTGTCATCAAAACAGCATCCAGGTTTATCTCCTCATATCTTGCTTCTAAAGCACTATATTTGTATTGATTTTTTCAAGGCGTTCCATATAGCATTTCATCTTGCAAGTTATTGTAAGCATGTACATAACCCTCCCCTCTTTCCCATCCCTAGTTTTTTGTGTGTGTGGATAGTCCACAAGATTTGCCAGCTAAAAGGGTGAGGTGGGCTCTGAATTAAGGACACTGTCTCCTCTCTCGTCAGGATTTGCAGTAACACAGCCTTCAGCAGCCTGGTGCCCTCCAGATGTTTGGGACTACAACTCCCATCAGCCCTTGCTAGTATAGGATTGCACCAGGCTGGGGAAGGCTTGCAGCAGCATAGGTACGCTGCAGGACATCACAAGCCAAAGAGAAGGGGAGGTTTTTTTTATTCCCCACCTTTCTATCCAGGTCCTCAGTGGGCATGCACCCTAAGTCTTGAAGGGGTTGATGCGACTTTATCTACAAGGGGACTGCTGGATATAGAGACAGGTACCCTCAAGCTCAAGGGCTGAATGTATGTGTGTGTCTCACTCTTTGGCCCTCAGGACACTGGCCTTCCTCTGTACCCTCCTCAAATGATTTTACCTGGCGGGGCTACCATCACTGAACTGTTATAATATGGAAAAATGTGTGTTTATAGAAACCTCTGACTTCTGCTTGGCTGCAGTGTTTACCATGGTAAAATGGTCACATCCATTGTTCCACTCATTTTTGCCTCTGGCTCTGCCTGTCACTCACATGCAGCCACTGGACAGTTCCCCACAAGGAAGTGTGGCCCTCAAGCTGGAAAAAATTCCCCACCCCTGCTTTGCAGTGAGAATCTATTACTGCTGGTTGCCCAGGGCAGGAATGAATCAAACAAATATTGTCCTCCTTAGCAACTTCCTTTCATCAACACTGATGATGCCAAGACTGCCTACATCCATTCTCCTCTCTGTCTCTCTCATACACATGCCTAATGACATTGCTCTGCTCTTCTGTTGAGTCTATCCTGCGCACGGTCCCCAAATGCACCACAATATTATCTGCCCAGTCTCCATCAATTTTGTAACACATTATAACTTCCTTTTTGTATTCCCCACCCACCTCAGGTCCTGTAAACCAGGAAAGTTCCAATGTCTACAAAGACGTCAGTCAGCATGCAGGAAAGATACTGCTATGCTCTTCTCGACCTGGGCTACAAAGGACTTTTATGGGGATGAGACTGAAAACCGCAAACCATCTACAAGGGCCTAATTACAAAACTGCAATTGACATACTACAATTTTCTAAAACAAACTTTAAATACAGCGGTTTCCCACATGCTGATCTATGTCCTTTTGCAGACAAGTGAAACCTACAATTAATGATCTTTTGTTCTTCCTTTACTGCTAAAGCACTTGGAACAAATTACTTGATCTCTAAGGTATCCTGTAAATGACTGTAAAATCAGTTGCTTTTTTCTGCTGTTGCCATCGGGTTTTCTTTATAAAAACTGGAACACAAAGGAGCTATGTGGTCCACTGCATACCTGTACATCTCAGGACATTTTTGGCTCGTTTTATCAAACTTGCTTCAGGTTTTGCTGCAATTGTTAGCAGCAAAATTATTCCAACATACCACATCTAACAGTATATACTGCAAAGTTTAAGCAAAATCCCTGCAACACACAAATAACCTCATTGCTTGTGGAATTGCACTATGGATGAAAGCTTGGTATGGCTTTCAGTCTAGGCATTTATTTGCTGGTACCCTGATTTGGCGGTTCGAATCCCCATGACGGGGTGAGCTCCCGTTGTTCGGTCCCAGCTCCTGCCCACCTAGCTGTTCAAAATCACGTCAAAGTACAAGTAGATAAATAGGTACCACTCCGACAGGAAGGTAAACGGCGTTTCCATGTGCTGCTCTGCTTTTGCCAGAAGTGGCTTAGTCATGCTGGCCACATGACGCGGAAGCTGTCTGCAGACAAACACCAGCTCCCTTGGCCTATAGAGCGAGATGAGCACCGCAACCCCAGAGTCGTCCACGACTAGACCTAATGGTCAGGGGTACCTTTACCTTTTTACCCTGATTTGTAAACCATGTCTGCACTGCAGGTCATTCTTGGCCCCCAGAATCTGTACCACTTCAGAAGGCAGGTTGGGAGTTCATTACCCAATACTTCCACATGCTGTAAGCTTGGCAGGCAATCCTTGTCTGGTCTTCTTCCTGCTAGTTTTCTATCTTTTTTATTTATTTATTACACTGGGAACCATTCAATCATGCACGCTTCATCTGAAGTGGTGCAATCCCAAGACAGCTACACCATGCAACTTTCCTAAATGCATGTTAGGAATCAGAATTCTGTTTCAGGGCTCACTTTCCCATTATAATATCCAATGAAGGTTGTCCACACACAACTGAGGGATAGATCTAGACCACTGTGAACTATGGTATACAGATATTAAAGGTTACTGCTTTTTAAAGCACATATTCTGGGTTCTTTGCACGGAGCCAGGAGGGCAGATAGTAATGACAAATCTTCTGGTGTCGCCCAAATCTCATTGAAATCAATGGCTAATTTACTGTGGGCTTTGCTTTTTTCTGGAATATACCCTTTTACTTTCCTGTTTTATAAAATACTTAGAATAATTAGACCAGTAAACACTGTGTTATGCTGCTGAGGCTAGCTTTTCTTTACTAACTTTAATTGGGGAAACACACATCTTGTATGAGGTATATTTGTGAATATGGCATTGCCTCCATTTCTTTGTCATGGGACCTAAAATATGCAATTGAGCATGCAACAAATGGCATCAGGGAAACGAGAGCTTCTCTTCCTCTGGTCCGATAAAGATCACTTCCCATCCCAGGGAGAAAGGACACATTTGCATTTATCACTTACAGTTCATTGTCCAGGAAAATGCTGTCACAAACTAAACAAAAGCCATCTCACCCAGTCCAAATGTGCCTGGCTTTAGATTTGCCTTATCTAATTGCATATAGCGAGATCTCTAGCCTGTGTCATGGCAAAAGGCACAACTGTCAGTTGAGGCAGGTTTGGGGAACCATAAATGTCAATGCCTAGCTTCTCTTCATTTTGCTGTTTTAAAGGAATCTCCTTCTACCGCTCCAAACAAAGAGGCTACAATCCACCCACCCACGGAAATCCACTGAGTTGAATGGGGCTGGATGTTCCTCTTTGCCCAGCCCAAAACAGCTCCACTCAGATCCGCCCAAAAAGTCATCCTGGCTTCACTCCTCCAAGGTGGAGCTCCCTGTTCTGCTGATCAACAGGATTCTTACCAGCTGCAGAAAGTGTGGAAATTGGGTCTTCAGGGATCCACTGGATCCCAAGCCACCCCCCAGCCCCATTACTATGCTAGCTCCAGGCTGGCATAATGCAGGTCAGGGTTTTGCCAGTCTTCTAGCTTGGCTGGCATGAGCGGAAGAGCTGCAGATGAGGCAGCAGCTGGGCATTGCCTGTGCACCAGAGCAAAAAATAAAATAAAAAACAGCAGGAACTTCTGCCTCTTTGCAAATGAGTGGCTTGGCTAGAGGCCAAATATGCTTAGGGCCTATTAAGAGTGCTCAGATTTAATATACCCCAGAAGTACATGTGCCTGATCTTCCTTTATTATTTCTGTACAGTTATTTGTTTTGATGTTCTGTGCTTTTTTACATATAAACATCTCTTCTTCTTTTTTTAATGCTCATGCTTCCCTCCGGAGAAAATAAGCAGTATATGTGCAGCTGGAAAATAAACTCGGGACTGGGAACATTCTCACAACTTCCGTTCCTCTCAGTTTCTCATTTTTCCAATCTATAAAGTTCAGTTCTCCACATTTCCACATCAGTTTGGCAATTAAAAAACAATAAGTTGTCTGGGAAATTCATCGGCGTTTTAGTATGAATTTCTCCTAATATACATATTTTTGCAAAGCAATTTTCCCAAATCGATTGCATTTTTGTATGCTGTTTTCACTAAGGGCTTGTCCACACTTCTGCTTGTCCTATGCCTGGGATCCAAGCAGTTTTGCCTTTGCCCCACCACTGGAAACCCCACTCTTTAGTGCTAAATCGGAACAAATGGCAATCCAAGGAAAACCCATTGCCATTTATTCTGATTCAGCGCTAAACCGTGGGTTCTCCTGGGGGAAAGTGGCAGGGCAAAAGGAAGTGTTGATAAGCCCTAATACATACACATTACATGTACAGTTTAACCCTAGTATTAGAATTTTTGTACACATGACTTGGCCAGAGAACTGCATTGCAAAATTCAAGCACGAATTTGAAAGGATGGCTGTGTTTTTGCATTGTATATTGTTTTGGAAGGTGCAAATTAGGTAGGTTTGATTTTAAAGGCAAACTGAATCAAATTTATTCCCCATCCTTCATGAATGCTGGACCCAGCTCCTTAGAAAACCTTGCTCAGCATTCTGCTCTGCTGATTATGTGACACTGCAGAGAGAAAATGTAAGCCTTTTGGGAACTTGGCCCTCTTCTCTATTGCTGTAGGTGCCAAAATGAAAGTGGCACCTGAAAGAGCCTCTGGGATTGGTTCAGGCAAACAGAAATGCAGGTTATCATCATTTGGTAATACAGATACTGCAAATAATACAAGTTATCTTTACTTAATACTGCAAGTAGAAGACTGCATGTTTAAATAAGTCCCCACCCTTGAAAGGAAGAGTCCTATACATAGAAGATCAGTATGTCATACCTTCCCCCTGGCACTTAGTTCTTGATGTGGGAGATTTTATTTTTATAAAAAAAAAAGTATTGGGCGTGTTCAATCAGACAACATTCCCTCTACTATCTCAAATGGTATGGCCCACAGTCACCGAGACATACAATTTGACATTAGATGGGGTGCAGTTGCCATACTGGGGGGGGGGGGAATTAAGTACCCATAGAAAACTAGGCTCCAGGGAGAAGGATTCTCTATCCAAGAGAATATAAAACATGATGAGCTGTTTGCCAGGACTTCAATAGTCCTTCAATAGGCTAAACACCGGAAGTTGTGGGAGTTCAACCTCAGTTCTCCATCAAGATGCACTTTGTTTTTTGCTGCTTCTTTTTTGTTGTTGTTGTTGTTGTTTGTTCAACACTTCATCCACAGATTTGGGCAAACAAAAACAACCTGCCCCAAAACACTCAAGCCAATGAAATATCATCAACAGAAATGCTTAACAACAGGGAAGCTGGACAAAAGCCTATGCCTTCAGATCTAGAGCCGGATAAACACTCCCGCTGCAAAACTCTGCAGCTGACAAATCCAATCCCTGATTTAAAATATGTTGTACGAAGGACACAAATATATCCTGTATTTTATCAGCTTCATGCCTTTTCAGCTATATTAAATATATGAAACACAGATTAATCTGGCATTTAATCAACATGATGCAATCATTTGTACATCCTCTATGAAACAGAAAATCAAGGAACAGATTTGGATATGGCAGGCCACAGGGACAAACAATAACTCATCTTCCTGATGGCAGCACTGTACTTTCAAAGTGATCAAATAATTGCATTGAATTTCATGAGAATTTAGAGGCTACTTCTGGTTCCAAAATATCTCCTGATGCTGAAGCTTCTTTGCTGCTCCAGTCTTTACAAACTGAGATTTACAAACTGCAAATAATATTTTGAATTAAAACAATAGAACACTGTGTGCATGAAAGAGTTCTATCAAAACAGAAAATTATGGGACTTCATTTCAGTTGAATTTTCAGTGCCATTTTTGTTATTAAATTAAAACCACACGAGATCATATACCGGTAATTCCCCTCTAATATGTGGCTGAGTGCCTATCAGATTGGAACAAAATTGGAAACACCCCAAAACAAGGTAGTGACCTCTGCATACTCACAGAAGTGCTTAAGTTTGTGAATAAGATGGAAAACAAAATTGCCTAAAAGGAACCTGCAAACTTTTATAATATGAACCTAACTAGTCCGGCATCCTGTTCTCACAGTAGCCACCAGATGCCTCTGGGAAGCTTGCAAGCCACCGCAAGAGCTCTCTCCCCTCCATAGATTCCCAGCAACTGCTGTTCAGAAGTATTACTGTCTGCAGCTGCAAAGGCAGAGCATAGCCATCATAACTAGCAGGCACTGACAGCCTCCATGAATCTGTCCAATCATCTTTTAAAGCCAGCTGGTGACAATATGTTAATGGCAGATGAGCCTGCAGAGTGGAGTAGGGAGGGGCAAGGTCTAAGGAACCAGAGGTCAGGCAGAGTGTGAATTTACTAATCCAACTTTGTGCCTATTTGACACACTGACTGTTTGGGTGTCAAAGGCTGAAAAGAAAAGTGGAAGGCAGAGAAAGAGAGGGAACTAACCTACTTAAGACCCTGATGTCTTATAATAAATATCCTAGAGCAAGACAGAAATTAGAAGGAGGATATGCCTTTATAATTTCCAGAACTGCATGCCCCCATTCTCTATTTAATTATAATATACTCGGGCACATGGGTGGGGCCAGAGGGGACAATAACATCAAGACAAATCAGAGGTTCTGCCCCTCCCCAACAAAAGCCTACCCCCTTAAAAAAGCCTTCTCCCCCCCCCCCAACTAAAATCCTGCTCAGGCAGCCTTCCATTCAAAAGATAACAATTATTGGGCAATAAGCTCAGCGAACACAATGGGACGTGAGTAAAAATTCATAGGATAGTACTGTAAATATGTATTATATAGCCAGAGAAGACAAGTATTGACCCGCAACCCCCTTTTTTCTTCTCCTCACTCCTGAAACACACACTCTCACACTTACCTCCCCAAAGACCTGAGCACTACTACAAGGTAGGTTGACCAGATGCACAGGAAGGCAGGGCTCCTGCATCTTAGCAGTTGTGCATAAGAGGGATTTTCCACAGGTGCAAAACACGGCACATGGGCGGGAACTATGCAACTATTAAAGGTACAGGAACCTTTTCTCCACCCCACCCCCCGGGGCCCACACACCTTTTTAAAAAAATAAGTTTTGCATATAAAAAAATAATTAATAAAGGAACAGAAGTTTGTCACCAATACAGTCAACCTTGTGCATGTACCATAAGGAAGTGTATGAAGTCAAAGGCTGGTGTCTGCTTGATCCACCGTTCATATTTGTGATGAATAGAAACTCTGCATCCAAGAAACTGTCTCTGTTTCAGCTACTACAATCTGCCAAATATTGCTGATTCAATCACTAACCCTGCAGCCAGATACCAACGTCCAATTTTGTGCTGCTGCAAGCATGAAGATTGTTAAATGTTTTAAGCAAAAGTTTGGTTTTGAGTATCTGGAAATAAAGTCAATGAACAAATTGAAATTCTGGAGGGATGGGTTATGTATGATATTAGGCCAAACAACTGGAACCCAAAGGTTTTCACTGAGAGAAATTTCTACCACATTTCTACCACATCCACAAGGATTCTGGCAACATAAGATGAGCCTGATGGGTCAGGTCAGTTGTCCGTCCAGTCCAGCATCCTTTTCTTACAGTGGCCAACCAGATTCCTACAGGAACCAAGCACAACAACTCTCAAGAACCTCCAGCCCATGGCTTAATTAAATCCACCAGGCCTCCATTTGGCCAAAGAGGCTGCTTTGGCCAAACAACACACACTGGCCCTAAACTTGATGTAATAATATGACATCAGGTGAGAGGCAACTACAATTCACAGCCACACCAAAAAGGCATTTGCAGGAGTCACCAATCATATACAAGTGCATTCTTTTTTCAGAATTTGCTTCTAAAAATTCTGTCTTCATCATGCTACTGCTATGAGTTTGAGTGTGGGGGCAGACTCCCCATAATGCTGAAAACCCCTGGATGTGGCGCTGTGGGTAAAACCTCAGTGCCTAGGACTTGCCGATCGTATGGTCGGCGGTTCGAATCCCCGCGGCGGGGTGAGCTCCCGTCTTTCGGTCCCTGCTCCTGCCCACTTAGCAGTTCGAAAGCACGTCAAAGTGCAAGTAGATAAATAGGTACCGCTTTATAGCGGGAAGGTAAACGGCGTTTCCGTGTGCTGCTGGCTCGCCAGAGCAGCTTTGTCACGCTGGCCACGTGACCCAGAAGTGTCTTCGGACAGCGCTGGCTCCTGGCCTCTTAAAAAAAACCGAGATGAGCGTGTAACCCTAGAGTCGGACATGACTGGCCCGTACGGGCAGGGGTACCTTTACCTTTAACAACCCAGACCAGCTTGGCATAGTCATTAACAGGGGACAAAGAAAGCCAGTGAAACCATCCGAGGACAAGACTGCCAGACAGGGAGGAGGATGTCATGAACTAGCTCTCTGACAGAGGGGCTCCTACTCCAGCTGCGTGTGTTAGTGGGTGGCAAAAAGAAAGGGTTTAGGGTTTCAGTTTGGAGGATGAAGGGAAATTGTGGTGTTTTGCAAGTAGATTGAAAGGCGAGGGCGAAGTGGGGCTGACAGAACTCTTGGCAGGCTGGCTAGAGCAAGCTGTAACAAAGGGACAGGTGGTATGGTTGGTTCTTCTGTTTGTAGACCTAATCCCACTGCTCCTAAGAGAGGAGCAAAGAATCGTCTTGAGAAGTGAATACTGGAAATCCTTCCACTGTAGACTCAGGTTGTATATATGTGTAAATACATGATATTCCATAAAGACACTACAGTCTCCACTGCACCTTATATCTGAAGGAAACAAACTCTGGATAAGCGCTGCCAACTCCCCAGGACTTCCTGACAGTAAGAGCTGTTTGACAGTGGAATTTGCTGCCAAGGAGTGTGGTGGAGTCTCCTTCTTTGGAGGTCTTTAAGAAGAGGCTTGACAACCATATGTCAGGAGTGCTCTGATGGTGTTTCCTGCTTGGCAGGGGGTTGGACTCGATGGCCCTTGTGGTCTCTTCCAACTCTATGATTCTATGATTCTGATTCTAGGACACTCGATCAGAGACTGGAGTGGCGTGTAACAATACCTTGTGGATTTGGTTTACCAAGCCATAAAGTTTTCTAGCGCTTTTATGGCAAATCTGGAGGAGAGGAAATTAAAAAAGTCTAGCATATGATCAGTGCTTCAAATAAAACAGTATATTATGTGTCAGGGGTTCAGAAGGAGAGACACAGGAGGGGGAGCAAATGGAGAGTGAGGAGGAGGAGTACGAGGGGGGCGCAGGCAGTGACAGTGGCCAGAGTTATTCCACAAGCCTCTCTAGCGAATCGGAGGACTCACAGAAGGGAGCGCCGGTGGCCAGAGCAAGGGAGATTCCAAGGGAGAAACCTCAAGAGGGAGGGGCCAGCGGGGAGTCCCTGAACAGCAGCTGGAGATCAGGGCCAGCGTCTCCACCAGAGCGCAGTGGGGAGGGGGAGTCCCAGGAGTCGGGACCAGTGTCCTCACCACCAGAGGGAGGAGAGGAGTCAGGTTTGGCAACACCCACATCAGGAAGCGGGGAAACGGTCAGAAGGAAAGTCACCGGCTGGGCGCGCGCGCCAAGTTCAAATGTACAGGAGCGCGGCACAGCGGGGAGCCCGGGAAGGGAGCCAGGTCCTAAAGCCCGCCGGAGGGAGGGGCAAGACTCAGGAGGCTCCGCGTCAGAGGAGTCCAGGAAGGAGGGAACCCCAGAGGGCAGAAGGACCCAACGCAGGAAAGAGCAGCGCAAGAGGTGGAGCCGGGCTAGAATCTTAAACTGGTGTGGGTGGAGCAGTGAGTCAGAGGGGACTTAGCCGGTCTAGCGTTAAGACGTGGGCCTGCGCGCCCAGAGCTTGGAAATGGAAACTAAACTTCAATAAAGACTTTTGTATATAATATCCACTGGGCGTTGGTCCTCTGTGAGCTGGGACCTAGCGGCAGTCCTGACATTATGGGATATGGAGGAGACTCTTGAGAGTCCCATGGACTGCAAGAAGATCAAACCTATCCATTCTTAAGGAAATCAGCCCTGAGTGCTCACTGGAAGGACAGATCGTGAAGCTGAGGCTCCAATACTTTGGCCACCTCATGAGAAGAGAAGACTCCCTGGAAAAGACCCTGATGTTGAGAAAGATGGAGGGCAAAAGGAGAAGGGGATAACAGAAGACGAGATGGTTGGACAGTGTTCTCGAAGCTATCAGCATGAGTTTGACCAAACTGCAGGAGGCAGTGGAAGACAGGAGTGCCTGGCGTGCTCTGGTCCATGGGGTCACGAAGAGTCGGACACGACTAAATGACTAAACAACAACAAATGGGATATGCACACTAATGGTGCTGTGTTTTTATTTTAACGGTTTATTCTTTCAGCTGCTAGTATAATTTCCTCCATGGAGGAAAATCACACGGGACAGCGTTAAAACAATTTATTCACTGCCAATTTCCTTCTGAAAGTGAACAATCATACTAGCATTTAGAAGAACTGGACACCTCCCCCAAAGTTCCTTGCGTGTAATCCATAAAGAAACAGAAACTCAGCAGCTTTCTTTATGTATAAGCTAATTTCATCAATGTATTTTGCCTTTCATAGAATTGTTTAAGACAAGGTAAGCATTTAATCTCTTGAACAAATGTTTCAGTGCCGCGGTCAAATTTACACTAGATTGTGAGCAAATTGGCAATTTTAATGGTCAACATAACTAAGCTAAATGTGAAGGGTAAATACAATTTTATCTGATTTTGTATTTTTAGCCAACAGAATCTGATTCTGCAAACAATTGTGCAGAGCTTCGCATTATGATTTTTATTGCAATTAGGTCAATTCCTTGAATAAGCTCCTTTTGGTGGTTTCTGTTCTAAGAGCTTGTGCCTCTTTTCACAAGCTACTCAAAAGGGATTGCGGCTGACAACAGGATCAAAATGTCCCAAGGCACTTCCAGCCACTCTTTTAATTATGATTTATTTACATAGAATAATGGGCTATTATGTAATCTATGGACAAAATTTTACCAGTGCTTTAAAGCAATGCTAGAGCAACACAGCAACCAATAAAAGTCATAGAATCATAGAATTGTAGGGATGGAGGGGCCTTCAAGGGTCATCTAGTCCATCCCCAGCAATGCAGGAATCTGAGCTAAAGCATCCATGACAGATGGCAATCCAAGCTATGCTTAAAAACCTCCATGGAAGGAGAGTCCACCACCTCCCAAGGGAGACTGTTCTCCTGTTGAGCAGAGTCTTCAGTCATTTTAAAGACTAACACATTTATAGTGTGTCTAATTTATTTATGACCCAAACTGATTACAGCTCTTACAGCAAACTCATAGGATCACTACTTATGAATCGCTTTTAAAAAAAGAGGAAATGCATAATCAAAAGAGAATGAAAGAGGAAATAATTTGCATAGAATGTGCATGTGCGTCACACACAGACACTTAGAACTGCTATGATTTCAAAGGAAACACATCTTACCTACAGTGAGGACACCTGTGAATCTGTGTGCCTGCTCAGTCTGTCTAGGTGGTGTTGATGGGAAACTTCAAGGCCACACTTGGTCTCCCTTCTTAGGACTCCTCCTATTTACTGAGGATTCCTCCTGACCTGCTTGCAGGACATTTACGCAGTTAAGATTGTATCTAGCCTTTATTGAGCGTTTGTTCTGATCTGTTTGCAGGGAGGTCCTATGACAAGGAGCCAATTCGTTCCTAGGAAATATAGCAAACAGGACATCAAAAAAATATTAAAACAACAAGAAGCACGATTAATATTTTTATTTAAAACATTACAGCCAGTAGCATTTAATTCCGAATTTGATCTTTCAGTTTTCATTTAATTACAGCAATGGGTATTGAAATGTGTCTAGATGTGAAATGTATGAGATGTAAGCACGAATAGTATCATGTCTATTCTCTACTCCACCTCCCCACCTCTCTAATGTAAAACACCTATTGAAAAACCCATAATGAGAAAATGTGTGTATACATATATATATATATATAATCAAACAGGGCTACCTTGCTAAGCTATTCAGTCTTGTATGCTTAAGCCAAGAAATTGTCTCTTCAAAGATATGCAAGTACATAATTACGAACTTTTGCATCAAAATTGATTCTTTGTATATAGTGGGAGAATTTATATTTACTCTGTATTCAGTTGAACACCTAGAACTGTACAGTGGTACCTCGGGTTAAGTACTTAATTCATTCTGGAGGTCTGTTCTTAACCTGAAACTGTTCTTAACCTGAAGCACCACTTTAGCTAATGGGGCCTCCTGCTGCTGCTGCTGCCGCGCCGCCAAAGCACGATTTCTGTTCTCATCCTGAAGCAAAGTTCTTAGCCCGAGGTACTATTTCTGGGTTAGCAGAGTCTGTAACCTGAAGCGTATGTTACCTGAAGCATATGTAACCCAAGGTACCACTGTATTATGTTGATTCTGATAAGATTCCATTTGGATTATTATCAGTTAGCACTAGTAGATGCATCAATGGCATGAGACAACTGAAGAAGCCCAGAAAACTGCTCAGGGAGAGTGCTATCTACCAACCCCAACAAATTGGCCCCACTGGGGGCGAAACAGCAGCTTCTCAACTGCATGGACTGCTAGGGCGAAACAGGAATAGAATGCTGGCGCCCTGCCTTTTTTTATTACTTCATACGCTGCTTCATCAGCACCTAACAGAATGACTGCAGCAGCAGTGTTAGTAATGGGGAAAAGTAATATCTGGGAGATCCTGGATTTATCCCTCGGAGTGACCTTAAACTCTACCACCAAATACAATTTGTGAAATAAGGTAGCAACTTATACTGCAGTATCCTAGAAGGGAGTTTGGCTTTAGGCCAGCTTCTTAAAATATGTGTGTACCTATGAGAAAGAGAGGATGGGATCACAGCCAAAAGCAAGTCAGAGTTGTAATTCTTCCTGGCATTTCCATTTAAAAAAGGGGGGGAGTGGGGCACCTGTGGCCCTCCGTAAGCTATTGGATTCCAGCTCCCATCAGCCACAGTTAGTATAGCTAATGGTCAGGGATGATGGGAATTGTAGTTCAACAGCATCTAGACATTTGGTCTTCAACCCTGGGCTGTTGTTGATGGGACTACAATTCTCACCATCCCCAGCCAGTTGGCACAATGATCAGGGTGATGGGAGTTGTAGTCTAATAATATCTGGAAGGAACCATGTTGGCTACCTCAACATACAGTATCCTGGTGTCCTCCACATGGTCTGCACTACAGCTCCTATCATTGGCCTTGCTGACTGGGGGCTGATGGGAATTGTAGTCCAAAACGTCTGGAGGGCACCAGGCTGAAGAAGGTTGACCTAAGGGTACAACCAGGTGGAATCTTAAAAAAAACCACCTAATATGTTAAAAGTCATATAATTGAATTAAATATAAATACTACTTATTTATTTATTTATTTATTTATTTATTTATTTATTTAAAAAATAAGCGTTTGGGGTTTGTTAGATATACTAGTGCAAAGGTGGTTCACACCTGTGTGTTCATCACTTGATAACCGCAGCATCAAGTGACAAGCTGTGTCCATAAATGAGCCATAAATCATGCACGGTCAGCTGCAAGTTCTCAAGTCCTAAGTAATCAGGTTGATTACTTGCATATGTGAAAAGGTGGAATCATGGAGGGAATCGGTATGTTATGTACTGTTAGATTGGCATATGCAAGAGAACAAGTGAAATAAGAACAAGAGAAAGGCTTCTCTTCCTACAGCACATTTTGCACTCTTATTTTCTGGCTAGGCGGCTTATGAGATGCATCAGCGCAAGCCATCCTGACTCAAGGTAAGCTCAGTTTCTACACTGCACACCTGTTTCTTCTAAAGCTTTTCAAAGCAAGGGGCAGCTTGCAAGCTGGTCATCATTTAAATTGGGGACGGGGAGCCTGTGGCCCTCCAAATATTGTTGGACTGTGGCCTCCACCACAGTGCCATATTTAGTGTGGTGCAGGCAGTTCCCCTGCACAATGTGCCAAGTTGAGGGGGTGCAAAATAATAGCACCTATATTTAAACAGGTACCTACTGATAAGATCCATTTTAAAAACTGTAATTCCCAAAGGAATTAATGTGAAAATAAGATTTAAAAATTCCTTCCTGTAGCACCTTAGGTGTTACTGGAAGGATTTTAAAATTTTGTTTCGACTACGACAGACCAACACAGCTACCTACCTGTAACTGTGAAAATACGAGGTATTGTAAGGGCAAACTTTGTCCTCGCTCAGGCACCATATTACCAAAGTCTGCCCCTCCCTGTCCAACAGTCCCAGCCAGCATGGCCAATGGTCTGGGCCACAGGTTCCCCATCAATGATTTGAATCTTAGAAACAAAATGTGTGAAGTTTCTCTCCCCCACCTACCCTTTGTGTATAACTTACATAGCCACAGGATGATTCCTGATTGTTGAGAGGTATTTCCAACAAACCATGCAAGGTTTAGGAGGGGGAAAGGCCAAGGTGAATAATGCCAGAGCTCCCTTTTGAGCCCAAACACCATGTTGTGTTCAAACAAGCACCTGCCCCTTGGCCCAAGAGTGCACGTTCTAGAGAGCAGCTTCTGATGCCACCCACTAATCCTGAATCACAGGAGCTTCTCCAAGGAGCTCAGGGTGGTGTAGGTTGTTCTCCTCGCCCTCATTTAATCCCCACAACAACCCTGAGAGGGAGGCTAGGCTGAGAGGCAGTGACGGTGAGCTCCATGGCCTAGTGGGGATTCAAACCCAGGTCTCCCAGGTCCTAGTCCAACACTCTAACCCTGTAGTTCCCAAGGTGGGGCACGTGCCCTACAGGGGGGCAATTTGATTTTTAAGGGGGGCAATTTGAGAAAGAGTTAGACCAAGTTAATGGCCTTTTAGGCTTCCTCCATGTGAATAGGAGTTCACTTTTTTAATATTAATTGTATGTCACGGGGGGGGCATCAGGATATTAGAGATGCTTAAGTGGGGCATAGGGACACGGGTGGCGCTGTGGGTTAAACCACAGAGCCTAGGACTTGCTGATCAGAAGGTCGGCGGTTCAAATCCCCGCAACGGGGTGAGCTCCCGTTGCTTGGTCCCTGCTCCTGCCAACCTAGCGGTTCGAAAGAACGTCAAAGTGTAAGTAGATAAGTAGGTACCGCTCCAGCGGGAAGGTAAACGGCGTTTCCATGCGCTGCTCTGGTTCACCAGAAGCGGCTTAGTTATGCTGGCCACATGACCCGGAAGCTGTACGCCGGCTCCCTCGGCCAATAAAGCGAGATGAGCGCCACAACTCCAGAGTTTTCCGCAACTGGACCTAATGGTCAGGGGTCCCTTTACCTTTTGAAGTGGGGCATGGCCAAAAAAAGGTTGGAAACCACTGCTCTAATCGCTATGGCACACTGGTATTTGAGAGATCAATTTTAAAAAGCACAGGTGACCTTTTATCAATGCAGGCGGGTTCCAAAGAGGTCGGCCATTTTAGAAGAAGCAAGACGCCATCCGCTACCTCAGAAGTGGGGTCTCGGGCAGCCCAGGAAAGCTCGCCCGGCCCCATAAAACGGTTAGGCCTTCGAGGTGCCCCCAGACTCCTCCTCCTCGTTCTTCCGGCAAGGACAGACGGACGCAGCGCTGACCGCTGTGGGATTTCGCCCAGCATTGCAGGTAGCTCCTCCTTCGCCTGCTCTGGCGCGAGACTATGCAGCGCCGGTCAATACTGAGGCAGGAAAGCGGGGCTCTCCAGGGACTCCCGCCGCGCGGCTCCCATGGCAACTGGAGCTGGCGGGCTCGCGCTTGCCGCTGCTGCTTCTGCTGCTATTTTGCAGCCGAGGACGCAAGGGGAGAACCATTTTGCTCCGCAGACCCGGGTGGGGTGTGTGACTTGTCGAGGGTTAATTCGTCTGCGGCTGGTGGAAAAGACCCGCTGACCGGAGGAGGTGGTCGCCGCGGTGCAACCAGCAAGCAGGGCTCTTGCAATCCCGTGCAGCGCTTGCTGCTCTGTGCATGGTTTTTTTTAAAAAAATATATAAAAATAAATAGATACTAAGCGCACTTGCGCTTCAGCTCCGCTCAGCCTCTGCCAGGAGATGCAGTAGTCGGGGACGATAAAACTTGCAAGCCCCAATCGCATCTGAAGGCCACCGGATATCTTATGGGCCCCCCCACCGTGGGAAATTGTTTCATTTTATTACTGTATTAATATTTTATTGGAATAATTTCATTTATATAAAAGAGTGACAAAAGAAAAAGTGAGAATGAAAAAGAAAAAAACCCTCAATTACATTTCCATACATTGTATACAGATGTGTATAATCTTACTATCCTAATACACACATCATACACGTTGTTTCATAACTATAATGCAATAATAATTCTCTTCTTCCCAAGAAGAAAATCCAACTGAATAATGTACTTGGTCATTTGTGCACTGACTTGGGACAAAGTTGTTTCTATTTTTAAAAAATTTCATACTACATATATTAATTGGCTTATCAAACAATTACTGGTTTGGGTTCTTAGAATGGCTGTGCCAACCAATCAGTGGAACTTACTCTGTTTAACTTCCTCCTGATTTCATTTTCTTCAAACAAACAAACAAACAAACAAACAAACCCATATTCTTGTAATACTGAATAACATTGCAAGCAACTGGTGATATCAAACTACTAGCTCACATTTTCCCCATTTTAATCTGGTTTTACTCTTTCTGGGAGAAATCAGTTATACAGTATTTGATCTTTTTTAAATGTTACCAACAACCTGTTCAAACAACCTGCTTGCAGTATTACGCCCCCACCTGGAAGCCCCCCTGGGTGCCCATTAGCTTGACTCCTCCATCATCATTTCCAACCATAACCAACTCCCAGACATCTGGTTTATTGAGCATTATCCTGATTTTGTTTGTACGGAGTTTGCAAGGATGTTAGATAATGCTGATTGTTTATGGAGTATTCCTTCTGATTTGTTTTACTGGAGGTTGTACAACATGGCAGTTATTATCCAACACTGTCCAGTACATTTCCCCTACCATTTTTGTTAACACAAGAACTTTGATTTGGGGCAGGAAGGAGGTTTGTTGCACAAGGGTACCAAACCCATTTTAATTACACAACTTGAATTTGCCAGTATGAGACTGAATTCTACTTGCAAAATAGTCTGAGAGAAATTGATGGAGTTGGTCAGAAGTACTGTACAGGGAGCAGCTTAGAGAATGAACTGATTTTGCTGAAAGATGGAACTGCTTGGTTGAGTTCTGGAATCTTGTCTTATGGAAATATAAGATTATGAATATTTTTGTTTATTAAACTGCAGTAGTAGTGTTGTCAAAGGATGGAACTGTTTTGCTGATTTTTGGAAAATGTGTTTTTGAGATAGAAGAATGCAAGGTTTGCTCTTGCTATTAATTATAATAGGAATAAAAGTTAACCAAAAAAATTAGAATGTGAATTTTGAAAAATACAATGAACAGATCATACTGAGTTCAGAGTTGCTTACATTTAATGTTAGGATGCTTATAAAATTGGGATCAATAATCAGTAGATATATTGCACTTTACTGTTTAGTCTGAACAACTGCTGTTAAGACTGTGCTTTTAGCAGATTCTGTTTTTAATCCTACCATAATCTGGATCATTAAACTTATTAAGATCTTGTTTTTTGAGGGTGAATAAAGCACAATATGCTTTTTGCAACTGATAGCTTTATGACAAAGGGAGAGTCAGACCTAGGCAAAATAAAAGTACTGTAGAAGGCTCTCGGGAACACTTTTTAAAAATTTAACATATTGTCCTTATTTATTTGCTTCTTTTTGACTTTGTGTGGTTTGTGTTGTTTGAACTATGCAGATGACACTTATTTATTTATTACGTTTTTTTCGCTCCCGCCATCCTTGCTTCTTTCCTGATTAACATTGAAATGAGTTTTGTCTACCTCATTTCCTCCGTCTTTGTGCCGTTTCTAATGATTTTGGGCCAATCCTAATTTCCATTAAACCAATCGATAGACAGACTCCCATTGATTTCGGAGGAAGCTAGTTTGGGGCTTTGATGTTTCCTTTTCTTGCAGCTCAATATTATTTTCCCATTCAAAAATGTAAGAAATTGACTTGTTTAATAATTTTCTTTTTATCCTTGCCCTTTACACTTTTCACCCAAAGTGCTGAATAAAGGAACACTTACTGGTATGACCCTGCTCCATTAAGAGCCCAGATGTAAGATTTTTGCTGGCAAGTAAGTGCTTAGGAATGGGGTGTTCCAGGTCGCCATGTTCTTATTAGGTCTGTCAGTGGCTATTAGTCATGAAACCTTAATGGACCCTCTATATTCTGAGTCAATAAATTGTTGATTATCCACTGCTGGAACCAAACAATAGGATATGGAAATTTCCATTGTTCCTATACATGAGAGGCAATGGCTGATCAAAATGAACTTTGCTCTGTGCCATCAAGACCATTTCTCACATGCTTATATACTGGTGAAATGTCACAAAACTTTACTGTATCAAGTTGAGATTCTCCCACTAATTTTCAGAGAGCCCAATGAACAGAAAGATAGGCAGGTATGAGTTCTGGTGCCTGCTAAACTTTGGTTTCAGTAGATGGTCCTGATTTGGGCAAGTCATTGGCTAGGTTTTTGGTGTAAGGCTAAACCATTGTTTGTTTAGCTTAGCTCTGGTTTGTTTGAACATCAGAACCTGCCTGAAGCAACTAACTATGGTTTCTTTGGGGCCAACAACCACAACCTGAAATTATAGATTGCCTCCATGGCGTTGGCATTTTTCAGGAAGGGTATACGAGAAATTTAAGTTTGTGCAATTAAAGTGGTGCAACAAATGACCAAGCAGCAATTTCCTGTCTTCTACAAAGCACTTTTGTATAAGAGCCAGGTATACACAGAATGGGCAAGGAACAACAAACCAAGGTTAGTAAAACAAATGTGGTTTGCTTGATCATCCATGAACCTGGATTTTTCTACAAACCACAGATGTTTAAAGCAAATAACAGTGGGTTTAGCATTATGCTCACATGCAGTCATTGTCTCAGTCTTGGTTTTCTTGTCTGTGAAAATGGGACTTCTAGTTATCTACTTCTGTGTGTGTTATAACAGATGTGATAAGGATTGTGAAGCAGTACACAGTAAAAGTTGTTGTTTTGCAACTCCTATAATTGCTATTTTAATATTAAACTTACATGGACCACTTCTATTGTAAGAAAATGGCTCTTCTAGCTCACATTAACTTAGTGTTCACATGAGTGCAGTGTGAGAGAAGGCCCAAAGTGCGGTTTGTGTAATGTGTATTTCATTGTTCATATGTATATAAGGCTTTTTAAAAGTGTTGGTTCCATAGTTTGTTTCCCATTCTAACAATATGATGCTGCAAATTTTACAAAAGAAAGAAAGGTGAAAAAGAAGTATTAGGAGAGAACATATATTTTACCTATAGATGGCTACTTTGTATATTTTAAGAAGACAATTCAGTGTGCTGAATTTATCTAATAAATGCTGTCAGTTAAAAGTCTTTATCAATTATACAGAAGTTAAGATAAAGATTTATTGGTCTGGAAGGTAAATAATGACCAAAGATGAACCCAAAATCAATATTGACTTTGAAGGATAATCAGACCTGAGAACTGTCTCAGTATTAAGTCTGTGGTACAAAAAAAAGGAAGTCTTCGCATTTCTAAAACCCACCCCATACAAACCCCACTGCTAGGTTATAATAATAGAAAAGCAAATGAATTATAATAGAAAAGCAATAAAAGACAATTTGCTTTACATGCATGTATGTATGCAGTGTGTGATGTTTGCCCCAAAAGAGCTAGTTTAGGGAAACCTCAAAGGCTTGTGTATCCCAAATAGGAATCTTTCCTTTTTCTATTTGAACAATAAGCTTTTAAAGGAAAAATGCCTTCATTGCAAAAACCTGCTTGCCATGTAGCATATCAGTACATTCTCCTGACCATGATACTGCCTTGCATATGTAAACTTTAGGGCTTCTCAGTTTTAACTGGTAGATTAACTGACTGACTGTGCAATCCTATGTGTCTTTAGAATTAAGTCCCAAATTGAAACTGAATCCAGAGAAAATTGAAGTGCTGTCAGTGGGCATGCCTTATGTTCTGGAGCTGGCAGAGTTGCCTGTTCTTAGTGGGGCTGCACTCCCCCTGAAGGAGCCAGTGTGTTGTTTGAGGCTGCTCCCAGAACCACCTTTGGCTCTCAAGCCGCAGGTGGCCTCTGTGGCTAGGAGCACCTATGCCTGCCCGATGCACCATTTCTGCATAAGGATATCCTGGCTAGGGTTGTGCATGCTCTGGCAATCTCCGAACCCAAAATGTGTTCTAGGAGCCTTTGAAAATGTTCCAGAAATAGCACCTGGTGTAAAATCCCGAGGCAAGAACGCTGTTCGGAGAACTAGGGCATGAACATATCTACACAGGTTGCCAATTGTTTTCCAGCTCCAATTCAAGGTGCTTGCTTTGACATTTAAATCTCTCAAGGGCTTGGGACTGCAAGAACACCTTCTCGCGTTCTGTGCTCAAGAATCAGCAGATGGGGCCTCTCTGGTGGTCTCTCCCACGATGTAGTAGGTGGGGTGGGGACCCAGAGACAGGCCTTTTCAGTGATGACTTGCATTTTCAGAACTCCCTACTTACTGAGCTGCACCCAATATAAGGTAAAAGGTAAAGGTACCCCTGCCCGTACGGGCCAGTCTTGACAGACTCTGGGGTTGTGCGCCCATCTCACTTAAGAGGCCAGGGGCCAGCGCTGTCCGGAGACACTTCCGGGTCACGTGGCCAGCGTGACATCGCTGCTCTGGCGAGCCAGAGCCGCACACGGAAACGCCGTTTACCTTCCCGCTGGTAAGCGGTCCCTATTTATCTACTTGCACCCGGAGGTGCTTTTGAACTGCTAGGTTGGCAGGCGCTGGGACCGAGCAGCGGGAGCGCACCCCGCCGCAGGGATTTGAACCGTCGACCTTTCGATCGGCAAGTCCTAGGCGCTGAGGCTTTAACCCACAGCGCCACCCGCGTCCCCGCACCCAATATACCCTCCAACATTTCTCCAATGAAAATAGGGACATCCTAAGGAAAAGTGCAACATTCCAGGATCAAATCAGAAATCGGGGACAGCCCTGAAAAATAGGGACACTTTGAGTTTTCCTTGTAATAATGTGCGATAGCTTTTTGATAACTAAATTTTTTAAGCAACTTATAGTTCCTTCAGCATCTTAGAAAACATCATAGACATATTTATTTCAATTTAGTGTATTTGTTTGGTTGGCAGCTCTAATTATATTCATAGATTTGTCTGGTTTTGCTCTTTTTTATTAAAAAGACAACAACAACCAATGGGACCAACATAGTTTGCCTAGTAGATTTCACTTGTGAGAGGCTATTAAAACCCTACTGGGGCACGGAAAATACCTATGCAATTATAAATACCCTTTCCAAATAATTTATAATTCCAAAATAGTCCTATTTGCTTCCCCTTCCTGTGCTCCAGAGCAGGCTGTTGAAGGACTTTGCTTTTTGACCACAGTTCTAAAGAATGGTGAGCTTTTAATTGGTCCTGGTAAATTTAACTCCAGGCTCTGCTTTTCCAAAATGGCTAAGACGTTTAACTTTATCATATGCAACATCCTGAAATCACTTCTTTTGGATTGCCCTGAATCGTTCCATGGCATTTCTGGCTCCCTTATGCATCAGAGAAGAATGTAGCTTTTATATACCTCCCAAGATTCATTCTGAATTTTGACAGATTACTTTAAGTGCCTTCTTCCTTTGTCATCTCTTTTAATAGATTCCCTGCCCCCCAGGTCTGTCAGTTTCCTGGGCCAAGAAGCTGCTTTCGTTCACCTCGGGAACAAAGAAACTGCTCCTGTTTAACTTAATCAAATACTCTCTTCTTTCTCATAGAAAGGGAAGCAGCCAATTTACGTCCCAGCTCTATTAAGCCTGAAAACAAATTTCCTGCATTCCGCTAATATGAAGTCTTCCCTCCCCTTGTCTACCTTTTTCTTCAGCTTTGTATAATGGTGAACATTTTAAAAGGACTTCACACAAACATGTTCTATATTAGTTGCAAACCCCATTTGCGTCTTCATTAAAGCATTATAACATAAATATTTCCCCTCCAAGTCACTTAACTGTTTTGCTTTTTTCCAATGTAAAAATTGCTGTTTGAAAATCTGAAAGCTTTATTTTTAATTTTGTTTGTTTGCTCAGTTTCTAAGCCACTGTAGAACATTCTTTCTCTGGGTGACTTTGTGGCAAGAATCAAGTTGCATCAAATGCAATTATAATGTAACTGTGATTGTTGTTGTCGTCATGTAAGGATGGGGAAGAAAGTAATTTCAAATTTAAAGGTAAAACCACCTAATTCACACTTTCCAAAAGTATACAGAAAAATCTGAAACAGCCATATTTTGAAATTTGCAATTCTCTGAAGTTTGCAATGCAGTTCTCCTGTCAAGTAATAAGTGCCAAAAAATCATATACTATGGTAAACTCAGCATGACAAAGCATGGATTAGTTTTAATGACATACAAAATTGCATTATATTAGGGGGAAATGCATAGCGTTTTAGACAAAATAGCATACAAAAATGTGTGTATTGGCAAAAATTATCGTTCAAATGCTGGTGGGGAAATGTGAAAAACTGAATTTAAGATTGGAGAAATGAGAAACTCAGAGCGACTGAAATTGACAGATTCATTCATCCCTAGCGCCACACAGAGAAATACACTGGAAAAGCAATGAATGGTGTGGCTAAGTAGCACATAATTTAGATTTTACTTCAGTTGGGATGAGGATTTTGAAGGATTTTTTTCCATTCAAAAATAAACATGAAAAGCATTACATGTGTCCATTGCAAGCGCCCATTTCCCTGCAAGAAAGCAGCAATAGATATGAGCTTCCCAGTACACACATGAACAACAAATTAGATGTGTGTGTGGTTGCCACACATGATGAGGCTCATATTGATGAAACCAGCTTCTGCATGCACTTCTGCTGCAGATTTGTATCACTCTGTAAATCTACATCACAATACTCAGCTTCACTCATTGACGGGGCTGAATTATTTGGGGGGAAGCAGAGGGGAATATGCACTGCAACACAGAACTGTTGTGCATGATTAGAGCTGAATCAGGAGCACAGTGTAAAAAGCCTAACAGTGCAAACCTAGGGAGGTTTCCTCAGAAGTAAGTGTGTATAGGATTGCAGCCCACATATCAAATGAGTAAGCAATGTTTTATTGGCTATTTAGGTTCATTTAGGGGGAATCTTTGTTTTTGCATTTGTTTTGTCTCTCTGAGTTCTCTTTTTTTTAATAAATAGATTTATTTATTTTTAGCAACACATTCTTTTGAGGGTATTTGGCAGCATAGCAGAATTCCATTCCTGTGCTGAAAGTTAAGGAAAGTGATTACTCATACATATTTTACTTGGATGAATAAGTACTAAAATGCTGAGCAGTAGAGAAATGAATATAAAAAATATATGAAAATGCTCTGTATATAATACAATAAGAGAGATGTTTCAAATAGAAAACCACATAAAACTGGCTTGAGAAAATATAATTTTCTTTAGAGCTGCAACCTTTTACTCACTTCCCTGGGAGTAAATCCCAGTAAACTCAGGGTCAGGGTGGCTGACCTCTGACTAGATGTAGATAGGCTTGCGCTGCACACTTATTATTTTCTGTTGATCTGTTTGCACATTGGATTAAAAATTATATATCACACACTTTTTCTCTCCATGATCTATTATGCAATATGTGTAAATAGTACTTTACATTAATTGTTAGAGTTGTATATATAAAGTTGTAAATACATTTTTGTATATACATTTCATTTATAATAAGTAAGCACATACTAGGCTTAAAAGCAAACCTAAGAAAACCTCTAGGTATATATATTTGAAAGGTAGCAATTTTTTGGAGATCTCATCTTTTTGAGGGTATTTTAAGCAATGACTAACACTGAATTGACACCGGAAGTGACGGTATTCCAGCTGAACTATTTAAAATTTTAAAAGATGATGCTGTTAAGGTGCTACACTCAATATGCCAGCAAGTTTGAAAAACTCAGCAGTGGCCAGAGGATTGGAGAAGATCAGTCTACATCCCAGTCCCAAAGAAGGGAAGTGCCAAAGAATGCTCCAACTACCGCACAATTGCACTCATTTCACACACTAGCAAGGTTATGCTTAAAATTCTACAAGGCAAGCTGAAGCAGTATGTGGACCGAGAACTCCCAGAAGTGCAAGCTGGATTTAGAAGAGGCAGAGGAACCAGAGACCAAATTGTAAACATGTGCTGGATTATGAAGATAGCTAGAGAGTTCCAGGAAGACAGGAGTGCCTGGCGTGCTCTGGTCCGTGGGGTCACGAAGAGTCAGACACAACTAAACGACTAAACAACAACAACACTGAATTATAATTGTAAATATTGGAAGAGGCAATTCTTAGCATGTAGGCTTGTTTCTGTATTATTTATTTCCTAGAGTAGTTTTAGAATAGATTTCCAAGGAATTTGGGGCATGCCTTTAGAATGGTTTGCTGAAGACTTTAGCAAATGTCAGAGTGACCAGTGTGGCTTTAGCAATGTCAAAAGATCCTTGGAAGAAGCAGGTAGTTAGGTGATTATGTTGCTCCAAGACTATGCAGGCAATTATGATGAAATTAGGCCTCTAATACTTTGACAGACAAGTCTATATCTAGCCCAGCACATGATCCCCCCTAGCAAATGTCAGTACCCAGTAGAGACTGGTGGAATGCAGTTGCATCACCTGACCTCCCAGCACCAAAGTTACTGCTGTTACTGGGAGAGGCAAGGTGTATCTCCTTGGCACCAACCTCCCTGCCGCCCTTCCCCTCCCACTCTAAGCAACAGTGACACTGCTGGTGGGAGGTCAGGTAAGTGTTGCCTCTCTGCCCATCATCTGCTACTGGCAGTAGCTCTCCAGAGTCAGGCAGACTTTCCCCGAAGTCCTTTGCAACTAAGCGTAAACGTAAAGGTCCAGTCGTGACATACTCTGGGGTTGCGGCGCTCATCTCGCTTTATTGGCCGAGAGAGCTGGCGTACAGCTTCTAGGTCATGTGGCCAGCATGACTAAACTGTTTCTGGCAAACCAGAGCAGCGCACGGAAACGCTGTTTACTTTTCTGCCGGAGTGGTACCTATTTATCTACTTGCACTTTGACGTGCTTTTGAACTGCTATTTTGGCAGGAGCAGGGACCGAGGAACGGGAGCTCACCCCCTCGTGGGAATTCGAACCGCCGACCTTCTGAACAGCAAGCCCTAGGCTCTGTGGTTTAACCCACAGCGCCACCCACATCCCTGAGCATAGCAGTGGTTGAATCCAGACCCTTTCCCTGCTATATCCAAAGTGTATTATTGTTATCAGTGCAATTCTGTCACAATTATCCAGCTGCAGTGAATCCAGTGGGCAGTGGCACAGTTAGGTCATGTGAGACTCTGGACTCAGTGGTCTTAGGAGGGGCTTTCTTAGATGGTAATCCTTACTATTTCACTGTACAAGGTGAGAGCCTTTAACCGGAAAAGGACAGGAGAGAGTATGAACCTGTTACTTCTGCTTGACAATTCAACAGCTTTTGTTATCATCAACCAGTATATCCTACTGGATCCATTCTGTGGTTGGCACTTGGAGCACTGCTCTGAAGTGATTTCAGCCCTACCTTCAGGGCCAGTTCCAGAGTGGGTGACACTGTAACTTCCCCCTCTCCCACCCCCACCAAACTATATAATGGCTTCTATATGAAGTCATTGGAAGTGGTCACTAGAATCTTTGGCGCACGATATCATCAGTATGCTGGTGGCACTCAGCTCTATTTCTCCATAATGTCTGAATCAGGAGTAGAGTCTTGAACTGGCATCCAGATGCAGTGGCAGCCTGGATGGGGGGACCAATAAACGCAGACTGAATCCTGGCAAGACAAAGGCCCTGTGGGTAGGTGGCTTCTGGGGCTGAGAAACTGGCCATTTCTCCTTTTCTGGATGGAGTCGCGGTCCCGTTGAATGTGAACAGTTTATAAAGCTTTCACAATTAAAAAAAAAAGATGATTTGATTTCAAAATGAAGGGAGCGGGTGAGAAAAATGTAAATAATAACACACACATCCAATTTGTTGACTTCCAAACTTAATTCCTGCAGTGATCCCAATACTTGGCTGTTTCATTAATGTTACATCTATCAAGCAGAAAGCAACACATCAAGATGAGAGGTAATAGTGGGTTGGTGTTTTTTTGCCATGTCGGTAACATCCTGCTTTGGGTTTTTAATATGGCTGCTTGAGCCCTACTTAATTGTGTGATGTGAGCATAGCTCCCTCTGTTGGTTTCTGTCCAGAGTTGCATCTAGTTGATGGTATTCTGAGTGTACCGATGATGATCTGTAGACCCTATTGCAGCGCTGTGGAGAAGGTGCCAAGGGTTTTGGTATGCTTGGGTGGCTTGTAGTGCTGATATTCAGAATCATTATAATACCAGGCGTGCATATATTATACTGGGCCCTTTACTAGCAGGCGTTTAAGTAACAGCTACCTGTATGCTGTGGGAAAGCTTCCTTGTATTTTACAAGAAGGATTTAATAACATACTGGAAATTTAGGTTTCCACAATTAAAGTGGATTGGAGCGCTCTGGTGCTATTATACCACTTTAATAGCATCTGCCAAAGAATCTGGTGCAGTTTGCTTAGCCCGGTGTTAGAAGATCCCTGTTCCCCTTGCAGAGCTACAATTTCCAGAGTTCCCTGGGAAGAGGGACTGATTGTTAAACAACTCTGGAAATTGTATCTCTGAGGATTCCCCCCCTTTCTCATCAGTTGGTGGTTTTTATTGGACTCACTGCTGATTTTTGCCTTGGTATGGTAATTGTTCCATGCTTGCTCTTTAACAAAAAAATAAAAAAAATGATGTTGCTGGTCTTTGAATTTGTTTTGGTTTTGTGGTTTCTATTGTGTTGTGCCATTCTGGGAGAACTTGGGGGGGGGGGAGGCTAACAATGCTTTAAATAAATAAAGTAACAAACAAACCCTGGTGTGACTGTTAGCAGCCAAGACTGATTAAAAAAAAAAGTTTAACTAAACAAAACTAATTCCTTTCTTTATTTGGGGGAATTGATTTGGTCTGTGAGGGCCGCACTGCAAAACTATATGGTTAGATCCTTCGCTGTGGGCAGTGCCTGCTCTCTGCAGCAACCTGCCTATGAATAGTAGGCAAACACATTTTGCTGTGTAGTTTATGTTGCCTGCTAACAGCATTTTGGTTGAGTTACACCTACTCAGATGCCTAATTTTTCCATGCAGTTTTGTTATGTGTATCTGTTTTAAAACTTCTAGTTTCATTTATATTTTGAAGGGGGCATTACTTCAATTTGCTTTTAGCGTTTTATCACATTTTAATGAATATTTTATATTGCCTTATGCAAACAGCTTAGAGGTTCCTTTCAATTAAGGTATGCACCAATCTTGTCAAATAAAATTCAGAGGTGCCCTTCTGCTAGCATAAGGCCCCTTGCACTCATGAAAGGGCCTGTTTCCAGCTTAGCTGAAAGATGTTTCGTGGGGGGAAATGGGATGCCACCTCCCAAGGAAGTTCTTCTGTCCATACGAGTCTTTGTACAATGCCAGTTTACACTGGTGGTTGTATATAAATTAGTGATGTAACCTTTCCAGCAGTTAATACAATTAGGAATGGATAGGGTTAGAAATCTGATTTAGTTTGCAAATTCACACTTTCTGAAAAGCTATGGGAGCCAAAGCATAGCCCACCCTTCAACATTCACACTTCAAGCCAACTTTACAAGTTAATTTGTACAGATATGCATTTACTAAGGTGGAGTGTGCATATAAACACATATATTAGTGAAAATAACATACAAAAAAGGATTACATTAGAGAAAATAGCTTTTGTAAAAATGTAAATTGGGCAATATTGCGTATGAAATAGGAGAAAGTCATATTAAAATGATGACTTTTCATGAGGCCTTATGTGTTGTGTGTGTCTATCAAAGCTGGAGCACTGAATTTAAGATTGGAAAAATGAGAACTGAGATGAACTGAAATGGACAGATTTGCTTATCCCTAGCCACACTTCAGTGGCATAACTCACCCTTTTGCATGCAGAGCTTCTAGTTGCAATCCATGGCAGATCCAGGCAGGACTGGGAATGATTACCCTCTGAAACCTTGGGGAGCTACTGCCAGAACTAGATGGACCAATAGTATGGGTCTGTAAGGCAACTTCCTATATCCTTAAATTAAACAACTTCCTTCAGCCTAGCCAGTCTTCACAATGTGGCATATGAGCTTCTAAATTAAAATGAGTGAGTTTCTGAGTGAGGACTGCTTTGTTAGTTAGTTTCAATCTTACACAGTGATTATAGAAAAAAGCTCCTGGATATTTAATTAAATTAGAAGTGTGCCTTGTCTTGATTCCTTGATTTACACAGAGACATGGTGGGGGAAATAACCCACAAAAGCTCTCCCCTTTTAAAAATACGGGGGGTGGGGAGTAGTAAATTGTCACTGTCTCAAGCATTGGTTGGAACCTGCAGGTTATTGCTGAGGCAAAGCAGAGGACATGAATGAAGTAGTCATACGTTAACAAAGCTGGCAGATCTCTGGATGCTGTGCAGTAAATCAGCATGGTCTTCTGACTCCCAGTAGCTTAACAAAAGTATTTTTTAAAATATTTGTTTATTAGCTTTCTCACTCATAAAATATAAATACAAATTTGCCGCCTTTGAGATGGCCCCACTGTGTCTCTGGTGGCCAGATTCCAGAATCACTAGCCTGTGATAACTCAGAGTAGATTTGTACTTGTACGCAGTGCTATTTTTCTAGAAAAAGAGGTGCTGGAACTCACCATGAACTAGGGGTGGAGGAAGGAGGGTATGGTGGGTGCAGTGCGCCCCGGGTGTTACCACTGAGGGGGAGTGACAAAATGCTGGGCAGCACTCACCACGGGGCCTGCAATGTGCCTAAGCCACACGTCTCTCCTGGGAGAGACACGCTGGCTTGGGAGCGCACAGGCTCCGTGATGCCCAAACGGTGCGCCTGCTGCCTCCCCCTCCCCAGCTGTAGGGTGGCTGAGTGGGAGGAGGCAGGCAGACTCTGGAGGTCCCACAGTGCACCCCGCCCCTATGGACGGCTCGCCCTGCTGCTGGCTGCAGCACCCCAGGCGTCCAAGCGGCTTCCTCCGCCGCTGCCATGAACATCTCCCATTTTCTCTTATAATGGCAATGGGGCTTATCACACACGCAGCCCAACAAGACAATTACAAAAATCCACCAACAGCATACAAATCAATATGGCTAACCTGACCCAAAACACACACCCGCCCCACTCACACATGAAAACAAAGACCACCACAGCCAACCACAAATGAACAACCACACTCTAGGCCAACCCCAACCTCTCTCACCACCAAAGGAACACAAGTGAGCAGCAAAGAACCTGCACAAGCAATGATGACACCAAACCCCACATATATTAAGTAAAATAGAAACATCATCACCCCCCCATCCTTCCCCCCCACCTCTTTCCCCCTTTTCTTCCTAATGTCTCAACAAATGAAACTGATTTGTAAAAATGTTACGGGGGGGGGACGAGAGAGAGAGACATTGCACATACTGTACTTTTGTAAATCAAGGAAATCTTTAATAAAAATACATTTTTAAAAATAATAATGGCAATGGGGTCCAGCTGAGAGGTGCCGGAACTGAGTTCCAGCGAGTTCTGGCTGAAAAAAGCCCTGCTTGTATGTGCAGGTTATCCCATCGTATTGCACAGCATATTGTCCTAAACAAAAAGGACAAAAGGGGGCACAGATCTGCATTTATATGTATAGCTGTAAATTTAGAAACAACTATGGTGGGGAGGAAGATTGTGACTGGTGCTCACAGCTGATGGGCAACTTCAGGGCCTTCAGTCTCCCTTCTTAGGGTTCTTTAACAGGAAACATTCAGCCAGATAGCCTTCCAAATGAAGGACACATTCAGGCAGAGGTCTGTCTTCTGGCAGCCCTTCAACTAGACGTCTGTCATCCGTAAAGCAGGACACCTGGGCACCCTAGTCAGCTTAAACATAAGTACTACCTCACCAAACCATACTGTGGATAAAGCTGTCAGAATGTTTTAAGTTTACACAGTGAGATGGCGGCCCTCCTTACGCATGTGGGGCTGGAGAATGATGTTCCTTTACCCAGAGCTCAGATGGAAGAGACACTTTCCATGCACAGCAGCTACTACTGCTAATAACTCCTGCTCCTGTAAACATGCCTGACCTCTTTTTGACAGTCGCTAATAACACTGGTGGAGCATCGACAGTGCTATAATTACTCTCAAAAATATGGCCATGTATATGTGACCTTGCCTTAAGACCCAGGCTGAATTTAAAGCAGTGACCTCAAAGGGAAGGGCTCTGAGGCTTTTAACGAAACCCCTGCGCAATACATTTTCCCCTGTCAGGATGTTGTAATCTAAACAAACTCCTGGAAGGTTTCGAGGCTTCTGAGCTTATAGGGTGGTAGCCATCAAGCTCCGGTGAAGATTGTGGGCCCATTCATGCATTGCGCTCCTCAAATTTCAAGGAGGATCTTGTCTCTTCTTTTCTATCCCAGTTGGGATTTTAGAAAGCAGCGTCCGGCAGGCTGGGTTTTAATTACTGCTTTCCGTTCACTTGTTTCGCGGAGAGTCCATCTTTGCTCAGATACTTCTGTGTGACAGACTGTGCGTAAGACTGAAAGACACTTCAGTCTCCAAGGGAACTGCCTGAACTATGATAAGCTGCTTTTGCCCTCATTGGGGACACTCTTTTCCTATTACTGTTTTCACAACCTTAGACTTGATCTGCACCTCGGGTGACAGCTGCTTGTTTAATTGGCTGTCGCTGACATTCCTTCAGGGTTGTCACAAGTGTGGAGAGGCAATGCCCAGAGAGAGAGAAAATATTGCATGTATGTGCTGCGTGCCTGTGTGTGGGCCTGACAGGCGCTTTCTCATATTCTTTCTGGTATACCATTATTTTTTGTACCACTGCAAATGCATGAGGGGTGGGGAGCGGGATATATATATATATATGGTGTGATCACACACAGACCATGATACGGGATGACAGGGATCATGTGTGTGTGTTTTGTGTGGAAAATGCCTTCCCTGTAGCAGAAGCACCAAACCGCGCCAGCATTTTCATTATGATTCCAATATTCCCGTTATCACAAAAGCTGGCAGTTTTAATGACAAACGGCTGTCATTGCATAAAGCATTTTAAGAACTAATAAACCTCTCCTGAATACCAGGGTGAATCATATTAGGGCTGAATTCCTGAATTCATTAGTAAAATCAAATAGTGTGTGGTAGGAATATATATTCTGAAATCTATTCAACGTAACTTGATTCTACGCTGTCGGGAATAACGTGGCGAGCAACTCTGTCTCCTGCTGTAGCTTTTCAGCCATCACGCAGCCTCCTCTGCCCTTTTGTGTTCCTAAGCCTGTAGATTTGCATATCATTTTAGATTTGCATATTTTAATTTTCAGGCTTGCTTGTATTTCACAGTTGACAAGTTGGTATTGCTTTTTCACATTAATCCCAGTCAGATGCAGAAGTTAACGAAAAGGCAGGGTGCTTGTGGGTGGGTGGGGGAAGCCCCAGAAACCAAACATTTGAGTGGTGATCACTTTATATTTGTCAGCAGTTAGTGGTTCCTCATGTCTGATCCCTCATGCCATGCCGGCAATCGAACACAGAAGGACGATGCCCACATTGTGTGGCTACACTGAAATACTTTATTGTCACTTGTATACAGTGAGATTTCACATGTGTCTCCCCACCCTCACCCCATTGGGAATAGAGTTTGCTTTCCCATGGGCAAATGCGAGGCTGTTAGCATGTGTGCAGAAACAGAGTTTTGAGGTATCCCAAAATGAATGATGAGGCTCTTGTCTGGTCCATGGTGAAGCCCTTGCGTGACCTGTTCACTGTGAGCAAACTACAATTCAGTCATGGTTTCAAAAACACAAACAGATGTTTTCACTTTTCCTCTTTGATTTGCCCCTCTGGAGCAGGCCCGGGCCCAGTTTGTTCCATGTTTAAAAACCCAGTACATTTTTTTAAAAATGGTTTGGCAACTACTCATGATAGTAACAACTTCCATAAGGGTAGTTTTAATAGTATGTTGCAGGAAACACAGCCAGGAGCTTTGTGACTCCTCTGCTGGTACAGTGGTACCTCAGGTTAAGTACTTAATGTGTTCTGGAAGTCCGCACTTAACCTGAAACTGTTCTTAACCTGAAGCACCACTTTAGCTAATGGGGCCTCCTGCTGCTGCCATGCCGCCGGAGCCTGATTTCTGTTCTCATCCTGAAGCAAAGGTCTTAACCTGAAGCACTATTTCTGGGTTAGTGGAGTCTGTGACCTGAAGCGTATGTAACCTGAAGCCTATGTAACCTGAGGTACCACTATATAAGATTTTGAGGGGTACAGTGGACAGCTGCGGGCAATATGCACTCTTGAAGACCATCAAGCTTTGCCTGGCAATAGTGTAGGTCCAGTGCAGGGTCCCAATGAGAAATCATAGAAATGCTACATCACATGATCTACAGTTATTGTGCAACTGTCCTGTCCTAATAATGCACTGAAAGGCAGGGTGTCAAAAAATTAAACAAGCAACATTTGTGCACTATATACAACCAAAGTGAGACAAAAAGCAGCAGCAACAGCAAAACTTATTCAATACATCCTTTCCTACTATCCTTAACATTCCCACACTTTTTGCAGTAAGGAAAGTGAAAGATAAATGTACTAGAAAGTATGGTAAAACATTCCATTGACGGGAAGCTGCATAACCTCTGGACAAACAAATCAGGATAAATGCTCAATACTCAATATATTTGGAAGTGAGACTAGCGCCATGAGAACTCAGTTGACTTCTCTAGGAAGAGGGAATTAATTTTTAAAAATCAGGTTTGCTGTGTAGTTTTGCTTCTAGAGGGGCTGACTATCCAAGTTCCCCCTGCTGATTGCAGTAGATGACATCAGAGTAACAGAGATCAAAGCTGCATTAAAGTAAGCAGTGAGCCAGGCACGATTGGAAGCCTGCCTTTAAAAAATGAAGAGTGTGCTTGGCTGCCTTTGCAAATATCTATTTCTATACGGCCTGATAATGGAGAGAGCTTGGAGCTCGAAGGAACAATGTTCCTCAGTCCTATTCTGCAAAACCATCCAGTAACATGATTCAGTGGCCTTTCGCGTTTCTTTTCTGCGGTGGCTCTGGGAGAAAGAAGTGTGCAGCTTATCGGCTCCCACTGCTCTGCCACACTGTGAAACCAGACACCCCTTGAAGGGGCCCACGGCAAAGCATGAAAAGATTAATAAGAATATTGCTCAGCGTTTGGCGAGTAGCTATGGGTTACCTTGCTGCCGACTTGCATTACCTCTGAGTTTTCGCTGCATATCCAGCAATACTAGCTGTGTGTCCTCCTTATTGCTAGGACCCCAGAGCAAGATACCCAAGGTAGCTCATGTTTTTATATAAATAAAAGTCGTCCCTGGCAAAAACTTTGCAAGTGCTGTTCTTTTAGTCATGCAGAGACATAATAATGGAGTGAACCAATCAACTATACAGTGGTACCTCGGGTTAAGTACTTAATTCGTTCCAGAGGTCCGTACTTAACCTGAAACTGTTCTTAACCAGAAGACCACTTTATCTAATGGGGCCTCCAGCTGCTGCCGCGCCGCCAGAGCACAATTTCTGTTCTCATCCTGAAGCAAAGTTCTTAACCTGAGGTACTATTTTTGGGTTAGCTGAGTCTGTAACCTGAAGCGTATGTAACCTGAAGCATATGTAACCTGAGGTACCACTGTACAACTGTTACAGATATGAGTCCATTCTTCATTGGATTGCATATTGGGCAGTTTTAAATGAGAGTTTTTAATACCTCATAATAACTGGAGATATCGGTGGTTGTCATCTGGAGAAGCAATCTTGTATTCTGGAAAAGCGAGGGGCACTGATTACGCCCGGCTCTCTTTATATGGCAGCCCTGGCATGGCATTCACCTTTGGGGAAACTTAAACTGGAACTTAATCCTGGCAAGAGAGAAGTACAGTTAGGTACAAATACAGCTGATTTGGAAGAGGTTGCTTAGCCTGTATACAGTGGTACCTTGGTTCTCAAACTGAATCCGTTCCAGAAGTCCGTTCCAAAACCAAAGCGTTCCAAAACCAAGGCATGCCATAGAAAGTAATGCAAAATGGATTAATCCGTTCCAGACTTTTATTTTTTTTATATATTTTTTTAAATTCATATTTATTAAGTTTTTAACAAAAAGAAAAAGGGTTACCAAACAGTACACAGTAAACAAAAAATACAAAAAGAATACAAAACCCAAAATTTAACATAAAAAGAAAAAACGAAAAAATAAAAATCCCTCATTCTGATATCTTATCATTCATTTGCTTATTTTCATGACTTCCTCACGCCTCCCTTTTTTGTATTCCAGTTAAATAGTTATTTCAGCAAATCCATACCCTCTTTATTTACTCTTAATTTACTCTTAATTCTTTGTCTTCACCTAATATAACTTCAAATTTTCGTCTAATATCAATCCAATTTTACATACTCCTATTTTGCCTTACTGCTAAAACCACTTCATTTCATTCCAGCATCATTAACATTCAAAAATTTTATAGTGTTTCTGTAAATAATCTTTGAATTTCTTCCAGTCCTCTTCCACCAACTCTTCTCCCTGGTCTCGGATTCTGCCAGTCATTTCCGCCAATTCCATATAGTCCATTACTTTCATCTGCCATTCTTCCAGAGTGGGTAGGTCTTGTGTCTTCCAACCCGTTCCAGACTTTTAAAAACAACACCTAAAACAGCAATTTAACATGAATTTTACTATCTAATGAGGCCATTTATCCATAAAATGAAAGCAATAATCAATGTACTGTACTATATGAAATAATACAGTATTGTAGATGATAAAAAAAAATCAAAAAAATCTTACCTGCACTGATGAGAGTCATTGTTTGGATGGAGGGCTTCTATCCATTTCTGCAGTCACACAATCAGTCAGTAACTGAACTAGGTTCCACACAGTCACAAAAACAAATTAACCGAAAAAGCCTCAAAGACAAAAAGGCAAAATAGCAAAAACAAAAGCACCAAACTTAATCCGTTCTGGAAGTCCATTTGACTTCCAAAATGTTCGAAAACCAAGGCACAGCTTTTGATTGGTGCAGGTGCCCCAGGGAAAATAGCCGACAGCCGCATCGAACATTCGGCTTCCAAAAAACATTCAAAAACCAGAGCACTTACTTTTGAATTTTTGCTGTTTGAGTACCAAGGTGTTTGAGAACCAATGTACCACTGTATCTCTAAAGCAGGGCCAGGGAACCTTTTCTCACCTGAGATCTACAATCCTCCCCATGTAACCTTACAGGTTCTGCGTGCTACTAGCAGGACCCAAGCATCATTCCCCCCCCCCACCAGGCCCAGTGCAAACATGTAACATAAGCTTCCACCTGCTCAGTTTCATCGCATCCATACAAACACGTGAGCCGTGATAAAAAGCTTTTCTTTTAATTATGTTTTCTACCTGTCTGAAGTTATACTAGGCCAAACGGCTGCTAATCTACCATACCTTGCCCCCTTTATGTGTGCCTGTTTTAATATAACACCCAGTCTGAATAAGAGCCCCTCCAGAGATTATATTTATTGCTCATTTATGATGATTTATGCTCACGATTCTATAATGGTGGCTATACACAATTGCACTCTCAGTGCCATTTGCACTTGCCGTTATACTTCTTTGGCTATGATCAGTGCATGCCCCGTAGTTTAAGGATAAAAAGCCATTACTTCTTTAAACTACAAATGTTCCGGTTCTCCTTTTTTTCAAGAGCAGCTTTTAATGGCTGGCAATGGGCTGTGGGGGGTAGGCAGGAGATATGTCAAAGTTGTCTTTTCTCCACACACATCCTTTCTAGTGCAGAAGCATCCCATGAGTGGAGTTCTGTTCACAGGAACGTTAAATCCAATCCTTTATGTTGCTTGTTTAGTCGTTCAGTCATGTCCGACTCTTCATGACCCCATGGACCAGAGCACGCCAGGCACTCCTGTCTTCCACTGCCTCCCAGAGTTTGGTCAAACTCATGTTACTAGCTTTGAGAACACTATCCAACCATCTCGTCCTCTGTCATCCCCTTCTCCTTGTGCCCTCCATCTTTCCCAACTTCAGGGTCTTTTCCAGGGAGTCTTCTCTTCTCATGAGGTGGCCAAAGTATTGGAGCCTCAGCTTCACGATCTGTCCTTCCAGTGAGCACTCAGGGCTGATTTCCTTCAGAATGGAGAGGTTTGATCTTCTTGCAGTCCATGGGACTCTCAAGAGTCTCCTCCAGCACCATAATTCAAAAGCATCAATCCTTTATACATAACAGTAATTAATAATATACAATAAGCTGGTCTCTGTTTTGTAGGTTTGATGTGTGGGTTTTTTTAATTGACATGTTGTCTATTTTATATTGTATTTTAATTTCCTGTAGGCTGACATGTAGGTTTTTGAACCAAAAGCCATACGTTGGCCATTAATAAGTCATTGACTTAATCAAGTAAAACTCCACAATTGTATCAGCTGAAGGAGTTGAAACAAAACCTGGATTTGAAATATTTCAGCCAATTATTTAACTGAAGGAATATTACAAGCTGTCCTTGTTTTAAAATAGTAGTTGCCAAATATACAGAATGTGGCAGTAAGACTGGTGACTAAGTTTTGCAAATAATTTTTTTTCCTATTGTAAACATAATTATTTAAATGTTATTTTTCTTTAAAAGACTAAGCTTCTTGACCTCAGTATTACACTGATTATTTTGAAAACAGAAGCCCTTCATTCCTCCAGAAAACAAAAGCCAAGTTTTATCATAGTAACTTAGTTACTATTGAACGTTTTCAAAATATTTTTGCAACTTCCTTCATTATCTCCAAAATGTCTACATAAAGAGAATAGTACTCACAGCCTGTCACTTTGTGGTGCTAACAAGGTTCTAAAAATATAAATGCTTTTGAAAAGGAGGTTTAATGCCATATTGTTGAGTACGTTAATAGGCAAGCAAGTTAATGAAGCAATGCAAATACTCATAAACCAATTCCATTTTGTGTTTCAAAACACAATTGTGTGCCATATCTTATGTTGCTTTATCAAACTCAGTAGAATTTCTTGCTCAAATTACTCCCATTATGGTATAAGAACTTACTTGCCTTGGGAACTACCTCTGCAAATCTATTTCCCTTTGGGTAGCAATTATAAGGAACTCTTAGTGACCCTTGTTTGTTCATACTGTATACTTAATTACAGGTGTTCCCACAACATTTGAAGCTACTAGTATTCGGGTATTAATGAAGTTTTATCTGTTGAATTGCCTCACCTTTTTATGAGAGATCCCTGGGATTAACAGACCCAAGAACATGAGTTTGCTTAATATCTATAGATACAGACTATAGAGGAGAACGTCATACAGTGGTACCTCGGGTTAAGTACTTAATTCATTCTGGAGGTCCATTCTTAACCTGAAACTGTTCTTAACCTGAAGCACCACTTTAGCTAATGGGGCCTCCTGCTGCTGCCGCGCTACCGGAGCACGATTTCTGTTCTCATCCTGAAGCAAAGTTCTTAACCCGAGGTACTATTTCTGGGTTAGCAGAGTCTGTAACCTGAAGTGTATGTAACCTGAAGCGTATGTAACCCGAGGTACCACTGTACTAAGGATTCCCCCCCCTTTAAAGTAGGGCATATGGCTACCCTGCTAGCAAGTAAAAAAGTGAGATATATCTATAGATACGGTATATAGATATATATTCCTAGAATCTGAATATTAAATGGAAAAAGGCAACAACAAAAAAGATAACCCTTAATTAGCATAATTTCTCATCTGTAGCAGGTTGTCTAGGAATTAGTGAACATTAGCATATTATCTGCTACGCTGGTTGAGGAGTGAACATTTCAAATACTCAGGGCATTTCCCAGCATTGGGTGGAAGCCTGTTTGTGCACCACACTGCTGGGAAATGGGGGAGCCAGCCAGACTCCTGACAATAACATACCTGCATCTGGTCTGCCTTGTTGTTGGGCAGACTAGGCTAGGTGTAATGCTTCTACAACCAAGCTTGGGTGGCAGCATCATACAGGGAGAAGCAGAGGGAATACTTCTACTTTGTCCACTTTGGGCCTACGTAATGAGCTGAGGCCTGCAACTCGACTTCAGCCCTTTTCAAGCTGCTGGGAACGAAGCAGTAGTGATACAAGTGGAGGATGCAGCTGTAGTGAGAGCAATGGGAGAGGGAAGCGCCTGTGTCTGGAGATAGGGAAGCATAGATGGGCCAGATAGAAATTGCTGGTGGTTTTTTCCTCCCTCTTCCCAACACACTCCCCACTACTGGTGCACACTATCCTGAACTTCTTGAGAACTTATGGAGTGAATGCCTGAACAGGGCTGCTGCCTAGGACATTTGTGTTTCCCCAGCATTCCTTTAGCCAAACACCCTCTCTTGGGTTTTAAATCAGTGGAGGGCAGGCTGTTAGTAGCCAGTGAAGGCTGTTTCCTTAGGGCAAATGGGGCACACACGCCCAACCTCATTCTGCCTTCAGGCACTCCACACCTGCCTGCCTTCTTACTGCCAACCGGTCCAGGGGATGGCACTGGCTGTCAGCGTCATCTTCCTTAGCCCCTATACAACTCAACCAAAGTGGTTGTGGAGGACAAAAGTGTAAGTAGCTGTTTGCACCTGTCACTGGCTCTGGCACCAACCTCCTTGCCTTCTGCCCTACTGGTCTCCTTGCCTCCTGCCCTACTGGTGTTTGGGGTCCCTTGGCAGTATGAGAATAAGCATGTTACAATGTTGGGGGTTGTGGAAGCATAGTTAATCAGGTTGTGAGCTATTGTTGGTCCAGGCCGGTGCATTGCCTCCTTCCTGGCTCCTTCCACTTCTCTCAGTGCAGGCGAACAAACAAGCAAGGGCAGAGCAGCTTGTGTTTTTCTTGATTCTTTTAAAAGTGAGATTCAGTTTGAAACACAATCTCTCTGCAGGCTCGCCTTGCTTTGAAAAGTGAGAACAGTACAGTGGGAGATATTTATAATTTCCTTGGCCTTTCCCAAGATGGTCATACAGATGAGAAGCACATGTTCTGCTCTTTGTGTACAGCAAACATCAAGCAATCTGGTGGCCAGAATAGAGTTGCAAGGAAAATAAATATGCAGACTTTCACTCTGCCATGCAGCACAGCAGAGCATATCTCTTCCCCTTTTCGTTTTGGCATCTTTTGCAAACAAGCAAAAAAAAAAGTCTTTTACATTTAAATATACAGTGGTACCTCGGGTTAAGTACTTAATTCGTTCCGGAGGTCCGTTCTTAACCTGAAACTGTTCTTAACCTGAAGCACCACTTTAGCTAATGGGGCCTCCTGCTGCTGCTGCGCCGCCAGAGCACGATTTCTGTTCTCATCCTGAAGCAAAGTTCTTAACCTGAAGCACTATTTCTGGGTTAGCGGAGTCTGTAACCTGAAGCGTATGTAACCTGAAGCATATGTAACCTGAGGTACCACTGTATAGTGAATACAGTGGGGGAAATTCTAATCTGCACTTCTCAAAGCAAACATGTGAACTGAAAAGCAGCTGTCCTCTGAAACTCACACTTCTCTGAATCTTGTAATGCAGTTATTCAACCCAAAACTTGTATACAAGCATGTACATATTAGGGGAAAGTGTGCATTAAAATGCATATATTGGCAAAACTTAAACATTTGCCTAATATGCTTTTAAAATTTATCTTAGGTAAAATGATGTATGTCTACATAAATACAAGGAGAAACATGCACTGAAATGCTGAGAAATTGTTGTGTGTGTTTTTTAAAAGTGCAAAACATGTGCCAATTGAACTTAAGGATGGAAAGAATGAGTAGCAGAAATAAACCAAAACTGGCAGATTCAGCCATCCATCTAGAGCAGTATCATACCAAAGCCATAGCTTTCCCCCAAAGAAGTGTGCTGAGAGTTGTTAGGAGATTCTTGTTCCCCTAACGGAACTACGATACCCAGAATTCCTTGGGAAGAGGGATAAATTGTTAAACCACTCTGAGAATTGTAACTCTGTGGAGGGAATTAAGGTAAAAGGTAAAGGACCCCTGACAGTTAAGTGCAGTCGCAGACGACTCTGCGGTCGCGGTGCTCATCTCGCTTTACAGGCCGAGGGAGCCAGCGTTTGTCCACAGTTTTTCCAGGTCATGTGGCCAGCATGACTAAGCTGCTTCTGGCGCAATGGAACACCGAACACCTCGAGTTACAAAAGCCTCAGGTTACAAACGCTTCAGGTTTACAAACTCTGCTAACCTGGAAGAGTTACCTCAAGTTTAGAACCAGGATGAGAACGGAAATCGTGTGCCGGCGGTGCAGCGTCAGCAAGAGGCCCCATTAGCAAAAGCACGCCTCTAGTTAAGAACAGTTTCAGGTTAAGAACGGACCTCTGGAACGAATTAAGTTCGTAACTAGAGGTACCACTGTACTTCTCTTAGTTCAATATGTGCTGTGCCCACTCTGCATTTGTAGACACACCTGCTCCTTTGGCTGAGTGGGACTCTAGACCTCAAAGTTGTATCCTAACAGCACTACGGTTTACAATAGTACAGTCACCACCTATCCACCTTTACTTAATCCTTGCCTAATGCAAATCTCACAGCATTTCTTCTAAACCAAAATCAGGAGCAAAGTTTGATATAGCAAGATATAAGCCAGAATAACTACTAATGGCAGGGGACAGAAAACAGGGTCAACGTGAGGGAAGATAAATTCTGTGATGGTAGCAGCTGGGGGCTTCCACAGTTTGGGCCAGTCTCAAAGAGTCCAAAATATTTTATGTGGGGAGAAGCAACAACTTTGCCACTGAGCTGACTTTTATATTCTGTTCTGTTCCAGCTTAGAAATCTCATCCTTTTTAAAAATAGCATGTCCAAACCATGTTTAAACAGTCAGGTTACCAACTTTTACTGTAAAATAGTCAGGGATGCATTGTCCATTTTATATATTAGTTGCTGCTGTTGAAGAAACAAAGATGTGCCGCTAACAATGGTTGTTTTTGTTCCTTTGAGCAATTTAACCACTGCATTGCATATACTTCGCTCAAAAGTTGTGCAAAGAGCTCATACTGTTAACCTGTAATATACCGTATTTTTTGTCCCATAGGACGCTCCGTCCCATAGGACGCACCTACTTTTTTGGGGGGGAAATAAAGGGGAAAAAATTTTCCTTTATTTTCCCCCCAGAACCAGGTCCGGGAACAGTGGGATGGCGGTGCTGCGCCTCCCCGCTGTCCCCCGAGCTTGTGGGGCTGGCCCATGTCTGCCTGGCGCGAGGGGCGCTCTGCTTCAGGGCGCCCCGCGCGTCGGGCGGCAGGCTACAGTCCGCAGCATGGGGAACCCTCTGTTTCAGGGCGCCCCCCGCGCCCCCCGGGTGCGCAAGGCTTGCCAAAACCAGTGCGGAGCCCGCAAGCCTTGCGCGCCCGGGGGAACCACTGCCTCCGGGCGTGCAAGGCTTGCGGATAGCTTCCTGGAGCCTGGAGAGCGAGAGACGTCGGTGCGCACCGACGCCTCTCGCTCTCCATGCTTCAGCGAAAGCCTGCATTCGCCCCATAGGACGCACACACATTTCCCCTTCATTTTTGGAGGGGAAAAAGTGCGTCTTATAGGGCGAAAAATACGGTATTCCTCTTTAAGTAGATCTGCATACTTTGGATGGTTTGCTTTACCTTTTGTCTTCATAGACCTTGCTAGATTGGGTGCCTCTGCAGATGCATTTTATAAAATTAAGTTGTCTACATATACTTTAAAGAATGTGTTTAACTTAATGTGTAGCTGGCCCCAAGTCAAATGGAAAGGATCATCAAACAAAAAGGAAGGAAATATACTTATTGACATCCAGTAATGGTGTACTAAGTGGTTGTGCTGAAGAAGCAAACATAGTACTATATAATAAAAGCAGTATGTTGTGACATTCGTTGCAATCTGCATTTTACTTGTCCATGAATAATACAGGTGATTGCAGTGTAAGTATTCCAGAATGTTGACATTCCTGTTGACAACTCAGTTGTATTTGTACAGCTAAAGAGATGTGGAAGGGGAATTTGAGGTCTCCGTAGTTTTCTCTTGTATGGTTAGCGTAAACATCACTGTGCAAGCCAATAATGGATTTTAGCCTGCTCAACTCAAACTGATTCATGCTGTTTTGCAATACATTTTTTTAAGGTTTAAAAAATACAACACAGGTGCTGTGAGGATAGGAACATCCTTAGCTTTTCCATCTTTCAAAATTACAAAAGACTCAACACTATCAAGTCCACAGGAATTTAAATTTGTTAGGATGTGGCTTTGGGGAGAGCGTAATCCAGCAAACAATTATGCAGCATTATGTTATTACATACAAAAGCTACCTTACCAATGAATCAGCCTTTTAAAAACCTGTAAACTAATTAGAAGTGTCTGGTCATAGGTACTATTTAGCAGAGCAATTCACCAGATTGCTTTCTGTCCAGCAGTCTTTGGCCTCACTGACGAGACAATGTCCAACTTACATATTTATCCCCCACATTCCTAATTATTTCACAGCTTTTCTGACATCCATAGAGTGAAAACAGGCCACCTCCATGCACAAATTCCCCACTCTTAAAATGTGTTTACTGAAACAGCAACAACCGCAGTTCCATGGAGTTTTAAACAAAGGTTGCTTCCAGTTTGTTCAGAATTCATCCTGATTTGTTTGCACAAAGTTTGTGAGACGTTAGATGGCATTGGCTATCTATTGAGCTCTGGTTTGTTGTAGGGCAATTCAACAACTGATGAAGAAGGGCAGTCTTCAGTCGCCACCTGCCATACCGCAGACAGCAGGGGCAGCTGAAGAAAGGACTTCCGAGGATAATCTCTGTGGATGGGCGCATTGTCAGGAGCAGGAATCAAGCGTACGTCAGCAATAGAAAAACACGGTGTAAGTGCAGTTAACTTTGTATTCAAAGAAAACAGAACAGTGCAGGCCTAGTGATGCCAGCAGGCCTTCTCCAATAAGGCAGATGTGAGAGCTGAAAGGTTCACACCTTCCCACCACTCACTAAGGCTCCTGCTCTTCCCAAGCTATCGCAAACTGTGTCTGTGCACAACCAATCTCAGCTCAGCTCTTTTCATTTCTCTGTGTTCCAGACTGGGGGTAGGGGAGCTGGCCGCCACAACAGAAGGGGGGGGGAGACTCCCTGGATTCTTGAGCCTGCCTCCATTCTGCCTCTTGGCCCACCTCCTCTCTGGCCTCTGCTTCTGCCTCTGGATTGCTTTCTGCCACAGCCTCTTCCTGCTCACTAAACCTTGTTACCTCTTCAGCGGCTGCTCCCTCTGATTACCTCTCCCAGTCTGCTCCCTCTGATCACTCATCATCGTCCCACCACCAACCCTCTGGCTCTCAGCCTTCTTCCCTTGGGGGTTTCCTTGGGGGTTCCCCAGCTGCTGTCTCCCACCACGCAGCTGCATCCAGCCAGTCCATGACAGCAGTCCAACTGATACTTGGGTCCTAAGTCATGTAAGGGTTTAAATTGAGCTTAATAGCTGTCATAGTTTGCCCTGGCATACCTTGCCCTGAAGAAGGTGCAAAAGAAGGTGCAATAAACAAACACACAATAAACAAAAACACACAATCTTTTTTTTTCCAGTGATGAAAAATCAACAAGCATTGTGATTTTTTAATGTTATAGAGCTTCTTTGATTAAATGAGTTATTGACATATAGTACATTGGCACTGGGACTGGGTTTGACCTTTCTAAATTCCAGATTTTAGCATGTTGAAACAACAGTGAGGATGCTATCATGATCAGTTAGGTCAGCATGTTGGGAGGCAGGTGGAGGGATGATAAATGTCGATCCTGGGCTATAACAAATCTTTGCCATGTCACTCTGTGGTCCTTTATACTGACCAAACTGGCTAAGAACCAGAAAGATCTGGCAATATATGCTAGTTTAAAATAAGGCAAGGCTAGGCTGACACAAGGAGGCTCCGAATCATCAGCCAGCACAAAGAATCAGGTTCATCCTCTTCTCCGAAAAACATGTTTTCTGTTCCTTATATATCCTTTAATTTAATCTTTTGTTAAACATGCCCAAATACTGTGCAACAGTAATAGTCTAATTGGTATTCACACTAACCCAAATTATAGGGCTGGCTCCAGCATGTGGCTTCTTTTTGCCAATGCCGATATTATTTATGCATTGTTTAAAAGGAAAGGGGGGAAAACAAGGAACTATTAATTTTTATACAATAGAGTGAACACTGGCAGTGTCACTTGGATTCCTGCTGGATTTTCTTGAGAACGCTTTCAAAATGTGCAAGCCAAATAAAAAACTGTACAGCTGCCATAAGCTTTGGAGCCAATTGAAAGTCTTTTTTTAAAACACACACACCAGATACTAGACACATGAATCTTTGTACTGATTAAAGAAATGATTGGCTAGAAGTATTTTGCATTATTTTAAAAGGTGCATTAGCTTCTTGATGAGAATGTTAAGTGATATATTATGATCTAAATTCCTGTCTTATTTGCATATAAATTTGACAGGCAGGATGTGTGCATCCATAGTCATACACAAGATCTACATCCCATTTTATTTTACTATTTCATTCTAATATTTGCTTAAAAAGGATTATTATTTTTTTCCTTTTTAAAGGGATTTGTTGTGAACTGCCAGGGAAATTCAGCATTTTAAGTTTATGTTGCAGTTTATTTAGGTCTGAGTTAACTCTATTGATACTACTCTGTATTACTTTCATACCGTTATTTTGCAAATGAACCAATCTAATCTAATACGCGAGAGCTGGCTTTCATGTGCTATCACAACTAGACACATTTCAAGTGACATGCTAAAAAGTCAAATCTGCCTGTGGCAGCAAATGCACACAACCAGTTCTTTATGGGTATGTAAGTCTCTGTATAGGCAAGCATTTCCCCACTATCTCATGCCCAGCTGATTGTGCAAAAAGGCATTAAATACCAGTTATTTCAATGGAAATCACATTAAAATGTGAACCAGAATCCGTCCCAGCCAGCATAGCCAATGATCGAGGATGATGAGAGTTGACCAACTGATGTGCTGATCATGTTCATTTCTTTGGCCCCTCCAACAGGATGGCCAGTCTTACTCAGGCTCAAGTGCCCTGAACTAGCTGAGGCACAGGATTGCTACTGGTGGTGTATGGTTTGGTCTGGTTATCTTCTCCAAATTATGTAAGAAAGGCATCTTGAGGAGGGGACCAAAGAAAGAAAATGCTGAAGAAGGTGGCATTAAAAAACAACAACACTTCCTGGAGTGAATTAAGAGTTCCCACCTTTTCCCCAACAGCCCAGCCTTCCAGGTCATACCAGCTTACCAAGATTTTATAGGGTGGAGTGCAATTGCTGGAACCCAAAAGGAAGAAGAAGGTTGTTGGAGGCGACAATCAAAATTATGATCGACAAAAGTAAACCTCACTCCTCTTGATCACGAGATATTTAAGGCTGAGGTCAGTGACAAACATCATAAAAGAGCAGTCTTGGTGCTCATGACACCACCTTATCACTGAGCATGGAGGGAAGCCCAAACATCTTTCAGAAGTAACACAAGACTTTTCCTCTTGGGGTGCTTTTCATTGCTTAAGGCTAAGAGTGGCTAACTGAACCAACTGTTGTAGTCTGCACTAGCCCAGAAGACAGACAAGAATTTAAGGGTGTTTGTTATGTTAGCTTTGTAGCTTTTGTGCAGTGGCAAGACAGGCACCAAAGCAAAAAACTGCATGTTGGCTGAAGGAAATTGTCATATACATTCTGTTTGAATTAGTATGTAGTTTTTATTTGTTAGTATCCAGTTCTATCATTTTGAGTATGTGGAAAGTTGCCAAGGTGCAATTTTTAAATATTATTTTAAACATTCTCTCTTTCCGGAGTTGATCAGTTTTCAAGTAAAATTCAATGCCATGCTTATTTTCAGTTTCCCTTTAATCACTCACCACCTATCCTTTCAAACACTTTGTTACCCAAATCACAGTTCTTTTGAAATCCACTCCTAAAAGTTTACAGAGACAAAAACTGTATCTTTTTTTGGGGGGGGGAGGTGAAATACCCATCAATTTACCAGTTGCACCTTGGTTCTTCAAGGTGCCCTGGAAAGAGTACTTATGTGGAGGTGGTACGGGGTCAGTGAAGAAGTGGGGTGAGGAAGTAGTTTGCCACTTGTTTGTTCATTTGAAGACAATTCCTACTTGGACTGGGTAATCTCAATCTGCACCTCTCTGCTGAAATGAACAAAGGCTATGCTGGTCCAGCGCTTACTGGATGAGGCTGTAATCCTCTCATTCTATTCTTTGTGTTAAGGACCTGATTGGACAAACTGCTCTGAAGACCACAGGTATATCCGGGAAGAGCACTGGCCCCTTCAGGTCCTCAGTAACTTCTGAGAAATGCAGGCCTCTTAACACAGGTGTGTAAAAGTCTTTGTTCTTAGGTAAGGTTTCCAGAAAACCAAGTGTAAATTAAAGATGGAAAGGGTATGCCTTCCTGTTGTCATAATTGATTGGGAACAGAAGAATATAGAAAGTTAAATATCTCCCAGACTAGAAATATGTTCACTTGCCACTCAAAAACACAGATTGGAGATAGGGAGGTGAGGAATGCTCTATCACCAATGATGAAGGGTTTATAGAACTGGCTGATAATTTTCTACCCTTTCCAGAAGTGCTTCAGAATATCCAGGGGAATAATATCTGAAAGAGAAACAAGGGTGCCTTGATTAAAAACTCAACATGCTAAATACCAAACTACCATTGAACACAGAATTACGCATACTTAAACCTGCTGAAAGAAATCAGTGAGATTAAGTGCATTTCACTCTGTGCTGGGTCATGGCCAAAGATGACACATGATACATACCAGCATGTTTATGAGGAATAAATCAAAGAGTTAGGATTTCATCTTAAGCAAGTATGCAACTATTAGGGCATCAGTCTTTAGTTAATTAGGTAATTGGTTGGCTCTATCAGCTAGAACATTTTAAAATAATAATTTGTGGGCCAATATATTAGGGGCACCCATTTTTTATTTTTTAGAAAATCAAAACAACTACTTATAAAAACTGTAAATGGGAAGAACCATCTTAGGAGATTCCTCCAAACATAGGGTGAGAGAGCTGGACTCCATGTGGTACGTCAACAAGGACTTTTCTCTGCCTTGAAGCTCCCACCACTCAGTTTCATTGGATGACTCTGGCTTTAAGTATTATGCAAGAGGGTGAGAAACATCTCTCTGTCCAGTTTCTCCACGTCATACAGCATGTCATACACAGTACTGCTATCATGTTCCCCTCATTACCCACCTTTTTTCCAAAGTAAAAAACGTTTTTGCTGGCTGTGAAGGCCTTCCCCCCCCCCCATAACAGTTCAAGCTTCAGGGCCCCCCAAAAAATTAGGTCACCACTGCTCAAACCTTGTAACTTTATATTGCAGAATGGATTAGATGTCCACTAGATATTAACAAGACAAGTCTATACATGTCTACTCAGAAGTAAGTCCCACTGAGTTCAAGAGAATTTGCAACACAATCCTAACAACTACTTATTCAATGGAATTTATCCTCAAGGAAGTGGGATTAGGATTGCAGCCTATGTTGTTGTTTTTTAACCTTCCACATCTTCTGTGCTGTGTATTATGGTCCTAGTCATTTGCAATTTGATGTTACCTCCTAGGAAATGGAACCATGTGTTTGGGCCTGTGCAGGGGTTGATTAGTTCTAAAGACATTTTACGCTGGTCACTATGTATCTGAATCCCTCCCTCCACTGGCCCAACTCTGCTTGTCCTGGTATAATATGTCAAGAAAAAGAATTACACATTCCCCTTCACCATTTGAAGAGGACAAATGTGAGTCTTCAGGATCATCACTAATAATAAATAATAAGAATACTATACAGTGGTACCTCGAGTTAAATACTTAATTCGTTCCGGAGGTCCGTTCTTAACCTGAAACTGTTCTTAACCTGAAGCACCACTTTAGCTAATGGGGCCTCCTGCTGCCGCCGCGCCGCTGGAGCACGATTTCTGTTCTCATCCTGAAGCAAAGTTCTTAACCCGAGGTACTACTTCTGGGTTAGTGGAGTGTGTAACCTGAAGCGTATGTAACCCGAGGTACCACTGTACTGCCCTCCATCCAAGGATCACAGGGTAGTTTACAATATATCTGAGGTAATTATGAGGCATACATAGTATTCACACCATTTTTTAAAAAAATATTTGTCATTCGCTCTTTCTATCCAGAAAGAGGCCTTTGACCCTTGCTGTGAATCTTGCTCTCCTCCATTCTCACTGAAACCTGAAATTGTACCCTCTGCTCTATTACAGCTTTGCTTAGCGATGACAAAGAAAAACACAAGCATCCAAAGGCTTCCCTCTGGAGAATTTGCTTAATGTTGTTTGGATCCCTTAAAGATTTTACTTGGAGGAATTTACTGCTGTCTAACGATTCCCTCTTGGGCATGCAATCAAAGTATAAAAATGTGTCCCAGCTTCCCTTAGATCCCAGCACAAAGGTCAGATTTAAAAGCAGTGTGTGGCATTTAAGACAAAACAAAAATCAACAGACAGTAAGAAACTGCAAAGCAAGAAGCAGGACAGAAACTAGTTTCTTAATGTTTCAAATGGCACTACTGTTGCCTTTTCTAGACAAAGAGTAAATAATTTATGAATGCAAAAATGAACAATAGCCTTAACTTCTCTAGGTGAAACTGCAAGGAAGTGGAAATATAAAATAAACAAGATGATATTTCAGTGGACCAACATCTGTTGGTGTGGGAGTATGCAAACCTTTGAGTAACAGAGAACACTAATACATTAACAATGTCTGAGTGCTATGTAAACAGAGAGTTTGCATAATTTCCCTCTTTCTGCTAGCAAATTGATGGTGTTCTCTCAATGAAACTACAATTCTATGCACATTTTCTTGGGAGAAAATCCCACTGAAACCAACAGGATTACTTCAGACTAAAAAGTCATGGGCTCAGACTATGTGCTTAACCTCCCCCTGCCAGTTAATATTGCACATCTTAAATCTTGAACACGAGATTAAAATAGACTGTCACATTGATCTAGCACAGGGGTCAGCAACCTTTTTCAGCCATGGGCTGGTCCACTGTCCCTCAGAGCATGTGGTGGGCTGGACTATATTTTTTGGGGGGGTGGAAGTAAACAAATTCCTATGCCCCACAAATAACTCAGAGATGCATTCTAAATAAAAGCACACATTCTACTCATGTAAAAACACGCTGATTCCCAGACGGTCCATGGGCCGGATTGAGAAGGCAATTGGGCCGCATCCGGCCCATGGGCCTTAGGTTGCCTACCCCTGATCTAGCACAAGGGTGGGGAAACGTATGACCCTCAAGGTATTGCTGGACTCCCATCATCCCCAGCCAGCTTGGGCAATGGTCAGGGATGCTCTGAGTTGCAGTTCAGCAACATCTGGAAGGCTGCACATACCTCTAGCACATCTGCCGACCAGGCCAGCATAATAAAATCTCTGACATCCACTTAATGATGTGCTCCGGTTTGGTGACAGAAGTTTAAGACACTGAACCATCGAAGGAATTTTCTTTTATGGGGAAATTCCAGGTCATTTAATTTTATTCAGTTTGCAGGTGAAACCTTCCCAGCTCCAACAGGACTGAGTTACAGAATGCTCTGGAAAATGCAGATGACCAGCAGAGGGAGTGCAATCGCATGGCATCTTAACAATCTGGAAGGAGCAATGGCCTGGCATAGGGATGGACAACTTCTTCCCTCTTTGTTAGCACAGAGCTGATTGGGAAGCCATTCAATTAGGCGTTCCTGGAGGAGGGACTATGGGAGCATGATGGGCCCGTTCCACTTTAGGAGCTTATGACTCAGACAGGCAGGAAATTTGGAGGCTACGGAAGTCCAGAAACTAAGAGGAATGGGCTACAGCCATGTCCCTTACATCCTACTCCTCTCAATTTTCTTTTGTGGACTGGATAAAATCATATTGACAGCCATCCGTAGCCTAGCAAATCTAAAATCCTGGAGGGCTATTCCGTCTCCTCTGAGTCGATTTGCAACTGGAGTCCATTCCTCACATTTTCATTAGTGTCAAAAGCTACCCTCTCTCTGCAGGAATTGGCTATCCAGCCCTTTGTGGTGTGGTGGATGGACACTGTTCAGAAAGTGGTGTTACTGCCTACTTTGTGAATGTGCATCCTGAATATTGGGTCCAAGGACCTCAGGCCATCTAATAAGACTTCTAGATATAATCAAGTACCTTTGTGTACTCAGGAGTTGATTCTGTTAAAACCCTTTTTACCATCTGAGCAGCCCATCCCAACGCAGCCCACATCACAAATTGCTTTGGGAACTTCCCTCACTATCATGTGTCATATGGCATAAATGAAACTACAGCATCCTTTCCCACCCTTACCTGACTATTTCCTCTGGATAACAATTGTTAATTGTGTAGATATACTCTTGAAGAAGTGACCCAGCCTCTGCTTTTATCTCCTGAACCTTTTTAAGGCCTCCACTCGTTACAAAAAGGCGCCGTGCTTTGGAATCATGGGGCAGAACCTATTTAAAATGAAGCATATAATAGTAAGAAATTCAGCATTTCTTTGCAAAGGTTATTATCTCCTGTGAAGTTTTAATATTGAAAACAAAATTGAGGGACACCAAGAGCACAATCTAACAGAACGTTCTCCTCTGCAAGCCTTGCTGAGACAAAACGGAGAAGGGAAAGAGAACAATAGCAAAGGCACTTGTGCAAAAAAACATACCACTGGACTGTGCCCAGAGAGTGAAGAAGAACGGCAGACTCACACTTGCTCAGGGCACTTTCATTAACAAGCAGGAGGCTTAAAGCAGTTTTTGCTCAAATTGATTTGTACACGACTGCAAAACCTACAGTGGTCAGCATGCACATCTGAATTACAAATGCCTCTCTTCTGCTTCCTGTTCCACATTAGCAATCCTGATCCTATGTGCACATTAATAGCAGGAAAAAGGTGCAAAGGCAACTTTAGCTTTGCAGATAAAAAATTCCCTAGTCGGATACAAAATATTCTGTTTTCTAAACTTGACTAGCCTTCCCCAACCTAGTGCTGTCCAGATGTTTTCCAGTACTCTAAAACTCCTATCTCTGGCAGTTGACCATGTTGGCTGCTACTGATGGGAGTCGGAGTCCAACAACATCTGGAAGCATCGGACTGCAATACAACCCATCATTTCAGTAGAGGCTTCTCTAAACTCAAACTGTTTTGTTCTGCTTAGCATGCATTTATACTAGCTTTTCCACTTGATCTGATCCATGCCGTAACCCTCCTAATAAAATCTTTAAAGAACAAAGGTTATCCTTTTATTTCACCTTCGCCTTTGTGATTGTTTCTAATAGTTTCTAATAGTTTAAGGTTCACTGAGTATTGACACCAACATGTACCACTCAATCGAGAGACAGATTCAGCTGAGGCTACTAAGGGTAAGCTGCAGCATAGAATGGGATGTGGCAGGGAATGTATGCCAGAGTTCTTTTGGCCCTGCTTCCCCCCAAAAGCATCCTTGCCACATAGCAGAGAGCAAGGGACTACATAGGGGTTGGGAGGGGGCAGCTCTCAAAATAAAGGGTGGCCCTTAAAACAAGAGTGATATGGTAAACTACGAAACAGGGCTCCGCTGGGCTCTAATAAGTGTGCTGTTTCCAGTGCAGGGATTGCCTCTATTTAAATTTTCAAGTAATTCCCTCTGCCCGCCTTTTTTGCAAGACTCAGGGCTCATCTATACTTCCACTTGTGTGCTGCAGTGATAAAGCACAGGTCCGAGTGGTTTTCCCCTTGCCCCACTCCTTTCCAAGGGAAAGCCCACTCTTTAGCAATAGATCAGAACACATGTCAATCCAGGGGAAACCTCAATTGCCGTTTGCTCCGATTGAGCGCTAAAGAGTAGTTTTCTCTGGGGAAAAGGACAAGAGGAAGTGTGGATAAGCGCTCAGAGCTCTATTTGCGTTAAGCAGTCTCAAGTGGAAATCTTGCCCTCATTTCTTTAAAAATGGCAAGAAGAACAAAGAAAAGCGGCTTGATTTTTTTCTTTTACATTTTTAATAATAATAAAAATAGGAAGGGTAAAACATAGTAGACCATACGTTTTTGAACAATAGCCCTGAAAAGTTACTGCATTATTAATATAAGCAGGCAGTTTATTGCAGTAAGATATATAGGGCTGAATTCTATTAGAGTTCCAAAAACTGATGAAGGGAGCCCCTTTTCTTATACATTTATTGGCTTGAGGTTTGCAGAGACAACAAAATATATTGTGGCTGGATTTCTTGTTTCCTGCATTTCCTAACTTCAGTTTATTCTAGAAAAACATTGACTTTTCATTCCATCTGAGGCATAAAACCATGGAGTGTCATATTAAAAAAACATGTTAAAGAAGAGGGGACGTTGGTTGTCAGGGGCTCAGGAGTTATGCAGAGATGCAGTGGTCTGTGGTTGCAGGAGGTCAAAGACCCGTAACTAGTTCTGCAGCAGGATCCCTGTCTCTAGCATCCTATTGGCATGAAAGGGGAGCTTTTTAGCCACTTTGTGCTGACTGGAGCCAATCAGAGTGAAAGGAGGGGAGTCAGAATACATCCCTAGTTATTATTTTACAAGATTACTGCACAATCTTAGAAGGGAGCAGGTGGAGCTGTGAGAGGCCATGGCTGAGACTATTATGAAGAGGCCCTGCACTTCTGAATTTGCCACTACACTACTGGTTATGTGAGCATGGGCCTGAGAGGGCAGGTTCATGCAAGCACTGCCCCTTGCACCTGGCAGGCAGTATGAAGCCTATGGATTAGACAGGCCTGCATATATAGCAAGGGTATTTTCCCTTCTTCCCTTGGCTTGATCTACAGAGCAAAGCCTTTTTCCTGCTGCACTCTTGGCTGTTCCCAGCAAGTGATTTCAAGGGTCCTCAACAAAACACTCCAGAACTGGATTCAGGTACAGCTGCCTGCACAAATGCACAAGAACAAGACCAAAAGCAGCTGTAACAGGCATCCCAACACAGAAAGAAAGCAGCAGCACAGAATGGTCTTTATTCCCCAAGTGTTAAGACCAACCTATGCCACTGTTGTTGTTGTTTTCTGTGCGCAACAGCTGCCCTTGGCCCTGAGAGTGCTAATCAAGCTACCCAGATTGGTTTTAGAAATGTTGGACACGGATGGAGCCTTTAAGAAGTGTAAGCAAATGCTCATTTACCTTACTGAACTGGCCGACTATGTGCTTCAGGATGTTTGGAGGAGCATCATGCAATAAGGGTTCAAGTGCTGGCAGATGAGTGCACTTCTGCAGGATGTTCTTCAAAGCTTTCTTAGTCTATCAAAACACAAAACGTTTTCAGTAAGGCATTGGCTGACCATCATCATCAAGAAGTTACCAAGTCTGCTTGGGAAAACCCAGCCTTTTGTTATTTCTATAATGAATAAACTAAGTATCCTTTCTAGATCCAGGAATCTTGAAAATGTTTCTTGTGCATCAAGTCTGATTTATATTGGAAGGCAGTAAGTTTATAAATATGCAGGTGCACACTTTTTTTTAAAAAAGCCACAACCTAGTGAACTGTTCTGTGTTCTAGTTACAGATAGGTAGCCGTGTTGGTCTGCCATAATCAAAACAAAAAAAATTCCTTCCAGTAGCACCTTAAAGACCAACTAAGTTAGTTCTTTGTATGAGCTTTCGTGTGCATGCACACTTCTTCAGATACAGTGTGCATGCACACGAAAGCTCATATCAAGAACTAACTTAGTTGGTCTTTAAGGTGCTACTGGAAGGAAATTTTTTTGTTTTGTTCTGTGTTCTGTTATATCCCAATGAAATCAATGAGATTTAAACGTGTGTATCTTTCAACTTGTGTCAGATTGTGGGTGTTAAGCATTGCAGCCCCAATGGAAATGGAGGAGGAAGTCAAGGCACCAACTGAAATGAAAGGTCATGATGTGTAAAACATGTTGTGTAAAACAGGTACTGTTTAGTGTAACATACAGCCTACAGGTTTATTCAAATGGATCTTGACTCGGCATGGCATGAGGCAAGGACTTCATTGGCATTCACCAGCTCCAATATTGTAAAAGTTGTCTGATGCAGATATGACCTAACTCTGAAATTCTCAAAGTCTGGTTCATGGATCACTGGTAGTCTGCAAGCTCCGATCAGGTGATCCATGGAAAGGTTAGAGAACAAATGAAAAATACTTGTGCTTAACCCAGCACAATTTGTTTTTTTTCCTGATGAACAAGGCTGTTTTGATCAGAGATGTATTTATTGGACAGACTAATAAGGCTCTGATCTAAGGCCTACAGTTTTCATAATGCAGTGATGGTGCATTTCCTCCCTAGAAATCTGCAAATTAAAGGGGCCAGTCTCAGCAGCCTGGCACCTGTGATTTTCATAATTTGGTGCTGCTTTTGACAATGGTTTCAGTGAAAAAAAATGTATTAAGTGGCCTGCTGAGACCCCTAGCAATTTTCAAGTGGTCTGGAGTCAGCAAAAAGGTTGAGAGCAGCTGACCTAACATGTACTTTGTCTCCTGCGACTCCACACATTCAGTATGCATTTCTGTAGTCCAAAATGGATCTTCTGTATCCTGCAGGGATACCTGTCTCTCCCTTGTGACTACCTGAGGCACTACTAACCTCAAATGTAATTAGATAATGACATGATATTCTATCCCTCTGTACTAAGGTTGCAAGTAGATTAAAATGCTACAATGACTAACAGCTTGTATCCAGCTTCCCATTCTTGGAGTTTTAAAGGCAGACACAACTGAGCTACCCATGGCTGGGTGTTTAAGGCCTTTGTGTGGTTAACTAATATTCACCATTCAATTAAACCAGAACGCTGTATTTGAATTGAAAGACATGAATTCAGATATATCAAGGACATCAAGGAAACAGGCAGCCAATCCAAACCATAATTTTAAATGTCTGGAGGAGTGCTGTATTTCGGCCATAATAAGAGCACGCCCACACAAATATAAGGTTCAGGGTTCAATAATAGAATCACAGAATTATAGAGTTGGAAGGGACCCCGAGGGTCATCTAGTCCAACGCCCTGCAATGCAGGAATCCTGTCCACAGCTGTCCCTGGGTGGGTTCAAACCACCAACCTTCTGGTTAACAGCCAGATGCACTGACCCACTGCACCACACAGACCAATCCCTAGGTAGCCGCTACTGGTCAGAGTGGACAGTCCTGCACTAGATAAGACTAATGGTCTTGCTCAGTGTAAGGCAATTCCATATGTTCATATATCCTTGTGCCACAACAGTTCAAGCAGCATCATATGCAACATTGAGACCGAGTGACATCACTCTTCTCCCATTTGCCTCTCCCAGCCTTGCTGCACCAATTTGTCAGAGAGGCTTTAACCAATGTTATCAGGATAGACCAGGGGTCTGCAACCCGCGGCTCCGGAGCCGCATGTGGCTCTTTTACACCTTTGCCACGGCTCCGGGGCGGATACTAGCGAGGGGAGGAGGCGCATTGTGTGCCCCGACACTCCCCACTGTGGCGGGCACTGTACAGGCTGTGACGTCGCATGGGGGCGATGCATGCATTAGTCACGCACCGTCCCGGCGTCACCTTCCCGCCCGCCCGCCTGCCCGCTACATTGTAAGGGGCATGTACGCTGGTCACTGCATTGAAAGGGGACATGTACGCTGGTCACTGTTTTGAAGGGGAGTGAAGAACACACACACAAAAAAAAGGTAACTTGTTAATTTAACGTTTATTTCTATGAGGAGTAATTCTGAGGGGTCAAACAAAGAAATAATAAAAAAGTGACAAAAAGGTTATTTTTATAATGACGAGTTTTGCGGCTCCCAGTTTTTTTTTTCCTTTGGAAACGGGTCCAAGTGGCTCTTTTTTGTCTTAAAGGTTGCAGACCCCTGGGATAGACCCACCTACCTAACCCCTCTCTCTGTATCCCCTCTCTGCCTATTGCAGTAGACATCTGTATATGCTCAAATTCCCGCAAATTATCAGGAATACCTCCTGTTTTCTAGTCCTTGTTGCTATTTTCAACTTAAAAGTTAGTGTGAGTTTCTGGGGGTGTCATTCTACAGCGTTTGACTCCTTCCCGAGGATCTGTGGAAACTTAGAATTTCTGAGAGCAATGGCTGGATGCATCTCTAGTACCTATCAGATTCTACCAGTCTCCACCCATAAACTCAAACCAGCATTTCTGAAATCAAAAGTTGGCAGTGCCAGTCAGCACTGAATGACCATCCAACTGTCATTCTAAGCATGTGCATGAGCACCAAGCACCAAACTAGATAAATGTGAAACACAGATATATAGATTTTTTTTTTTAAAAAAAAACAAAACTAAATAGCATTGCAGCCAACCGTGCACCCAATCAGGATCTGAACAGTGGCATGGAGGAATGAGATGTTAACTCTGCCCCCACCCAAGTCTTGCAGTTCTGATTAAAATCCCTCCTTAAGCTGCTATTCGGTGCAAGAGGGGTGGGTCCATAGCTCATACTTGGCATGCAGAAGGTTACAGATTAAATAATGAATGTTTTCAGGGAAGCTTTTAATGTTTAATAGACTATTGTATTTTAATATTCTGTTGGAAGCCGCCCAGAGTGGCTGGGGAAACCGAAACAAATGGGAGGGGGAGATATATATATATATATATATATATATATATATATATATATATATATTATAATAATTAGGTCATGTAGAAGGTGGTGGGAAAGTTTTCTGCTTGATCCGTGAAGACTGCTGTTAGTCAGAATAAGCAATAGCGGGCCAGAGGGAGAAAGGGTCTGACCAGGCATAAGGCGATTTCCGAAGCGGCCTTTGACACCAGTGGCAACTTCATCCTCCCAGGTGCAATAGTAGCTTCAGGGGAGGGTTTTATTCATCAGGATTGCAGTACTGGGGCAGGGTGGGGGGGGTTGATGTCCTCTCCCAGTGTGCCAGGGCCTCAATACTGACTGGCTTCTGAGATCCGTGAAATGCATCCACACCTTTCACAAATGGAAAGGCACTGTGCTGGGCACAGCCTGCCATTTCACATACTGCAGCTGCTGACACATATTTTGAACTTCTGGCATATTGTAACAGAGTTACAATTTTCTTTAAGCAAACGCATCCTTGGCTTATTTATAAGACAGGCTACGGCAAAGTAAACTAACACAGCATGCGGTAGGTGGAGGAGAGCCTTTTCCAGTGATAAAGTAGGGGTGCGGGAAGAGGACTCAGATCCTTGGTATGGGAGCTGACATGTTATAAACATATATCTTCTTCTTTTTTTAAGTTGCAAAACACTGGCAAGAATGTGTTGCTCCAGTGCTGATGCAGCAGGGTCAATAGCTGACACCAACCTGCTATAGGAAATAGGCATGGACAACACCCAGCGTTGCAAATGATTTCCCTTGCAGTAAACAGACTAGCATCCAGTCTCATGTGCACAGTGCAGCGTAGAATCACAGCTTGTAAACCAGCTTACATATGGATTAGGGTGCAGAGAACTTTCAAATTACCTAAGCATGTAAATGCATCAAGGCCTGGGTTAGTCTACCCTGTGGATGATATGATGATTACTTGGTCACCAGGAAGCTCCTGAGAAAAATGGATGGCCCTGATCTGTACAGATTCCAGCAGTCAGCATGGACAGGTGGCACTGACCCCTCCTCCTCCTCCTCCTCCTCCACTGCCCCCTGCAGTGGTGAATGCTGCAACAGTGATGGCCTGGGCACAGTGAGTCATGCAACCTCGATTATTGCAATGAACTCTATGTAGGCTATCCTTGGGTCATGGTCTGGGAGCTCCAGCTAGTGCAAAATGCTGTGGATAGGCTGCTGGTGAGGAGAAACTACTACTAACACCTAATTCCAGAGTGTCAAAGCTAACACTAGCTGCCCATATGTTACCGGGCCAAGTTCAAGGGTCCCATATTAATTTACAAGGGTCTTAACAACTTGAGTCTCGGATGCCTTAAGGAACACCTGGTTCCTTATATCCCTGCCCAGTCACCGAGATCGTTAGTGAAGGCTCTTGTTAGTGGTTCAGATTCATGGCTTGTGTCCACTAGAAAGCATGCATTCAGTATTATGGGCCTGATTCTGTGGAACTCCCTCCCAGCTGAGATCAGATGCTTGAAACAGACCTTTCTATTCCAGCAGGCATTTTAAAGAAGTTTCATTTTTTTCTAATTAATTTCAATTTATTCTAGTCACTGTAAGGTTTCTTTTCCATTTTATAAACACCACTTAGAAACTTCAGTGATTATGTAGTATATAAAAAGCTGAAATAAAATGAATACAAATAATCAGCTACCACAACTGACAGGCAGCTACCCAAAAAAGCAGCTAGAAGCTGCGCTCTGCACAGGTTTATCCCATGCCATAACCCCAGCTGTGGAAAAGGCCAAGAAAATCCAGGAAGCCCTTGTTGTAATAAGAGATTTCCCCTCATGTGGTTCTCCTATGCTTGGAATGAATTATGACTCCTGGTTTCAGAGGGGCATGATTTGTAGCTCCTTGGATGGCTGACCATCTGGGAAGGTATGTGTGCACAAACTACAGTAGCAAATGGAGCTTAAGAAAGGCAGAGCCAAGAAGAGAGAAACAGGAGAGAGGAGGAGAATAGATTGGTGGACTCTTGCTTGTGTGGCTCTGAATGTTTCCTGCGTGAGAGTGCAACTTACGCTCTTTGTTACTTTCCATGTGTCACTCCCCAGCCTGCACACTTCTAAGCAAGTTGATTTACTCTTTACACTCCAGCTGCTATCCTCAAAAGGAAGCAAAAACCTAGAGAGGCCCCAAAACTTTCCATGACTCAGACAATATTATGTCATATCCTGTACAGCAGAAACAGTAAATACGAACGCTCTGATCTTAACTATGTTTTTTTCTTGGAGGTAAGGCCCAATTGATATGCTACTGAAACACTGGGGGGAGCCACTTCCATATAGCTTCACCCTGTGCTTCTCTGGCAATGTCCTGGCCTATGCGCAAAGCAGAACGAAGGTGGTGGAATCCTGATGGAACAGAATGGACTGTACCATTTCAGATTACAGGTGGGGGGGAAAGACATTTCTGAATGTTCTCTGAAATACTATTTTCTGAAGTTTAAAATAAATCACTTTCAAGCAGAAAGCAAGCACAGCTGAAGTTTTCTTCCTGGTACACTAGTTTTCCATCTGCAAGGAGTTTTGTTTTCACATAGTCTGAAGTGGTAATCTACTCTAACACCTCAGGACTCTTACCACCTCATTCTAAGGCATATATAGTGCACACCAACAGAGGAACAAGATGGTTGAACCAAACAATGTGTTTTCTTTTACATGCAAACACCACCTTTGGAGGTCTAGGAGATGCTCATGTCAAAAGAACTACATTATGTGGCCCATTGATACTAAAGTTGCATGGGAAGCAGCCATGGGGAAGTGGCTCTTCCACTGATGCACTAATGTATAAATTGGCCATGTCCCACTGAGTGGGTGGGACCGCAACTCAGTAGAAGAGCACCTGACTCCAGCATCCCTAGTTAAAAGGATAAGGTAGCAGGTGATACTTGCCTAAGACCCTAGGGAGAAGCTGCCAATCACAACAGACAATACTGGGCCAGATGAGCAAATAAACTAGTTACTTGCTGTAACTACGGCAGGTTCCTATTTCATAGTGATACTTGCTTTCACATATGTAGCTTGAATCACAGCCTATAGGGATGGGATGGTTGAAGCAGAAGGTCTCTAAATGAGAATATTGTACCTTTAAAACAGCCTGGCACATCCACCAATTGTAGTTTGATAAATTGATAAATTGTGCTAAAGGATCTATGCAATTTAGAGCAGCCATCTGGCTTACTATATATTCCTAGGCAGGGTGAGCAAATTGCCACCCATTCCCAGAAATCTAATACTTATTACCTTAGCACCAAACTGGTTGCTAACCCATAGGTAAAGGTAAAGGTACCCCTGCCCGTACGGGCCAGTCTTGACAGACTCTGGGGTTGTGCGCCCATCTCACTCAAGAGGCCAGGGGCCAGCGCTGTCCGGAGACACTTCCGGGTCACGTGGCCAGCGTGACATTGCTGCTCTGGTGAGCCAGAGCCGCACACGGAAACGCCGTTTACCTTCCCGCTGGTAAGCGGTCCCTATTTATCTACTTGCACCCGGAGGTGCTTTCGAACTGCTAGGTTGGCAGGCGCTGGGACCGAGCAGCGGGAGCGCACCCCACCGCAGGGATTCGAACCGCCGACCTTTCGATTGGCAAGTCCTAGGCGCTGAGGCTTTAACCCACAGCGCCACCTGCGTCCCTATGCTAACCCATAATCGAACGTTATTTGTTTTCTAGCCCACCCTGTCTCAAAGTGTCAGGCAAATCTACTTACTTTGACTTGAAGATCTTCTGAACTTTCAGTTGACATATACAGGGAGAGCAGCACAGGCAAGACATTTGCTACTGCAACAGCACGGGCATGTTCTGGAGTGTGTCTCCCAATCTGTCCCAAAGACCAGGCAGCTGCTGCCTTAATATGATCTTCTGGCTCTTCTGACAAGCACACTGCCAGCTGTGGAACCCCCTGTGGTATTAATCAAAAGCACAAAACACTATGAATCCAGGCTGGGTTTGGAGAACCTTGCAAAGATTTCTGGGGAGGGAGGGGATGGAATAAAAAGCTTCTCCCTTTCTCTGTATTTATACATTCTCAACTCAAAGCACCTATGATGCCTCTGTCACTTGCACCGTCTGCAAGGATTACTCCTGAACGCTACATATTTAAGCATCAGAAGAATATTAAATCTGCAAATTTCTCCGAGATAAGGGCTGTTAGAGCTGACACGTTTATTGCTTTCCAAAGGATTCAGAGAGCAGGTGCCACAGTTCAGGCAGAAAGCAGAAAGCAAAGCTGGCGCTTTTATCAGGCACTGAAATTCCAGGGTTTCAGGTTTCTTTCCCAGGTTTCCTGGAAAGCAACCAAGCACTGCTTCTGTGCCCCCTCCGTTCATTTCAGTAAGACTTGCAGGAGGCTGCCACACAAGCCTCACATAAATGAATGGATGGGGGACAGCCATGATGCTTGGAGAGAGCAGGGTGGTTTCTTCCACCACTCCAAGCAGGAATCGTTTAGATATTTAGGTCCTTTTTACTTGCTTTTCTTCATTTGCTCCACACAATGCCGTTAAACACAACTAACAAGTTATTATTAATGTGAGCGTTGACCCTTACAGATGTATATTGGAACTTTCATCAGTCAGGTTGGCTTTTAGTCCTGACAATTTCATAATTAGAACACTTTGGTTTTTTGTTTTTTTTTTAAAGCATCAATACATGCTACTATCCACCAGGAACCATTTGATACATTTTTTTAAGGGAGAGGGAGACACAATAGGATCAATACCTATATTGCTCACAACGCAGTGAAATATTACATTTTCTTCCTCACTGTCAGGTTATCTAGCAACCCTCATCTCAGACACAAAAGCTTGCTTAGCAGTCTAGCCATTTCAAATAAAGCAATGCAGGAAAACCAAAATAGAAGAGCATTCACAAGGGTTCAAAACTGCAAGTCATTTCATGATGGAACAGAGCATAAAGGTGTTTCACTTTTTTGCAGCGTTTAATTCCCCACCACCACCACACACACTTTAAATGTACCACAGCAGGAGCAAAGCAGGTACATGTTTGTTTTATGCATTCTTATTTTGAAGAAATTTAAAGTGAGACATCAAATATTTATTCTAAGAAGCCAATTGCCAATTTTGTTTCTACCATTGGAAGAACAACTTGATTAGCATCTCATGAAAATGCAAGACTGTGCTAGCAAACTAATCCATAACCTTTCTTAAAACAAAAAACAAAACCCAAGGCCCTGCTATTCCATTGCATTCCAGGCACAATGAGTAAGAGCATAACTCCGGTTATGGAACACAAATTAATACATTCAAGTGATTTTTTTGCTTTAGAAACACAAACACCCTACTTTTAAGTGGACATAGTTATCATATTTCAATGACATTTTTAACAATGAATTTCTTTCTGGTTTCTTTAATGCCCCCCAAATAACTCTGAACACCATTATCTCTATAGTATTTTTAAAAAGAATTATGGAAGTTATTAAATAAACAAAGGCACAATCCAGCCAAATGTAGGCACTGATTTAACACAGACACACACACACACACACACACTCTCGAACACACATGCAGGGAGAGAGAGAGGGACAGGGAGAGAGAGAATTAAATATGTGCATAACTCTCCCTTTGAAATCAACAGGATTTAAAAATGTTTAACTCTGGCAGAATTGTGCTAAAAATATTCTTTCTAAATTGGGATTAAACAAACACCTTTTTTCTAAAGATTTTACACATAAATCTTTTAAACTTAGAATTTTTATAAGTGGGATACAAAGTTCATTCTTTTGGGAGCAAGAGCCACTGAAACCAGCAAGGCTGGTATCTAATTGTGTTTAGATTACATAATGAAAGAAGAATTCCAGTTGAAGTGTGAAATGTTATTTTCATCCCTGTCCTACAGTTCATGAAAAACATCCAAGATGTTAGCTAGCCTATATTCAGTTGCTTTTCCCATTGGTTTACAGTGTCAAGAGGGTGCATGAGATTTATGTTTGTTTTTTCTGTTTGTTTGCATTGGGCTGCATCCTATGGCGGCTTTGCCTTAGCAGATAGGGCTTCCAATTGTACAATCCAGATTTTTGCCAACCTCACCTTTCCAACATAATCCTCTGCAACATATCCCATACTGTTCTGGAGAGTCCCTGATTCTTCAGAAGCAGCTTTTCAGGTGGAACTTAAGTGGAAAGGGAGTGATAGGCAAAAATTGGGCGTTCCACCTTAACTAAAAGGAAGCATTTTCCAGCACGGTAAAGCCACCATTAGATGCAAGCCATTCATATCCCACCTTTCCTTCAAGGGACTCCAAACAGTGCACATGGGCTACCTAAGAGATAGTGACCAGCCCAAAGACACCCAGTGAGTGTCATGGCTATCAGGGGATCAAACATTTATGAAAAACAAACTTGCATTCTTTGTCTTCAGCATCCTCACCAGTCTGATAAACACATTGTTGTGACACCTAGCCTGCACAGCCACGCGCATATGCATCATCTTCTCAGAATCTCATTATGATTATAGCAACCAGCAAGAACTAACCTTTGAAATGATCACTGCCATGGCCAGGTTCTCCGAATGAGCTGCCACATAGCCCAGCATCATGATACCAGGAAGTCTAACATTTCCTTTGCAGCAACCAACACAGTCAATGACAGCAGCAACTCCCCCTGCATTCACTATGAGTTGTGAAAGCTGGAAACAGATAAATCAGAAAGGATTTCAAGTAACTGTCAAACAGTGCAGTCAAGCAGTCTATGGCCAAGTGACTCCATCCCTATTGATGATGCACACCAAAAAATATTTTTTTTTTAAAAAATGAGCCATTCTATTCATATGGATATAATTGAGCTGAAGAAGCCCCTAGTGCTTAATCAGCCACATTATATGCTAAACAGATGCTTACAGATGTATTCAAATTAGCCAAGTATAATACAATGCAGCCTTCCACTGAAAGGATGGAGAAACCGTGGCCCTCCTAATGTTACTGAACTATAACTCCTATCATCCCTGACTATTGGCCATAGGGCTGAATTCACAATATCAGGAGTGGAACAGGTTCATCATCCCTGTTCTACTGGCCCTAGCAACCAGGGCAAACCCATTTTGCTCCACAGAAATCTTAGGGTGCAACTGAAGATAAGGAGCTTACTAGTAAGCATTGGGATGTATTGATTTGTAAGTGATCAGCTAGATTTGATTATTCTCGTGGATTCAGAGGTTTTGGTCCACAAGGACTTTCCCATTTGCTTCAGTGGAAGAGCAGTGATGCACACACAAAAGGGGTGTCTATGTAAATACATTGTTACATATGCAACACATAAGGAGCTATGGTGTAGGGTGCAAACCACTGTCACCCACAGGCGTATAGATGCCCCTTCCGTTCAAGATATGTGCATAAGCGACGACCTATATGAATATTGGTTCATCTAGGTTTGTGCTGTCTACAGTGATTGGCAGCACTTCTCCAGGGTTTCGGTCAGGAATCTTCCCCAGCCCTATCTGGACATGTCAGGAGTTGAACCTGGGATATTTTACATGCAAAGCATATGCTCTACCACTGAGCTATGAAAGTGCTTGGTATACTTCCTAATAAAGAGTAAGGCAAGCCTAAATTTATTTCAGTGGGTTTAAGAACATGCAAACATTTAAGACTATGCCTATACACAAAACGCAGGCCTGTTCACATTCCTGGGTGTCCACATTTGCACTGTGCTGTGTAAAATGTAAACTCTGAAAGTTTCCAGCTCTTATCAAGCAAAGTTTGAAAATTATATTGTCTATGGAATTAAAGCAGAGCTATGGAAAAAGCTTGTGCGGGAATAGGATCCCAAGGATCCTATTCTTTCTCCCACTGACCTGCTCTTTAGTGTCATCTCTTTCTTGCCACAACTTCTTTCCAAATTACTCTATTTTTTTCAAATAGACAAGGCCAATCGGGGATGGGAAGGATTAAGTCAAATTTATCATGGACAAATGAACAAAAAGCTGAACATTCTGAGCACAGAATGAATACTCTTAGTTCAGCATTCAGAGCCTTGCTTCCTTTTTAAGGGTGAACATTCCCAAGAACCCTGGTAAGTGAAGGTGTGTTGAGTCACCACTGGAGTCCTAAGAAAACTGGATGAAGATTATTTAAACCCAATACGAAACTAATTTAGCATTTTTAGTTTTTTTTTATTTTCATCCCTACCTGAAAGGTTCAGTGTTAATCCCAAGAGAGAACTCACTCAATAGTAATCTTGACCTTTAAATTAGCCTAAATAGGATCTTGCTCCCACCCCAAATACTTCCAGAAAATATTCATTCTCTGGCTTTGGCATGTATCCAAGAGGAGGTAATTGGAAAGAGGCCATCAAGAATATGCTTTCATCACACAGACAGAATTGCCAGCTTTAATTTATCACATTGCCACCCTGCCTTTTCTCTAAGGAGCTCAACGTAACATCCACAGAGTTTCTCAATTCTGTATTTACAACAATCCTACCAGGTAGGTTAGGCAGTGAGGCCAAAAGCCACATATGTGAATTTCACAGCCACCTGGGAGCTTGAACCCAGCTCTCCAAGCATGCATTCTCCTTCTAACTTAAATTATAACAAAACTAGGAGAGCAAACTATAGACATAGCTGTCTGGAATTGTTTAATCCAAGACCTTATAGGTTAAAACCAGCACCTTGAAGTGTGCTTGTAAAGCAAATTAAAAGTCATCAGAGCTTTTGGATCAGTGATGCAAAGTGTCCCCAGCAACTGTGTTCTCTTTTTTCCAAAACAGTCTCTAAAAGCAGAACACTGTAGCAGTTAGTGAACATGTTTCACCACTGAGAAATGATATTCATCATGAGTGTAGCCAGGATTTATATTAGAAGGGGCCTGGCGGATATAAAAACCTGGATAGAAGAAATGGGCCCTTATCTGATAGACTCCTTCTATGATTGGACATCCGTAATTAAAGACTGGCAAAGAACCTGAGGGACATAGTGTAATGTGGGAACTCCAGGAAGATATTAGAAGTGGAGGGATAGGTGAAACGCAAAGGGGAAAGAGGGGAGGGAAAATTGGAATCCAAAGGCTGTAAAATTATTATTCATATTTATCTTATTTCCATCTGTACTATGTTTGAAAGGGGGAAACTCGTGGAAGGGTATAGATCGACCTTAGGGGATGGGAATCTGGATAAATTGGGTTATTGATGAAGAGTGTAATTTGGGGATAAGAACTTGTTGAATTTAATTGCTTATTTGGAAGATTTGGAACACAAGAGGGGGTAGGGAGGGGAAGTCCTAGTTATTGGCAAAAAGTTTATAGATTGGATTTAATTTGTTCTGATTTGTTTTAATTTGGAAAACCTTAATAAAAATTATTATAAAAAAAAAAATATATTAGAAGGGGCCTGGCTTTATGGGGGGTAGGGCAGAATTGAGTTATCTGCGACAGCTTTGGTCAGTTAAATAGTTTTAATTACTTACTTGATTTGGTAGGGGTGGGGAGGCAGCTACACCCATGATATTCATGGAAGCATAGCCTGCACAAATTTGCTTAAAGTTCCACTGAAATCCATGGACTTGTACACACATCACTGTGCAGGACTGCATCCTTAATGGATTTTTAAAATATGCTTTTCCAAGAGTCTGCTTATGCCACTACTTCTCAAGACTATACTCTTATCACAGTGAAGAAACCTTCAAATATACTTTTTTTAAAAAAACAACAACACAATCTCTACATATGTCTATCTAAAATGAGAGCCTTATCAGAGACCCTATTCTGGGGTACCCTGCCCATCCAACGTTTTGTGGATGGCTACTGGGGAAAGGGCCTTTTCATTGGAGGTGCTCCAATTGCAGAATGCTGTCCCCAGGGAGGCTCACCTACAGAAGGTTGCCAGGTTTGTAGGGGTTCTGCGCAGTGGTCCCCGGAGTGGTCCCTACAGTACTGCTGAGGTTGGGCACCCACAAACTTACCCAATGGCAGCAGTGGCACAGAAAGCAGCAGAGTGTGTGAGCAACAGAGAAACATCAGGTGAGGCATCTGCAGCCGCCGCCACCACCAACTTAATTTCCCCAGAAATTTCCCCAGAATGTCTCTGGGTCCCACCTCAGAAGCTGGAGGGATTCTGGGGGTATTAATATGGTGGCTACAGCTTCCTCGCCTTATGGTTCTTTTGCAGAGTGCTGTGCTGATTTTTTTTATATAAGGAAGCTGATGTCTGCAGCAGTGGACCTGGCATTTGCCTCACCATGCTGGGGGCTGACACCAGACCTATTTGCCCGACACATATACTGATGGCATTTGAGACTTTTTAAATTTTATTTTACTTCAGTTTGGTCTGTTTTATATTGGCCGGGCTTATGGGTTTCATACCGCTCCTGTTGATTTTACTGTTTTAGTATATTTCAGAATATTTTAAAAGTTGTACATTTTAAATTTATTTTGCTGCATTTCTAAATTTTGTAACTGCCCTCAGAATTTTATGGCAGGGCGGGTTATAAATCCCTCAGATAAATAAATAAAGCTATTTTTTTCTATTTTGAGGGCTATTTACTCAAGCAACTCAGTTGAAGACAAATAAATCTGCTTTCCAATATTTAATAGCCGCCTCTCCGGCTAGCATTTAAAGTCATACAAGGGCTGTGCACCGCTTTAATTTTTAACAAGACAAGCCAGCCTGACAAATGAAAGCCAAACAGTGAAACTAATACTGTGCGTTGTTTCAATTTGGCTTCATCATTTGATGCCAATTTTGTTCGCTGAATCGCTTTGGAAAACTAACTGTGTATATGTAGTACGCTGTCCTTTGAAGAACAAGTATCAACAGGACTCTCTCAAGATCAAATCCTACATCCGAGAAAAGGCCTGGTGAGAAATAAATCCTCGGCGCTGGAGCCCAATACCAGATTCATCTACAGAGGCTGCTCCAGCCTGCAACCCAAGCAGCCCCTCCCCCTCCCAATCCTCTGCTTCAAATGCATGAGCTTTGAGAAGCAGAGGGAGGACTCCTGTGGAGATTGTGCTCCTGTGGCACAAAGGAAGTTTTGACTACAGCAAGGATTCCCCAAATCCTTCCTCCTCCCCCCACCCCCAGCAGCACCAGAGCTACGGAAAGCAGCACCTCTCACATTATCCCTGTGGCATCTGGGGGGTTTTCCCTAAAGCCCCAGAGCACCTGAAATAATGAGAATCTCGGATTTCGACGTGGGGTTTTGTGGCTTAAATTAATAAAAAGCTCTCAATAATGAGACCCTAGTGTGCTCTAAATGTTCACGAACCACAAGAGGGGGGAGCTCCCCCTCACACACACTCTTGTTTCTTTATAACCTTCTCAGCCTAGCTGATAATATTTGAAGACTGGGTTTTTTTAAAAGTCAAGTTATGGAGCATTTGGGGTACTGAGGTTCCGCAACGTTTGCAAAAGAAATGTAAGGAGTAATGTCCCAAACCTGACATGTGGAGCCCCACATTTGTTTCAGAGGGAAACAATTATGCAGTATGTGATTCGCTGTATTTAGTTCAATGGAGGTAGATGAATCTCACTCAGTTATCAGTTTATTTTTACTTTACTCCATAGTCCATGCACTGAGCTTAACTCAGATCTGCTCAAAAACATGATGTAGAATTCAGAGATTTTCACATCAGCATTTTAAAGGTAATGTAAGTATTAGTATCTTGCTAGGGCAGCACATTTAAAAATGGATTTCACACTGATTGGACATCCTGAAGGGGCCACGTCGCAAAAACTGAGGGGCCACACTTCAATGCACCCTGAAACATGCATAAATCTATTGATTTGAGAGATCTTAACAGCACTTATCTGTGTGTTGAATGGTAGTTTAAGAAAAAACGCACTTCATAATTGCCTTCCCTACACTCGCCTTTGTGTCCTAAACGTTAAGAATACTCTCCATAATGAAACCCACAAGCAAGGAAAGCCTATTTTGCCCATTTCCCTATTTGTATTCCAAACACATTCAATAACAGCAACAAACATTTCCTCTCTCTTTTTTTTCCCCACCAATGGAAATTCCACAGAGCTTTTCGCTTTGCCTAATGACAGAATAATACTGGGAATTTTTAACATTTATTTAAAGTATACACACTAATAACATGACCTTGTATTTGCATTCTCAAGGTTTTACCTCAGGCGTATGCCTTGCTATCTCTCTAATTAGAGTTGCAGCATTTTTCTTGACATATTCATCCGAGTCCTTCAGGCATGTGAGTACAACAGGGAAAATTTCTGCTTCAACCACCATTTCTGCCAGATCCACCGAATGCTTTGCTATCTGGCTGAGAGCTGAGAGCACCTGACGCTGGTAAATAGGAAGGATTGTTTTATAAATGGCTTATTGGGCAAACACTTTACAGATGGAGACACACACACATATAGAAAAATAAAAAAGAAAGAAAACTTCCTCTCATGCTGTGAAAGAATGAAACCACCCACAACTTTTACAAAACTCACAGTCCTCCTAGTGTAACAGCAACAAACAAACAAAACATAATTATCAAGAAAAACACATTTACTTAAAGAAAATCTCATTAAGTTCAGAGGGGCTAGTTTTGAGTAAATAAAATTTGGAATCAGAGTGGAAGAAAATGCACTCATGCTACAAGAAATTCAAAACAGAAGACATGCAGTTTATTGGCCTCATTTAAAAGCATTACACATGAAGTAACTGCTTTTTTCTTTTAAGTTACAAAGTACAGACCCCACAATTTTTCAGCAGTTGTTATAATTTAAATTTTAATATCTGAAATAACAATTTTTTAAAAAAAACTATTTTAATTAAACATGCATGTGGAAAATGCCATGTGCTGTTAATTGGCATAAAATACCATATTATTAAAAAGACAAAGGAAGTTGAAGTCCTTTAAATAACTATCCATTTATTGTATCATGATTTTCTGTAGAAAATAGCTATGAAATTAAACAGTAAAAAAGAAAACATATATATTATGAGAAACCTACAGTCCTGTACCAAGTTTCTCAGCTGATTTAGTAGGAACCAAGTACCACTAAAAGAAATGAAACTATGACCAAATGCATGTGCTTAAGAATGCAGAATTACCATTTTAAGAACACCATTACAGCACTTCACACTATATATTAGACCTATTGAATTAATGTTAGGAAGGTTTCAAATGTAAAGAAAATACCACTATACCTTGAACTAGCCCTTGAGATAATTGTCACACATATCTGAATATGTACTGCTGATTAGAAACCAAATAATCTCAACATTTAAAGGTGAGTGGGTTCACTCCTTTCCCACCAGTTATTTCCACTATGTATACAGAAGTCACATTAAAAACAGCCGGATCTCTACTTTGTTACCAATAGTCAAGTTAGCAATGTGTCTTTTGGGATAAGAGTCCTTTAGAATCCAACATTTAGATTAAGATGTGTGTGTTTTTCTCAACACGCCATCACAGCTAAAAATGGGTTCCATGTCATGAGAAGGTGGAAATAGTTTGAAAAGTACCTTTAGTTTGGCATCGGGGTTGAGGATCATCTGAGCCAAGTGAGCAATTGCCCCTGCGTCCACAACCGTCTGTGCTAACTCCGGAGAATGCTTTGAAACATCACTGAGCGCGGAGGCTGCAATCCTTCTCAAAGCAATCTCTGGCTCCTGGATACAGAGGACTAAGAGAGGAATGGCTCCAGCATCCACCACAGCCTGTGACAGTTCTGTTGGTCCAATGAAAGTAATTAAGCGAGTATGGGTGACTGACCCTTGTGCAAGCCATTTTTCACCCTGACAGATACAGCAGGAGGGGGAGAGGGGAGGGTGTACTTCAGTGCCTTGACATCTGCATTTCAAATCAGCCCTCCTAGTTTCATAAAACCATGTGGACCAATCCTTGGCTGAAAAGAATACAGGTCAATAGATGGACCTCCATTTACATGTACACATTTGAGGTAGATTAGGCTGAAATGGTTTCATTACCGTGTGTGTGTGTGTGTGTGTGTGTGTGTGTGTGTGTGTTTAAAAAGAGTAAGCAGATGTCAGCTGTTTAAGCCCTGACTGTTGGGGCACTGATCAATAGGCAAGCAGTTTCTGCACAGCAAACAATAAAGAAAAGCCAAAATGCCAAAACGTGTTCCCCTCTCCCACAAAGCTAATTTAGATGGCATTAATCCCCATTCGTATACGAAGCAAAAAAATAACATGCCTAAATAAATGCACTCAATTTTTAAAAAGAAGAAGAAATCTATATATAATAGTACACTCCACTGAAAAATCTGGCTTGCTAATTTTGGACATCAAAATGCTTTCTTTCTTTCTTTCTTTCTTTCTTTCTTTCTTTCTTTCTTTCTTTCTTTCAACAGTGCATTCCTCATCAGTAAACTACCAATAACCGTCTTTCCCTACATTAAATCACTGCAACAGACAGTTGCATTTAGCTGGCATGGCCAGTTACTTGCATCTTAACCCAAGAACCCACAATTAACTGATATAGTCAGCGTACTGTTATAGCAGAAATTCATTACCCTCCCTCCACATATTTGTCATTAGCTTCAGTACTGAAGTAGAAAATTGGGGGATAGCAAATGCATGGAATAGAACAAGGGCTATTTTTGGAGATGATGAAAAATGAACACAAACCCCATTAATTTCAAATGGGCTATTATAGGTTCTTAAATAAGGTTTTGTTAGGTCCTCTCCTTGTTATGCACATACTCTCTTATCTTTAACATTTAACCTGCCTTACACTGCCATGGCAACAAATAGCTGTTGTAATTCAAGGATTCAACTTTGATTTTGCATTTACAGTCCATCAATCAAAGCCTTCAGTGGAACTTTCCCAATCACCGTGTTATAACCACAAACTTGGATTCTCCACTGATGTGCTTGCTCATGGCATAATTTATATATTTTATTATTATATAGATAGTTACTAAAGAGCACCATTCAGCCACAATGCTCCAGTCCTCCACATTAGAAACAGGGATTGACACAGCGAAATCTAAATAAATTGGTGAATTTTATAATTTAAAGGTTTGATAATCTGTAGTCCTGAAAGTTTTTAAATTTACTGTTGGGTGTTCTTATTTGGTTTTGTATTATTCATATAGTAACAGCCATTGGCTACAATCATTAAAAATCTGACTGATGATATTGTATTTTGCACCTATAATGGCACAAAAACAGTATTCTTAATTTGCTGTTAAATTTAGTTGACCATAGATACTGCTCTTATGGGCTGAAGTACGAAAGTCTACTGCACTATAATCAGGATCGTACTTAAGATCAAATACATAGGTTTTTCAATATGAAGCCTGCATTTTATTTACAACATACTAGACTATTTTGCATTTGTCATAAAACTCAAAATATTTTTCTATTGCCTAATATTGCAATAGATGCATATCGGTCTGTTTGCTTTTATAGCATAACTTACTGAAAAATGCAACATTCTGAACAACCTATCATAGTCTAGTCCTAAGACTTAACAGTGAAATTTCATCCCAATGGACTGGATGCTGGTAAGGAAAGTTCATAAATAAAACAAAACATTCTACTGAAATATTTTCCCCACTACGTTTTACATTGAACAAGGAGAAGTAGGTTTGGAACTTAAATATGATACTTATACAACAGCAACACTGAACAATCCAAACAAAAATCTAAAAAGGATCTTAAGCTAATAGGCCAGTGCATTTAATTAATAGGCCTTTGCTTGAATTCTTGCTCTTTTAGTATGTTGCTGTTAAATACTATAGGGTTATCTGAAGAGATGTCTGACTTGTGACTTCCCTCTTTTCCCTGTGTGTCAAGCCAACTTGTAGATAAAATATAATGAATATGATCTCATCTTAATACCAAATATTGAAAATATTCTTGTTTACATTTTCAGATTTGAAGAGCTCTGTCATAAGTTTAGGTACATGCATGTTTATGTATAAAAGCTTATTTTCCCTTTCTCAGAAAATGAATACTATATAGAGTTTGCATTGTTTACCACACTCCAGAAACAACACTATTTCACTCCAACACCCACAACCTAGATGAAGAAGGGGATGGTGGTGGAGGGATTTTTTAAAAAAGAATTAGGCTATGGGAATTAATTCTAGTTCAGGGGAAAGGCACAGAAGGGTTCTGAACAAAGAATGTTAAGTTTAAATAAAGGGAGCAGATGGAAGACCTATGTGAGGTGATACAAGGGAAATATATATATTGTAAATCAGATTGTATCAGTCCCCGTAAGAGTGAACTCAGGAGGTCAAATGCCTGTCAGAAAGCGAAATGGGGTCATGCAAGAGTAAGCCAGCAATTTTTTATATATTAAAAAAAACCCTGGGGTTGTAGAAGTATATAAATGTGTAAGTTAAAATTTAAAACAAACATTGTCTGATGAGGATCTACAAGCTTCCAGGTTGTACATAATGTTTATGTGTCAGTGAAGGAAAAACATGTAATCTGGAGGTGGAGGGAGGGACACAAGAAACATGCATGTTCAAGCTCTTAAGAATTTATAGTAAAAATCTTGGAGTGGATTAGGCTTAGTATGATGTGAGCTGGGAGGTTAAAAATCTCCCCTCCTTGAAACATACAGGAATTTTCTCTAGAACTCCACCCACTGCTATGTAATGCTTAGGTCTGGAGCTTGCAGTGAAACCTGAAAACCTGATCCCTCCAATGCTATGGCACAATAGGGAAGACCTCAATATGGTGGAAAGGGGGGAAATGTACAGTATCCTATTCTCCTGTTCCCCTCCTGAAAATCTCCCTGCTCCCACACAGCAAAGAATGAGACCACTGTTCCAGGCTGGCTGAGGAGGCGCACCAGGAATACACTGCAATATTTTGTTGCAGGTTCCCCTGGTTTTATTGTATCAGCAAAATTGTGGCCATCTTGGATTTCCATCTTGCATGCTAAAATCCACATTAGTTCAGAGGATTGGGAAGTACATACTAAGATAGTCAAGATGCATCTGGAAACCCCTTAGCACCATTGTAAAGGTCTTCCTTTAAACTCCAAGGTATGCCTTACTGCCCACTAGGATTCCAGTACCACTGATTGTACTGATCAGATTTCAGTTCACTTTCTAATTCTTACCTGCAACAATCTGCATATTGATTGTCCACTGTTAATTGGAGCACTTCAGAAAAGTGGTTTGTGGTTTGGCTCAGCCCCACAAGGTCTGATGTCATTCAGAATCAAAGACTGTGATCCGTATGAGAGAGAGGATTTCCTGATCGGCTGTGTGGTCCATTTTGTTTGCTATGTATTACTGTTTCCATGGACACAGGTTCTCTGCGTGTCTGAATCTACAATTGCTTCATGAGAGGAGAAGAGGCATAGCTCTCTAGAAGCATGCTCTGGTAATTTACGAACTCTTTGTAACAAGTATTTTCCCCTGTCTTCTAGTCTTCACCGTCTAAACTAGGATAGTGTACATGTTAGAAATCTATTCAACATTTCCTTTATTTTCCTATATGTCTGGTTTTTCCTAAATAAATCTTGCTCTCTTTTTTCTTTTTCGTAAGTCATTATTTTCCCTCCAGTTTATTCAGGAGCTTTGTCATGCAAGCTTTCTGTGATTTGGAAAACAAATTATTCTTATAATTTAGTGGAAGATTTGAAAAATATGGCCAAGGATGTAAGTATAATTCTGCGCTTTAAAAAAAAAAAATAACTTGGTTGTTTCTGGTTTATAAACATACTTAAAAGGAAGTTGGCAGAGAGGAAACAGGGAGCACAGGTCTTATATATATATGTTCTACAAAGTGCTAGTTCTAGGCTTGGGAGGGCGATCCTTGGGACACTTTTCTGGGTAGGCCCACCTCCTCTTTGTTTACAGCCCCACTGCCAATTGACATGCCCTCTCCCTCTAAGCCTAATCCACACAACCACTCCAGAGGGAAAACACAGGATAGGGGATGTTGCTGCTTCACCTCCTAACTTTTGTCCCTGCATGCTTGGAGAGGGCAGGTGAACAGGCAATGAGAACAAGCAGGAGGAACAGCAGCTCCCCGGGGCTCCAGGGATCTGTATTTGGCCCCTGCATGGGGTATGGGCCTTTGCAAGCCCCCCAAATCACATAGGTGCTGTCATCATTCAGATGTCAGGTGATTGACAGGTGGCTGGCCCTTGTCCTGTAGGGGGATGGTAGTGGGGAAGATAAGAATCTGGACCACAAACCAGATCCACTTCTCTACCTCTGCTGTACATTCTAGTAATATTATTTGTGAGTTGGCAGTTTATAAATATTCTTGCCAATACACAAATAAATATGGCCTAGAAACTCTATAACAAAGCAGTTGTGATTATGGGCAGATCCACACCATACATTTAAAGCACTGGACTCCTCTCCAAAGAATCCTGGGAACTGTAATTACGCCCCACCCACAGAGCTACAATCACTAGATACAAGTGGGAGATTTAGGAAGTAGTGCTTGTGGTTTCACTACTGCCTCCCTTAATTCTTCCCTCACTCCTGATTTATATGCACTTTCTTGAGTGTTCAAATAATTTTGCATGCATTAACTCTGTGTTCCTGCCAACAATTTTGTAAGGTGGGTCAGCATTAATATCCCCATATTCTATTTTAAGGCAAAATTTGAACTGGGGAATCTCTTATCTGTTGTGCTACAATCGCTCTTATCTGCTAATATCGCATCTGAGACATGCTGTCCTATGAAGCTACAATGGATGTTGCTTGGCCTGTTACCTGCTTATTTGGCAATAAAGGAGCTGTGACCATGCTGCTTTCTGTGTCCCCTCTGACAGCTGTCACCATGTTAGCACACACAAAAACATTCTCAAAAGTTAGGAATGCTGTTACCTGCATTGTGTCTCGCTATATAGCCGAGGGCCCAGGACGCAGCTTCCTTTACTCCAGGGTCAAAATCCTCCAAGCAGATGACCAGTGTGTCTAGTGCTCCACAGTCAACTATCGCCTGGGCTAGCTGGGGAGAATGTTTTCCAACTGCTCGCAATACAAACGCAGCTGCTTTCTTGTAGAAGCGCTGCAGAAGCATCAGGGAGAGGAGAATACACTGCAATTATCTGAGGGTTTTTCTAAGGTCTTGCAAGATAGAAAAACTTTGCACTAAACGATTTTATACAAGCTGAGCAATTTGTTCCTATCACACATGAGGGGCTTTCTGGCGCATTTTTCACTGTGAGAATACTGTATATATAAAGGGAGTATATTTGGGAAAGGGCCAGAGGTCAGGGTCAGAATAGCTGCTTTGCATGCAGAAGGTTCCCATTTCAATCCCCAGCATCTCCAGCTGGGCTGGAAGAAGCTCCAGTCTAAAATCCTGGAGGGTAGACAAGACTGAGTTTGAGGGAAGGCAGCTTCCTATGTAGGGAATTTTACAGCATGCTCTTGCAAGGTCTCTAGAGATACATTTGATATGCAGCAGATGACTAAACTGGTCTTTGAACGTCCTAGCAGGTTAGGAAACTTTAAGCTAAAAGTGCAACCCTACTTCCCCCAGCATGCTACATTGTGGTTTGCCCTGTAGAAGCCAAGCAGAACCTCCCTCTCCCCTCCCACAAGCCACAGTCATGTCCGTATACTTTATTACAGCCAAGCAATATTCCCCAAGCAGCAACCCATCTGTGCTTTGAAGGGACTATCCAACAGACTGTTCGTTCTCAGGACCCATCTATAACTCAGAGTAAAAGTATGAACAAACTGCTGGTTTGCAGTACAGCATTGGCAGTGTTTTTAAAGGAAAACAGATACTCAGGAGTCAGATACTCCAGTTCTTTCATGTGCTGGGAGAGTGAACACAAGCTCTTCCAGAGCGCTCAACTGGACATCCCGTTTTGGGGGCTGTGCTCTTGAGTAAGAGCATAGTGCCCAAAAATGAACATTTTGGGGGTGTCGTGCTCTCGAACAGGTCGTGTGACTCACGCAGTGAGTGAGCCCCAGAAGATGGGCGTTCCAGTTTCCCGCTGCAACACATTGGAGGGTACGACTCCTCCCTTCCACCAGCTGTCTAAAATGATGGGTACTGTGGGGGAACCACAACACCTCTAGAGGCGAGGGTCCATTTCTCTATCGCACAAAATGGTTGGGGCCAGTTGTATTGTGCTCAACCAGGGCAAAGTCACAGCTGACTTCCCCGTCATCCTGCTATACAGTTGTACCTCAGCTCCCAAACACCTTGGGAGTCTAACGTTTCCAGCTCCTGAACGATCAGAAACCAGAATTGAGTGTTCTGGTTTTCGACCGTTCTTTTGGAAGCCAAATGTCCGATGGGGCTTCCGTGGCCTCCAATTGGCTGCAGGCGCTTCCTGCAGCCAATCAGAAGCTGCGCTTTGGTTTCCAAAAGTTTCGGAAGTCGAATGGACTTCTGGAACAAATTCCGTTCAACTTCCGAGGTACGACCGTACGTATTGGAAATCAGTGTAGTAAAAGGTGGACAAGCTCCAGCATTTCAACACCAGCCCATGCAGAGCTTGCCTGTGGCCCAAGGTGGGAGTCTTGTTAGAATAAAGTTATGAACTCAAACAAAAAAGCAGCCCATCCCTGGCAGGGGAACCTGGTCAGCTTAGCCCTCCAAGGCCTGAGGTAAGTGTACCCAGCTACATCGCCCTCTCTGCACAGGCCTGTTTCAACAGATGCATACACAAAGAGGTGAGAATGACTAAAAGGATGGAACCCACTTTACAGATTGTGAGGGCCAACCAGGAAAGTGAGAGGGTGTGATTTTGAGGTTGTGGTGTAACTAGGCCTCAGCAGGTCATCAGCACCCCTGAAATGATTTGCCTAGCTGCTGTCCATGCACACATATTGCAAAGAATTGTGCAAGGCTTGCATATGAGAAACATACTATCTAAACAAGACTCCTACTTTTAAAAATAATGAGAAAATACCGTAAGAATGGTCAGTGTGAATAGACCTTGATTTTGAAACAGGAAAAAATAAACCCTGTCAGCAGTTGCTGCGTGTCAAACACCAATACTACAAAGACTGGCTATAAAATATTGCAAAATGTTGATGGTTGCTCAGAGGACAACAGTTTAAGAGTGCCAGCATTATTATTAGCAAGTACTTGTATGTGCATCAGAGCATGCATATTATTACTTTCAAATAATTATGTTTTAAGCAGGAGGCTGTGTTTCAAAGGCTTTTTAATATCGGTTGGTAAAATCTGCAGGGAGGCCTATCTATGCAATTCCCATCCATTTCACTGGTGCCTGCACAGCTAAACTCCCAAAGGACTGCATCCATTATTATTATTATTCAAAATGAACTACTTCTGAAATAATACACATTACAAAGCATCACAGACCCAGGGGCTGATGTCACTGCACCAACATACTTCACACACTCAGAGCCAGCTCAGGGATAACTTTTAGCATTGGAGAAAAAATAAGACTAACCAAATTTCACATCAGTGCTGAGACTTTAATAGCTGCCACTCCGCTGCCACATTTTATGCCAACCATGAAGAAATGCCCAAGCAGCTGGTACTGATGTAAAGTCTGTGCACCCCTTTTCAGTGTCTGTTTACCATAGAGAGATTTTCAATCTTACCAGCTATCTTCCTAAGGAACCATTTATCTGAGTAACAAGCAGAAGAAAAGATTCACTAGTGAAAATGTTTTTTATAGCTCAGGGCAAAACTGAGCATTTCTGACAGGGAAAAGATTTTACAGAAAAACATAAGACAACGTAAGATCAGACAATAAATACCAAAGCAGCAACACACATTTAGCTGAAACACTGCAGGGATGTGAGAAATACCATGTTCGGTACTTCATTCATTCTAGAGTATTCTTGGTTCCAAAAGGAAGTTATTAGTTCACTGATAGGAAAATAAGTATAGCCAGAAAGCACAGCTTATATAAGGAATTCTGGATTCCAAAGAGGGTCCTTGTTTAAAGGAGAAGAGAGCAGGAACAAGCAGCATTCTATGCAAGCAGCAAAAGGGCGAGGATGAGAAAACCAAGGACTGTACAGGCAAGACGTAGCTGCCCTGCCTGATGCTTTGCTGGTGATTTTAAAAGACATGACATCCAACACCAGGTTGGAACCTGGAAACCCTAAGACCAGGGGCGCCGACTTATAAAAAATATTGGGGGGGCCCATACTGGGGTCCTGCCCCGGGAAGTTTTCTAAGATCCGCTCCCGGCCCGTTGCTGCTGCTGCCGCCCGCCTCGTGGCCCCCTCGCCAGCTGAGGGAGGGAGAGAGACCGAGAAGGAGAGAGATGCGTGGTGGGCAAGGCAAGTGCCCGCCGTGCCTCGCCTCCCACCGCCCCTCGTGCCGGTCGCCCCCTCCCCTCCCTTCCCCGCGCGCGCGCACTCGCTTGCCCTCCTCACCCCAGCTCTTGGCCGTTCGCCCCAGGAACTCGCCGCTGTTGGGGTTGTAGATGAACCTCCGCCACTCGGCCATAGACTGGCTGAAGGGCTTCTCCTCCTCCTTGGCCATAGCGCGAGAGAGAGAGAGAGAGGCTGGAAAGAGAGAGGGAGCTCGGCGGTTCGCGGGCGGCGGTTTTTCCCCTGCCGAAACAACAGCGGCTCCTCAGAACCGCTAAGTAACTCTCCCTCAGGCGCCCGGCGGGAGAGCAGAAGAGAGGAAAAGGAAAGAGGGGCTGGGCCAGTCGCACGCACCGAGCAAAACTACTCGCGCCGCCTCTTTTACTACCGTAATAATTATTTGTTTTAACTCATTACTGAATGTATTTTAAAAGGTAACTATCATCAAACAAGGAAAATAAAAAATACCAACATAATTTTGTGATTTTACAAAGCATAATATAACTACCGTATTTTTCGCTCTATAACACGCACCTGACCATAACACGCACATCGTTTTTAGAGGAGGAAAACAAGGGAAAAAAACATTCTGAATGAAACAGTGGATGTATCATTTTTGTGCTTCATGCTGTGGCCACAGACATGTGATCTGATGGTGAATTTGGGGTGACCCAATGCAAAAATCCTGAGGATCCATGTGGATCCATGTTTTGTAACCACGTTTTTGCACCATTGCAGCCCCAGGCAACAGTGGGTGCGTGATTTTGGGGGGGCAGGCTGTAGCCATGGACATGCTATGTGCTCTGATGGTGAATTTGGGCTGACCCAATGCAAAGATCCTGAGGATCCATGTGGATCCATGTTTTGTAACCACGTTTTTGCACCATTGCAGCCCCAGGCAACAGTGGGTGCGTGATTTTGGGGGGGCAGGCTGTAGCCATGGACATGCTATGTGCTCTGATGGTGAATTTGGGCTGACCCAATGCAAAGATCCTGAGGATCCATGTGGATCCATGTTTTGTAACCACGTTTTTGCACCATTGCAGCCCCAGGCAACAGTGGGTGCGTGATTTTGGGGGGGCAGGCTGTAGCCATGGACATGCTATGTGCTCTGATGGTGAATTTGGGCTGACCCAATGCAAAGATCCTGAGGATCCATGTGGATCCATGTTTTGTAACCACGTTTTTGCACCATTGCAGCCCCAGGCAACAGTGGGTGCGTGATTTTTGGGGGGCAGGCTGTAGCCATGGACATGCTATGTGATCTGATGGTGAATTTGGGCTGACCCAATGCAAAGATCCTGAGGATCCATGTGGATCCATGCTTTTTAACCACATTTTAAGTGGGGAGGGAAGGAAAAACACAGAAGGGACACGGAGCAGGAGAGGGGTGTGCAGAGAAGCAGCTGGCTAAGAATGCAGGAGAGGGGTATAACAGGAGGAGGGAGGAAAGGAAGGCAAAAGTTTTCCCTCACCTACCCACCCAAGTCAGCCAGCTCGCGCGCTCTCTCTCGCTCTCTCTCTCTCCCTCCTGCACGGAGCACAGAGACACACTCTGCTTTCCCTCTGCCTGGAGGGGAGGGGCTTTCCCTGCTCTTTGTTCCGTTTGAGCAAACACAGCAAGGAAACAGAGCAGGGTGGGCAGTAAGACCCTGAGGCAGAATGCCGGAAAAATACGGTAATAATTTTCTTAAATTATTGGGGGGGCGGAGCCCCCCCAAACGAATTTTTGAGGGGGCTCGGGCCCCCTCAGGCCCCATGGAGTCGGCGCCTATGCCTAAGACTACAACTCCTATCATCCCTGATTATTGGTCATGCCAACAGGGGCTAATGTGAGCTGAAGTACAACAAGATCTGGAGGGTACAAGGTTGGGAAACATCGTAACAGGTCCTTAAAGTCCCTTTTCTATCAACGTCATTGAGTTGATCTTTAAAAAAAGAAATAGCCGGAGGATGCATGTACCCCAGCAATCTGGTGCAAGACCTACACCATGTCACAAATGCCATGCATGTTGTACACTATTTCAAGAACATCAAAATGATTGAACTACTTGACTATATAATACAACCTATTTATCAGCAAATATAAAAGTTTTTAAAAATATTTTGCTACTCAAACACAAATACATTTGATATTACACCGCTAAGGGTTTCTAGACTCTCATGTGTTGTGGTATCATTTATGCTACAAAATTTAGTCTTATGTGCATTTTACTCAGTCACTGTTAACAAATAGCTAATTACGGGGTGGTTTTTTTCCAGTTATTTCATTTATAAAACAACCTTCTCCATGCCATCACTTCATTAAACAGTTCAGGAAATAAAATTACCAGTAATATACTTCAGCTAATGAAGTAAGAATAAAATCTTTTCCTTTTTTTTAAAAGGGTCATTAAATTACAATTATGGACACCTTCTATCAAGAGGGATCAATGCACTAAGCAAGTATGTTGTGGCAATGACAAAACATGAATCTACAGAGTCTAATTAAGACAGAATAGTTTTTCATTAAAAAACATAATGTATACAATCTATAAAATATACATAAAACAGGTACATATATTAAACATAAACATAAGGCAGAAGATTTTAACGCCATATGGCAGTGAGAAAAGGCTTCTTTAAGAAAATAATAGTTCCTTACATTCTGCTCAGCCAATGAATACACGAGCTGCGGAAGAATATCTCCCTTAACTACAGCTTCTGCCAGGTCATCATTATAATTGGCAAGTCTCCCAAGGGCCAAAGCAGCTGTCTGTTGAATATTTGGAACCACATCCAATAGGAGCGGCCTCAGCAGAGCCATTACACCTGAGTTATGAGAAAGGAGGGAAAGTCCACACAGTAATTAGAGAAACGAATCAAATGCTACTTTTAAAAGAGAAAAATAAAATAAAATAAAACACACTGAATGCTAACGTTAAGGAAATCTGCTGCAAGTAAACCTAAGCTCTGTGTTAAGAACCATTCCTGGAGTACACATTTTACCCATCCAAAGTGGGCGACACCATTAGGAATTGGGGTGAAATTCAATTCAGTTCACATTTAAAGGCCAACATACCTAATTTGCCCTTCTTGAAGCATATGAGAACCAAAACAATATGAGAACCATCCTTTGAAATCCATATTTCCTCAAAATTTGTGATGCATGTCCCCAAGCATGCATATATTAGGGGAAAGTGTGTGTTAGCATGAATATAATGGTGAAGAAGAAAAAAACAAAAATGCAAAGACACAGTAATCACAACCTACGATATAGTTTTATACTGCTAAATTATTAAACTAATTTTCTGAGATATTAATACTCTACTAATGTGGCTTGTTGATATTGCACAAATGCAGCTGGTGAAGCAAAAGAGACCATCTGATGATGTTCTTGCAGGCTTCCCATAGGCATCCGATTGACCACTGTGTATTGTAGTGGTTAGAGTGTTGTACTAAGGCCAGAGACCAGGATTCACATCCCCTCTCAGTCATGAAGCTCACCAGGTGGCCTTGAGCCAGTCACACAATTGTTATGAGGAAAAAACCGGGAAGGGGAATAATATGTGCCACTCTGAGCTCCCTGAAAGAAGTGTGGGGTATAAATTGAATAATAAACAAACAAACTCAACCTATACCACACTCTTCAAATCCAGCAAAACTTCCAACCGCTTAAGTCAGCTTTTTAGTCAATATGAAGAACACTTCTTCAGCACAAACACACAACAGTCGGTTTGTAGTTTTTCACTGGCCAGTGATTCATTTCTAGAAAAAGAGATGCGCCAGATCTAATCTCTTCCTGTAAAGTCACATTCTGGGACACAGAAACCTGTCACCTAATCTCAGATACGGTTTTGACTACTCATAGTGAAAGGAGGGCGCCCATGGGGAAGTTTCCTCCAAAGCAAATGCCACCTTCAGTGTTGGAACTACTGCAATCCCAATAATGGGGCCGTCTCCTCCCTTCATTGACGCTATTTGCCTTAGGAAAAGAGTTGAAGAAATCCACACATCACCTCACAAAAACCAGTTTCCACTGGGTACACCACAGTGGTATGAAATTTGCCTGTGCCCACTTCCTGTGTGCATGGCCACCTGGTGGTGTGCAGCTGCTGTCACATGCAAAACTCAACTCATTGGCACACAGCTGCAAATTTCTTGGGGCACCCAAGAAAGGTCACCACTTCCCATGGCTCCTGCTGAACACAACCAGCTGGCTCTGGAGAGGGAGCTGCCACGCAGGAATTCCAAACAGCTTTGTGCAATATCAGCTTGAGTGGGTAGACTTCTATCCTCTGAGAGAGCCCTTGTCTGAATCTGTTGTTGAATGACAACCTCTATTGTCAATCAGCAAGATGCTCACCCTCCCCTCCCCCAAACACACTGTATTTGAATGACAGGTGTAAAATTTAAAATGTTCGGAAGCAGAGAGAACTAGCTTAAAATCATTGGGGGCGGGGAAAGAAGAGGATTAGAAAAATGGAGATCTCAAAATGGAGATCTGCATTATCTCAAGAGGATTACAACTGGTTCTTGTATGAGAAGAGGAGGCTATCGGCTTTTTCTCTGTGGTCACTTCCCATGCTGTAACCAGGAACACTGGAGCAGAAATGTTTCCATGTGGGAAGAGTTGGCACAATGGTGACTTTCCATGCCAATACTACATTTTTGTCTGAGAATAAGGAGCAATGTCCCATGTGAATTTCACTACCTAAAACTTTTTTTGAAATGACTGACAATGTGGATTTAATTGACATATGGAGGGTTAAGAACCCCCTAGGAAAAGAAGGGACTTTCTTTTCTGAAGCTCATCTGACATGGACACGAATCGACCAAATATGGATAACTAGAGGACTGGCACCCAAGACTAGAAAGGTGGAAATCTGCCCAAAAACCTGCTCCGACCATAATGCTTTGAAAATGGAATTGAGACTAAATACAACCGGATCCTTCAGATGGAAAATGAATGACACCTTATTAAGGGACGAGAAGATTGTTAAGAAGGCCCAAAAAACTTTAAAGGACTATTTTGAGATAAATTTAAATACCACTGTGGAAAAAAGAACAATCTGGGACGCAAGTAAAGCAGTCATGAGAGGGTTTCTAATACAACAAAATACGATCAAGAAGAAACTCTGGAATGAAAAGAAGGAGAAGATATTGGAAAAAATAAGAGATGGAGAGAAAAAACTAAGATCCAGGCCTAAGTCGAAGGAGGTGCTGAGAGAAGTGAAATTTTTCCAAGCACAATATTTGAAACTGATAAATCAAGAGGTGGAATGGAAAATTAAACAAATGAAACAAAGATCTTTTGAATCAGCAAATAAGTGTGGGAAACTGCTAGCATGGCAGTTGAAAAAGAGACAAAAACTTAATACTGTTACAAATCTAGAGATTGAAGGGAGAATGGTTCAGAAACCCGAGGAAATTAGAAAGTGCTTCCAGAGATATTTCAAAGAACTTTATTCACAAGGGCCACAGAAAGATTCGGAGGTGGACCAATTTCTCAAAACAGAAAATACCTCAGGAAATGAGAACAATCCTGAATAGTAATATCACACAGCAAGAAATTGAAAGTGCCATTCAGAACCTCCAATTAGGCAAATCTCCAGGCCCGGATGGACTTACCTCCAAATACTATAAGGTTCTGAAAGACTATTTGATACAACCTTTGTTGGAGGTCTGTAACCAGATTATGGAGGGGAGGAAGGCACCGGAAACGTGGAAAGAAGCCTTCATCACATTGATACCCAAACTAGAAACTGAGAAGACCCAGCTTAAGAACTACCGCCCCATCTCACTCCTAAATGTGGATTACAAAATTTTTGCAGACATTTTGGCAAGTAAGTTTAAAAAAGTGCTTAATGAAGTGATCCATAAGGACCAGGCAGGCTTTCTCCCTGGTAGGCATTTGTTTGACAACACAAGAAACATCATCGACATTTTGGAACTTTTACAAACAAAGCTTAACACTAGAGCGGTGTTAATCTTTATCGATGCGGAGAAAGCCTTCGACAACATTTCTTGGATGTTTATGAAGAAAAATTTGGAGGGGATGGGAGTGGGGCGGGGGTTTGAAAATGGAATAGAAGCAATATATTCAGAACAAAAAGCTAAATTGATAGTAAACAATGTGGTGACAGAGGAGTTTAAAATTGAAAAAGGGACACGACAGGGGTGCCCTCTGTCCCCTCTATTGTTTATTTCAGTTCTGGAGGTGCTATTGAACATGATTAGAAAGGACCGGTTGGTACAGGGAATTGAGGTCGGAGTGAAACAATACAAATTGAAAGCATTTGCAGATGACCTGGTATTAACATTACAGGAGCCAGTCTCTAGTACTAAAAGAGTGCTAGAATTAATTTCTGACTTTGGTCGGGTGGCGGGATTCAAGTTGAACAAGCAAAAAACTAAGGTTTTAGCAAAAAATTTGACAACTGCAGAAATAGATGAGTTCCTGAAAGAAACAGAATTAAATGTGGTTAAAAAAGTAAAATACCTAGGGGTGTATCTGACCTCCAAAAATTTGAATTTGTTTAAAGACAACTATGAGAAATGTTGGTCAGAAATCAAAAGAGATTTGGAAACGTGGTCAAGATTGAAACTTTCCTTGTTGGGCCAAATAGCAGCTATAAAGATGAATGTATTGCCAAAAATGTTATTTTTGTTTCAGACCCTACAGATCGTGGACAAGGTGGAATGCTTTGGAAGGTGGCAGAAGGATATCACTAAGTTTGTTTGGCAGGGCAAAAAGCCCCGAATAAAGTTTAAGATATTAACTGATGCGAAAGAAAGAGGGGGATTTGCCCTGCCAGACTTGAGGTTATATTATGAATCCGCAGCCTTCTGCTGGATGAAAGATTGGATCTTACTGGAAAACACTGATGTCCTAGATCTGGAAGGGTTTGACAACGTTTTTGGGTGGCATGCATATTTGTGGTATGACAAGGTTAAAGTGCACAAACTGTTTAAAAACCACATTGTCAGGAGAGCAATTTTAATGGTCTGGACAAAATATAAAGACTTATTGGAGAGTAAGACTCCGAGGTGGCTCTCACCGGTGGAGGCCAAGGCACGTAAGAGACCTAATATGGAAGCCAATTGGCCTAAATATGAGGAAATTATTGAAAAGATTGGAGACAATTGGAGGTTGCAGAGCTTGGAAAAACTAAAAAACAAGGTGCGAGATTGGTTGCATTATGCACAAATTCAAGAGGTCTTTAAAGTAGACAAGAAGGTTGGATTCCAGGTGGAAAAATCGAAACTAGAGACAGAACTGTTAGAACCAAAAAGTAAACTACTTTCGAGAATGTATAACCTGCTGCTTAAATGGAATACTCAGGATGAGACAGTCAAATCCGCCATGATAAAGTGGGCGCAGGATTTGGGGCATAACATTATGTTTGAAGACTGGGAAAGGTTATGGAACACCGGAATGAAATTTACGGCATGTAGTGCCTTGAAGGAAAACATTATGAAAATGATATACCGGTGGTACATGACCCCAGTCAAGCTCGCTAAGATATATCACCTGTCTGATAATAAATGCTGGAAATGTAAAGAGGCGGAAGGGACATTCTTTCACCTCTGGTGGACCTGCCCGAAAGTGAAGGCCTTTTGGGAAATGATTCATAATGAACTAAAAAAGGTACTTAGATTTACCTTACCCAAGAAACCAGAGGCCTTCCTCCTGGGCATGGTGGACCAGAGAGTGCTTAAGAAGGACAGAACTTTTTTTATGTACGCTACTACAGCAGCAAGGATCCTGATTGCAAAACATTGGAAGACACAAGATTTACCCACACTGGAGGAATGGCACACGCAGTTGATGGACTACATGGAACTGGCCGAAATGACTGGCAGAATCCGAGACTTGGGAGAAGAAACAATTGAGGAGGACTGGAAAAAATTTAAAGACTATTTGGAAAAATATTATAAGTTGTATGAATGTTAAAAAACGCACCTTTTAGGAAATTCTAGCTTCAGTAATGTTAAATTAAAGAAATGGAAATTAAGGTACAAGAAGTCAGAGATAGAATAATGAAACAACTTTATTGTGTTAAAATGAAAACGTACATGATTTGCGTCATAATATATTTGAAATTGGGTAACATGATAAAATGGAAGATACAATAAGTATTGAAACAAGTTAACAAATTGCAGATGTTATGTATCACAGAGAATGCAGGGTTGGGAGGACGCAGGGAAGTCCAGTAGATTTGGAGAAAAGAACAAGAAAATTTGTAACTTTCTTTTTCTACTTTTATAATATGCTCTTTATTCTTTTTTCTGTATCTCATAAAACTAATAAAAAATATTATTTAAAAAAAAAATGAATTTCACGTCCTAATGTCAGCAGAGCATTGTGGGATGGAGTCAAAAGGAAGCAGTAACCACATTGCTCCCAGAATGAAAGTACTGCCCTTTCAAAACAATGTAATTTAATCAGCAATTTTGGTCTTCTTTTTTCCGCCTTCTTTTTTTGCTCTAGTCTTTTGTAAAGTAAGCCTGTACTTACTCAAATAAATTATCTGTTTTAAGCATTCCCATCCCACCCATCCAAAAAAACATTCCCAGGACAGTACATAATAAAATATGCAAAATAATGTAAAATACAACAACAAAATTCAGTAAAATATTAAGAAAATAATAAAGCACAGGTGTTCTAAAGACACACGTACCCAATATGCATAAGACTGCACCGTTGTACATTGTGGTAATTAATCTGGAATAAGTATGACATTCCATTTGTACTCACATGCAAGTCTAAATTCCCATCTTACCCAACCACAAACAAAAGGGTGAGAAAATTTGTCCTTTAAAGATTTTAAAGGGCAGTTCATCTGTGTTAACAGTCTTAAATATGAGCCTACCAATTTACTTCAGCTATCTTGCAGCCACTACCCTAAAATAACCTAGTTTACCCAACCACTATGGGCCATGAGCTGCTTGGCAGTTTATGATTAATTACAGGAACCAATGTAAAATGACTTAGTTCAAGGAAACATGTCAGTGGGCTTAGGTAGGGAGCACTAAGCCCTAAACAAAGGTTGTCACTGTGAACTATCTGGAGATGTTCCAAGGACACGTGAGACCTTTTGTAACATCATGATTTCGGTGTTTTTTTTAATGTTAAGCTTCTAGATCTCAGCATTACACTGAGTATTTTGAAAACAGAAACAGTGCATGTCTCAAAAAACAAAATTTAAAATTTAAAATAACTAATATCTTAAAATTTAATGAGAATTTTAAAAATGGAACTCCCTTCATTATCTTAAAAAGGATCTGCAGTTGGTGTCTGTGGTGTGCAAATATGTTTAATTCAAACTGATAAATGAATTAATTAGTTAAAGGGCATATAATCAATAAAAATAATTTAATTGGTTGTGCAGACCTAGTTAATTTAGGAAACCTAAAAATAGAATAGTACTCACCTCATCTCACTGTGGTGATAACAGTGTTCCAAATATCTAAATGATTTTTAAAATTCTGTATAGAAACATATGCTAATATGTTTCAATTACAGCAAAGAAGAAATGCAAATACCCATTAAAAAAATTCCATTGTGCGGTCCAAAACTTAAGTATGTGTCATATCAGCCCATCAGAATGTCCTAAAGGAATAACACCACATTGTGCTACATATATGAGAAACAACTTAACTGGGGAACAACCTCTATAATCTATTCCCTTCGGATAGCAATTATAAGCAACCCTCAACGACTCTTGTTTATTTATATACTTAATTACAGTAGCCCTCACAGCACTTGTGCTGAGTCAAAGCTAGACAATGGCACAGTCCCTGTGTAAAAGATTTAGCATATGCCTACTGTGCGATGCAAGGCTTTTTGAAGCAGTATGTTCTGTAGATAAGTGAAACTATCCAGAGAGAATACCAAAATTACTCAGTGGTAGTGTTCAGCCACAGTTTCTGACATGTACTTCTGATTTTCTTTTTATTAAAAAAAAAAACCCTGCTGAGCAGGAAAAAAATAAGTCACTTGAATGAAAAGAACAAATATGAACTAAAGCTTGAGTTTATGTGTATAATCAAGTGCCATGATAGCAGTTTATGAAGTTATGAACAATATGGAGAGAGAAATCTTTCTCCCTCTGTCATAACACAGGAACTCAGGTCACCCAATGAAGTCAATTTACAGTAGATTCAGGGCAGGAAAAAAAGAAAATGCTTCTTCACACAACACATAATAAACTTAGGGAATTCACACACATACACCAAAGATATGATGATGGTTGTTGGCTTAAATGACCTTTTTAAAGGATTAAACAAAACTCCTGGCAGCTGGGCCTATCAACAACTAGCTAAATAAAATCTCCATCTACAAAATCAGAATATTTCTGAATACCACCACTAACAGGAAATGACAACCACCTTCATGTCCAATTTGTAAGCATTTAGCAGGCCACCACTGAAAGCAGAATACTGGGCATCTTCAGCAGACCTTAGTCTCATCCAGAAAGGCTTTTCAAATATAATCACTTCTTCTTCTTCTTCTTCTTCTTCTTCTTCTTCTTCTTATTATTATTATTATTATTATTACCGTATTATATTGCCGTTGCTATTGCTATTATTAACATCACTTCCAAAATATCAAAATAAGACATGATAAGAGAAAGGTAAGCAATATACATTTAAAGCAGCCTAGTTAAAAGGAAAACAAAATGCTATCTTAAAAAAGAAAATCTTTACAGATAGAAATCCAATTCAAAATGCAATAAGCTCCATAAAATATCATTAGTACCTAAACAAAAGAACGGAGAAAGGAGCTACATCCTCACACCCCTCTCTCCCCTGCAACACAGCAACCACTTCCAAAATGCATCCTTAGCAATCCTCCCTAGCCAAGCCTCACTCTCATGCGTTCTCATCATTTAGAACACTCGTGAACAACGTTCTTGAATGAGCACACCTTTACCTTTTCCAACATCAGAAAATATCTGCCATTTGTCCCAATGCACTCGGAGAATACAATAGCAAAACCTGGCCAGTACCCCTGAAACCTGATGGACCCCAAACTAAGACCTGGTGGAGATTGGGACAAGAGGAGAAAATTTTGGAAAAGCAATCTCAGCCCTGCCCAATGCTGTGTCTTAGGTGAGGCCTTAACTAATGGAGGGAAAGGCAAAGAGGAGAAATAGAAGAATGAGGTTTTCAGAAGGGGGCAGGAAGGATTCAGACCAACCAACCAGGAGGTAGGGAGAAGTGCAACATCAAAGTGTGGGAGTGTCTAAACCCATTGTAGGATAACAGGTCAGAACTGTGGTCACCAGAGACAACCTGACTTGTGTGCCTTAAGGTAATCTGTTGTCTTCAGGTGCAGCACACCAGGGGTGGGGAACCTTTTTGGCTCAGTGGGACAGACTGTTAACTGTGAGCCCCACCCCTGTGAGCCAACTTTGAGGGGTAGTTGATTCATGAAGTCAGCTGAATGACAGGTGAGTTGTCCCTCCGACCTGTCAAAATCCCTGTGCAGTCCTTTCCCTCAGGCTGCAAAAGGTCTTAGGATGGTCCTGGGGAGACGAAACTCTGCATCCATAGAAAGCTGCTTTATACAGTGCAATCTTGGTTCTCGAACGCCTTGGTACTCAAACATTTAGGCTCCCAGTTTTCGAACGTTTTTTGGAAGCCGAACATCCGATGCAGCCATCGTCTATTGTTTCCAGGGCGCCTGCAACAATCAGAAGCCGCACCTTGGTTTTCGAACGTTTCGGAAGTCGAACAGACTACCAGAATGGATTAAGTTTGAGAACCAAGGTACCACTGTACTGAATCAGACCACTGGTCCATCTTGCTCAGTATTATCTACACTGACTGTCACCTTCTGCATGCAAAGTGGAAGGGTATTCTATATTCGGAGAGTAATCTTATATTCTCAGGAGGAAGATAAAATCCCAGTGGCACTTGTGGACTCTAAGAAACAGGGGACTCTAAAACTCCCTTACGGTTGATTGGGGGAAGAGAGGATAGAGATAGTTTCAGAGAGATTAAATGCAAACAAGGAAACACTGCTGGAAATGTGCCTGCAATCAGTGCTGACTGGCTCAGAAGAGATACTTCACCACCCCCATTTTAAAAGGCCTGGCCACCAGCTGCCTATAATGATGCATATTGAGACCAAACCTCCAGATCTGAAACTGCCAAAAGGATATAGATATGCTTAAAAGGCAATGCCTGAAAGAAAATATTAAACGCAGAAACAGACCCGGAACATAAATCACAGCAGGGCAGAAATAAAAAGTTGATGGGCAAATTGCTTGCCAATATTTTAGCAGCATTTTCATCAGAAGAAGTGCTTCTCCCCACCCCCACGCCACCTCCATATGTCGGGACCTGAGCATCCAACATCTGCAGCCTTTCATCGGGCTGAAGGGTAGCACTCCCAAGAGAATACAAGGAAAAGTCTTACATAGGAGGATATGGTGGCAAAAGGGCTTCTAAACTAAAGGCATCACATTCTCCCACATAATGCTCCCCCCAAGAGGAGCTCTTCCCTTGAAGGCTGCATGTTGCCAGCTGTGAGACATTCAGCAAGGATGCCTGCTTTTACTGCTGCAATGGGATGGGAAATGACTTGCTGACTTTTCACCGCTACAAAGCAAAGGAACTGGACTACCTTTCCTTCAGGTGTTGACAACTCTACGCAAATGGAATGGTTCAAATTAACCCCCAAAGCCTTTTTTATCAGTATTCAAATTACAGGGGGACAGTAATTTTGTGGTGCCCTCCCAGCTACCATTTTTAGAAGGTGGGGTATGATTTAGCGAATATTGAGAGGAGGGACAGGGGATGGAATATGGATTTCACTAAAGCGCCCCCTCCTTTCCTCCTAGAATTCAAGCATTGGTTTTTATACACTGTGGTTCTGCCACAAATGACAGTGTGCTAGGGATTAAGCCACAGCTGCGGATCTTCCCCTGGAAACTTAGCAAAGACCAAACCTGAACACTGGGCGGAGGGTGAGACTTAAATCAACATTGGGATTATTTAAATTCCCATGTTGTATTGTGGCATGTTGACTCATATTTTATTTACAGATTTGAATCTTTGTTTTAGTATAGCTGCCTGCCCAAACCTCTAGGGATAGGTGGGCAAGTAGTCTAGATCAGTAGACGACTGATAGAGGAATATACAGATAATGAGTCTTCCCCCTTCCTCTTCCTCTTCCTCTTCCTTCTGTAACATGGAACCCAAACCACATAGAGAGGATCTCTGCATATGTTTGCATTCACTGTAAAAGTGCAGAGACCTGTCTGTGCAAAGCAACTGGAGGCAACTTGGGCTATTCTATTTTTAAACTCAGTTAGTACCATATATCTGTTATCACAACTGCCAACTGTTACTGAAGGAGCAGAACAAATCCACAGCAGGATCCAAGATTAGTATCCCAAGAAACATAGCACAGAATCCAATTGCCTGTGCAGTGCAGCTTCTAAACTGATGGGTAGTAAATTTTACTCAGAGTAGACCCACTGAAATTAATGGACCTAACATAGTCACATTCATTAATTTCAGCAGGACTACTTGGAGTAAAACTTAGTTGAATACCGCCTATATATCTATTTATTGTGTTTACATTTTTTTTTATTACTTCTCCAAGGAGCTCAAGGTGGCCTACATGGTTTCCTCCCTCCTCAGTTAATCCCCACAACAAGACTATGAGGCTGGTTAGGCTGCAACACTGACTGGCCCAAGGTCATCCAGTGAGCTTTGTGGCTAAGGGGGGATTTGAACCCTGGTTTCCCAGGTCCTACACTCTGACCTCTACACCACACTTGGCTCTCAGTATTGTTACACCGCCTTTCTGAAAATTACCAAGGTGGCGTAGGCAGATCAAGGTCAATAAAAACATCACAGTGAACAACGCCACATAAAAATTAAAGGGTCAAATTAAAAAGATTTGCCTATACCTTTTCTAAAAACAGTTGCACTCTGAATAAATTTGTTGGTCTCTTCCTCACTGGGGATAGTCATGTTCCAGCCCCTACACCAAATAATTGGTTGTACTCTTGTGCTGGGATTCCTTTATTTGATAATAAGCACATCAGAACACCATTTTATATCCTACTTCCAATTTCAGAGAGCGTCTGCACTTTTGAAACCGAAACAACAGTGACAAGCCCAAGAGAGGGAAGAACCAGCAGACTCAGGAAAACCCCAAGGTTTTCAGAAGCACCCAAAAAAAAAGTATGGGGGGAAAAAACCTAAGGGAGGGGAATCCCAAAACAACCCAGTGAGGGACTATAGACGCTCAGTGGGGACAAAATGTGTTCTGATTGCTGGGGGGAAACAGAAACCAAATGCTAAGAAAGAAGAGCTAAAAAGGGAGGAAGAGACAAACAGATATAAAAAAGCTTAGACAGACCAATCTCATTGTCTGGATATGTCATTTTCTGGCTCACGCTGAGAAGCTATTTTTACATGTCCTCAGGGATGGAAATGAGAGCTGCCTATGGTAATTGATGGAGAAATTCAATATTTTAATATAGCTACGATTGGGCACCAGTGTGTCCACGCCACACACACAGCAGCAGCAAAGAGAAGACTTCCCACTCTTTCTAACTCAGTTCTTATTTAGTACAGAATATTAAAAGAACAACCCTACAAATGCCAAGCAAATGCAATTAACAGTCCATTTTCCAAAATGGCTTATGACAGACAAGTAATGTGTAGTTCACACTGCATACTAGGCTCTGACTGGTTCACAACAACCCTGCAGTGTTGTCCAGTGATATTAGATCCCTTACTGCTCATGGGGAGTTGAACTGAAGCTGAGAGATTGTAACAACCCTTGATTTTGTTCCCCGCATTGCAGGCTGGGCAGTAGTAAACAACAACTCTCCAGTATAACTCACTGCTTTACTCCTATCACTCCTAGAAGGGCTGCACTGCAAGTAGCTTACAGCAGCCCAGCAATGTCACTGTGAACGCTGCAAGGCAGAAATGAGGCTAAGGCTGGCTTGCACTTCCCATCAAGAGTCTCACATATCTCTCAGGTTGCAGCAAAGGTCATTCTACTTACATTGCCCTCCCTCTAGGCCAAATCAAGCATTCAACTGCATGCCGCAACCTTCAGCTGTACTGAATGGATGCAGACTGGTTACACTTTTAAAATGTTCAAAAACTACCGGTACTTCTTTTTTATTTGCAGATGGTTTAAGACCCAAGTTAGAGCACAGGCTTTCTTGATATTAATTTTTGCTTGTTTTCAATCCCCTTAGCCACAGGATCAGGTCACACACACACCAGGGACACAATACAACATTTTGTTGTGTGGCCCTACTTGTTCCCTCTGATAATGAAATTCCAAGGGCTTCATCAAAGCTGAGGCTGTTGAAGTGGCCAGAGACCATCTTGGCTGTGAGCCCTGGAAGATCTGCTCCCTGCTTTTCTGGCCTGACTGACTCCAGCTACAAAAGCTGCTAGACAATTCTTGTGGTATTGTTTAGGCTGTTTTGTTGGGGGTTGTTGTTGTTAACTTATACATATTCATTTTTAGATATTATTAGGGTTTATGTGGAAATGATTTCAATTGGATTGTGTACTTTCTGATGTGGCTTATTTTTTGTTTGTGGCTTTTGTTACGTTTGTAATTATGTAAATCTTGTCATCTTGTGAGCCATTTTGAGCATGGTTTTAACTATGGAAAGGCAGCATACAAATAAAATTATGAACATGATGGTGAAGTTTTATTCCTCCTGTAGCCAAAGCAACAAAATCCACACATAAGAGGGATGTATCAGCAGACTTGGGGGAACATCTAGGGTTTGTAGAATTAAGAAGCAGCAGCAGCAGCCCCAAAAATCGGTTCAGTCAGGACTGAACATGGGGAACAGAAAACTGGGTGAAGAGGAGAATGGAATGCTGTTGAGGAGAGCATGGCTGGCAGGCTGAAAAGCTGAAGAGGAGCATGGCACTCCATCTTGTTCATGTTAAACCAAATTCGACCGAAAAACCAGTATATTAGATTAGAATTGGGTCTAATGCAACCACGCACTTCTGGTGTGGATCAGTAAGACAGCACAGATTTCTTCTATTGTGGGGTAAGCTCTGATTACAAATTAATCATGGATGACCCCCATGCTGTGCTCAGGCTCCCCTCCCTCTCCCAATGCCTGGTATGCTTATCTGATTTAATCCTTACCTGACACTTTGATATAGCCACTCTAGGATGTGTGTTTTAGCTTATATACTGTTCCAGACGACAGAAAAGGAAATGACTTCATGACTGTCAGAAGGCCAGCCAATTGCACAACCAGAAGAATCAGGGGCATGCCTTCCACTAGGCTAGGTGAGGAGGCAACCTTAGGTAGTAGCAGCAAGGCGTTGGCAGTTGTTTTATGTGCCACGTGGCCTGCCCTGCACCTGCTGCTGCCCTCAGGTGCAACTGAAGACACCCTCCCATCGCTAGCATTTCATTAAGATTCAATTGCCAATTTGCCTGCCTTCTGTATATGGAGTTGTGGGTGGAAATGCGGGTGAAGGTGCATCTCCGCTGCCTCAGGAAGCAAAATATATTGGGCCAACCCTGGGAAGGAGTTGCTCCCAAGCTCAATTCTCTTATGTTGGTTGTATGTATACAGAGAAAGCTCTTAGTGATAGATAAGCTGATAGCAGAAGGAGATAATCACAATTCTTTTCCTTTTCAGTGCCATATAAATAGCTTCATTCCAGGCTTGGTTTTTATTTAGAGGCAGCATAACAGATTTCTCTGTTGTAGGCTAGACAAGTGTTTCTCAAACTGAATTTCATATTCCTTTATGGAAATAATTAACTACACTCATTTTCTGCCGTAAGAGTTTCTAGTCAAAATATGACCACTGTACCAATTCATTAGTCAGAAGATTTGGACAAGAAAATCCTACTTTTAACAACAACAACAAATATTTAGTCAAGAACAATCACAGTGGAAAAATATGTTGTGATGCTTGTCATTTCTTTGTAGGTTAATTTAGTGATGAAGAAAGAGATTAACAGCACAGGAAAGAGCTATGCAAGAGGGTGTGATGAGGAGTGTTAAGCGCCCCAAACCAGGGAGGCAGAATCTGTATTCCCTGAACACACTGGTAGAAATACTGACATAGTTCACCATTCCATGCATGGGCCTTATATTCTGAGAAAGACTGAAAAATATGACACTAAAATGTGCTGCTTCACCTGATTACTACATTCGTACCTCAGAAGTTAAACGGAATCCGTTCTGGAAGTCCATTCGACTTCCAAAATGTTCGGAAACCAAGGAACTGCTTCCGATTGGCTGTAGGAAGCTCCTGCAGCCAATCAGAAGCTGCAGAACCCGCATCAAACATTTGGGTTCCAAAGAACACTCGCAAACCAGAACACTCACTTCCAGGTTTGCGGCATTCGGGAGACAAAAGGTTTGACTCGCAAGGCATTCGAATTCCGAGGTGCAACTATACTGAGTAAAAACTGGATTTCCCAGTTTGGTTAGTTGCAGTTTGTCAAATGTCCTTACTTAAAGAGGTTGTCCTTATCTTGAAAGGATATACAGTATCTCCTTCTACACTACATATTTGTAAATCAGACCTGCACAACTTGTGGCATATGGGAAGCTCAGTTCACTAGCCACGTAGTGTAGAACCCCCTCTGCTTTTGAAGATCCAGACTACAGCAACAAAAAGATTTACTGGGCTCCAGGTAGACCACTGTATCAGGGCGTGGAGCTACATTCAGCATGGTGGGTGGTAAATATGCAGGCTGGGTCATCAAAATTCTTTGCATTGTTTCAACATACAGGTCCCTTCCAACATGAGAAGATTCCAACATACTCAGAGGTGCTGCAAGAAGTATGAGAAATATAACTGAAAAAGTGAAAAGGATACTTTTTATAGGTGAACATATGATTTAAAATATTACCACCAGTTTTTAAACGATACATTTTTCATCAGCCATAGCAACCATATTGTTAAACACAATGTTTATTTATATCCCTCTTTTTCCTTCAGCATTTAAGAACCAGCTTGTATTTTCATACTTCACAGGCTGCAATTCTTAAAAGAGTTTCCTCTCTTGCAATCATTATTTAAATCAGACTTACAGATTAATTCTTTTTTTAAAAAATGAAAAATATCACACAAGTGAGATATCCTGTGATGTATAAGTATGGGGCTTAAATATAAATATTACCGTAATCATTTCTCATTAACAATTAAAAGCTATAATCTGAAATTAGAAGGATTTCAGTGATGGTGAGCGCTATTTTCAGGGCTGGAACAAGGGTTCTTTTTAGAGAAACAGTTTTTTCAAGTTTAAATTTTTTTCATTGTATTTCTACACTGGATATTGCACCCTTAAACCGTGATCTGCTGTTTTGCACCCTTAAACTGTGATCTGCTGTTATTGAAGCAAACACCTCCATTACGTTTTTTTTATTTAAAAAATCTCCTCAATGAAGGTTACACACATTACAGCCTTGTTCTGATACCTCTTATCCACAAGAGTATAATGCACAAAATTATAGCATTTTAAGATAGGTTCTTACAGTAGGTTATAAAGGTGACAGCTATTTTTTTGGTATGTGTCACCTTCAAAGCCCATCTTAAGAACATACCTTAACATGCTATAATTTTAACACAAAGCCCATTGATATGAAAATGTGTTTCTTTCTTCTTCCTTTTCCCAGGGCACTTCATGATAAAAGCTCAGTTTTGAAAAGATACATCTTACAAAATTGAAGAGACATATTACCAGCTTAAGAATTTTTGTAAGCTTACTGATATTGGGGAAAAAAGAACTAGGTTAGGAATTTACTAACAACAGGGTAAATGTTGATAGTAGGAGAACAGGAGAAGGATTGGTTGGGGAAATCCTGAAAGGTTGCAAAAATGCATAAACTCACAAAATTTGCATGGTTGACTTATGGCAGACAACAGATGAAAGGATTTCAGGAATTAGTGGCTTCAACTGATTTAATTTATGAAAATCAGATATAAGTTGAACATTGACAAATACCGTATATAATGAACATGAATGGATCCAAGAGCTCTTACATCGCTCTTGTAAGACATCTTCTATATGCAGGGATCTTTATTATTATTTTGTATTGAGGAGTATTCAATCATGTCAGAACCTACTCCATCTGCAGTCTGACAAAGCACAGTCTAGTTACAGGTATAAACATCAGTTGCTGTTTGTGAGCACTATGCCATGAATAGTCAATATGGAAGAAATCAAGCACGTGGGATTTCACACACACACACACACACACAAGGCCACAAGTACAAATCATGTCACTATTTATAAACTACAGATCGGCTAAATTAGAAGAACGTGCATTTTTATATTTGGTGAGGTTCTTAGGATTGTTTTAGCATCACCATCGTATGAATATGGTTGGGGTTTTCTTCAGAAGTAGCCCGGCCCACACTATGTTCTGGGACATGGGACTGTAGCCTAGCAGAACAATCCTTTGCATATTTACTTGGAAGTAAGTCCTATTACATTCCAGGGTGAACACACTCTTGGGGTGGGGTATTGTTTAGGAGATATGAGGGAACCATTGCTGCTATTGATATTTTAAAAACTGCATCCTTATTTTAGATTTATTATTATTTCTGTTGAAATTGTGCGATTTGATTGTGAAATTCTTTAATGTTTTACTTATTGTTTATGGCTACTTTTGTTTTACTGTAATTATGCACGCTTTTTTCATGTTTCACCTAGAGCATGATTTGAACTATGGAACTATGGAAAGACAACATACAAATAACATTATATATGTGTGTATGTATGTAAACTTTGGCAACCAAGCTTTGGACTATATATATATGTTTTAAAGATTATTAAATTAAATTAAATTAAAAACCAACATAAAACTTCTTTTTGTGTCATAGTGATGTCTTCTTCTCCAGATATAAGATTTGCTTGTCTGGGAAAAATCGTATTTTAGAAAAGCAGCATTGTGAATTACTCTGTTGTTTCAAGCAGCACCCTCAGAAGGCAATTGTTAAGTACTGTACAATTAATACCTGTTTTATATCCTCCTCTTCTAACAGCAATGCCTAGAATAGAAAGACTTGGCACTGAGTGGTGAATTGCAGTCCCCACCCCTGCTCTGTCTTTCATTACTTGAAATAGCCTGCAAACAGCTTGTAAATAGTCACACATGTGGGGAGTTCCCTTGCTGCAATGTGTGGCTATATGAAGCAAATATTTCAGCTGACTTTAATGGATAGACATATGTCTTACCTGCTCATTTTATTGGACCATCTTTAAGCTATCTAATAAGGAAGGGGACTTCAAAGTATCAGACTGCTCTCAGTTCTATGGTAAGATAAACAAAAGGATTTGTGCATTTTTTTTATTCTGAAGCACTGCTTTTTGTTGTGTTTGTTTGTTTACCTGCATTCTGAAGAGTCTCGATATTTTGCGGCCTAGTAGCAAGTTCTGCAACAGTCTGAACAAACTGCGTTCGGGCTCTTTGATACTGCTCAAAGACTGCAAAGAAGGCAGAATAAGTGCATTTCAATGAGGGCTTCCTATCACAAGCCTTCACACATTAGATACAGGCCCAGATAAGCAGGAAATGTATTGTGACACCTTATAGAGTCTACAGACCAAAGAAAAAATGATGACAATAGCTGTCCTGAGCAAGAAGCAAAGGCTGTATTCCAAACCCTACTGGTAAACGGCATTTCCGTGCGCTGCTCTGGTTCCACAGAAGCAGTTTAGTCATGCTGGCCACATAACCCGGAAAAACTGTCTGTGGACAAACATCGGCTCCCTCGGCCAGTAAAGCGAGATGAGCGCCACAACCCCAGAGTCGTCCGCAACTGGACCTAATAGTCAGGGGTCCCTTTACCTTTACTTACCTGTGAGGTAGCCCCACTGAATTCAACAAAACTTATTCTCATGGTTAAGGTTTATTTCCATAAACTTTTATAGGTTGACTTTATGACTCAATGCGGCTTACAGATTAATGGGGGGAGGGGGTTAGAAACCAAATTACAACAGTACATAATAAAATATAAGAACAGACAATTCATGGCAAGTAGACTCCAGTGAGTTCAGTAGCAAATACTCCTAGGAGGATTACTGTTTTGTCCTGTGTACACATTACCAGGACTACTCAGAAAGTCTCATTTAATTCAATGAGGTTTACTCGCAGGTAAATGGAAGCGTCTGTTGCGTGGGCGCGCTTCCCCCCCCTTCCTTTTCTTTTCAATAAACTGTAAAGCCCAGAAACCCCCAGTAAACAAAACCCAGCCATAGAAATACCTTGCAAGACCTGCCTCTGACTCATGGCTCCTGCTGGTCACCCACTTCCAAGAGCCTAGGCGGCGTCCCCGTGGGGTGGTGTCTCGCCCCCTGGATCCCCCTACGGCCTTGAGGGGGTCTTCTTCCTCCGCTTCGCCTCTCCACTCAGAAACTCGAGCGGGTCCTGCAGCTCCACCTGCCCCTCGGGCTCCGCGCTTCCCCGTCTTCCCCCGGGGCCTTTTCAGTTTGGGCCGCGGTGTGTATCCTTCTCCTTGGCAACCGAACGGAAGCCGGCGCCATCAAGGGGCGGGAGGGAGGCCGCGGCCTGCGCCTCATTGTGACATCAGGCGGGCGCGGAGCGAGAGGGCCGTCCAGCCGGCGGCGCCTTGCGCTAGGCTCTCGCGTGGAAGGGCCGGCGCAACGCGATCCTAACGCAGCGTTCCTTGAGCCCTTTTTCTCCCCCTCCCTCTGCGCTTCTCCAGCTCGTTGGGAAAGGCCGCCAGGCGACGTCCTTGCCTCTTGGATCTGCAAAAAGAAAGTCTCTCCCTGCTGAGGTGCGGTTGGCTGCGATCCTGGTTAGGCGTACTTTACACTGCACTAAGTACACCTGATCGTTGCATCTGAAGCAAGTGCCAGTCAGCAATTGCCATTAAGGCCAATGGGAGGAGCTTGAACATAAGAACAGGGGGGAAACCGCCTTATACCGAGTCAGACCATTTGGTGCATCTAGCCCAGCACTTGCCTACCTTGGCTGGCAGCGCCTCTCCAGACGGAGCTCCCTCTCCCAGAGATGCTGGGAATTGAACCAGGGACCTTCCAGCATAGAAAGCAGTTGCCCAGGCATCGCTCTGGGTGTGCGGGTGCCGCTTGCAAGGAGGCACCAGGGAGTTTGGTCATGAGATGGGTTACTTGTGATCTTATTATGGAAGACTCTAGTGATGTGCCTTTACTGCGCTAATTCGGCTTGCTGCACACTCTGCTCAGTGGTTCGCGCGCGGGTTTCTGCCCCCAGCTCCTTGCAACGAGATCCTCAGCCCCTCTTGGCTTCCTCCTCGGAAGTGTCTGAGTCTTCATTTAAGAACAAACCATTGCCTTTAAAATGGTTTGTACTCGGAGCAGCCCTGGAAGGTAGGTCATTCTAGACGGGTTTGAAATGAAAGACAGCGATTTTCCCTAGTGAGTGACCTAGCAACCGCTAAGCCGCTTTACAGCGCAATCCTAACCATGCCTCCTCCGAGGTCAGTCCTATTGGATTCAACAGGACTTACTTACTCCTCGGTAAGTAGAGTTAGGATTCCAGACTTGGTCCTGTTTAAGTTCAACTCTCTTTCCTTCCTAATACTGCGGTTCATTGTTGCGTGGATGCGATCCCCAGATCAGTTAAATCGAAGCATTTGGCTTTGATCGTGTCTTACGAGTGTCGAAGGGCTAGATGGACAAAGCTGCAATAAAGTAATAAAAATGAACATCGACTTTGTTTTACCCATTCCCTTTTCTCTATTTCCCTTGTTTTCCTCTCTCTCCCCTCACAAAAAGCGCTCTCCACGTTTAGTAGTCCCCTCTATGTATTCAGTGAATTAATCCGAGGTGCTCGCTATTTAACTATTTGTAACTTTTTAATGCGCTTCCTATAGCAGATGTACCGTGCTGGGCTTGAGCTAAATGCGAAGTTTAAAGTAAACGCTCTTGTCGCGAATCGACAGGGCATTGGCCTCTCCCTGGGGACGCTAGTTTACCCCTAACAGAACTACAGTTCCCAGCACCCTTAACAAACTAGATTCCTGGATTTTTTTTGACATTTTTGGAGGAGGGTGCTTTAAATTTATGTTGTGTGCACAGTGTCAGGCTATCGAAGGGAAGATTCCCCACAACCCGAAACTCACTTTCGTGTGTTCCTCTCCTCTCCGCAGCCAAAAATCCTTTAAAAAAAAACCAACCTCTAATGAATGAGTTTCTGTTCCTTCTAAGGATTTAAGCTAATAACACGGTTGTCCTTCTGAGTTTAATTTTAATTTTCCATTTATGTTGTGGATACTCCCCCCGCCCCCATATGTGACATGAAAGAGAAAGGAAAGCCCAATAAAAGAGCTTATGCGGCAAGCCTTGCAAACTCTCTTGCCATTGTCACGCGAGGGCCACTTCACACGTTGTGCAGGAGGGAAGCGTTTCCGACCAGAATCCCCCATGCCATGCAGAGTTTTACATTCCCCGCCCCCCGCACTCATGAACGCGTCTTGACAGAAGAACTACTCCGTGTGCATGACACCTGCGTTTTCTTTCTGGGTTGTGCCTGGCGGGTGTCGCTGCCGGCCAGGGCTGGAAGCGGGATGACGACCCGCAGATCCCGACCAAAAGTGGCTCCTGCCTGGTCAAATCCTCTGAGCCAAAGTTTCTGACTCTAGCTGATCCTCTTCCAGCACTGGAATGAATGCCTTTGGGATTCACATGCACCCCGCTCTCCGGATCTTGGGACTCTGAACCTTCCCTGAAAGCAGCGTGGCTTTTCTTCTCCCTTCGCCTCCGCTCAACTGGAATAGATAACGCTCAGTCTTTCATATCCCTGTCCTGCTCCTTCCTCGTTAACATATATGCTCATATATATGCTCGAATGACATTGTTTTTTCATTATGGGCTCCCAAGCTTCAGGGTGTGGAGCTGAGATTATAGCTGGCCACTTGCGCCCCCCTCCCGCATAACCCCCCCCCCCATGGCAATATATTACAGTTATTGTGTAAGCTCTATATCACCGCGAAACCTTGCCAAATGCAGTACAATTTCTTATACAGTATCTTCAACTCGCCCCTGGTCGCCTTTCCATGGTAGTGACTCTCCCTGAAATCAATAGGCAGCTGCATTGGACGGATTCAGAGTCTGTTGGTTCAGCATTGTCGACACTGGCTGGCAGCGGCTCTCCTGAGTTTCAAATGGGATTTTCCCCCCGCAGCAGCACTTGGGAGATGCCAGCAATTGAACCTTGGACTTTCCCCTCCCCACCCGCGCATAGTCTGCCGCTGAGCCACTCTCCCATGTTTCAGAGCAGGAGGCCGAGAGGATGTCAATTAAGGTCAAGCAGGCCGTCCAAAGTTGGACTTCTGAGCCAAAGTCTCGCACTGTCTGATTCCTTTCATTGGCTCGTAAATTCAGGAAAGAATCTGAGGGGCGGTGGGTGGAGTTCCCCCCCTTATGAAAGCATACAAAACATCCGGTTCGTATTTCACACGTAGGACCGCCGCCCCCCGCCAAAGTCCCTAGATTTAGCTGAAATCGATCCTTCTTTCATTCCACTACCAATGATGACCTCCAAAGAAAAGGACACCTCTCTCCTCTTATTCCGACCTGAGACTCAGGTGTCCCTGCAAAAGGCCACTGCAGCGCCTTTTGCCCTGCGCTAGTGTTATAAGCGTCACGTGGCAGGGCGAGAGCTTATCAAAAGTTTGAAAAAGAGGAGGGTGTGCCTCTCTTCAGCCACCAAAGATCTGCTCTGTGCTAAGGAATGCGGGGGCTGCAGCAGCCACGTAGGATCGAGGTCTGTTTGAACACCCCCTGTAGTCCGATGCCGGGTCCCGGGCTGCAATCTTATGCCCACTGAGTAAGCCCCATTAGGTGCTGCTGAGTAAATAATGTTCAGGGTCTGTCTGCACTGCACCACAGTAAAGCATAGCGTGAGGAGAGAGAGATCCCCGCCCACTTAGCTATTCAAAGTGTGGATAGGCTGCTTTCAGATCCTGCAGAGGATTTTCCTGTCTGGCTGGGGTGGTTGGGGGTTGACCTCGGCGACAACCCGCTTCTGCATCGGCGACGGAGGCCGCGAGACTCCGCCAAGCCCCGAGGGGGCGGCGTGATCTGAGCGGCCTGCTCTGGGCCAAGCCGCGCCCGGCTCAACCCGGCAGTGAAGGCCCTGCAGGCTGGAGACAGGATCGGCCCGCCAGCCTGGCTCTCCGGGGGAGGAAGCAGAGTAGGCGCCCCCGAGCAACCGCACAGCCCCACCTGCAGCCCCCAACTCCGATCGATCCTGGTGGAGCCCGACCCCGCTGCATGTTTCCTCGGAAGTAAGTCCCAGCTAACCCCGAGGGACTTACTCCCGGGTAAGCTAGCCTGGGATTCCCGATGCAGCGAGGAGGGGCCTGTGGCTGGTTTTGCAGCAAACGGCAAACCTCTTAACTTAAGAGACTCTGAACAGGGCAAGTCTAACCCTGTCTACTCGGAAGGGAGTTCTGTTGAATTCAGTGGTGCTTACTCTCAGGAAATACTGGAAGGGTCCCGCTTGGCATTTTAAGGATCGCAGCCCCGCAGGATTCCTTCTCTCTGCTGGTCAAGAATTTCGGGGATGATCGCAGCTTCATAACAACATAAAAATCCCCCCGGAAAAGTAAAACCCCTCTTGGAAGTTCAGAGTCTACAGCAAGGAGAATCCCGAGTTGCCTTTGGCGGGCAATGCGCATGCGCAGGGCGGAAGGATGCCTTTCATATTTAATAAAATCGCTTTCGCTTTCCCAGAGGACTTGACGCGTCACATACCCAGCTGGTCCCGAGCCCCTTGGCCAGCACGTCGTGGACGTCTCTATGCGGCTGCGTCGGATGGGGGACGAGTCCCTTGGCCAGAAGGGACTGCGACGTTAGTTGCGTTGTTTTAAGAGCAGTCTCAGGAATAAGACTTCCACATGCACAAACACACAAGCTGTAGTGAAAATGGACTTTATGCATTAAAAGGTAATGTTTCGGCATGCTGCTGACATTTAGCTCCGAAGCAATGATATATTTGCACCATATAGTTAAAGCACATGGCTTCCCCTCCAAAAAAAAAAGAATATTGGGAGCTGCAGTTCACTAAGGGTGCTGGGAAATGTAGCTCTGAGAGTAGTAAACGACAGTTCCCAGATGTTGGGGTGTGTTGTTAAATGTGTTTTAAATGCATGGTGCGCGCGCAGCTCTATCACCTATTTTATGGAATTAAAAAATTGCAGCCTAGCTTCCAAATAATGCCGGGGTCGCTTGTATAAGCGCGCACCTGTTATTTGTCAGCCTAATAAGGTTCGATGCCATTATTCCTGAATAGCTCTTCTTAAAGTAGATGTCGGGGTAAGCAGCTGGAAGGTTGCTGCAGCTAAGTCCACAAATCAGTTAAACGAATCAGCATCTGGATTTGACAGGTCCGACAGAGAACGCGGTCCGTGTTTCTGGGCTTGATTCTCAGTAATTTGTGGGACTCGTTTCCAAATTAATATGGTGTCCCTCCACTAATTCAAGTTCTCACGTTCAATTGCCTGGGACAGCAGTTAATTTATTGGTCATGTTCTTAGGTGAAGGTTATCCTTATTGTCCGTCATTTAACCTAGTACGAGCAAGGCCAGTTTAAAAAGCATATGCAAATACTGTATTGGTGTGGTTGTGCGTAGAGGGTAAGAAACAAATGCAAGATTTGAACGTCAATCCGATATACTTGGAAATGAACTCTACTGACTCTCCCAAGGACGTGGAAACAGGATCTGTCTCTGAAAGGAAGGGATTTGTGCAACATGTCACAACAGATCTGGATAACCTATTTTTAAATAATGTTCTTCACTGAAGAGAGCTTTTAAGTTCCCACGCACACCATCATTAACACAGGGAATAGGTAGAAGAAAAATAATTAACATCTATGAGGTTTCTTCCCACGGTGGGGCCCCACCAGGCCAAAGCACTTTAACTCTCATTTGTTCCAACGGGGGAGTCTTAATCTTCAATCCTGTACTCAGTTTTCCTGAGAGTCCCAAATGGCGCTTACTTTTAAGTAAACATGCATAGGATTGCACCATTAAGAATGTCCAATTCTCCTATTTACATAATTGGGCTTAGTTAAAAATAAAATTTAAAAATACTGTATGCCTAGGATGGGAGGGGGCAGCCCGTGGCACTACTGCTGTGACAAACTCTGATCCACAATTTAGTAGACTAAGTGATATAATCAAAGTTCTCATGTAGCATAAAAGAAATTAAAAGTAAGGTGAAAAAATATCGGATGAATCCTAACATCAGCAGCACGCTCTGAAAGTTTCACAGCTATTCCAATTACATTATATATTTGCTAATAACTTTTTATAATAACACCTCAGTGTTTAATCTACTTAGTCCAGCCTCTGAGTATTTCAAACTACCAGAACATAAGCCCACAGTTTGAACACTTTTAAACATTTTCACTTTAGATTAAGAACTTGCTTTGTGTAAATCTCAGGCAAAGTTACTTATCCTTTGAGGTTGAATATTCCCCTCCATCATCATTCTTGTACTGTTTAGAAGTCAAAGGAATTCTAAATATATGGAGAGGCAATTTTCACACCTAGATCATAAACGCTTTGCCTGGAAATAAACGCTTTGCCTGTCCTCCCCTTGATTCCCAGGGACACTTCTAAAAAGTTTTGGGAAGCATGTGTCGCAACGGGTTGCCGACGACGTTCTCCGTTCATATTGCCTCGCATGCAAATCAAGAAGGCTCAAATTAGCCGTGTTCTCTTGCCAGACTGAGGCAGGCGGCGTTTCGGTTTCAAAAAAAGGATTAACTGTTTCTTTCTCGACAAAGAAAAGGGGACATGAAGCTGGTCTCGCGAGGAAAGAGATGGATAATACTGCAGACAACAACAGAACGGGACAAAACCCCTTGCTCCCAAAGCAAACACTGTGAAGCGAAGTTCCATCGAAGTGAATGGGTCTGGCGCCCATTACTGTAAGAGGAACCACACACGTGTGATACTCGTGCGTTGGTCCGCGCATACACAACTTGCTCACAACTTTTCTCCTAGAGACTCCATTGCTTAACCTCAGGCAGTGATGGAGAGCCTTTTCCTTTGTATTTCGTGCTCATCTTTAGTGCTTGATATTTCTGAAGGATTTTGACGGTGGGTGTGTCCACCAAGGAATTAATTTTCAGTATTAAAGGTCCTAGACCTTAAGCGCACAAGCTTTGCTCCCTAAATCCACCGGAGTGAAAGGAGTCTGTTTAAGTGCCTTGGATATTCATATAGGGACACTCTCAAAGCACCCTCATAAAGAGAATTATAATTTATCGTAATTCCAAACGTGTTTACTCGGTAGTAAGTCATTTCGATTTCGACGAGACTTACTCACGAGGAAGTACGGTTAGGATCGTAGTCAATGTGTTCCGGGCTGGAGGCTTTTACTAAGAATGGGTTTCCCGGTTAAGCAAGCCCTGGTGGAATGCCCTTGCTCGAATGGAGCCCAATCAACAATCACGTCTCGGTTTAAATCAATCCTTAAATCGCCTTCATTCCAGCAGAACAACCTAATGTGTGATGGGACACAAATCAGCTTTTAATTCGAACGCTTGTACTGTTTAGAAGTCCAAGGAAATCTAAATATATGGAAAAGATTAACGCCAACTCTTTCTGTGAGTCTCACACTGGCCTTGAAAATTACAATTAGACGGTGACCGATGAAATCCAACCGCACTCATCTTTACAACAGTCCTGTAAGGTATGCTCCTTTTATTCCCAAATGTCATAAGGCGATCTGGGGAATCGGACAGCCGCGCCTAGTCTCCGACTTATCTACTTACTAGCAAGGACGGAGTTGAGATTTGAACCTGTGAACAATTGGATATCAGCTCGTTGATTTGCCCGGGCATATCCAAGAACAAGAGTGTAGGAACACAGAGTTTAAGCACTTGAGCTTTCAATGGGTGTACATCCAAATTCGTCAGTTGAATAGGGTTGCACTGTTCTACCCTTAACAGAATTGCTCCGGTCAGCGATTCACTCTCTGAATTGATATACAGTCAATCCGTGGGAATTTTAAGTGCTTCAGACTTAAAGCAATTGGCAAAATGGCAGGGGAATAAAACAGGAGGAGTGCCGTTTAAGCATGTTCTACATCAGTACGTTCGTTCCGTTTATGTCACTGGGCTTGATCTGGTTTCAATATGGGACTCAATTTCGGATTGGCTATTGAATGCTGAGCAGAGAGGAAGAACCACAGACTTTGCTAAGTTTACAGCCCCTCAGCTGCTGTTCTCAATTCTGAAGCAACCAACACACATTCTAAACACGCAAGCCAGACTCTATACAGAGGTAAGACTCTGCTTTTATTAGTTCGAGCGACTATTCCTGGATTTCATAACAGATAATAAAATTCCTGCCCACCCATAACCAGACACTGAAAGGCTGAGAGAAAAAAATCGACATTTAACTACCACGATGGTGAGTAGAACCAGATTGCTAAAGAATTGGTTAATCCGGATTCAGGAGGTTCTGAGCAAGCTTTAGGGTTCTGCTCTGTTTTTAATTATTTTCGAGTCGTGCCCAGCAGGGCTGGCTGTGGTGGGAAACCCAATATTCTAGCCTGCGCACCAGGTTGGCTTTAGGAAACATTAACGCTCCTTAGCATTTATATGGCACTTAAGGGTGTGCAAAGCGCGCCACACGCCTCTCAAGCAGGACAGCACCAATGTCCCCATATAGCTGAGGTTGAAATAACCGAGACATGCCGTAAACCCATGTGGTGAAGTAAAAACTGAACTGGTGGCCTCCTTGGTTGCACCCAGGCAAAGTAATCCGAAATTTATATCACTCCAGTGCCGTTTATTCTCCAGATAAGTTGTCTTAGCATTGCAGCTTTAGTGTGGGCGTACACAGAGAAACGCGCACAGATTAAGGGGCCTGACTTGTGCAGTCCAATTTAAAATGATCAAGGAGATGAATCTGTGAATCTCTCGGAAATATTTGCAGCAATATCGTGCCTTGAGTGATTAGAAAGCAATAGCTGTGATGGGTGTGTGTGGAAAAAAACAGATGGAGTTTTATTCTGTTCAGCCCACAGCTGGAAGGAAACTTTGACTACCTTTTGGTGTTTTTATTCCTACTGCACTTTGTGGCTACAGTCCCCTGGTCCTATCATGTGTTCTTTCTGGAAATTATTTGTTTACTTAAAGAAAAAATGCACCACTTGATTGCAAACAACAACTCTCAAAGCAGTTTGCAAAATCGTGTGGACAGATGGGGAATTATTTCCCTATAATCCCTAGAATGGGGCGTCTATGTTGTTGGACCCCAGCTCCCTTCACACCTAGCCTGTATTATTATTATTATTATTATTATTATTATTATTATTATTATTATTAACTCTTTCCTCTAAGCCTGAGCTCAATAGACATAGTACATGGTTCTCTTCCTGCCCATTTAATCCCCACGACAACCCTGAAAGGCAGATTAGACAGAGGGTGAGTGACTGGCCCAAGGTCACTCAGTGGGCTACAGAGGCAAGTGGGTATTTGAACCCTGGTCCAACACTCTAGCTGCTGCTCCCCACTGCTTGTACACACGCATGGCCAATGGCCAGCGATGGTGGAAGTTGCAGCCCAACCACCGCTGACCGATAAAACGTGGGTTGCCTATCAGGCCTCCTAACAGGCTTGTTTATCTTGATCTGTCTGTGGGCACACGGGGGAGAGCAGTTCACACAGGGAAGCGGTCGGTCCGATTCACGAGCATCTTGAGTCGGTGTATTTGGCTTTCAGGCAGCTTGCACATAGATCAACGCCAACAAATAAAAATGCACTTCACCTCGAAATAAGCTCTGCTGAAACGTAGGAGCTGACTCGCAAGTAAAGGTGCTTGCCATCCGAGTCGCTTCACTGGGAACTGGTGGATGGTTTACGTTGGGTGCCAACTTGGCACGAACCCAATAATTTGTTTCTTTGCTTAAAACAAGGACACTCGGCTTTGCCAGCGGGATGAGCCTCCCCCGACCCGCTTAAAGCGGCTTATGGGCCAATACTGAGTGGAAAGATAGGGTAGAAATTATACGAAGGAAGCCAGTTTGGATACATGCTAGAATTGAACCCCACGAGTCCTGGATTGAAGTCCCTCCGCTGAGTGCCTTAGAATGGCAGCCTGTATCGTGTGCTTTGGGTACCGCTGCTGCTCTGGTTTCCGAGCCAGAAGGTCACTGTTTTGCATTCGCTGAGATAGATGCAACGTGCCTGGCAGGACGCGCAATTTCTACAGCGCTACCTAAGTCCTAGGGACGCAGGTGGCGCTGTGGGTAAAAGCCTCAGTGCCTAGGACTTGCCGATTGAAAGGTCGGCGGTTCGAATCCCTGCGGCGGGGTGCGCTCCCGCTGCTCGGTCCCAGCGCCTGCCAACCTAGCAGTTCGAAAGCACCTCCGGGTGCAAGTAGATAAATAGGGACCGCTTACCAGCGGGAAGGTAAACGGCGTTTCCGTGTGCGGCTCTGGCTCGCCAGAGCAGCGATGTCACGCTGGCCACGTGACCCGGAAGTGTCTCCGGACAGCGTTGGCCCCTGGCCTCTTGAGTGAGATGGGCGCACAACCCCAGAGTCTGTCAAGACTGGCCCGCACGGGCAGGGGTACCTTTACCTTTACCTTACCTAAGTCCTAGCTGGCCTTGACTCCTATGCTGAGTCACTCTTTCATTATAATGACTAGGCATTAGCTGCATGTGTAGGGTACGTGTGCATGCTGTATATCATCATTGGCATCAATGGAACGGTGCGAGCTTCGTCTCGATTGTCCTTCTGGCACCCTTAAGCGGAAGAAAAGCGTCTCTGTCGACGCCAGGAGAATTGCAGCTTGGAAGAAGGGATAGCCAAGGAGGTCATGACCGGCTGGGATTGGGCGAGCTCAGAGCAGGGGTGGGCAGATTTTTCATCTGCGGGACCTACGGTATTTCTTTTTATTAGACCGCTTCCCAGCCATCAGCTGGAGAAAAAGGCAAAATAGTGGCTTAGGAAGGGAGCCGGGATGGGAGGGAGTCAGCTCCAGGATGTAGGAGAAGACATCTCAGCCAGGACGTTGGTTTTCCGCAGCAGTGACTGAGCTCCCAATCCTTCCACACAAAACTCCATTCCTGGTTTCCCCCCAAGCTTTATTTGTTTTAGTAGTCTTGCGTTTTGGTTTTTCAGGGGAGGGGGAATTTGTTGCTTTTGTTAAATAAGTGGGAATAGCCTTGGTGGTCTATTGCAAGTCGCTCAGAAATCTGCCAGTAGATTATTATTATTTTTATTAAATTATTTGTATTCCGCCCATCTGACTGGGTTACCCCAGCCACTCTAAGAGATTCCCGATGTACTAGAGCCGTCCGTCTGTCTAGCTTTCCTGCTGACCGTCCAGAGATGGACTTAGTAAAACACCCCACGCAGTTCTCCATAGGCAAAGGAGGTCGGAAGCTGAATTGAAGTGTGTTGTGGAGGCAAATCAGGCGTATTTCAGCTCTTCGAAATAAATATGAACTGGATCGGGGTGTCAGGCGCGTAAATCCAACGCTTCGACTGAACTGCGTTGTACAGATCGAGGTGTTCGTGTGATGGTACCCAACCCGATTCACCCAGCTGGGGAAGCAGAATCACTTGTTGGCGTTTCTTTTGAAGTTAAACCTCGCTAGATCCGTATACAGTAATGGACGAGGGCTGTGCATTTAAACGCTGGACACGATCCAGTCCAGATTCAGCCCTACTGGTTTTAATGGGCAAGTGGTTAAAACTCTGCCATTTGTATCGGAGGGATTTAACGCGGAGTTTAAGTTAAGCCTCCGTTTTTCTTTCGAGTAAACCTGCTTAGGATGGGGTGTTAGTGAGTTTAATTTGGGCTGTTAGTGAACAAGTTCTTGCTATTAGCAACTAACTACATACTGTTTAGTAAATTCGTCGTCGGAAGGGGGAAGAAACACCCATTGGTCTGTTGATGAGTTATAGGAAACGGAAAGTAGTGGGTGGGGGGAGGAAGAGGTAGTTGTCTGTGGTGCTGCAATGTTTCTTATAACAAGCAGGCGATGAACCATATTGGACCAGTTTCAAAGGGTGACAGTGACACGTCCGATGATGACGCTTCCAGGGAAGGCGAAGCTGAACGGCGTTTATTAAAGGATTATCTGACCCGGAGCTCTGAAAGTGCTGGACTGTTTGTTACAATTTTAACCAGCAGTAAGCCCTTACTCAGCACGCAGTGAGCCCTGATGAATTCAATGGGGCTTATTCCCAGGTATGTGGGGTTAGGATCTCAGCCTAAAACTAATAAACATGCTGCACAACAATCCTTTGCCCTTGCATTTCTTTGCACAACAATCCTTTGTCCTTGCATTTAGTTCAGTGGTTCTTAGTCCTGAGTGAAGGCGCAACCTCCACGTGTCTATCCAGAAGTAAGTTTCATTAGGTTGGTTGTGCATAGGATTCCCACCTTACTTTGAAGTCAGTCCCATTGAAACCAAGGAGGTTTACTTTCTAGTAAATTAGGTCAGAAGTGTGTTCAGTTCCCTAAGGTGACATTGTGTGTTTGTTTTGGTTTTGCCTTTTAATACTTTGATTCTAGAAACTGACGCTCCCAATGCTCTTTCAGAGCCGAACAACGCAAACCTATTCCTTAATACCATTGAGCTCACGGGAGCTTGGCCTGGAGGTTTGGGTTGCGTTGACCTGCAAAACAATGGGAGAACGGTTCTCTTTTCAGGACTTTGCAGCCGAAGCCAGCTTTCCTTTCACACACGGGCCTCTACCGATGTTCTGTTTATAAATTCACAGTGAGTTTGCCCGTTTATTTTAAATCCGTGTCAGTGGGTTCAAGGTAAACTTGGAAGCACCGATTTCCAAGACACGGGACTTTGCAGTGAAAAGGTATTGCGGCGCTTGGCCTTCCTTCCGAATCCACGTGTTTGGGCTTGGAGTATAAAAAAGACCAGAGATTACCATGGTATTTACCTCCACACAATGTGTTGATGATCAAGGCGGCTGACAACACTTTACAAGCAATTTATTTTTTAGACAGGTGTGTGTGTGTGTGTGTGTGTGTGTGTGTGTGTGTGTGTGTGTGTGTTTCAGAACTGCTGGCTTTCCGGAGCCTCAAGCTGCCAGTTGGCTTCTGTGATGGTTTCTGTAAACAAAGGACTGTAAAGGTACAATCCGGTCTTCGACCTACTTGAAGACCTCAAGGCCGCAAACCTGGGCATTAACCCCACCACTGAGCACTGCGCGGCTTCTGATTAGGTATGCCTACCGTACATTAAGGGACGCGGGTGGCGCTGTGGGTTAAAGCCTCAGCGCCTAGGGCTTGCCGATCGAAAGGTCGGCGGTTTGAATCCCTGCGGCGGGGTGCGCTCCCGTCGCTCAGTCCCAGCGCCTGCCAACCTAGCAGTTTGAAAGCACCCCCGGGTGCAAGTAGATAAATAGGGACCGCTTACTGGCGGGAAGGTAAACGGCGTTTCCGTGTGCAGCTCTGGCTCACCAGAGCAGCGATGTCACGCTGGCCACGTGACCCGGAAGTGTCTCCGGACAGCGCTGGCCCCTGGCCTCTTGAGTGAGATGGGCGCACAACCCCAGAGTCTGTCAAGACTGGCCCGTACGGGCAGGGGTACCTTTACCTTTACCTTTTACCGTACATTGCATGGAGTGCATGCCTATCCGGAAGTTCAATGGGTTCAATGGGATGCACTCCCAGGTAAGCGGGTAGGGTTTGCATCCTGAAAGTAAACCAAGTCGCCATTTCAAACTTGACACTTCCAGCCGATCGTTCAGGTCGTACTAAATTTAAGGCGATATGGGCACAGCAAACCTATGGATTATTCTTCCCAAATAAATAAATAAAGGCATCAATAAACAATTGTTTATTCACAAGTAAGCCCCATAGCGTTCCATGAGGCTTACTCCCTGGTGTTTAGGATGCCTAAGGCGTGCTCAGGATTTCGCCTTTTCCATAGAAGGAAGCTCCCTTGAGATCGAGGGGGGGGGGGGCGTCTTCCCGCGAAGTCAACAGCTATTGGACATTCCCTGCAGTTTTCAAAGGTTTCTCTTCCAAGAGATTACGCTCTCGCGCGCGAGGTGGTTGCCAAGAGGGCATTCGTGCGATGACGGTGCGAGTAAGGGAAAGGAGTCAGAACCTAGCAGCTCCGATGTGGACCGTCCTGGTTCCGTTCCAGCAAAGGCAGAAGACGCCACTGCAGAGCCGCAGGAGGGGAATCAGCCCGCGGTAATCGCTGGATGGCAGCTCGCTGCATTCCCAGGGTCCTCGGAGGGACGCCCTACGTTTCTGCAAAGGGGATATTTGAGGAGGGGTGTTTGCCTCTCCGGAGGAAGGAAGAGAAGGGGATTCAGTGGCTCCCTCAGGATCCAAGAAGGCTGATTTACAAGACTGTGATCGACCGACCTTTTCTTATTTAGCCTTTAACCGCATCCATCCATCCTGTTGGCTATGCACAGAGGACAATGCCAAAAGGAAATTCTCTTTTTTCACGTGTGTAAGAACGAGGAGAGGAAAGCTCTCTCTTCCTACACATAACCAAAGGCCCCCTTCCAGCCCCCAGCCCCAGCCCCCCGTCGCTTGAGCGGAGGATACCAAGGAACAATGAAGTGGCGGAGGCAGAGGCGCAGGGCTGGGACAGAAGCGAAGCGGGAGCGAGCGAGCCGCCGCCGCCACAGCAGCAGCAGCAGCAGCAAATCGCTGATGTGGTTGCTACTAGCAACATAGCGGCCCGGAGCACCTAAGCGGGGAGGTGGAGAGAGAGAGAGAGAGAGAGAGAGAGAGAGAGAGAGAGAGAGAGAGAGAGAGAGAGAGAGAGAGAGACGGGGGGGGGGGGGAGGCGAGGAGGGCTCTGGGCCAGCCGGGCTCTGCTCCCAGAAGCCTCTCGCCCGGCGCAGGGGGGTCTCCAGCCCCGGGGCAGCGCCTCCGCCTCCCCCAGGAAGGCTGTGGACAGTCGCTCCTGGAGCCAGGATGCTCTTTCTCGCTGCTCCGCCGGGTAGACAATGACGAGCAAGATGGCAGATAAGAAAGGGGGTACGTGGGTGTCTCTTCCTGTGCCCCCCATCTTCCTCACTGGCAGGGCGGAAAGGGATCGTGTCGTCTTGGCACAAGAAGACCACACTTTCGCGGGGTCCTTTTCGCGTGGGGAAAGGTCGATGCTGGCGCAAGCCCCCCTCCTATTGAGGGTTCTTTCAAAGGAAGGTCGTCCTGCTGGGCTCCAGGGGGTAAGGAAGGGCGCCTGGGATTTCGGCCCAAAAGTCTGTGCATTGACTTAATATCCTTGCGTCTGCTGCATCAGATTTCTCTAGACCAGTATCTTCTTCCCAGCAGAGGCCAGCTATATCCTTCCAAGACGCTGGCCAAGCAAAGAGTGAGGACCACAACCTCTCCTAGTTGTTTGTCCCTATTATCACCCGCTGCTTAAGAGGTATACTGCCCCTGCCTTTGGAGGTTCTATGCAACTATCATAGCCGAATGCCAACTATCATTGCTGGGCCTATCTTCACCATCAGCCATGCTGGCTGAGACTGAGGGGCGTTGGAGTAGGACAATGTCTGGAGAGACCAGGGCTATAACCTCTTTCAGCAAGACAAAAACATTTTTCGCACACTCTCCCCTTCCCACATAAACGCGCCTTGAGGAGGGGCCTTGATCCGGATCAGTTAACCCCTGATTTTAGTGGTTTGTGAATTGTAACCAGAGCTACACCTTACTAAGCGCCCAGAACTCATATCCTGGGTTTCCCATTCTAAATACACTTACTAGGGAGTGAGCTTCATGGATTGTGGTGACTGAGACTTCGAAGGAAGCATCCCTCGGGTTGCAGTGTTAGAAGCCGGGTGTCCTCCCTATCCCGGCTGTCATTTCATATTCCTGCATGTAGGGATGAGCATAAGAACAGGCCTACCTTACAGGGCTATTATAAAGATCGTTGAACTGTAACAATACGTTGAAATATAATTGAAACCCCTAAACACACTGTTCCAAATACGAAGTACAAGCCATTACAGGAAAGCCCCAAATCCTCCATCCACTGATTGACTGGAGGTTTTGAAAGGTTGAGGGGAGGTTGGCAATTTATTTAATTTGTTCATGAATTTTATTTTAGTTAGATAGCCTCTCGGCGTAAGCCTCCCTCACAAGGCGGCTTACAATAAGAGAAGCAAAACCATCAAGATAATGTATATATCTCCAGAGTCGGTTTTTTTTTTAATTATTATTTCAGGACATTTTGGCGAAGTTCCTTCGCTCATAAGGGAGCCCTTGAGTGCCTCGGGTGAGGCCTTAGCCCAGGCTCTGTCGCCCCCGTACCCACACCTCCCTCTTTACTGCTTACCATGGGCGTAGCCAAGGGGGGGGGAGAGAGGGGCAGCTGCCCCCTAAATCGATAAAAATCAATAAAAAGTGCATAGCTAACTGAGGTTCTGCCCCCCCCCCCACAACAAAAATCCTGGCTACGCCCATGCTGCTTACCAGCCTTTCAATGGGGCTGAAAAGGAGGCGTGTGTATGTTACCTTTCTGGTTCTAAGCTGATTTGGATGTTTGTTAGAAAGGCATCGGTGCTGAAAATAAAGCAAGTCACAGAGCCCTTTTATACACGTCTTCTCAATGTAACTCTTATTTAATCTCACAGGTATTAAAAAGCGAATACAGGATTGCACCCTAAATAAATAAAGGAAGACCCTTGGTAGACCTCAGGAGGAGAGAAACCAAGGCGAGACGCAGAGCCCGTTACTCTGTCGATTTACTCGGAAGTAATGCCAGCTGAGCCCAGTGGGACTTAGTCCCTAGGCCTAGGAAGTTTGCACAGAGTTGCAGAAGTGTAGCATTTTGGAAGGCTCGCCCGGATCCACATTCCCACCTCGCCGGTCTGGGAGGCTCGCGCAGCCCCTAAGGAGGCCGAGGGGCCGCTGTGCTGCTCTCTCCTCCGTCCGACGCGGATCCGGCTTGCCATTTACAGCGAGGCCCAACAGAGAAGTGGTGAAAGTTCAAGATGTCAGCGCTGAAGGAAATGTCACTGATGGCTCCTCTACGCAAAAGGTCAAAACCTGAGAAGAAAAGAGCATTTCTCTGCATCCTGGGACTGCTAGCCGTTCCCCTTCAACAACGCCGAGCTCTTCGAAAGCTACAAACAAGGTTCTGGTTATGAATGCTGTTTCTATCCACCCTTACCTTTCGGAGTATTGCCATGCCTTCATTTTGTTTAATCTTAACAACAACCATGTGAGGTTGTTTAGGCTGAGAGAGGGGATTCGCTCGAGGTCTTTAGCCCAATATTCCGTCCACAACACCCCACCGGATTTTGGTATAGCCACCACGCACAATGGGTGCCCTACTGAAATCGAATGGGACTGAGCTCCAATGGATGAATTTAGCGCCAGCGTGGGAACCCCGGCTCTGTACAATTTTAATATACTGTTTATCCTACTAGGGTGGCCAAAGGCAGGGCTCTTACACCTTTAATTATGTTGCCACCTAAGCTCCGCCTTCTGAAATGTGCAACTATGAAAGGCAGAAGGACAGTCTTTTCCATCTGAGCGCCCTCGGCTTCCCGTCAGCAGATTTAAGGCTTGCCACCCGCCCAACCTCTCCGGTAGTACCATCAATGGATCGAAATACAATAGGAAAAGTGATCCGCATTGTTTCTTCACATCTTCAAGCCGGGAAAAGATTATCGCCTTGACTTCCCGCGCAAGAACTATCCAGAAGAGGATGGGGGAAGGATCCTCTTCTTCAAAAGGTCCGGGGGCTGTAGCCCTGACAGGGTTCCGGGGCTAAGCAGTGCCCCCACTCAAGGATCCACTCTAGCCTAATGGTTAGACTCTAATTCGTTAGCGTGTTGGACTAGGACCTGGGAGACCAGGGTTTGCCTATCTGCTCAGCCATGAAGCACACTTGGGTCAGTCACCATCCCTTAGCCTAACCTCCCTCACAGGGATGTTGTGAGGATGAAATGGGAAGGAGCAGAAGAACCATGTGCACCACCTCGAGCTCCTTGGAAGAAAAAAGGTGGTATATAAATGTAAAAATAAATAATAATAAGCATGGACTGCAGGGAGATAAAACCTCTCCATTCTGAAGGAAATCAGCCCTGAGTGCTCACTGGAAGGACAGATTGTGAAGCTGAGACTCCAATACTTTGGCCACCTCATGAGAAGAGAAGACTCCCTGGAAAAGACCCTGATGTTGGGAAAGATGGAGGGCACAAGGAGAAGGGGACGACAGAGGACGAGATGGTTGGACAGTGTTCTTGAAGCTACGAACATGAGTTTGACCAGACTGCGGGAGGCAGTGGAAGACAGGAGTGCCTGGCGTCCTCTGGTCCATGGGGTCACGGAGAGTCGGACATGACTAAACGACTAAACAACAACAACAACAACAACAACAACAACAATAAATCCTTAACTTTGCAGGTCATTTTGCTTCAACTGGGTCTCACCAAAGAGCTCAGGAACCCACCTTGGGCTGGAGCGCGTTCTCGCGCGGCGCGGCGCGGCGCCGGAGGAGTTAATGGGTTGCCAGGGGACGCTTCGCAAAGCAACGGACCTGCGTTGTCCCTCGCGAAGGAAATGCGCATCTGAGCAGCTCCAAACGCCGAAAGAACCCAGAACTTTACCTTCCCATCTGGGAGCGGGGAGAATTCCTTGGCAGACGAAGCAGGGAACTTCCTGGGCTTTTACTGAGTTTTGGAAGCGCTTCTCGAGAACCTGAAGTCAGGAAGGCTGAAGCAAGCCAGGAGATCTAGATCTGATGTTTTGACCCCGCGCAAATTTGTTCTCGAAGGACAGGTTTCCCTCCTCTTCCACGGTGAGGGCGACCTTTCTTGCCTTCTCCTCTCGGATCCTGAACTTAAGTCGGAAGAGAATCCGGCTGCAGGTAGGAGGGATAATGCTAGCACAATATGGCTAGGTTTCAGATAATAATGAAATTATTAATTAATAGTAAGAATACCTAAATATGTGTGCCTGGTGCCCTGTGTGCCTGACGGACCAAGGTGGTTTTGGAACAAGGGTTGCTGTCAATAGTTTTTATCCAGGTGGCGGGCAATTTGCTTGGAACTGGGTGGAAATAGTAGGAATGCCGTAATTTTCGCGCAATATATTGAGCTGAGTCTTGGCAGATCAGAGAGGTGAGGCGTTTGTGGGCCTCCAGGCGCTGATGGACACCATCTCCCATCAGCCCCGGCCAGCACGGCCAATAGTCAGCTCTGATGAGACTTGTAGTCCAGCAAAATTCGGGGGGCCACGCGTTCCTCCTCCTCGGCCCTGCAGTCCGAGAGGGAAAAGGAAAGGTTGCTATGACTGAAGGGACCATACTCCACTGGAAGGTAATGTGTGGCTTGCTGGTCAGCGGCAGACGCCTCAGCTCACCTCGTAATTCCGCCACGAAAAGGGAGATGATCCTGGCAGCCTAAGCTGGGTGGCAAAGCTGTGCTAGCCGGAAGCGGCCACCATTCTTTGGAAGGGGCGAGAGGATAATAGCTAAAAGGCAGATCTGTCCATAGAAGGAAGGGGATGGAGAGAAAGAGAATTGCTAGTCTTCCAAATACAGCTTATTTGTCCACGGTCGTAGCTTTTGCCCGTGAGAGCAATTGCTAAGTAGGGTTTGTGGTCGAAGCCATCCTTGCAGCAGAGACTCCCGTTTCCTTGAAGCTGTGCTGATTTTAGGGGCAAGTTCGCTTCGTGGGGCGCAAGTACTTTAGCAGGGCAGGGCAACTGCCAAGGAGCCGCGCACAGGATCGCTCCCTGGCCCTCTTTCCTAAGTGAGGCTTACACTGCAATGCTAGAGACAGTTACTCAGAAGTAAATTCCATTGGACACAGAGGCCTTGCTCCTTAGTAAATTTATTTGGAATGGTAGAAATAATAATAATAATAATAATAATAATAATAATAATAATAAGGCATACTAGTCTATACTTCGAATTCAAACCCGGACTGGGTTTAACTTTACCGCCTGCTCTTTACACGTGAGAATTCTGACTTGGCCACATCTCCTCTTGTCTTGTATCAGCTGTAAAACCTCGAATCTCCACTGGAAGGGTTGCTGTTGCCTTAAAGTTTAACCTCATTGCTCAATCCGGGTTGGTTTGAGAAACGGAGTTGGCTTCAGGGTGGGGGGAAGCCTGGCGGGATGACACAGCTACCAGAATCCACCCCACTGTCCGCCCTCTCTGATATCTCAGGCCTCCCCCCACCCCACCCCACCCCGGGTCTGCTTCCCGCCAGGCAGCAGCGCGTCCATCCAGTTTCGAAATTTGGCGGCGGGAGGGCGCCCAATGGGGGCGGGGAGCTGGGCTGCGGCGGAGTGCGCAGGCGCAAGATGGCTTCTGCTTGTCGGAGGCGCTTGGGTGCGGAGCTAGAGCGGCTGAGCTGCCTTCTCCGACCTGAGAGAGGGAGGCGGGGAAGGGGAGCGAGAGGCCGCGGGCATTTCTGTCCGGAGCTTCTTGGCACGCCTGGAAAAGCGAAAAGAGGAGCCAAGGACCTGGGGAGCCCAGGCATGGGCACAGCCAAGGGGGGGGGGCAGAGAGGGGCAGCTCAATAAATCAATAAAAATACATAAAAATACATAGCAAACTGAGGTTCTGCCTGCCTCCCCCAATGATCCTGGCTACGCCCAGGAGCCCCGGGGAGCCTCTCCAAAGCGTGGCTCTTTTGCAAAGCGAGCTGGGGAGCAGCAGCAACACGAAGGGGATCCCTGGAGAGAATCCGTTTCTTTCCCACTCGGTGGAAACGCCTCTTGTGCCTCCTCCTCCTCCTCCAGCTGCTGCTGCTTCATCCCGCGGGGAAAGAAAGGGCGACTAGGCTTGCAATCCTATGCACACTGGGATGGAGCGCACTCTCCGAAGCACAGCGCTCTGGTCCAGTTGCAGCGCAAGCCTAACCATGCCTACTCAGAAGTAAACGCTGCTTGATTCAATGGGGTTTACTCCCTGGTGAGTGCAGCAAACAGCCTTCTTGTCTTTTTATTCCGTTCGTTCCTGATTCCTTGCCGCTCCTTTGATGTCTCCTTCCTTTTTTTGGCCATCTTCGCCTTTTCTTCTCTCTCAAAAAATAATAATAAATAGAGCCCGGCTTCCGTTCTCCTCTCTTGGGCTTGTTTGCAGCGCAGGCGGTTGCGCCCCCCTTCGCGCTCCCTCCCAGCCTTTTGCTGTAGGATAGCGGCTGAGTGTTGGCACCGCAAGGTCCAGCGGGGTCGGACGATGCGACTGGGACGCCCAGAAGTGTCCCGAGATGGGGAGGGAGGACGCGCAGTTCTTGCTTGCACGCGGCTTGAAGCCGCCTGCTCCGTTTCAGACGGCAATCCGCGCGGGGAACTGATGAGAGACAGGGAGAAGGGAATAATAAAATAAACAGCTCGGAAGTAACTCCTGTCGAATTCAAGTAGGGCTTAACTCCCAGGTAAGCAGCCTGAAGGCATCCAGTGTAGGAGCGAGTTTGCGTTGCGAATTGACAGCGCAAATGAGAGAGATCAACAGTCTTCTCGGAGCAGACGCTTGAAGCTCCCACCTAAGGAGTGAAACCGTCCCAAGGTTGGCGGAAGAAGCAGCTAAGTGGCCGAGCTCAGTTTGCCCTGGATGCTGGCATCCGACCCAGACAGCCGAATTCCTGCCCGGGTTCGGCTGGTGGCTGAACTCGGAACTGCAAGCGAAGTGAGCTCTTCCATTCTTCCGTGCGGAAAGCGAGTTCAGAGGTGGTGGTTGGAATTTGGGGAAGGAACGCAAATAACGCACGAAGGAGAGAACTCGCGTAAGTCGCTCAACAAGATTCAAGGATCCCAGTGGCGAGCTATATAAAGAATCTCAGATACAGGATCCACCTTGCACAGATCCACCTTCTAAAGTGAATTGTAAATCCTCGCCGGAGAGAATCTCCTGCGTGCAAACGGAGTGGGTGGGGGTGGGGGAACATCTGGAGAAGTCGGATTGGGCAGCCGCACGGATCCCCGAAAGGAAAAAACGAAGCAGAAGCATCCGCGAGGGAAGGGGGAATGTTGCGCGCATTCTCGGGCCGTTAGTTCTCCCGCCGGTCCGACGATTAATAAGCAGCTCTCTCCTGGCTTTTCCGGATCTATCGGGAAAGCTCCGCGTTACTGTCCAAGTGGGACACCAGCTAAAAGCCTGGCCGGTGCGATGGCGCGGCGGCTGAGTCCCAATCCGAAGGGTGGTGGTGCTAATATAGCCTTGTAACTTTGCAGCCCAGTATCGGAGGAAGCAAACTCTTTCGCAAGGGGAACCTATTTGTATTTCGTAGGACAGATTCTATAAAGCGCGTTTAATGTGCGGTCTTCATAGTTCTTGCAACAACCACGCCGATCTTCAAAAGACCAGATCTTTGCTGCGCCTGTTTTACGGAGAAAAATAAGACGTCGCCAGAACAATCAAGGTTGAAACTTAAGGTTCAAAAAAGAGGGCAGAGACTCCAGGCCTGCAAGTCCTCGGTTCTGAGCAGTATGGCCTGCGGCCCCCACTGAACTCGGAGTTGCGGGGCTTTACTCATTAGTGAAGTGAAATACACTCTGCACATGTTCAGAAACACTTAGATAAGACACACGGTTCGGGATTGGCTTCCTTTCCCTCTCTGAATATTGTGCAGTACCGATGCCTTCCAAGCTAACGTGCGTTACTGTGCTTCAGTTCCTAGGTTTACTCAGAGTAAAACCAGCCCTCCGTTTTGGGAAAGCCAGCAATGAACTGCGCAGCCGATGTTCGCTTTTAGAGCTCCCTCGGCTTGGAAACGTTTTGTAGAGCAAGTCAGTGAGCGGACGCAGCGGGAATTCCCTTTGCTTCTTGGATTCCCTTTTAAACTATTATTACTCCCAACAGTTTAACACAGCATTGAAGTTTGTATTCAGATAAACAGGTTTACAGGGCCACCAGATGCATGTCTGCTCAGAAGTAAGTCCCACTGAGTTCAATGGGGTTTACTCTGAGGTAAGTGAGGATAGGACTGCAGTCTTGCACAAGGGTAAAGTTATACTGCACCTCACCAGGTATAAATAAACAAGTCCCCCCCTCGCCCTTCACCTGCGTGTTGGGGCGTCCTGAGAAAACCTTGGGAAATCCAAGATGAATAATAGACTTTGATGGAAAGTAACGCGATCCTAACCGCTACTAATAAAATTAATCCCATCCTCTTTGTGTTTGTATTATTATTATTATTATTATTATTTATTATACCGCCCTTCATCCGAGGATCACAAGGCGGATTACAATATCAAAGAGAGTTCCGCGTGATCGCTCTTAGGATCCGGGAGGCAGCAGTAATCACCTGCTTTTACAGCCATCTCCAAAATTATTAAAAGGAAGAACAACTAAGAGGTTTGTGACGACTTCAAAGGCTAGCACATTTATTGTGCCACAATGAGCTTGTGTGGAACAGAATCCACGTCATCATCCACTTGCTTCTGATGAAACCGACGTTACTTCACGAAAGTTCATAGCTTATTATGTCATAATAAAACTCTGAAGTCTTCCTCTTAGACTGTTCGTCGGTGTTTCAGCAACCACCACGAGCAGGCACCCATCTGGAAATCCTTTCAAAACCGTGTTCTTTTTCTTAAGGTGTACTCACGGTATAAAAGGAAGATAAAATGTTCACCATGACTCCAGTAACCTGGCGAGAGTGCAGGTTCAGGCAGTGACCCTCAAAGCACTGCGATGGAAGCACGCTTCATTGAAATAAATGGGACTCGCTCCCAGTTAAACGTGCTTGTCTGGTGGATGCAATCAACCCACACTTATCTTCGCGGAATTAGCAATACCAATACAGTATCAGTTCAGTTTCAAAATATAGCAGCGTTTGCCGTGATTGAACTGGAACCAAAATGAGCAAACCTGGTTTGATTTATCGGCAGTTCAGAACTTTGGGTTCAACATTGGCCTTTGCGATAATTATTCCATCTTCTTATACTTGGTTGAAGTCGGTTTTTTAGCCTTTTTTTCCTCCTTTGAAAAACAGTCAGTTGAGGATTTTTTCAGAACTAATCCAAAGCAGGAAAAGGACTTGTTATAACACAGCTGCTTTAATTCCTTTCACTGTTAGTGAGATGGAATTCTGACAGAAGCGACTAATACAGTCTATGGACTGTATGTGAGTTAATTCATGTGCATGAATCTAGATCTAACCTTCCTCTCTAAGATATTTTATTGTGAAACAATAAGGGAACAGGGATGTGTGTGTCTATGTGTTTTCCCTGGAAGCCCGATCTGATTCATAAGAGGGATCCTATTCTCTCAAACTGTATTTTATATCATCATTGGAAACACGCGTTTTCCCCTTTTAGAATCTCTTTTTGGATTGGTTTGATCTGCCCAACTAAAAATTATTCGACTACCTAAAACTGAATTTGTGCTTGTGACTACGTCTATCACAAAAAAAAAGAATTAGTCTGAAAGAGACATTACTTCAAAGTATATATCTCACATTTACATTAGCAGCTGAAGGACTACAATCGCTCACAACCCAATCCAAACTACTTTTACCAGGAAGGAAGGAAGGAAGGAAGGAAGGAAGGAAGGAAGGAAGGAAGGAAGGAAGGAAGTCCCTTTGCTTTCTATTGATCTTTGGCACTATCTCCCAGGAAAGCGCGTGTACAGGACCACAAACTTCATAGGTTGCAAGTTCCATTTAGTTAAGCTGAATGTTAAACTTTAAGTGTTAAATCCGGTGAACATGATCTCCGGATCTCTTTTTGGAGACATACAAAAGTTAATAATACCCTTAAACATTGACTATATAACGTCACAAGAAGTAGCAACAGGGTATATGCAAAAGTAATGATTTAATGACCGTAAGCAAGACAAAGCAATAGAATTTGTGCTTCTTTCGCAGACTGGAGACAATGAAATGTTTAGCTACAATTTCCCCGTACAAACATGAAAACAATAGTCATATAGGATAACCACCCTCACGAATGCGTAACTAGTGAGTGAATAACACACACACACGCACACACACACACACACACACAACGTTTGACCAAAAGCAAAGGACAAACTGAAAAGTATTTGGGGGCTCTTCACAACGCTTAACTTTTAAAACAGTCCTTCTTTTCCCAAAAGCAACGCCTTCAGAGGCCCGCCTTGAAGAAGGGATTCCCCGCAGCTTATTGGAAATATCAGAGTACCTGTTCATTTTTAACCAAATTAGTACTGTACCATATACATACATACAGATATATATATATATTAAAACAAATTTAGACTAAAAGCCTTCATCCAGCAACTTGCTGATTTCTTAAGAAAGAACAACTTAATCAAATAAATTCCCGCATATCTTATGGCTTCTTGTGTGATTTCCTGTGCTTTTTTTATATTTTAAGGGTGGAAACACAAACCCATCACACCAAATAATAAAATTTAATGAAATAGTTAATGCGCCCTCGCGTTCCTGGCGTCGCCTCCTGCTCTCCTGAATCCTTTCCCACTGCACCGTTGGAACAGTAAACCACATTCTGTAAAAAGTAAGAAATGAAACGAAATACTACTTGGAACCAAGACAAAGCCCGCAAACCCTTTCGAGATGGCCAATTGCTTCCGGGTTAACCGCGGTTTCAGCTTGCTCCCTGCGACCCCGCAGCCTTCAGGCGTCGCTAGGGGGGAAAGCTGGTGTCTGCTTCGTCAGCAAGGAGCCAAGAAGAAGCGTCACCAAGGGCCGAGCTAGCCAGGGAAACGGAACCACCGCGTCGAGAGTGCGAGAAACACAATATTCTCTTTATAATATTTATAAATATATCATACAATACTGCTTCCTGTTTTGTCAAATAAGAACGTGGCAATGTTGCGCAAATGCAAAATGCCACCTGATTCTTATCCTCCAAAAAATGCGGTTCCCACCCCCCTCGTTTGTTTTTCCTTCTTTAAACAAGCCAGTAAAATAAACGGCAATACCCGCCTTCAGGCATACAGGTTGTAAAAAGTGAAATAGTATATTTTTTTCTTGTTCTGTGGTTTTTCTTTTCTCACCCCCCCCCCCTCCTTCCCCCAGTTCTTAAATCCTTTCTGTGCTGCAGTAGGCAAGTTATGGGTGAAACACATTTTTTTTTTTTAAAGAGAAAATCGAAAGAAAATAAAACTGGCTAATAAAGCAGGAAATTGTTGTTCACAGTGACATGGCTACATTGATGCATAGTTCTTCTATGCGTTTTTTTCTCCAATCCGGTTTTGTTGAAGAATATTAAGATGTGGGGTGGCGGGGAAATCCACTTGCTTTCTGCAGTTTTACAAAACAGTGAAATAACGATTAACAACGGAGATCTTAAACGTAGAAGTTAGTCTGGGTTAGCAAAAAACTAGATCCCATTACTGATATGCATCCATTTTCCAGAGAATCCCGTCCAAACCACGAAGGATGTGGCAAAAACCAAAAAGCATTCGTTTTCCTCTATAGTTTATCCGGGTTTATAGCGTTGCTAGTCCTTTAGAAACACCTCCTTCTCCTCTTTCTAAATCCACGGTCCAGAGGAGACGCTCAAAGCTCAAATCCCCCTGTTTTCACAACAGCCGAGGTTCGTTTTAATATCCAAAAGTTCCCATATCTAAGGTTCGTGTGGGAGGTTTCGCTGATCGTCCCTCTCACTTCTTAAAGCAATTCGGAGGACAGTCACACGAGGGGATAGCATCTATAAAGCTGAGTGGCACGGAGAGAAGGAGACGGGACAGGACAGAGCAGGTCTAAAAGAGACAACGGTGGAGATTTTGGAGTCCCAGAGGCGCTCGGCGCGTCAGCCCGAAGAGGTGGCAGAAGAGCCGTTGAGGGAGGCTTTCCGGGCTCTGTTGCTGAAGGAGGGGTGGTGGTTGCTGCCGCCGCTGGTTCCGTTCATAGTACTAGAGATGTGCGGGAACTGGGGGTGCGGGGACTGCACCGGGGTGCCGGGGCTGAGCAAGCAGGAGGAGGTGGAGGGCGGGCCGCCTCCCGCGGGGCTGCTCGCCTTCTCGCTCCCAGAGTCACTTTCCAGCTCCCCGCTGTGGTTCAGCCCATCCTGCTGGTGGCAGCCGATCTTCATCCTCTTGCAAGTTGGTCGCACCCGGTACTTCAAAGGGAGGGGGCCGTTCTGCAAGAAAAATAAAATAAAATAAGAGGAGGGCGTCCTCAGAAGAGGCGCTTCTTCCCCATCGGTCCTCCCCCTCGTTCAAGGCAGGGGCTTCCAAGCCTTCCCCCCTGCACTATTTACCCTTCTCCATGTGTAAATATAGGCAATATCCATCAGCGTGTAGTAGTCCTTCAAGGGCTCCTCTTCATACATGACGTCGATCTAGGGGGAGAGATGCAATTGAGCTTCGTTTTACATGGGTAGGGAGGAAGCGGCGGCATCAACGTGCGCGCCAAAGAAATATCCACCTGGCTCCAAATTTAAACGACACTGTAAGAGTTAAGTCCCTTGACCCAAATAAACCAAAGATTTAAATCCAGGTACTTAGACTTACATTTGTTGGGATGGAGGAATTTATCTTTCCTGAGTCCTAGGCTTTAGTGGGATTGCTGATCGGCCCTTAAGGAGCCAATACTTCAAGTCTTTTATGTAAGAGTTTTGGTGGTTGCTGGGGTTTTTTTTTATAACCCAGACGCAAAAGCCATTAGGCAAAGACTTATTGAGCAACCTTAGCATGAAAAAGACTGTCTAAAATGCTGCGCAGGCTCTGATCTTTCAAGGACAAAGCAACCTATGATCTGACAGCACAGAGCAAAACACTGGGGGATACTTATCTGATTCTCCAGTTTCTGAAAATAGAGGACTACATTAACAGCTTGTTTTATGTATATAAACCAAGCAAACCACTAGCTTACATGGTACACTGTGTTGCTTAGTAGGTTTGTGGCAATACATTTTTAAGTAAAAAGCATTCATTTAAATTAAATGCCAGGAGCCCAGATTTTAGTGGAACTTCTACCACTATCACCCCTTTAATAAAAAAAAATTACCTGAAAAGTATTGGGTATGTCCATTTTGCTCCTGAGAAACTTTCTCAAATGCATTACAGTCATAGCTGCAGGGCAGCGCAAATATCTTTTGTCATTCACCTGGTAAGGGTGTTTGATTAGGGGAAAAAAATAATGCATATAGTTAAGAATTCAGTGTAAATGTAGTAGAGATACATAAGCATAGCTGGAAACTATAAGCTAATTGCTAAATCAAAATAACAAAAATGCAGAACAGTTAATTAAGGAGAGTCAAAATGTAGTAACACAAATTTTCCAGGGTTTATTTACAATATATGATAAGTTTCCTTCTAAAAAAAAAAAGTTCGGGTAAAGAAAACTAGAAGGAAACAAAAGTTTTTGGACCATCAATCAGTTCCCTTTTAATTTTAGTTGCCAAGAAGAAACAATAAATGTCTGTACAATAGCTGCCTGCAGTGTTAATTTCTTTAGGGGGATAAAAATAACTATTAATCTAGCTGGGGCAAACAAATAATCTAAACTACTTTCTAAAGAAGGGGTCTGTTAAATTCCAAAGAAAGTAAAAGTTATTTACCTCCTCTTTGGGTTTCTCTTTCTCTTTATTTCCTTTCCGTTCCAGTCTGGGAAGAAGAGTGATACAATTATAACAAAGAAGAGCTATCTAAGAATGTGCAGATAAAAGTAAATTATTGTGTTCACAACTTGCCTATTTTGGTCGAAGAACTCTATGGATAAGCTTATTATCTCATCATCTGTTATAATCCTTTTGTCTTCATCTGCAACTTCGCCCCTGTCTTCATTAGAGCCATTGGCAGCTGCACAGAAATTTCCACAGTGATTTACATCTTTAAATTCGAATGAGAACAAACCTCATCAAGAGGGGAATCTCTCTCACAGCTAAGATTATTTCTGCAAATACTGAGATAACTCTCTGTAGCATGTATTAAAAACCTTTAAATTAATTATGCCGTATTTTGTCACTGAAATGTTAGGGGAAGAATAGATGGGGAAATGTTTTAACGACCTAAGCTTTTGAGTAAGAGGACAGTTTTATGTCTACAAAAGAAAGATATTGAAGCATTTACCATCAGCAGACGGATGAGCAGCGTAAAAGTCTCTTCTTCTTTTCATTTCATCTGAGTGAGAACACACATTTGTCATTTAGTATACTCTAGCTTTCATACAAGATAGTGCTTGCGGTGGTCACTTAATATAAGAAGGGCTTACTTACTTTTGAAAAGGCCTGGCACTAACTTGTAGACAATGTCTTGGAGAGTTTTATCAGATCTGAAATATAAAATCCCAGGGAGCTCAAATTTAGAAGGGTGCCAGTATTAAAATCCAAACTGCACCTCACTTTCCAAAGCAAAGAAAGAGTATTTTCTAACAGATTCAAATGGTCAGCCCAAACTCCCGCAACATTTAAAAATGGTTTAGACAGGAGTCTTTTACACCAGATACTTATCTGCCTAGGTGGGGAACAATTCTGTCTACGGAAACCTACTTGCCACAGTGTTACTGTCTAAAATGCATGCAGCTAATCAAGAGATGCCATCCCTAAACAGCAAAGGGTGATGCAGCTAAGTAAGAAGGACTTCTGAAATGAATAAAACTTTTGCCTTTCTCCACCAGCACAATATATGAGGGGGATGGGTTAGCTGGAACTGACAATAATTTGCAGTTTGGTCAGGCAAGGCAAGAATAAAGTAAGTATCCACAAACATATAAGAAGCTGGGGTTTGGGTTTGGAGGGAATTCAAGGAGCGACAGGACTTAAATGCCACCTCCACCTTCACACATGAACTTCAGTTTGCAGACTGACACCTCCATCCAGATCCAAACATGTGATGAAGAGGTGGCAGTCCAAAGAAGCGCGCAAGCGTCGCTACCCTCTGAACTCATCACCTGAAATGAAACGCAGCAGTTCAGTTGTCTCTCGCCTACCTTATATTTAAAAGGGGTCTGGTTTTGTGAACTTGGACATCGCAAATAGGGCAATACTTGCTGGTCTCCAGGTAGCGCACGATGCACGTCTTACAAACTATAAGAAAATAGAGAGAGAGAGAGAGAGAGAGAGAGAGAGAGAGAGAGAGAGAGAGAGAGAAAAGAAGAGGCAAGATTTTGATCAGCGGTCAAGGCGAGGTTTCCAGCTATTAAAAGAAGTAACGAGACTTTTCTAAACCCGGAGCCACCAAGCAAAGGTAACCATTATTTGGACAGGGGGCCAAATCTCGAAGGAGCTGCAAAGAGCCGGAGGGAGTCCCTTAAAGATATATAGGGCATGTTTACAAGACTATGGAGCTACTGGCAACCGCACGTAAATGGGAGCGGACCTTTATTGCGAGGGATCAGAGGCTGGCGGGGGTCCCGGGCGGTCGCTGGCCCAGAGCCTTTTTCTGCGTCCCTGGAGGGCTAAGGGCACGTGTGAAGCCGGACGGTACTTACAGGAGTGCAGACACTCGATGATGGTGGTCGCATCGATGAAGTACCCTCCGCAGAGCACGCACATGAGGTGGGGGTTTAGCTCGGTGATTTTGATGCGGGTGGTGCGATGCATTTTTGCAGCTCTGAAAGGCAGACAGGAGGGCCGTTTAAGTGCGGGAGGGAAGCGTCTCCGAGGCGCACGAAACCTCCACTCCCCCTTCGGACCCCTCCTGGCTTGCAAGGCAGCCCCGGCCTCCCGCTCGCCCCTCCTCGAGGAGGAGAAGAAACCTCGGAAATGTAACTCGGAAGGCGGCGGCGGCGGGAAGCTGGCGAGGCAGGAACTGTAATGCAAAGCGGGAGGCCCGGGCGCAGGGAAGGGGCTGCGCCGCGCGGGGGCTGCTGCTCTGCCCAGTGCCCACCTGCCCGCCTGGCCTGGCGCGGCGGCGGGTGCGGGGCTTCTCGGGGCCCTTCTCCCGCGGCGAGCCGGGCACCCCGGTGGCGCTTGCCGGAGCTGAGGATCGCGATCGGGGGAGAGGCGAGGAGGACGAGGAGGCGCCGGATCCCGGTGCAGCTGCGGACGCTGCCCTGGGCATTTCCGGCGAGGGGGGAGGAGGGGAGGGGGCGGAGGAGGAGGAGGAAGAAGGGGGGAGAGGGAGGGAGCTGCTCCTTGCACCTTGGCACCCGGGCCGCTGGGCATCGGCGATGCTGGGCAAGGCGGAGCAGGAGGGGATCGGGCCGCGGCGGAACTGGGCTTCTTCTCCCGCGTCGCCTGGCTCCGCTTGCCTCGCTGCCGCCAGCCCAACAGGCTCGGGACGGCGGCGCCTTCGGAACCGCGCTCTGGAGGGGGTTGCTATAGCAACTTACACTTACACTTGGCATCCTGCCACCGCCCGGAGCGCAGCACCAGGAGGAGGGGGAGGGGAGGGGGGAGAGAAAGAGGGAATAGAGGGGGGTGGCGGAGAAAGCAAAGAGGGAGAGCGAAAGTGCGCCCAGGAAGGTGGCCCGGGAGAGTGCGGCGAGCTGCGAGGGTCTAGGTGTGCCGCACCCGGGAGGGGAGGGGGAGGGGTGGGCAGAAGAGGACACGGGTGTGCGCATGGGGGGGCGGGGTGCAGCCTCAGGAAAGGCGCAGGGGGCGTGGCGGGGGCCGGGAAAGGGGTCCTTTCCTCTCCTTCCCCTCCGCCGCCAAGGGGCCGGGCAGGAGGCCAGGAGCGGCGCTGGAGGGGGAGGCCTCGGGGGCGGCCTGAGCCAGCGCCGGGGTGTGCGCCAGGCCGAGCAAAGAGGCTCCTCCCGGCCCTTTCGGCAGCTCCTCGCAGGGGCCTCCATCCACGTCGACTCAGTCCGGGCAAGTAAGCGGCAGCAGCTCAGTCTCCGGTTTCCTGCCCTCTCCAACGAGCCGTGTCTGCGCCGGGACGGGGCTCCAAGTTGGACCGTCGCTGGCGGCAGCCCAGTCGCGGATCTGAATCCGCACCTCGTCCCAGACCAGCACAGCGGCCCGAGTGTCATTTCCAGAGGTTGCTGAACCAGAGCAATTTACGGTGCCACCAGCTCCAGAGACAGCCGGGCAGGAGGGAAAGGCGCCTGCCGCCCCGGAGCCCAGGTTAAGGTCCCTGATCTCAGCAGATGCCCTCGCAACCAAGGCGAAAACCTTCCCTGCAAAGAGCCCGCAATCCCAGCCGAACTTGGCCAAGGAAAGAGCAAAAGCCCTCGCGTTGCTCGGAGGAAGGAGGAGATGGGACTGGCAGCAGCAGAGACAACCTGAGCAAGCAAGCAGCTCCTTCTCTGGGGAGAGGGAAGCAAACGCTGTACCAGGGGAAAATGTTTCTCTTACACACACACACACACACACACACACACACACACACACACACACATTCCCCAAAGGGAAGAAGGCCCGGGGCAGAGGGGCTAGCCTTGGCCTTAAACTCGAGAGTGGCAGCGAGGCTGGGCGCTCCCATGCATTGTGTGCGGATTTTCCAAGATCTCTCCAACAAAGGAGCAGCCTGGAGTTTTTGGATCTCGCCAGTCTCGGCTCTTGGCTTCTTGCCCGCGATTTCCCTCCATGCCCTCAGCCAGGAGGAAGACTCCTTCTTGAGGTGACCTAAACCAGTCTCTCCTGCCCTCCTTTTATTCGTGAAAGAAATCCTAAATATCTCACAACTGGCGCAAGTAGGTGGCTGTTTTAATCGGCCGCCTTACAATTCTTCTCCAGCGCTGAGACCCACCGAAGCAACCTAATCTTTTGGAAGAGACGAACATGTTTTATTTCACAAAGGACTTCCTAACTGAAAGAAAACTCCCAACAGTCGTGAAGCTTTCCTGGTCGAAGCTCTTTCCCTTAACCGCATATTATTTATGACCCAAGTTAGCCTTCTTCCCCAGGGCATGGTCGAAGCTATCTCTGAAATCCGGGGTCTGAAAACCAGCAAACTGAACCGAAGAACAACAGTGAAAGACGCCAGCCAGCACACACGTGTGCACACGCACCCCCTTCTGTTCACACACAGTTTGCACTGCGCGCGTAAACATAAAGAGCATTTCACTCCGAAACGCGCCAACTCCTCCTCCAGGAGGGGAGCTTCAACTTCTCATTCCCCGCCCCCTCCTTATGTTAAGATCGGCGTGCATACAGTCAAGAAACGCTGACCTTTAACACGAGCGAATATATTTTATTCCAGGCGCTCTCTCGCTCACCAGGCAAGTCTTCAACCGTGCAAACAAGGGGAGGGCGAAGCTTGCTATGACAGCCAGCTTGGAGGCCATTCGCGGGTTACTTCAAAATACAGGGGCAAGCCCTAGTTATGAAGGCTCACGGTACCCCGTGAATGAGCACAAAGCATCTGCGCCGGCAGCTGAAAAGGGAGCGGAGTCGACCCAAAGACGAGGTAAGCCTCGATGGAGCAGAGATGCACCCTTTGCACCAACAGCCACACAGGCAGATAGCCCTTCCTTCACCTGCCATGTATTTCAGACCTTAGAATTCTTGCAACAGACCTAAATCCTGATGGCGATCAATCAATCGATTGAAAACCGGGTCTGGAAGGCATGTATGCCCACATGTGTTGCCAATAAGATCCGTGCTCTCTCTTCCCAATATCTGGCTGAAATCCATCTTTAAGTGCGGGAGGGAAGCGGCTTCCAGGGAAGAAATTAATGTGCTCAGTGGCAGAAATCCTCCTCCTTTAGAGCCAAGCTCCTAAAAGTAGCAAATGGGACTCTCCAGCTGGTCTCCTGCTACCACAAAATCTGGTTTCTTCCCAGCCAGCGCGGTGTCCAAACTTATTAAAGGTTAAGAGGCTACACACAGAATCCGCCAACTTCCAGCAAAAGTCTTCCCTTACACATACGGACGCATCCCATTCTCCTCCCGCCCCATATTATATTTTCAGAGTGTGTTCCTCCTCCTTGGAGGGTCATTTCCAAACAAACTCTCCCCCAATACTTAGCGGCGTCTTGTGCTCCTGAGTTCTGGAGGCAAGAAAAATGTTAGAGGTTCAACGAACGCCATGGAGGTGTTCTGACCACACGTCTGTCTCTCCCAGGTTTGGGGGCAAAGGGGGATTTTACCCGTAGGATTTGATGGCCCCGACTTATTTCCTGAACTCTTTTTGCCAGGACTCTCCTGTCAAGCTAGGTTAGGCCAAGCTAGGTTAGGTGGACGTGTGCTCGGTTTCTCGCGCCAGGAGCAAAACCATCACACCTCGCATACTAGCAAGTCGTTGCTACTAAACTTGCCTTGACCCAGCTTGGAAGGACTGCGGGACAAGGGGCTAGAAAACCAGTTAGAGAATAAGAAAGCCGCGCTGGAAGATCCTGCAAAGTCCCAGCACCTCAGCTTCCCCAAATCTCTTCCGTCTGCACAGGGCAAACTCGCATTAACGCAGAAACCCCTGGGCCCCCGAAGTTAATTTCCTAGCTTTGCCCTCCCGTCCCCAAAGCGCAGAAACTTTAACATTTTACGCACACGCGAGAAAAAGCGCCCAGCTGCAAGCTGAGCGAGAACCGCCATCTTACGAGCCATCCAGTCCCACACCGGGGTCCGCCAAACTTAAGTTAATAAAATTCCTGGGAGAGCCCTCCTGAGCGCGACCAGCCCCCCAGCGGGATCGCCCCCTCGGGGGGGACCCATCCCTATAAGATGGGGGCTCTGCGGGGCTCCTGAAACCCCCTGCGAGGCGCTTCTTGGCCAGGCAGCCGCCGTCCCCGGACCCAGGCAGCGCCAGGTTTCATGCACCGCCCGCGTTCAATCGAAATCTGCATTTAAACAAAGGAGCCCCAGAGAGATCGGCGAGCAGGGGCTGAAAATAGAAATATCCTCCTGCGGGGCCATGTGCCCAGGAAGGGGCTAGCGGCGAGCCGAGGGAGGAAAGGAACCGAAATCCGCCGGAGGGGGGGCGTCGCCCCAGCCAGTGCACGGGCCGCCGCCGCCGCGCCTCCCGGGGTCCCTGCGCGGAGGGCGAAGGCGCGCGGGCGCGGAGGCAGCGCGGAGATGGAGCAGCCTGTCAGCGCTTTCCCCACCCCGAGAGCCCGGGGACACCTAGCAAGGCTGGCGCCCCTTCGCAGCCCCCCGAAACCGCCTCCCAGGCCCCGCCGCCCCCCGGCCCCCGGCGGGCAGCCGCGCCCGGGGATACGTACCCGCGAGAAGGAGCCGGCGGGCGACGATCCGAACCGCCCCGAAAGACAATGAAAGTTAAAAGTCGCTCAGCAGAAAATGAATGTGAGCCAAGCGGCCATCTTGAAATGAACTGCAGACGCTGTCAATTGCAATGAGCGCAGGGCTGCCGCCGCCGCCGCCGCCGCGCTCAGCTCAGCTCATGCTCGCTCCCCCGCAGCCGGGCTCCTCTCCGCCGCCGAGCCCCCTCCCTCGCCCTCGGATCCCTGCGCCGCCCCAGGAGTTGGCTCTGCCTCCCCCCCCCCAGCCCTCGCTCTCCCTCGCCTCCTCTCTCTGCCTCTCCCCACCTCCTTCTGAATGCGCAGCTCCAGTGCTGGGATCTCAAAATCTTTCTAATCCGGATGGTTTGCCTCTCCTCCTCCGCCAGCCCATTGTCTCTTGCGCTCTTTCTTTTCCTCCTCGGCTTCCCCCCCTTCACCCACTCGCCTCGCAATCTCTTTCCCCCTCTGCTGTGCTTTTTCTTTCTTTTTTCGGCCCCTCGGAGAGGGAGGCTCTTCCTCCCTCCCTCCTTCCCACTCCTCCTCCTCCTCCTTTTTTTTCCCTTTACGAGGAAAAAAAAATATTGTGATTATTTCACAGTTGTGGAGGGAGCCAGGGGAGAGGAGGGAGAGTGGCGGGCGAGGAGGGGGCTGCTGGCTGCTGCTGCTGGTGGTGGAAAATGCAACGCTGAAAGGCACACAGTGGAAACTGACACCGTCCCCAAAATGGCTCAGAGTTCGCCCGCCCCGCCAGGATCACGTGGGGCTCCTCATTCCTTAAGGGTGGCCTGGGAATTAGTGTCGGTGTAGTCGGAGCCCGTCAGCCTCCCTGTGACCCAATCCCGCGGCTCGGCCGCCTCCCCCTCCCCGCGCGCCACCCTCCCCTCCCCTCCCCCTCCCCGCACTCCGCCTGGTCCTCCGCCTCCCTCCGCTCCACACACACTTCGCCGAGTCCTCCTTTTCTCCACCGCGCTCACGCTGCTGCTGCTGCTGCTGAGCCGCCGCTGCCGCCTGTTCCACCTCCCCCCCCCCTTCTCTCTCTCTCTCACACAAAATGTATTATTCAATTTCTTTCCCCCGAACACACCCACTCCACGCTGGTAGAGTCGCTTTGCCCGTTCCTTCTCGTTTCCCCACATTTTGTCCACCCTGTCTCTTCACACGCGCAATCTCTGTCTCTTTTCTTCTGGCTTAACTGCAAGACACACGAACCTCTTTTTCTCTGCTTCCCCTCCCCCCGCTATCGCCTCTTTCTTTTCTATATTTGCTCCTTCTCTGACCGACATCTATCTACTCCTTAAATATAGATTTGTGTGTTTGTGTGTCTCCCACCCCGCCCCCCGCCCCAGGGCACAATAAACTGAAGCTTGCCACCTTTTGGCTTCGTCCATTCCACTCATCTAAACCTGTCTACTCCGCTCTTTGCGCCTGCTGCCACCTCTCCCTCCTCACACGACGGTGGCCCCAACTCCGGAGCCCACCATTTTAATATCTGGAGGTGGCGCCCAAAGCAAGGTCCCCTTGTCCTCGAAGCGTCTCGTCTGGTGGCTTCCCTCCCGCGCGCACGAGGCGCGGCGATCCTCCGCCGTCGTTGCCCCACAGCTTTCTTTGGGTGCCCGCGCCCAAAATTGCCCCCTGCCGCTCCCAAGCTGCTGTGGGCAAGACCTTTGGCGACGCGACAGGAGACTTGCGCAGCAAAGGCGTTTCAGGTATCGTGGGTGTGGGAAGTGCAACGTGCGGCCAAGGCGAACTAACCCGCAGCTGCGTCTCTGCGCTTCCACCTCCGCCCCTCGTTTCCTTATATTTTCCCGCCTTGGCATCCGATCCACGCGTCGTCTGTAGACGAGCTGCTTCTCCTCGGTGCGTCCCAACACTCTTCCCGCCCTGCACATCCCCACGCGACCCCCGTTTCCTCCGCCTGGTATTTCCCATCCAGCGCCCCCAGTCTTTGCCTCCTTTTGCCTTCCACTTTTACCATTCTCGTCTCACGATTTATATACACCGCAGAAATGTTTGAAAACTGACCCCCTCCCCCCTTCTCACGCCTGTCTCTCTCTCTCCCTTTCCTTCTAAGGACCCGATCCCGATCTCCTTCCTTTATTTCGGTTCCCTCTCACGCGGCTTTGACTTCGCCATCCCCGCGCCTCTTCTGCCCACCCAAAGTGCCCTCGCTGACTATCGCAGACTCCTCAACCCTCGTCCTGGGCTTTTCTCCCTCCACAACCCCAATTGAGATTCCTCAGATACACGAGGTTTCCCTCCCGCCCCTTCACCTCTTATTTTCTTTAACGTGTGTAAGCACAAGAGCGCTTCCGACCCCCCAATCCCGCGAAACCACCCATTTCCCCTTGACTGGCGAACTGTCTTCCTGGCCTTGAACACGCCGTCTCGTTTCCCGCCTTTCTTCGTCGTATCAATTCCCTTCTCCACACCAGCTCTGCCACCTCACGTTTCGTCACGGGCGATAAATATGATCGCATTGAGGCAACAAATGTCTTCCGCGAAACCCCCCCACCCCTTCCCTACCACAATTTGCCTCCCTTCCCCCACCGTGTCGCTGCCTCGCAGGCATTCCTCGCCGCGCTTTCCCCGCTTCCCTCGCTGTCTCGCGCGCAGCTCGCACGATTTCCTTCCACAGATCGCAGCGGCAGAATCCCACCTAATGGCGCGGCCCGGGGGCAGGCAGCCCGGCGCTGCGGGTGGGTGCGTGGGTGCGTGGGGGGAGGAGAAGAGGCTCCCCAGGGAACCAACTCGAAAATAGGCACCCCTCGCCTCAGCCACGGCTTCTGGCGAAGGAACATTTGCGCTATTCGCAACACTGAACGTCGCTTGAGAACAAAACGCAGCGCAAGGCGCTCCCTGCCCCGAAGGTAGTCGGTCGGTCGGTCGCGGCGTGTGTGGATCCTTCCATTCCACAGGCGATCCTTTAAGGCTGGACGCCGTTGGACGCCGTCCCTTTCTCGGCAAATGTTCAGAAGAAACGCAGCCATCGAAAAGGAGCAGGGAAGAGAACGCCCGCCCCCCACTTCGCCCCCCCCACTTCCCAAAGAGAGAAGGACGGGGGTCGTGCGGAGACTGGCACACCCGGGAGACGTCGGAGGGGACACTCCTAACCCGGGTTCGTGGCTTGCGCTGCTTGCCACGCCGGGGATGAAAGAGCCACGCTCTGGTCTCCCTCGGCCATTGATTGGGAACACAAACGTCCAACACACACACACACACACACACACACACACACGGGTAGACAAACCTGGGGCAGCGCCCTCCTCGCCACAATTTGACCCGTTCGTGTGTGTTATTTCTGATGCCACGTTGCCACCCTTGTCTCCCTCTCTACAGGACGCAGGGAAATGGAAGGTTAGAGAGCATATCGAATTCTCCTCCACGCCGTGATTATAATGGGAAGCGAATAGTAACCCGCGTAGAGGCATTCATTTATTCATTTTTAAAATAAATAAATTATAATCAAAAATAGCTCTCAGATTCCACCAGGGATGGAGAGACTGACCCTGGCGTAACCGCAGCACCGAGGAACTTGACCCACCCGCGGATTCTCTTCCCAGTGTCAAACCCAGAGCTTGGAAGTTTAGGATCGGGGTGTAAAACAGGCTGGGAAAAGGGGGGCGCCGGCTTCACTCAGTCGCGGATCGGGTGCCTCCCACTGCAAACTCGCTTCCTCCCCACCCCGCGCTAATAATAATAATAATAGTAATAATAATAATATCTCAACGATAAATGGTGTGAACCAAAAGGGATGGGAGGATGCTTGTTTGGTTTACCAATCTCTCTTCTCTCCAAGCCGGCTGAAGGCAGATAAAAGGACCCGCTTCCGCGTGCGACCCTCCCCCGAATAAGAAATATGGAAGAGTCTAAGCCAGGAGGTGATGGCAGCGTCTTCGGCACTTCGCCTCTCTGCCTTTCATCCTTTCCATTGCCACCATGAACGCGGACATGGTTCAACTTCTGGGGAGGGATCTCTTCAGGTGGACTCACCACGTCTAGCTCCAGAAGATTTCGGGGGTGGGGGAGAGAATTCACCATGGGATACTTAACCCATTAGGGAGCACAAGTGTCACTTTTACAGCAGCAAAATTTGGACTAAATTGGTGGGTTTCTCTCCCTCCCTGCCACTTCCCAAGGTACCTTTCATGACGTGCGAAATGGGTGTTTTGCATTTTGAGCAGGGTGGGCGCTTCATTATCCTAAACTGAACACTCCAGGTTCTTATGGGCTTGGTACAGAAAACGCTGGTCTATTTCTTTGTCACTCCCCAACAAAGAGTAGCAAACGGGTGTTTTCCCTCTCAGGTGGGCAGTTTCCTCTTGCCCTTTCCACGATGGTATAAAGAGCCCAAGGAAGATGAAAGGAAAAACGGGAATTCGGATCATGGATCTCGTTGTAAACCAGAGCTGTCTCGCTACCCATTTCCCAGCCGGGGGTGTATAATTACCAACTGGGAAAGCAGCTTCTGCCCACGTTGTAAGATGGGGGCGAGGGTGGAGTTGTTTTTTGTTTGTTTTAAGTTGTGGAGACAATGCTGGTCACATTCCATCTATAGCCATTCAACTGCATTGAAGTGAAAAGAAACCCACTGGTGCAATTAAGGGCACTCCAGCTATTGTCTATCTACATAAACTACTGAATATTTAAGCAAGTAAATCCGGGTCAAAACAGATGAAGGCATGACAGTTTCGTTTCGCGTGTGAATCGCCAATTTATTTATTTATTTTTTTCAAAAAGCTGCAACGTGACTTCACCAAAATGAGACTCAAGACGACTGACTACTTAATTACAACACAATGAAGGCCTCCTTAGGTTCAGAGCCTCACAGCCCTTCAAAGTGATCTTTGCTGGTGAGAAGGTTACTCTTGGAATGTTGACTCCATAGTGGGGACCCTCAGGAGAACCCAACCATCCCTCCAGTCCCCCAATCAACACACATTATTATTGATAGATGTGGCACACAAAATAGATCAACTCTCTATTGCTTTTGCTCTCTGTTTTTATTAGAGGTTAGAAATGGGAAATAAAGCCTTGTTTTTAAAGACAGGACAAGACTGAGCAGGGAGCAGATATTTAACAAGGCGACAGGGAAAAAAGAAGAAAACAATTATCTGGTTACCTAACAAATAAACATTTTCCCATTCGACATGATACTAAAAATGCTACAGTCTTGACTGTACAAACATACAAAACATGAAACATTGGCTAGAAAGTAGGCATTCCATTTCAGTACAGCCAATGCTTTATCAAAATCCCATCAAATGAAGTAAGAACAAGGAGTAATCATATTAATGTTCAAAGATGAAACTGTTAGGAAACAATTTCTTTTTCTTCTTGGATCCAATAGTCTGCCAAGGTCTGCAGTTACAGCTGAGTTGTTCTCTCTAGGCTTTTAGCTGCATCTTTTAGTTTCCCAACTAAATCCTAAAACATGAAGGAAGAACTTTAGAAAAGTAGTAATTTGTTGTACATAGTGGGGTTACTTGAACATGTTAGTTCTGTGAATGTTGTCTTCAAAGATGATCAAGTTTACATCTGGAAAACTTGGTGTCTAACACTTTGAGAAGAATGCTTACAAGTCAGCTATTTTATATCTTTAAGAAACATTCAGCCTTTCTGTCATATTTTAGTTAAGGGTAGATACTGAACATTCTTAACAGAAATGTTGTGCTAATAACAAAAATTTTTAAATGAAAGTGCTTGGATTAATATAGAGCAGAATATAAATGACCGTAATAAATTAAATAAAAAGTATCAAAAGACAGAGACAACTTCGCTATCTTTCTTGCTGTTTAATATAACAATTAAATTAATTCATCAACTTTTCAAGTTGCATTCCTAAATAAATTTACTTATTTGCAATGGATTAAAATTTCAATTTAATATGGAATGTAAAACTATTTTTTATTTTAATATAATTCCCAGGATTAACCTGTAACCCTTTTCTTTTGCTCAACTTCTCAATCTTTACCTAATTTTACACTTTTTAATGCTTGGGTTAGGTTTTGTTTAGTATTTGCTGTAGTCAATGTGAACTTCTTTGTATAAAGAGCTCAGTTTACCATCCTTGAACAATTTACACAAACCCAATTTAGCCAAAGTCAATGCAAGTTGCACTCTTTATATTAATGCAAATTATATAGTTGCAGAAAGTGAATTTCCTCTCAGGTATTACATTTGAAACAGTTCCCTCCAACCCCCTTAAAATGTGATTCCAAGATCATAGCTACTATGTGGGTTAATCTGAAATCTCAATTTGGTGAGGTACATAATCAAACCATTATAAAGTAACAAGTTTAATAAACACACTTTTTGCAAGCTTTACTTTGGGTGGATTTGTGATAGAAAATTTCATTCTGACACCTGAAATGGTCACACTCGCACAAACATATGAAGAAATACCTGTAATTGCTCCATAGAACAACTAAAATTAATGTCCGGTTGAGATCTTGAGTCACTGTTCTAAAGGAACAAAAATCCCAAATGTTAGAAGTTTAACATCTGGCAAAACCTGAAGTAATATTTAATTCAGTGATGGTGAGGAAAAGCATAAGAATGGGTGCAGTACCTCAACATTTAAGGTCATCAGATAAGCAGGGCGATAATTTTTATGAAGTTGATTAGTCTAAAGTAATAAGGGAAGAGGAAAAAAATGTATCAGAATTTAGCAGATAAAGAAACCAGAATAAAGCAGTACCCTTATTAAATTACCTTGATCTGATATTCCAAACGCCAACAAACATCAGTTATATGCAGCGGACATCTGCCTATACTGAAGAACACAATCATCATTTTCTTATTAGGTTATATTATGCTAAATGAAAAAGCTGTTGCACACATTTCAGACATAAAAAGGTGACTGTTCCATAGATCAATAGTGTATTTCAAAAGTGGGTTAAGGGTGCAAATTATCTCAACTTGATAACTTGTGCCTATGTTTTCGACACTGTATCCATTTCAGCAGCCTCTAATATTAACTTTAAAGGTGCATTTGAAATTAATAGCAAAACTCTAGCCATATAGTTCTGATGTATTCAATGGGGCTTACTCCCTAGTAAGTTTGTTTCAGTTTGTAACCTTAAAGTAATAAAACAACTTCCTTTGACATACCTTCCCAATAGGATTTCCAAGGTATCTTTATTTTTCTGCAAAGAAGAGAAAAAAGTTTGCCATCTTCTACAGAACAAATAAAATATGAATATGGGAATAAAAAAATAATAAAATAGGCTTGAAAACCTGGTATTCGGTGCAAAATTGTTCAATTCTTTCTTTGTCAAACTTACAGTCTTCTAAATAAGTACTAAAAGGGAAACCAAAAGGATGTGTTAGCCTAAATGCCAGTACAACTCAAGCAGGAAGATTTACAGCAATGGCTGGTGTTAAAAAACAAACTAAAACACCTCGAACCCTGTGAAGAGCTTTAAAATTGGAGTACCTTATGGCAGATTTGTCAGCTTTTTGCTTTCCAGCTTCTACTATACAAGTTGCAGCTGCTGCATGACAATATTTTAATACTGCTGGATCAATATGTTCCAAGTCTGGATGATCTAAAAATAAATGAAATTTCAAAGATGGTATAACTTCAGGGGAATGTTCCTTCAAACAGAGAGAGACTAAAAACTTTCCATGCAGCCACACTTAGCATAGCCCAGTTTTAACAGTTGGGAAAGTATAATACATTTCATATTGGCAATACTTAAAGCACAGCTATAAAGATATTGACTCATTCATAAGGTTTCCCTCATTCATAGGGACCCACTACAAATGAAGAGGCAATCTCAGCTCTCCTTTAAAATGCCTTTTCCCAAGACCCAAACCTGGCCTAAGTTGTTTCCAGCATAAGTTTCTCTGGAATTATCCCATCAGGCTCAGAATTTGGCACGTTATCCAGAAGAAACAAACGGATTTAGTGCATTTTCTAAACACAGTGTCCTGGTTTTCCTCCTTCCCCGCGTTTTTTGTTTTTGTTTCAATATGCAATCCATTACTGGAATTTCTTGGCAAGCATAGAGTTATAAAACAAATGTAAATGGCAGGATTTATTTCTACAAATAAAAAATCGCCATGCTTTTGGATGTTGCATTCATACAATGAGGGGGAGCACCTGCCCCCCTATAAATTGCCCGTGGAAGAGATGGAGAAAACATTTCATAGGGTTGAGTTCTAAATCAAGGTCAGTTTAAAACAAAACAAAACATACACACAACCAAACCAGATGCCTTTCTAACTATCCTCCTCCGAATACCGCGCGTCCCTTCAGAAGTACCGTAACTACAAACCCTTCTGGCCACAACATTTCTAACTTTTCCTTCTCCTTCTCTTCCTCCTCCTCCTCGCCGAGCCCCGTCTGAGTAAACAGAGCTGCTATTCGGCAATTGCAGTTCAAGCTAGTTCCTACCGGAGGCCGCGCGTTTTGAAGGCGAGCGACTACATGGCAGCGAGCAGAGCGGCTCAAACAAACGTCTTCCTTCATCGGCTAAGCGAAAGCTGCCGGTCCAACATCAACAACCAGATCCCCCTTGGCCAGCAGGCAACGGCCGGTCACCGATCCAGGGTTTCCCGCACAGAAACAGGCCGAGAAAATAATAATAATAATCCTCATAATGATCATCATAATAATAGAATGCAGTTTCAGAGCTGCATTAAGGAACAATGACGTGAAAAGAAAGCACTATTCATGCACAGCCCAGAGAGCCTTGATCGTGAGGTTGCAACACGGAGCCTTCCTAAAATAAATCAACCCGTTTAAAAGCCTGACCTTTGCAAATAACAACAATAATAATAATAATAATGACGCCGCTAATCCCAGGGACTGCAGTAAATAACTCGCCGGGGGAGGGAGGGGGGGAAAGGGAAGTGAAAATAAACCGACATCAACGCGACGGAGGAGGGGAACCGAGATCCAGCACAAAGCTGCCTCGGCAAAGAGGCTTTTAGGCCAGGAGCGAGCGAGAGGAGCGTTGCTGATTTTCTGGAAGGAAATGACAGCCGCCGGGAAATGGAGGAGAGCAGCAACAATAACAGACAGAAACAAAGAGCGAGACTGGCTGCAGGACGTGGGCGGCTGCCTTTCTTGGCGAGGCAGAAAGCACTTCCTGAGTTTCAGGGGAAGCGGCCGAGGCTGGTGCTGGAGCTGCGGGCAGCAAGCAGCCCTGACAATGCGCCGAGGCTGCGGGGAGAGAAGCAGAGGCAAGCGGGGCAAGAGCCACCTCCCCCGGCCGGCCTGCTTGTCTCTCCCTCTCCGGTTCCCCAGGCGGCGGCAGCAGCAGCAACAGCAGGAGCCGCCCTGCAGCTTCCCTCCGCGGCGCCTGAGCTCCAGCTCCTCCCGGAGCAGCACTTACCTAGCGCGGCCTGGCCGGCCTGGCCGCCCAGCAAGGCACCGAAGGCGGCCTGCAGCAGAGCCTCGTAGGCTCTGGGGGAGAAGCAGCCGCGCTCGGCCAGGAGCTGCAGCCCGCCCTGCACAGACTCCGACAGCTCCATTGTGAGCCGCGCGGTGACCTTCGACACGCCGCCCACGTGATCCCCGCGCTCAGCTGATCCCGCGGCGAGAGGGGAGCTGGAGCTGCTGCAGCGGTGGCGGCTGTGGATTTCAGCCCCGAGCCTGCGAGGAAGGAGGCGCTGCTGCCGCCGCCGCCTTCACCGTTGTTGCTCTGGTGGCTGCTGCGAGTTCAACGTCCACTTCCTCCCTCCCTCCCTCTTTCTTTCTTTCTTTCTTTCTTTCTTTCTTTCTTTCTTTCTTTCTTTCTTATCTCTCTCTCTCTCTCTTTCTTTCTCTCTCTCTCTCTCTCCCTCTCCAGGCATTCCTTGAGTATAAACTCCCTTTCTTGTACTTGACCCACAACCCCCTTCCTTTCATTTTATTTTGTGCTCGCTTTGCATTTCATACACAGTAAAGGAAAGGGCCAGCCGCCTCCTCCTCCTTTCATTTCTGGCTGGGGGTGTTGGAGTACCTCGGTTATATTTTGCTAACGCACATCGAACCGTTTTCAGGTTTTATTTCATGGCTAAGGAAACTGGCGCCACATGGTATTTATTTGTAAAGGTGGCTTTGGACGTAAACCTCTCTCTCTTTCTCTCTTTCTTTCTCTCTCTCCTTTCTGTATGCTTTGTAGACATGGGATGCAGGGCAAGACATGGGATGCTGTTTTCCTTAAGCTATAGGCAAATGGGTTTTGGATATTCAGAACCACAAAAACTTCTTAAGGAATTGCATAGAAGCTGCAAAGTCAATAATGACAACTTTATCGTTTATTATATACTGTAGTCTTCATTTCCCCCTGCATTCTAGCTTTAAAACAACACAGGGTTGTTGCTTTTTAAAAATAGTATTCTTTATTCATCTGTAGATGTGCTGATACATTTATATAATTTACAAAAGCATTTTAGTGGTAACTGTTAAAAATGTTGCTCTTAATATTTTTATGATATAAAATGCCATTTTTTGCGTTTTATAAGACACTGACTGCAGTTTCATTAGTTTCTGCAGAGTAGATTCTTAAAATTAAAGGTCAGGGCATTTTTATAGATGGCCTACTGCTAAAGTAGGAAGGGGAAAGGGGAAGTTTCATAAGATTTTATTATTTATTTATTATATAATTTATGAGTCACCTAACCAAGATATTCTCTAGGCAACAGCAGAATAAACAAAGAGAATTTGGTAAAAAAAAAAAAAAGCCTCAGCACTAGCTCAACAATAAGTTCCAGCCATAAAGTCTAACTCAGCATAAGAAAGTGACAAATTCTGGAAACATTTAAGTTGACAGTCCCTTCTCCCCCATTTTATTGTTCTTGACGCTATGGGGAAATTGCTAAAAAAACATAATATTAATATTATTAAAAATAGATGGGTTAAAGAAGAAGTCATGACCTAACTTCACAATGAAAACATTTGCTCTCTTTTTTCTTGTTGGAGTTTGACTCATTGGGTGATGGATTGTATTAACAGCCTGAACACCAGCCAAATTGATTCTGCAAAGTTACAATTGGATTTTGTGAGCGATTTATGATTTCTACATTTATTACAAGTCACTTGGCTACTTCTGGACATGTCACTTTCCTTGTTACAGATAACTGAACTCATTCACTAGCAGCCTACTGAGGAATATTGGGATAAAAGCCTTTTGGAAGAACTATTTTTAAAATCAAACTGGAGTTGCATAGCACATATTTATCATCTATGCATAGGTGAATATGACTTTTTTGTTTTTCTTTATTCACGTCAGTAACATGTAAAAACAAATGGCACCAGCATATTAATATTACTCGTGCACAAAAGACTGCAGCTCTGTGCCTTTGGGAGTAAGTTCCATTGAATATACTGGAACTTCTAAGTAAATATACATAGGGTTGTGGTTTTGGATGGAAATGACATTTCCTCTGACTTCGTGAGAAGCCTCCAATTTGTTTGAAGTGACAATGAATTTTACCTTTACATACTAAGACGCACCCCACAAGATGTAAATCCCCCTTTTTTAAAAAAAAAAGTGTTACATGCACTGAAATTGTTGTGTTTAGAATGCCATACACACTGATGGTGCTGTAACAACATATATATCATTTTTATAATTTCGGGGGGTGTGTGTGTGTAAGCTATTCATGCTATGAATAGTTTTGCATAAAAATTTAATGGCAGTAATACTTGAAACATAAATAAGATTGGCACCAATTTTATTTTCAGTTTGGTGCCATGTTAAAACCCGGTTATTTGCCCATGCTTTTAGTAATTGTTAATTTCACTGCTTAATTTGTAATGAACGCTGCTTGTATTTTAAGATTATTTATTGTTTTTCTACAACTGATCAGTAGTTAGATTTGTTGTTTTAATGACTGGTGTACATCACCTGAGTGCTTGGATAGAGGGTGAGTTCTTAATTATTCAATTATTGTTAATTATTCAAAACTGGCTTTCATTAGGCACTCTCTTCTCAGTTATGTTTTGTTTTTTTAAAAAATGATGAAGGAAATGGAAAGGTACATCAAAAATCATTAGGCAACTGATTAATGGCCTGAAAAAGGACCTGAAAGTTAACTGGAGAAAACTTCTAACTATTCACAATTGTGTTTCAGAATGCAAAGAACCATAGGCCTTTTTTGTTCCTAAACAGAGGAAGAAGCAAAAGCAGGATTCCAGTGTCTACAGCTGCAGAATTGCAAAGATTGATCGACTCTCTTTTAATCAATTATTCACAATGAAAAAATTAATCATATCTAACCTGTATGTATTACCAAAATGTCATCATAGTTGCTTTTTCAGATGGTGAAATAAGCATAACTTAAAATTGAATACACAAAGCTAGTGCTACTACTCTTTGCTGCAAGGGCAGAGCATCTTTTTCATTTCCTATTGTTTCCCACAACTACCAAAATAGCCTGTAACACCCCTCCATACAAATGTGTGCTCTTAACTCTCAGCAACACTGATTTATCTGTCCTCTTAATAGCAAATCATGCACATTCATAAAGTGAAATGAGGGGGAGAGAGGCCTCATATTTATTCATATGGGCTGGGATCCAAAGAACTCCTTGGTCTTCACACCAAGGTCTTCTGTAATTTCTAAAAGTTTATTCTTTGGGCAGATGCTTGCCACAAGCACCCTAATTTCCATGTCACATCAGGAGATGGTGTTGGAGGGAAAAAAACAGTAACTCCAACACCCTCTTGGGCTTGTGGAGCTTTGGTTCCTGAGCTTTTGGATCCTGGCTGTTGTTTCTTCACATCATGCATCAGAATGTCTGCACCGGAACCGGAACCTTCTGCTGTAGAAGTCTGCCGCAAATGGTACTTCTTCCAAAGTAGCCTCCCAGTCTATCATTTTCTCTCTCTTGTGATCTCTTTTAAAAAGGCACACCCAAATAGGACAAGGTACAGCAGCACTAGCCTTGCAAAGGTATTCAGAAAGGCTCACCTTTATTACTGTAGTTACAGATAGGTAGCCGTGTTGGTCTGCCATAGTCAAAACAAAAAAAATTCCTTCCAGTAGCACCTTAAAGACCAACTAAGTTAGTTCTTGCATGCACACGAAAGCTCATACCAAGAACTAACTTAGTTAGTCTTTAAGGTGCTACTGGAAGGAATTTTTTTTTCTTTATTACTGTAGTAAACTACACCCCCTGTAGTAAGCTACACCCCTGCTTTATTGGAACTTTAATTTGTTGGAAGAGGGAAAATGACAATATATGGATTGCTAGAGAGACTACATACACAAAGGTAGAAATTAGGACTATTTTACCTGTTACATATTTTATCTCATATATATTTTATCTCATATTTCTGTAACCCTTGGCACATCTTCCCCAGTAATAATCAAACCTGCCTCATACATATTCACTTCCTTTTTAATCTAAAAAGTGATGATTTTAAATCAACAACTGGTAAATAAATAGTAGCTGCCATTTGCTTGTCAAGTGATATTCTGCTACTATTTTTTCACTTGCTACCTTTTGTTGACAGGTTAGGCTCTTCTGTCAACAGATTCTAGCTGGGAAACTGTTAATATTTCCACCAAAACCTTAAAGCTGTAATTAACTAGGCAGCAGTGCTTTCCTGATTAAGAGAAAGAAGTGCCAGTAGTCATATATTGATAAAAGTGCCGTGGTTGCCAGCACAAAATGGCTGCCACGAGCAGCAAATAAAGCGGTGACAATATTCCATACTGGTGAATACTGCCATCCAAAAAAGCCCTACTGGGGAGTAAGCCCTATTTAACTCAATGGGACTTTGTTCTGAGTAAGCATGCACAGGACTGTACTGTAAAAGAATGCTTTATAAGCCTCAGAGTGATCAGCTAATGGAGTTGTATAATATACTGGAAACTATATTTCTTATTATTTCTCCTCTTCAAAACACAAGGTATTATCAACTGCGGGTACAGCATCATCAGTTCATGAT